>NC_141019.1:1327916-1917904 GCF_052327205.1 Somniosus microcephalus
CTTCAACTTGCGGCTGCGGTTGGTTATAATTAGTGTTGTCGGGCTTAATACTCGCTAAGGGGGTGCATGGCCGACCATAGCCGGGATGGAGGCTGTTATTTCGGTGTTATTTCTGAGTCGCCTTGCCATAATTTGGTTACTGAGTTGCTGTTAAAGATTTTGGTTAATGAGTTGCTTCAAAAGTTTTTGGTTAATGAGTTGCTGCCCAAAAACAATTTGGTTTATCAGTTGCCACTTCAACTTGCGGCTGCGGTTGGTTATAATTAGTGTTGTCGGGCTTAATACTCGCTAAGGGGGTGCATGTCGGACCGTAGCCGAGTTGGAGGGTGTTATTTCGGTGTAGTTTTTAATTTTTTCTCGATGTGGCTGATGGTGGTGGTTTTTTTTTCTGTGGAAGATAGGAGTGTGGGTTGTGGGAAGCGAAGTTGCTGGTGGGATTTTGTGTGAGTGGTGCAGTATTTGCAGGCCGATTGTCCGTTCTCGTAAGCGAAGTTGATGGGCCGCTTTTGTGTGAGGTTGGAAGTAGTATTGTCAAGGCGAGTTTCCGTTCTCGGCAGCGAAGTTGATGGGCCGATTGGGTGTGAGTGGTGTTAATGTGTGCTATTTGCAGTGTATGAATTGCCAGGCTGGCCAAGGCGTTGCTTCTGGGAATTGTTGGGGACTGGGCTGTTTAGAAAGGCCGGTGGCGGGCGCTCCGTTCCCGACTCCCGTGTCCGATTAGGGTGGGGGACGGCTGGTTGGAAAGCCCCGACGCTGGCGCAGATTATATTGCCGGACTGGCCCCTGGCGAGTTGGGCAAAGTGTCGCAGTCCGGCAGCGGGTAACAGGCCAGCGGTCAGCGGCAGCTTATCGGTGATAACTTCGGGAAGGAAAGTCCGATCCGGTCGGGGTGAACTGCGACTGAACGGGGTGGTGGGGCCGCACAGACCAGTAGCGGGATTGTGTAGCTGCCTCTTGGCCCGGCCGAGGTACAGCCGTTGGCTGGAGACCGCTTTCCGACTGCTGAGCCGGTGCCGCGGGGACCCACCTTGACGCGCCGGCTGTCCGAGCAAGCCAGGGGCAAGGGGCATCCATAGGTACCAGAAGGGAGTCGGTCCGACACCGGGAAGTCGGGTGCCCGTCGCTCCGAATCGAGCCCGGTGTTTTCGTGCGTGTAACAGGGCGGGCGTTTGGACCCGGTTGTCCGGGAGCGGGTCCCCAACGGCGGGAGATTGCCTGGGTTTGGCCGGCCGGCAGTCGAACGCCTTTGGCTCCGGACTCCCGTGTCCGATTTCGGTCAGGGAGGGCTGGTTGGAAAGCCCCGACGCTGGCGCACACTATATTATCGGCCTGGGCCCCGGCAAGTTCGGGAAAGTGTCGCAGTCCCGTAGCGGCTGCCGCCCCGTCGGTCAGCGGCAGCTTATCGGGGATAACTTCGGGACGGAAAGTCCGATCCGGTTGGGGTGAACTGCGACTGAACGGGGTGGGGGGGCCGCACAGACCAGTAGCGGGCTTGTGCAGCTGCCGCTTGGCCCGGCCGAGGTACGGCCGTTGGCTGGAGACCGCTTTCCGACTGCTGAGCCGGAGCCGCGGGGGCCCACCTTGACGCGCCGGCTGTACTAGCAAGCCAGGGGCAAGGGGCATCCAGTGGTACCGGAACGGAGTCGGTCCGACACCGGGAAGCCGGGTGACCGTCGCTCCGAATCGAGCCCGGTGTTTTCGTGCGTGTAACAGGGCGGGCGTTTGGACCCGGTTGTCCGGGAGCGGGTCCGCAACGGCGGGAGGTTGCCTGTGTTTGGCCGGCCGGCAGTCGAACGCCTTTGGCTCCGGACTCCCGTGTCCGATTTCGGTCAGGGAGGGCTCGTTGGAAAGCCCCGGCGCTGGCGCACACTATATTATCGGCCTGGACCCCGGCAAGTTCGGGAAAGTGTCGCAGTCCCGTAGCGGCTGCCGCCCCGTCGGTCAGCGGCAGCTTATCGGGGATAACTTCGGGACGGAAAGTCCGATCCGGTTGGGGTGAACTGCTACTGAACGGGGTGGGGGGGCCGCACAGACCAGTAGCGGGCTTGTGCAGCTGCCGCTTGGCCCGGCCGAGGTACAGCCGTTGGCTGGAGACCGCTTTCCGACTGCTGAGCCGGAGCCGCGGGGGCCCACCTTGACGCGCCGGCTGTCCTAGCAAGCCAGGGGCAAGGGGCATCCAGTGGTACCGGAACGGAGTCGGTCCGACACCGGGAAGCCGGGTGCCCGTCGCTCCGAATCGAGCCCGGTGTTTTCGTGCGTGTAACAGGGCGGGCGTTTGGACCCGGTTGTCCGGGAGCGGGTCCGCAACGGCGGGAGGTTGCCTGAGTTTGGCCGGCCGGCAGTCGAACGCCTTTGGCTCCGGACTCCCGTGTCCGATTTCGGTCAGGGAGGGCTCATTGGAAAGCCCCGGCGCTGGCGCACACTATATTATCGGACTGGATCCCGGCAAGTTCGGGAAAGTGTCGGCGACCCGTACCGGCTGCCGCCCCGTCGGTCAGCGGCAGCTTATCGGGGATAACTTCGGGAAGGAAAGTCCGATCCGGTCGGGGTCAACTGCCACTGAACGGGGTGGCGGGGCCGCACAGACCAGTAGCGGGCTTGTGTAGCTGCCCCTTTCCCCGGCCGAGGTACAGCCGTTGGCTGGAGACCGCTTTCCGACTGCTGAGCCGGAGCCGCGGGGGCCCACCTTGACGCGCCGGCTGTCCTAGCAAGCCAGGGGCAAGGGGCATCCAAGGGTACCGGAACGGAGTCGGTCCGACACCGGGAAGCCGGGTGCCCGTCGCTCCGAATCGAGCCCGGTGTTTTCGTGCGTGTAACGAGGCGGGCGTTTGGACCCGGTTGTCCTGGAGCGGGTCCGCAACGGCGGGGGATTGCCTGTGTTTGGCCGGCCGGCAGTCGAACGCCTATCGCTCTGGACTCCCGTGTCCGATTTCGGTCAGGGAGGGCTCGTTGGAAAGCCCCGGCGCTGGCGCACACTATATTATCGGCCTGGACCCCGGCAAGTTCGGCAAAGTGTCGCCATCCCGCAGCGGCTGACGGGCCGCCGGTGAGCGGCAGCTTATCGGGCATAACTTCGGGAGGGAAAGTCCGATCCGGTCCGGATCAACGGCAGCCGAACGGGGTGGCGGGCCCGCACAGACCAGTGCCTGGCTTGTGTAGCTGCCCCTTTCCCCGGCCGAGGTACAGCCGTTGGCTGGAGACCACTTTCCGACCACTGAGACGGCGGGGCGGGGGGCGGCCTGCACGCGCCGGCTGCCAGAGCAAGCCAGGGGCAAGGGGCATCCAACGGTATCTGAACGGAGTCGGTCCGACACCGGGAAGCCGGGTGCCCGTCGCTCCGAATCGAGCCTGGGGTGTACGTGTGTTTAACAAGGCGGGCGTTTGGACCCGGTTGCCCGGCACCAGTCGAACGCCTGTCGCTCCCGACTCCCGTGTCCGATTTCGTTCGGGGATGGCTCGTTGGAAAGCCCCGGCTCCGGCGCACACTATATTGCCGAAGTGGCCCCGGGCGAGTTCGGGAAAGTGTCGCCGTCCCGCAGCGGCTGACGGGCCGTCGGTCAGCGGCAGCTTATCGGGGATAACTTCGGGAAGGAAAGTCCGATCCGGTCGGGGACAACGGCAGCTGAACGGGGTGGCGGGGCCGCACAGAGCAGTGCCTCGCTTGTGTAGCTGCCTCTTTCCGCGGCCGAGGTACAGCCGTTGGCTGGAGACCGCTTTCCGACCACTGAGACGGCGGGGCAGGGGGCGGCCTGCACGCGCCGGCTGCCAGAGCAAGCCAGGGGCAAGGGGCATCCAGCGGTATCTGAACGGAGTCGGTCCGACACCGAGAAGCCGGGTGCCCGTCGCTCCGAAGCGAGACCGGGGTTTTTCGTGTGTAACGTGGCGGGCCTTTGGACCCGGTTGGCCGGGCGGCAGTGGAACACACACAGACACTCGCATACACTGAGAGAGACAGAGAGAAGATAGAGATACACAGAGTGAGAAAGACAAAGTCAACTCAGTAACTGAAATGTGAAAACTGACAACTGGGAAACCAAAAGTCAGAGTGGCAAATGATGAACCAAGGTGGCAAATGATTAACTGAAAACTTGTCATTCACATTTGGGACGGAATTCAGGATGGGAATGTATTCGGCCGCCTTACCGGGGCTTGGGGGTGCTGCTTTCCCGCTTGTGGAACCGAGTTGGGGTCGTCAAATGGCCTGGTGCATTGTTTGAAACACTGGTTAATGAGTTGTCAAGGTCGGAAATCATAGAACATAAGAGCAGCTCATTAACTGAAATTTTGAACATCGACAACTGGTTAACCAAAAGCCAGAGCGACAAATGATTAACCAAGGAGGCAACTCATTAACTGAATTTCGAACATCGACAACTGGTTAACCAAAAGACAGAGCGACAAATGATTAACCAAGGAGGCAACTCATTAACTGAATTTCGAACATCGACAACTGGTTAACCAAATGTCAGAGCGACAAATGATTAACCAAGGAGGCAACTCATTAACTGAATTTCGAACATCGACAACTGGTTAACCAAATGTCAGAGCGACAAATGATTAACCAAGGAGGCAACTCATTAACTGAATTTCGAACATCGACAACTGGGTAACCAAAAGACACAGGGACAAATGAGTAACCAAGGAGGCAACTCATTAACTGAAATTTCAAAGAGGCAACTCATTAACTGAAATTTTGAACATCGACAACTGGATAACCAAAAGCCAGAGCGACAAATGATTAACCAAGGAGGCAACTCATTAACTGAATTTCGAACATCGACAACTGGTTAACCAAAAGTCAGAGCGACAAATGATAAACCAAAAGGGCAACTCATTAACTGAATACATGGCATTCACATGGGGGACGGAAGTCCTATGGGAATGTATTCGGCCGCCTTACCGGGGCTTGGGGTGCTGCATTCCCGCTTGGGGAACCGAGTTGGGGTCGGCAAACGGCCTTGTGCATTGGAGTCGGGACCAGCAGACCGAATTTAGGAAAATTGTGTGGAGGCGGGATGGAGGCGGGTTTGGGCCCGCACGCCAGTTTTCGATTTTTATCCCCCACACGCCTCCAATCCCGCCTCCCCGGCGCTAGCAAAATCCAGCCCTTTGTCTCACAACACACTGGCTCAGGTTTTAATAGAGACTTTTTAAATTCATCAATAAAAGCAGATAAATCTCGTGGAACAAAATATTTAATATTTGGGAGTAAAAATACTGTTATTTTTCCTCTGTGGAATTTGTTAGTTTCAGACAATAACAACAATTTGTATTTATAGAACGTATTTAATGTAGCAAAATGTCCCAACGTGCTTCACGGGAGCGTTATAAAACAAAATTTGACACCAGGTACAAACCAAGCATATTCCCATAAGGAGGAAAGATGGGGCATCCAAAGCTCAAGCTCCCTGGATGACAAAGGATGTAGACGTTAGAATAAAACAGAAAAAGGTTTACGACAAATGTCAGGTACAGAATACAGTCAAAAAACAGGAGAGTACAGAGAATGGGGGGAAATTGAAAAAGGATATATGAAAGACTTGCATTTATATAGCGCCTTTCACGACCACCAGACATCTCAAAGCTCTTTACAGCCAATGAAGTACTTTTGAAGTGGAGTCATTGTTGTAATGTGGGAAACACGGCAGCCAATTTGTGCTCAGCAAGCTCCCACAAACAGCATTGTGATAATAACCAGGTAATCTGTTTTTGTTATGTTGGTTGAGGGATAAATATTGGCCAGGATACCGGGGATAACTCCCCTACTCTTCTTCAAAAGAGTGCCATGGGATCTTTCACATCCACCTGAGAGAGCAGACGGGGCCTCAGTTTAAAGTCTCATCAGTAACAGTGCAGCACTCCCTCTGCACTGCACTGGAGTGTCAGCCTAGCTTTATGTGCTCAAGTCCCTGGAGTGGGACTAGAACCCACAACCTTCTGACTCAGAGAGCAAGTGTGCTACCCACTTTTTTTTTATGATACTTTATTGAACATTAAGAACATTTACAACATCGTGATCATTACATTGTATGATACAAATCAATTCCACCGCCCTGCACAGCCATTCCGCCACCACATTTTAACATCAAAACCTGAAGTTTAATTTATCACCTGTAACATATATTAATCGATTGTACTTTAAAAATTGTTTGTAAAATACGGTCCTTAAATTCCTTTCTGAATAAAACATCCACAGAGCCTTTTAGCTTATATTTAAAATACTCTTTTAGTTTGATTCTCCTCCCCTTAAAAAACAGAGCATTCCTTCTTTGCACAATCACGAATCTAGCCAAACTGAACATTAAATAAATTGCCGCTCCGCTAGACTCTGGCAGACTCTCCTGCAATCCCCATCTCAAAATTGAGTCCCACGGGATTCCCATTCTCGCTGTTCGGTCCCCACCCAGCAAAAAAGCTTCACACAACTGTCGAACATAGTACTTAAAGTCATTTAACTGTGGACATAACACCAGTAAATGGGACAGAGTCTCATCCCGTGTCCCACACACTGGGCAAGTTGCCGCCTCCACTCGTCCAATCTTGCACAAGACCGTCATGGTAAAAATCCGGTTATGAGCCAATTTGAAATCCAGTTCAATCCATTCTGGGCATTTAAAATTCACCCACACTCCCTTCCAAATCCTGTTGAAGTCCAGCTGTGGGTATATACTCTGCCAAAACTCCTGACCAGCAGGTGTCTTGAATCTCCATTCTCTGAATAGCTCATAGAAATCTCGAGTATTACAGTTGTCAAATTGGACTAACTCTCCCCCTTTCTCCAGTACAAAGCTTGGAAAAGCAGGACGCATTTTACTTCCTTTGGAGATTTCCGCATTTATTTCTTCCATCCAATCCTGTGGCATTGCCCTCACAATCTTCTCATACATGATTCCTATTGCTTTTCCTTCTACCTCCTGATCCTCCTCCCACACCATGTCCCTCACTATCGCTTCCGGCAACCAACCTGGAATCACCTCGTATAATACATCGTTCACCGATATAATCCCAGCTTTTATAAAAGCTTGATTAAATAAAACCTCTCCTTCGATGTTGACCCACCTGTTCAAAAATAAGGGCTGTTCTAAAAATTCCTCAGCCCCCTTGGGCATAAACTGCACACTTTTTAACAATTGAGCCCAAGTCTCCACAACCCCCTTATAAAACCTAGGGAGAAGCTTAATCGATTTCAAAAACATATTATTGTATTCCATATACAATATCCCCTGCCCTCCTATCCCACTTTGTTTTAAAAAATGCTCAAAACAACTCTTCCAAAAACTTGAATTTGATTTCTGAAGAAATCTCTTCACCCATTTAATTCTAAAGGATTTTTTCTTCAAATCAATATCTGGGAAGTTGTGTCCTCCCTGATTTCTCCGTCCAATGATGGTATTGTAAGCCACCCAGGCTGGTTTCCCTTCCCATAAAAACCTCACACAAGCCTCTCGGATGGACTTTTCTGCCCACTCAGGAATATCCTCCACCGTCAATAAGTACCATAGCTTAGATAGCAGGAGAGCAGACACCATTGTCGCTCTTCCTTGCACTTTCAACCACCTTCTTTCCCATCTTCACAAAATCTTTTTAATTTTCATAACCTTTGGTTCCCAATTTAATCGATCCACTTCTTCCCTGTCTTTCTTGCATCCCATATGCACCCCCAGAACTTCCAAAACCTCCACCACCTTAAAGGGACATTCCCCCAACCATTCCCCCCTACCCCTCCCTGCAACCAGGCATTGGGACTTACTATAATTCACTCTGGCACCTGAAGCTCTACAATATTCCTCCACTACCTCCATCGCTTTCCTCACTGACTCCCCATTTCTCAATGTTAAGGTTGTGTCATCTGCATATTGGTGTATCACTGACACCAGCCCGGAACTGGGTACCACAATCCCAACTACACCTTGTTTCTTTCGCATCATGTAACCTAATGGTTCTGCTACCAATGTGTACAGCAGTGGGGACAGGGGACAACTCTGTCTCACTGATCTCTGTATCGGAAAATACTTAGATAAAAAACCATTACATTTAACACAGCTAAATATGTTTGAATAAAAAATCCTTATCCACTGAATGAAATTTTCCTTGAAACCAAATGCTTCCAAAACCTTCAATAAAAACTCATGAGAGACCCTATCAAAGGCCTGCTCTTGATCTATCTTTAATACATAAGCCTCCCTCCCACTCTCTTCCATGAGTTCTATTGTAAGAATTCGCAATAATTTACAGTTCTGAAGATCAATTTTTTTGATTAAAGAATCCCTGGGCGATGTGCTTTTAAATTTCCAGGGATAAAAATGGCTGTCACCACATGGCCAAAGACAAAGGACAATGCTTTGTTTACAAAGCAACTGAATGCTATTAGCATTTGTTTGTATATCGAGTGGATACATCTATACTGCAGAAGAGACTTTTGTACCTTGAATGGGTAACGTTAAGATTTTAATGGTTTTAAATCACCCAGCACTGGACAATAGGGCTGTTGCATTCTCTTTGTTTCAGCCCAGGGAGCTCCGGAAGACACATTAACCCAGTCTAACCACTTTGAGTTAGCCAATCACAGCTTTCTCTTGTGTATTGGACCCTTTGGGTGGGGAATTTTGCACACAGCCCTTGCAAGGCAGAACAGCAGGGGCCTCACCAGGTATAAAGATAGCGGCTGAGAAGCTATCTGGCTCTCTTACTTCGCTGGACCAAAGGTGAGCAGAGTGTTCTGACTCCTCAGCATAGCAACCTAGTTAAGGAGTTTGGGGGATGGTGATTTAAGGGAATTGCTAAAATTGTTTAAATAACATTGTAGCCATTGTATCCCTCGTTTTCACCATCTGCATTCCCCGGTTATATAGTTTTACAATTTTACTGTGTGCGTGTGGGATAGTTTGATATTTTGATTATAGTTTCTTTTAGTTAATAAAACTTGATTGTTTTTTCTCTCATCCAAACTACGTGTCTGTTTTAATATCAATAATTATAAGCCCTGCAGTCAGAACTGGAAGGTGGGGTAGCGATTCGAAACCGCTGTTTTAAAATTGGTTTTATTGAATTGGTCTGAGTGCAGGCAAAGGCTGCAAGACCAGGAAAATTACTTCAAACCAGTTTAAAGAAGCCCCAAACCCTTACACTATCGCATCTCGGATTGAGACCACAGAGTCTGCGATGTCCCGGCCTATGACTCCATAGGACTGAGAGGGCCAAACTATCTCCGGTAACACCTCCTTCAAACGATTTGCCATAACCCTCGCCAAGATCTTATAATCCACATTTAATAGTGTGATGGGCCTCCAATTCTTCAGATCCCGTCTATCCCCTTTATTTTTATAAGCTAAGCTTATGATACCTCTCCTCATAGATGGGGCCAGGCTTCCCTCAATTTTAATTTCCTTAAAAACTTCTAAGAGCAATGGACTTAAAATCTCGAAAAATTCCTTATAAAATTCTGCACTTAGTCCATCGGACCCTGGGCTTTCCCCCCCATTCATTCCACTTATTGCTATTTTTATTTCCGCTAATCCTACTTCTTTATCACACATGCTTCTCTCATCCTCCTTTAAACCCTTTTCAATAAAAGCAGTAACCTTCTCCATCTCCAAATTGGAAATGTCTTCTTTTGTATATAGCTCTTGATAAAAGCTGCTAGCCGCCTCCAAAATCCCCTCACTTTCATGAATGATCTTCTCCCCAACCTTCAACTCTTCAAATAACGATAATCTCTGTCGCAGCTTCTCTTGCTCTAGAAAATATCTAGTGCATCTTTCGCCCTCCAATGCATCTCTAGCCTTTGCACGGAGAATGGCCCCCTTGCATTTTTCAGCTTGCAATAATTCCCACTCTTCCTTTAGCACCCGGAACTTAGTCTCAGCTCCCTTATCCCCTCCGTCAACTGCTTTACAGACATCCGTAAACATAAGAACATAAGAACATAAGAAATAGGAGCAGGAGTAGGCCAATCGGCCCCTCGAGCCTGCTCCGCCATTCAATAAGATCATGGCTGATCTGATCCTAACCGCCAATCCACTATCACAGAACCATCTCCTGAATCGAACAGAATTAGACACACAAAATAGGAGCAGGATCAGGCTATACGGCCCCTGGGCTCGCTCCGCTACCCACAGGGCCATGACCGATCCGAACCTAGACTCATGTCCAAATTCCTGCCCGCTCCCCATAACCCTTAATTCCCTTTACTTCTAGGAAACTGTCTATTGCTGTTTTAAATTTATGTAATGATGTAGCTTCTACAGCTTTTTGGGGCAGCATATTCCATGGAGCTATCACCCTCTGAGTGAAGTAGTTCCTCCTCATCTCAGTTTTGAAAGAGCAGCCCCTTATTCTAAGACTATGCCCCCTAGTTCTAGTTTCACCCATCATCGGGAACATCTTCCCCGCCTCCACCCGATCCAACCCCTTCACAATCTTATATCTTTCAATAAGATCGCCTCTCATTCTTCTGAACTCCAATGAGTAGAGTCCCAATCTACTCAACCTCTCCTCATATGTCCATCCCCTCATCCCCGGGATTAACCGAGTGAACCTTCTTTGTACTGACTCGAGAGCAAGTATGTCCTTTCTTAAGTATGGACACCAAAACTGTACGCAGTATTCCAGGTGCGGTCTCACCAATACCTTGTACAACTGAAGCAATACCTCCCTATTTCTATATTCTATCCCCCTAGCAATGAAAGCCAACATTCCATTGGTCTTCTGAATCACTTGCTGCACCTGCATACTAACCTTTTGAGTTTCGTGCACCAGGACCCCCAGATCCCTTTGTACTTCAGTACTTTCCAGTTTCTTGTCATTAAGATAATAACTTGCTCTACGATTTTTCCTGCCAAAGTGCATAACCTCACACTTTCCAGTATTGTATTCCATCTGCCAAATCTCTGCCCACTTACTTAGCCTGCCTATGTCCCCTTGCAGGTTTTTTATGTCCTCCTCACTCACTACTTTCCCTCCCATCTTAGTATCATCTGCAAACTTTGATATGTTACACTCGGTCCCCTCCTCCAAATCGTTAATATAGATTGTAAAGAGTTGGGGACCCAGCACTGACCCCTGCGGAACACCACTAGTTACTGATTGCCAGTCTGAGAATGAACCATTTATCCCAACTCTCTGCCTTCTGTTAGATAGCCAATCCTCTATCCATGCCAGAATATTACCCCCAATCCCGTGATTTTTTATCTTAAGCAATAATCTTCTGTGTGGCACCTTGTCAAATGCCTTTTGTTTATATTCTCTTCTCGATGCCGGTTAGCTGCCGCCCTCTTTTTCCCATAACGTACCAAAAAAACTTTTACCTCATATTTGAAATTGTCCCACCAAACTCTTCTTTCTTTCAAGAACAAAAGTTCCTTCTGAGCATTCTTTATTATATTTATAATCCCTTCTTTATAAGCACTTTCCTTCAGGTATTGATTGTTTAAAATCCACACCCGTGAATCGATCTTAACTCTGCTGTTCCTAATTCTAAGAACCAAAGCCGAGTGATCACTAAAAAATACTTTTTTATAATAAATCTCCATCACCTCCGAACTTAACCCTTCCTGCATTAACACAAAATCTATTCGGCTCTGTTTTAAAACATCACCCACCCAACTTGCTCTGGAGAACTCCCTTTTTATGGGGTTCCGGTCCCTCCATAAGTCTCTCAAATTTAAATTTGCCATCATTTTTATAATCATCCCTCTGGAGTTATCCTCTTTAAAGGTCATCTGGGCTGAAATGTCCATCCAAGATAAAAATACATTAAAATCCCCCACTATACAAGGATTTTCCACCTCTGCCACTTCAGTGAATAACCCCCGAAAAAACTCGCGACGCTTGCCATGGTCGTTCGGTGCATAGATATTAAAAAGATCACAATTAAATCCCTCCAATTTTACCTTAGCCGTAAAAATCTCCCCTCAGTGTCCTTGTCCACCAAGGCAACGTTCTCTTCTATGGACGGACTCACCAAAACAGCCACCCCTCTACGGTTATTGTTTGCACAACTTGCAAACACCTCTCCCTTCCAAACCTTCTGAACTCTTTCTAGAATATCCTCATCCCAAAAGGTTTCTTGCAGACACAACAAGTCCGTGCCTTTAAAACCCTGCAACAACTGCTGCAATTTCTTCTCACCCCTCAGTCCGTTCACATTGATCGAGACCAATGTAATCATGGCTCCAAAGAAGGGAAGTATGCCCAATAATCTCCCCATCATTTAATCTCTGGCTCTTCCCTCCTCTCATGCTCCTTCTCAACTTTTCGGCCAGCTGTTGCTTTTTCCTGCAGCCTCCGGCTCTTTTTCCCCTCCTGTTTGACCCCTCCCTGCTGTTTCAGCCTCTTCCTTGCCTTAACTTTGGGGCCAGGAGCTGCCCTTTCTCCCTCCTTCTGCCCCTCACTAACCTTTCCCTTTCCACATGATGCCACCCCATCCCCGACTTCCATGTCTCTGTCCCCCTCTAATTTCTCACACTCAAGCTCTTCTGCAACCCCCTGTGCCTGCTCCCCGTCAGATACATAATCCTGCTCCCCGTCCGATACATAATCCTGCTCCCCGTCAGATACTTCATCTCCCATAGAGAGTCTTCCTGCTATCGCAGTTTCTCCCACTGTGCCGCCCCCTTCGACCACGTCTCTACCTCTGACCCTTGCATCTTGTTCCCTCACTCCATGGGACAATGGCGCACCTAAATTGTTCCCTTCTGACGTCTCTATCTCGCCGATCCCGTTCCGCTGTCCCTTTAAGGCTCCTGCCTCTTGCACCCTCTCCCCGCCCTGCCCCCTCCCGCACACCAAAATATCCGACTCCCCGCCTTTCCCCGGAGCACTCACTTCCACCACACACCCCGCTCCTGCCTCCTCTCCCCCCGCAGACACCAGACTCCCCAGGGGGAGCCGAACTGCACTAAGGCTCGAGTCTGCACTCGACCCTTGCTGCCCGCTGCTGTCTTTGTTCCCCTCCATAGCATTCGCCGTGTTTTCCGCCATCTCCATCTCCGCTCCCCCAACCTCTGCCTCTTCCTGTGCTCCTTTTTCCTTCATTTTACCGGCTGTGTCCTCCGACTGCACCGCACCTCCGGCCGTACCACACTCCTCTCCTGCTCCTTCTCCCATCTCATCACTCATTTCGCTCCCTTCTGCCACACACTCACAGTGGGCGGGGCCTTTACGACACACCCCACAGCTCTCCGCCTTGCAGCTCCGCCTGATATGTCCCGACTGTGGTGTATGTGCCTTTAAGAGCCCCTGTGTACTGTAATGCCAGTAGTGGCCACTCGGGCTATATAAGCCTGTATAGTGTCTTGTATCTGTTAGTTCACCTCCAGACTTTGTCCAGTAAACACCTGTAAACCAACTCCTGCATTCCGTGTCTCCATTAACACACAGATACAACAGTGGCGACGAACTGGAAACGGACTTACCTGCAATTCGGTAGTACCTCAAGGAGATCGATTCCTCAGACGAAGGAAGAAAAAAAAAGAAAAAACTGTGGTTTCACCAGCTAGCCGGGCTGGTGGCAGGTACTGCAATAATCCTTCCTGGGCGGTGGGCTGGGGCTCGATTGGCTGGCTCTACAGCGGGGCCAAGCAGTGAAGGCACAGGCAAACAGAGACGAAGGGTGGTGCACTCGGGAGACGGCCAGCTCTGCAAAGCAGGTCGGCGTTCGGACCACGCAGAGGGAGGGGAAAGTCCCAGAGAGTCCGGCGGGAACAAGTCTCCGACTATTAAAAATATTTGTATAAATAAAAACCGCGGAGAACAGCGTTGTCAGCAGCAACAGCGGTGGGAAAGCGCGGGAGGCGTCATTTTTTTTTTCAGCAAGGAAGAAAGGAAAGCGCGGGAGGCGCCATTTTTTTTTCAGGATGCCTAAGACTGGCAATATTACTGCTTTCGATAGTGATGTAGAGGATTGGACCACATATGTGGAAAGAGTGGAGGTATATTGCACAGCAAACGAAATAGAGGATGATAAAAAGGCATCGATACTCCTAAATCTAATGGGCGCAAAGACATACGGGCTGTTATGAAACTTAATCACTCCAGCCAAACCGATTGACAAGAATTTTAAGGAAATTGTTGATACCCTACAGGAGCACTTAAACCCAACACCGCTGCTGATAGCGGAACGATTCAAATTCTTCAGAAGGAATCAGCACAAGAATGAAAGTAACGCTGATTACCTCACCGAATTAAGGAAGCTATCAAAGCACTGCCAATTCAGAGCAGGACTGGCAGATTCTCTTCGAGACAAATTCATCTGCGGTCTCCTAAGTGAAGGAACACAGAAAAGGCTACTTTCTGAGAAAGATTTAACACTGGACAAGGCTTTCAGTATGGCTGTATCATACGAAGCAGCAGCGAGAGGAGCTGCAGAGATACAGCAAAAGCCACAGGATTTCGGCACCCATGAAATGACACAGGGTTTCGAGAGATGTTATCGGTGCGGCAGATCCACCCATGACCAGAGGGACTGCTGGTTCAAGGACAAAGCATGCGGGCAATGCGGAAAGATGGGACACATTGCACGTGTATGCCGATCTGGAAAGAAAAAATCCACTGATAAAAAAAAAATCAATAAAGAAAGGTACAAAAAGGTACAAATGATGACGGACAGTAGCTCCGAAGACCAGAAGAGCGATAGCGACTCCGGAAACAAGAGACTAAGCTGTCTCAAATTACATAATGTAATTGCCAAAGAAGATTACCAGACCATTTGGGTTACCCTCACGATAGCAGGGTCCCCAGTTAAAATGGAGCTAGATACAGGATCAGCTCTGACCGTCATAAGTCGACGGGATTACGAGCGGCTATTTCCGCATACACCCTTGAAAGACACATCCATTATCTTAAAAACATATACGGGGCAGAAAGTATACCCCAGAGGGAAAATAAGAGTGCCTGTTGTATACAACGGCAAGGAAATACAGAAGTTGTATTTATACGTTCTGCAAAATGGTGGTCCACCGCTGTTGGGACGTGAATGGATCAGAAAGATACGTTTAGACTGGCACTCCATTCAGGCACTGACGGTGACCAGTAAGGAAAAAAATGATGATGACGTCATACCTGAACGATTGAAAGACATCTTGGCCAACGCCAAAGAAGTGTTTCAAGAGAAACTAGGAAGCTTGAAAGGCATCACCGCCTCAATAAAAGTGGAAGATGCAGCAATTCCCAAGTTTTTTAAGGCAAGACCGGTGCCATACGCAATTCGTCCAGCAGTCGAGGCAGAGCTGGAGAATTTGGAAAGGACAGGCGTGTTATCCAAGATAGATTGGAGCGAGTGGGCAACACCCATCGTCCCGGTCATGAAGAAAACTTTGAATAATGATAAATCTGAAGAACAGAGAAAAATTCGCATCTGTGGGGACTTCAAGGTGACTGTAAACCCGGTCCTTCACATGGTACAGTATCCTCTTCCGAGGATAGAAGATATTTTCACCTCACTATCCGGAGGGAAACATTTCACAAAAATTGACTTAGCACAGGCATATCTACAGATGGAGGTTGAGGAGGCCTCTAAAAAGTATCTCACAATAAACACACACAAAGGCCTGTACCAGTACAATCGACTGGTTATCGGAGTAGCATCAGCTCCAGCTATCTGGCAAAGAGCTATGGAACAAGTCCTGCAAGGGATTCCTGGGACTTAATGCTACCTAGATGACATCCTTGTAACAGGAGAAAACGACAACGAGCACCTTGCCAATTTGGAGCAGGTGCTCACTAGGCTGAGAGAACGGGGCCTACGAGCAAACCGCCCCAAGTGCGAATTTTTCCAGAAACAAATATCATATTGTGGCCACATAATTAACGAAGAAGGGTTGCATAAGTCCCCTGAAAAAATTGAAGCGGTCATAAAAGCCCCAGCACCTGAAAATGTCTCACAATTAAGGTCGTTCCTGGGATTGATAAATTACTATCATAAATTTTTACCGAACTTGTCAACTGTTCTGCACCATCTTAACGAACTGCTACAAACGGGAGTAATTTGGGAATGGAGCGAGGACTGTAAACGTGCCTTCCATAAATGTAAAGGCTTGATCACGTCCAAGGAAGTTTTGACTCATTACATAGATACATAGATACATAGAAGATAGGAGCAGGAGTAGGCCATTCGGCCCTTCGTGCCTGCTCCGCCATTCAATGAGATCATGGCTGATCCTTTAATTCAGTATCCCGTCCCCGCCTTCTCTCCGTAACCCTTAACCCCTTTTGCCCGTAGAAATATATCTAATTCCCTCTTAAATATATTTAATGAGCTGGCGTACACTGCCCTCTGTGGCAATGAGTTCCACAGGTTCACCACTCTCTGAGTGAAGAAATTCCCCCTCATCTCTGTCCTAAATGGTTTAGCCCTTATCCTTAAATTATGTCCTCTAGTTCTGTTCTCACCCGCCAAGGGAAACATTCCTTCTGCATCCAGTCTGTCTAGACCTGTCAGAATTTTATACACTTCTATGAGGTCCCCTCTCAATCTTCTAAACTCCAGTGTGTACATCCCTAAACTACATAGTCTCTCCTCATAGGTCATTCCCGCCATTCCTGGTATCAGCCTGGTGAATCGCCGCTGCACCCCCTCCATGGCAAGAACATCCTTCCTCAGATGAGGCGACCAAAACTGTACACAGTACTCGAGGTGTGGTCTCACCAGTGCCCTGTACAGCTGCAGCAAGGTATCCCTGTTCCTGTATTCTAACCCTTTTGCTATGAAGGCCAGCATACCGTTTGCCTTCTTGACCGCCTGTTGCACCTGCATGCTCGCCTTCAGTGACTGGTGTACAAGAACACCCAGGTCTCTCTGTACTTCCCCCTCTCCCAATCTATTGCCATTTAAATAATAATTTGCCCTCCCGTTCCTGCACCCAAGGTGGATAACTTCGCACTTGTCCACATTATAGTGCATCTGCCATTTATCCGCCCAATCGCCCAGTCTGTCCAAATCGCTCTGGAGCTTCCTGGTCTCTTCCTCTGAGCCCACCCCCCCTCCTAGTTTAGTGTCGTCTGCAAATTTGGAAATGCTGCATCCGACTCCCTGATCCAGGTCATTAATGTAAATTGTGAACAGCTGGGGGCCCAGGACAGATCCCTGTGGTACCCCACTTGTTACTGCCTGCCATTCAGAAAATGAGCCGTTTATTCCAACTCTCTGTTTTCTATCTGACAGCCAGTTCCCTATCCACGCCAATACTTTCCCCTTTATCCCATGAGCCTCAATTTTCCATGCTAATCTTTTATGTGGGACCTTATCGAAGGCCTTTTGGAAGTCCAGGTACACCACATCTACTGGCTCTCCCCCATCTATTCTACCAGTTACTCCCTCAAAAAATTCCAATAGATTAGTCAAGCACGATTTACCCTTTGTAAATCCATGTTGACTCTGTCCTATCCTGTCCCCATTTGCTAAGTGCTCCGCTATTTCATCCTTAATGATGGACTCCAGCATTTTGCCCACAACTGATGTAAGGCTTACAGGTCTGTAATTACCTGCTTTTTCCCTACCCCCCTTTTTGAATAGTGGGGTAACGTTAGCTACCCTCCAATCCATGGGCACTGTTCCCGAGTCTAATGAATTCTGAAAAATCATCCTTAGTGCATCCGCTATCTCTAGGGCCACCTCCTTCAGTACCCTAGGATGCATGTTATCAGGCCCTGGGGATTTGTCCACCTTCAATCCCTTTAGCTTCCTTAACACCATATCCTTAGAGATATTGATTTGCGTCAGTTCCTCCTTTGCCAATGTCCCTATTTTTCCCGATATCCCAGGGAGGTTTTTTGTGTCTTCCTTCGTAAAGACTGACCCAAAGTATGCATTTAGTTGATCTGCCATTTCCTTATTTCCCATTATATATTCCCCCGTATCTGACTGCAATGGACCAACTTTGGTTTTCACCAGTCTTTTCCTTTTGATATACTTATAAAAGCTTTTGGAGTTAGTTTTTATATTTTCCGCCAGCTTGTTTTCGTAAGCTATTTTGCCCCTCTTGATTATGCCCTTTGCCCATCATACAACCCATCACTGCCAATCAGACTGGCGTGCGATGCATCCCCTTACAGCGTAGGAGCGGTATTATCGTATAGATTCCCTGATGGCTCGGAGCGGCCGATAGCTTTTGCGTCACGCTCATTGAACTCAGCTGAGCGTAACTATGCCCAGATCGACAGGGAAGCACTCAGCCTGGTATGGGGAGTGAAGAAATTCAACCATTACCTACACGGACAAAAATTTACCTTGTTGACTGACCATCAACCCCTCATCTCCATATTCAACCCTAAAAAGGGCGTTCCCATTATGACAGCACAAAGGCTACAGAGGTGGTCCCTTTTCCTAGGGGCACACCAATATGACATAGAATACAAAGGATCAAAACAGCATGGAAATGCTGACGGTTTATTGCGTCTACCGTTGCCAACGGTAGAAGAAGCACCTACAGTGGACCCAGTGGAAATGTTCCACTCTACCATAGTAGATTGTCTACCAGTAACAAATTCTGCCATTGAAAAGGAAACGAGAAATGACCCGACTCTCTCACGAGTCTACGATTTAACGGTAAAGCGATGGACAGCACATGGCGAACCACTGTTGCCAGCATTCTCACAAAGAAGGGAACAGCTGTCAGTGTGCCGAGGAACCTTGATGTGTGGATCCAGAGTGGTGATTCCACCCAAACTCCAGGATAAAGTGCTAAAGGAGCTTCACAAGAGGCATCTGGGTGGAGTGAAAATGAAGAACCTAGCCAGAGCGTTTGTGTGGTGGCCAGGTATCGATGGAGACATCGAAGAAATGACCAAGGGCTGTCTAGGATGCCAGAAGGTCCAAAACGCCCCACCACAAGCCCCTCCACATCCATGGGAGTGGCCCTCATCTCCATGGCAAAGGGTACACATCGACTTTGCTGGTCCATTTATGGACTCAATGTTCTTAATCGCGGTTGACGCACACTCCAAGTGGCCGGAGGTAATAAAGATGTCCTCCACCACCACGGAAAAAACCATCACAGTATTAAGGACCATATTTGCCAGGAATGGGCTGCCTGAACAGATCTGTTCTGATAATGGACCACAATTTGTGTCCGAAGAATTCAGAAAGTTCTTAAAAAACAATGGGGTTAAGCACTATACATCTGCCCCATACCATCCCGCCAGCAATGGATTGGCTGAAAGGTTTGTCCAGACCTTCAAGAAGGCCATAAAGGCTATGGGTAATGAAGGCATTAATCTACAGCATAAGGTAGATAACTTCTTGTTTGCCTACAGGAATGCAACACATATGGTTACAAACCAAACTCCCGCCATGATGTTTTTCAATAGAAGACTAAGATGCCGGCTGGATTTGATCAAGCCAACCATCAAAAGGGACGTAGAGAACCAGCAATTTCAAGGCATGAATGAAAGGCCAACTAGAACCTTCCAGATAGGTCAACAAGTTTTGGCCCGGGACTACCGTACCGAGAAATGGCAGCCTGGAACTATTTGCACACGACTAGGACCACTGATGTATACCGTGGACATTGGAGAAAGCATAATAAGGCGCCATGCTGACCAGATCATAGAGTCATCCGAAAAGGGACAACCTACACCACCACTCTATACGCCTAATGATGAAGCAGATACCCATAGTATCTACCTCCGATCCGGTGATACTGGAACCAGATGAACCCGACACTGGCATTCAAGCTGAATCGACCTTGCCAAAAGAACCTACAACACCACCGAAAACTACTACACCACCGAGGCGTTATCCGGACCGAGTCAGGAAGCCTCCAGAGAGACTGACTTATAATTGATTAACTGCAGCAAATGTTTAGATTATTGTTCTTGTACACATGTTAATAACAATTAATTAAAATGTTATGTACTGGTTGTCTAAAAGGGGAGGAATTGTGGTGTATGTGCCTTTAAGAGCCCCTGTGTACTGTAATGCCGGTAGTGGCCACTCGGGCTATATAAGTCTGTATAGTGTCTTGTATCTGTTAGTTCACCTCCAGACTTTGTCCAGTAAACACCTGTAAACCAACTCCTGCATTCCGTGTCTCCATTAACACACGGATACAACACCGACTCACCGCAATTGTAACAATACAAATCAGGACAGTTTCTCACGAGATGGTCATGTCCCAGACAATAGTAACACACCTTTACTTGGTTATCGTGCAGCACACGAAAGTACTGTACTCCTTCCAGTGTCTCGAACTTCATACTGTAAGGCAAAGACCTCACCCCCTCTGGGAACCGCACCTTTACATACCGGGTTCCGTCTGCTACCCGTGTTCCCAGATAGTACCTCCTCTTTATTTCGGAACAGATTTTAATGTCCCACGACTCCAACTTTTTGCTCAGCACTTCGTCCTCGATGTACACAGGCAAGTTCAAAAATGAAACCACCACCTCCTTTGAATATAGCAGAGTCACCTCCAAAAATTTCTCCCCAACTTTCGGGCTGAGCAGCAGTTTTTCCACCTCCTCACGGCCACTGACCATCACCTCAAATCCCACATTTGGTTTTGGTCGGCAGGCAAAACAGCTTCCCTCACCACAGTCCTCATGAACCGCCTGGATTATATCCCAGGCTCGAATCTTCTTATCTTCACATTGCACCACCACCGTATTTTCTTTACCAAACCTCCTGAGGTCCCGGCCCAAATCTTTGGGCCTTTTTTTCCCCCTTCCCACCAGTTTCTTCCCTAATAAAATTCCTCTCGGGAATATTGTCCTCTGAGGGGCCCGGCACTCCGGACCCCTCAGCAGCCATCTGGCTGTTTTTTGTGGGCCAAAAAGGCCCTAAAACCTGAAAACAACACCCCAAAACCCTCCACCAACTTTTTACAAAACGTCCTCCAACTCCCACCTGCAATTAGGCAACCAGTCACACCTGGCTCACTCCTAGCCCCTCCCACCTAGAGAGTGCTACCCACTGAGCCACAGCTGACACAAGGGAGAGAATACAAGAAAAGATTAGTGGGTAATGTAAAAGGGAACCCAAAAATCTTTTATAAACATCTGAAAAGTAAAAGGATAGTTAAAGGAATGGTGGGGCCGATTAGGGACCAAATAGGAGCTCATCATACGCAGGCAGAGGGCGTGGCTGAGGTACTGAACGAGTACTTAGCATCTGTCTTCACAAAAGAAGAAGATGAAGTTAATGTCGCAGTAGAGGAGGGGGAAGTAGAGAAATTGGATAAAAATGGATAGAAAAGAGGTGCTAAATAGGTTGTCATCACTCAAAGTTAACAAGTCACCCAGTCCAGGTGGATGCATCCTAGATTGCAGAGGGAAGCTAGGGTGGAGATAGCAGAAGCTCCGAGCACAATCTTTCAATCTCCCTCAGATATATAGGAGTGGTGACAGAGGACTGGAGGATTCCAAATGTTACACCCTGTTTAAAAAAAGGGAAGATGGATAAACCTGGTAACTGCAGGCCAATCAGTCTAATGTCAGTGGTGTAGCTGAGCATCCTTTACCTGGTTTACGGTAATTTAACTGGTCAGGCAGCCTTTGCTACTGCACTGTGACCAATTCCAATCAGCGGTTTCGAATCGCTAAACCCCCCCCCTCCAGTTCTGACTGGAGGAACTTATAATTAATGATATATTAAAAATGGACAAATGGTCTGGATGCAAGAAAGTCAAATTTTATTGAAACTAAAGAAACTACACCACACGATCAAAGTAATCACGGTAAAATTGCTCAACAGGGGAAGGCAGACGGCAAAAACGAGGGATAAATGGCTACAATGTTAACCTTACAATCTTAGCAACATTTCCCTTAAAGTACCACCCCTTTACTTCTCACTAGATTGTCTTGCTAATGGGTCAAAACCTTGCTCACCTGCAGTCCAAAGAGTAAGAGACAAAAAAGGGGGCAGAGGACTTCCTGGGCTTAACCTTTATACCCTGGGAGTCTTCGTCTACGATGTGGATTAATATTTCCCGATCTTCGGGGGCTGAGGGGATTTTGCGGCCCCTACAGTGGTGGGTGAACGACTAGAGACCATTGTCAAGGACAAAATTAATTCTCACTTGGAGAAGCATGGATTAATAAGGGGCAGCCAGTATGGATTTGTTAAAGGTAAATCGTGTCTGATTAACCTGATTGAGTTCTCTGATGAAGTAACAGAGGGTTGATGAAGGTAGTGCAGCAGATGTTGTATATATGGACTTTCAAAAGGCATTTGATAAAATACCACATAAGAGACTTACTCTGAAAATAGAAGCAGAGGGAATTAAAGGGCTGATGGTAATTTGGGTATATAATTGGCTAAGGGAGAGGAGGCAGTGAGCAGTGCTGAGGGATATTTTTCTGACTGGAGGGAAGTATGCAGTGGGCTCCCCCAGGGGTCGGAATTAGGACCATTGCTTTTCTTGTTAGATATAAATGACCTGGACTTGGGTATAGGTGAACAATTTCAAAGTTTACGGATGATACTATTTACTATGTTGCCAAGTTTTGTGAGTGTAGTAGCAGCAGACTTCAGAAGGACAGAGACAGACTGTGAAATGAGCAGACACAAGACAGATGAAATTAAATGAGGATAAGTGTGAAGTGATGCACTTTGGGAGAAACAATAGGGAGAGGCCGTATAATCTAAATGGGACTATTTTGAGGGGGTGCAAGAGCAGAGGGACCTGGGGGTCCATGTTCACAAGTCTTTGAAAGTGCCACGGCAAGTTGGTGAGGCGGTTCAGAAAGCGTATGGGATACTTGGCTTTGTAAATAGTGCCATTGAATACAAAAACAAGGAAGTTACACTAAACCTTTACAAATCACTAGTTAGGAACATAGGACAGGAGGAGGCCATTCAGCCCCTCGAGCCTGTTCCGCCATTCAATGAGATCATGGCTGATCTGTGACCCAACTCCATACACCCGCCTTTGGCCCATATCCCTTAATACCTTTGGGTAACAAAAACCTATCAATCTCAGATTGAAAATTAACAATTGATCGAGCATCAATTGCTGTTTGCGGAAGAGAGTTCCAAACCTCTACCACCCTTTGTGTGTAGAAGAGTTTCCTAATTTCACTCCTGAAAGGTCTGGCTCTAATTTTTAGACTATGCCCCCAGTCCTAGAATCCCCAACCAGCGGAAATAGTTTCTCTCTATCTACCCTATCTGTTCCCCTTAATATCCTGAAAACTTCGATCAGATCACCCACTAACTTTCTAAATTCCAGGGATTACAACCCTAATTTGTGTAATCTCTCCTCGTAACTTAACCCTTGAAGTCCGGGTATCATTCTGGTAAACCTACGCTGCACTCCCTCCAAGGCCAATATATCCTTCCTAAGGTGTGATGCCAAGAACTGCTCACAGTGCTCCAGGTGTGGTCTAACCCGGGTTTTGTACAGCTGCAGGGTTTTGGCCTCAGCTGGAGTCTTGTGTACAGTTCTGGGCACCGCACTTTAGGAAGGATGTCAAGGCCTTGGAGAGGGTGCAGAGGAGGTTGACCAGGATGGTACCAGGGATGAGGGACTTCAGTTATGTGGAGAGACTGGAGAAGCTGGGATTGTTCCCCTTAGAGCAGAGAAGGTTAAGAGGAGACCTAATAGAGGTGTTCAAAATGATGAGGGGTTTTGATCGAGAAAGTAGGGAGAAACTGTTCACTCTGGCAAGTGGGTCGGTAACCAAAGGTCACAGATTTAAAATAGTTACTAAAAGAACTATAGGTGAAATGAGGAGAATTGTTTTCACACAGAGGGTTGTTAAGATCTGGAACGCACCATCTGAAAGGATGCTGGAATCAGGTTCCACAGGAACTTTCAAACAGTAATTGGATGAGTCCTTGAAGAGGACTAGTTTGCAGAGTTCTGGGGATAAAGCTGGGGTTTGGAACTAAATTGGACAGCTCTTTCAAAGACACGATAGGCACAGACACGATGGGCCGAATCACCTCCTTCTGTGCTGTTAGATTCAATGATCAGTGTGAAGTCGCTGGTGTGTCAGCAGGTTGGATGACTGAGTGAATCCCTTCCCACACACGGAGCAGGTGAACGGTCTCTCCCCAGTGTGTAGGTGTTGGTGTCTCTTGAGCTCCCGGGAGCTTTTAAAACTCTTCCCACACTCAGAACATTGAAAGAGTCTCTCCCCAGTGTGAACTCGCTGGTGTGCCTTCAGCTCCCCGGAGCTTATAAAGCTCTTCCCACAGTCAGAACATTTAAAGGGCCTCTCGTCAGTGTGAACTCGCTGGTGTACCAGCAGGTTGGAGGGCCGAGCGAATCCCTTCCCACACACGGAGCAGGTGAACAGCCTCTCCCCAGTGTGTAGGTATTGGTGTCCCTTCAGCTCCCCGGAGCTTTTAAAGCTCTTCCCACAGTCAGAACATTTAAAGGGCCTCTCGTCAGTGTGAACTCGCTGATGTGTCAGCAGGTTGGATGAGTGAGCGAATCCCTTCCCACACACGGAGCAGGTGAACTGTCTCTCCCCAGTGTGAACTCGCTGATGTACCAGCAGGTTGGATGACTGAGTGAATCCCTTCCCACATACGGAGCAGGTGAACGGCCTCTCCCCAGTGTGAACTCGCTGGTGTACCAGCAGGTAGGATGACTGAGCGAATCCCTTCCCACACACGGAGCAGACGAACGGCCTCTCCCCAGTGTGTAGGAGCCAGTGTCCCTTCAGCTCCCGGGGGCTTTTAAAGCTCTTCCCACAGTCAGAACATTCAAATGGTCTCTCATCAGTGTGAACAAGCTGGTGTCCCTTCAGATACTGAGTGCTTTTAAAGCTCTTCCCACAGTCAGAACATTGAAATGGTCTCTCATCAGTGTGGACAAGTTGGTGTTGCTTTAGTTCCCCGGGGGTTTTAAAGCTGTTCCCACAGTCAGAACATTGAAATGGTCTCTCATCAGTGTGAACAAGCTGGTGTCCCTTCAGATACTGAGCGCTTTTAAAGCTCTTCCCACAGTCAGAACATTGAAATGGTCTCTCCTCAGTGTGAACTCCCTGGTGTGTTTGCAGGTGGGATGAACAAACAAATCCCTTTCCACATACGGAGCAGGTGAACAGACTGTCCCTGGTGTGACAGCGCCGTTGAACTTTCAATGCAGACGGGGAACTGAATCCATTCCCCCCGTCCCCACCTTTACCCGGTTTCTCCCTGGTGTGACGGTGCACGTGTCTCACCAGGTCAGGCGATCGGCTGAATCCGAGTCCACACACTGAACACGTGTGCGGTTTGTCTGCGTTGCGATCCCTGCTCTCTCCTTCCATGTGCAAAGGCCGATGATATTCCGGTCCTGATGAATCCAGCGACTGTCAGATCTTGACGTGATGTTTGGTCTGAGCTTCCCGCCTGTAACTGCTCCACTTCTATAACCCTGTAAATTGAGATCAGAAAAGGATCAGAGGCAAACTGTTGTTTACTTTTCCCCTTTCCGAACCTAGGGGCAGTGAAGCTGATTTTCAGGCCCCAGCTGCTGCACAGGTTGGTTGAAAGGATCAGCAGTAATGGTGGCTGTAATACCCACAAAGCCCCGGCTCTGCAGAAAGTGCTCTGTTGACACTGAGTCCCGCGCATGTGCTCATGGCCCCCGCGCTCTCCCTCCTGCTCTACAATCGCCCGTCCCGATCGGTCTGCAACACGCATGCTCAGCACACAAAACCCCGCGGTTGGAACATCGGGCGTGCATGCGGAGCCGCAACATCTGGTACGCGCGAGCGGCTCAGGTGGGGGCGAGTCGGTGTTTCGCCTCAGCCGCCAGGGAGGTGCGCATGCGCAGGACGACCCAACATTCTTCCCGTCAGCAATGCCTCCCTCATTTCTTTAATAAAAACAGAAAATGCTGGAAATACTCAGCAGGTCAGGCAGCATCTGTGGAGAGAGATACAGAGTTAACGTTTCAGGTCGATGACCATTCATCAGAACTGCTTGCTCTTTAGTGTCAGCCAGTGGCTCAGTGGGTAGCACTCTCGCCTCTGAGTCAGAAAGTTGTGGGTTCATAGTCCCACTCCGGAGACTTGAGCACAAAAATCCAGGCTGACACTCCAGTGCAGTGCTGAGGGAGTGCGGCACTGTCGGAGGTGCCGTCTTTCGGATGAGATGTTAAATTGAGGCCCTGTTTGCTCTCTGAGGTGGATGTAAAAGATCCCATGGCATTATTTCAGGAAAGAAAGACTTGCATTTATATGGTGCCACCGGATATCCTACAGTGCTTTACAGCCAATGAAGTACTACAATGAAGTAGTCACTGTTGTAATGTGGGAAAGAGCAGGGGAATTATCCCCAGTGTCCGAGCCAATGTTTATCCCTCAATCAACATAAAAAATGATAGATTATCTGGTCATTATCACATTGCTGTTTGTGGGAGCTTGCTGTGCGCTAACTGACTGCCGCATTTCCTACATTACAACAGTGACTACACTCCAAAATACTTCATTGGCTGTAAAGCACTTTGGGACGTCCGGGGGTGGTGAAAGGCGCTATATAAATGCAAGTCTTTCTTCCTTCACTGGTCTCACCAGCAACCTCTTCTGGCGGTTGGTTGATTGACAGACGAGAGCCCGCGCATGCGCACGCGGGACGGCGGTTTGGGCCGAGTCCGGCACAGCGACCCCTGCCGGTCACCAAGGGTAACGACCGCGCATGCCCAGAGGAGACCAACCCCCTCCCCCACTCGGAGCTGCGCCTGCGCACTCGGATCCTGCCGGACGGAGTCGGCGCGGGGCCATTCCGGGGAAAGGCCTTGGTGTCGGTTCCAGAGTCACGATCGGTGACGCGAAGTGAGTTTTCTCCGCTCCGATTGGGTGGAGAATGGCGCGGGGTGGATCGGGAGAGAATCGAGAGAAATAGAAAAACCTCAGAGTCCGCGAAGCCCCGGACCGAGCGGCGGCACTTGGACGGTGCACGTGATCTCCTCGGGGATACGTCACCCGGGCCCGCGGCCTGATTGACGGCAGCTTCCCACCAATAGGGAGCGAGCGGGGCGGGGCTGGAGGAGCGAGCGGGCGGCGAGTCCTCCAACCAATCGGGGAGCCCGAGGGGCGGAACTAGCGTCACCCAGTGGGCGGGGCTGGAGGAGCGAGCGGGCGGCGGGTCCTCCAA
Source organism: Somniosus microcephalus (assembly GCF_052327205.1). NCBI lineage: Eukaryota > Metazoa > Chordata > Chondrichthyes > Squaliformes > Somniosidae > Somniosus > Somniosus microcephalus. Next base: position 1,354,945 of record NC_141019.1, read on the forward strand.
CCAATCGGGGAGCCCGAGGGCGGGACTTGCGCCGGCTGAGTGGGACAGAGGAGGCTGACGGGAGATTTAATTTAAATGGATTTAATTTCCCGCCTGCTCCAACCGCCCACCCTGCAACGTACACACTGACACTGAGCTCTCCACCAATGAGCGAGGGGAGGCGGAGCCTGGAGGACCGACCGAGGGGCTTTGGTCCTCCAACCAATCGCGGCGAAGGAGGAGGCGGGGCCTGGGATCGGCCCGCCGCCATTTTGTAAAGGGGCCTGGTCAGGATCTGTGAGCCTGGGAAAGTTTATTTTTAATGTTCCTTTTTTTATTTTACAGAAGATACTTGTTTTAAACAGAGAAACATAGAAGATAGGAGCAGGAGTCGGCCATTCAGCCCCTCGACCCTGCTCTGCCATTCAATGCGATCATGGCTGATCATAAAAGAAGCAGTTCGTTTTTAAATTGATGAAACAGAAACAAGAAACCCTGTGGAGCAAATGTGAGTAAAAATATTTTTTCTCCCTGAATTAATTTTTTTAATATTAATTTTCTGCGTTTTTAATTATTAATTTCAAGCACTTTAAGAGAATATGGGAGTGGTGGGGGTTCTCTTAAAGGGACAGGCGCTCTCTTTTTCTATGAGTTTTCATTAAAGGGACCGCGTCCCCGTGGATGACCGATTTTAAAGGGACAGCGTCTCCCTTTTTATATAATGTATATTTAAGAGACTGACATTTAAAGTAGGGCAAATCCCCTGCTCCCGTGAGTGCTTGGCGAGAAATCAGGTGCTGTTTGCACTCGCCCCCTCCCAATTTTCTGCCAAGGGACAGAAAGCAGAGAGTAGTGGTGAACGGTTTCTTTTCAGACTGGGGGGAGGTAAACAGTGATGTTCCCCAGGGATCGGTATTAGGATCAATGTTCCCTTTTTTTTTTGAGGTGCGTGTCCCCTTTAACGGGCTGCACGGCCCATTCAAATTTCCGCGCATGCGCGTTTATTCCATTTATAGGGCGGTGAGCCGGCTGCGCGGGACCTCCAGACCGATACGTGGCCGCGCAACTTAACGTGAACATTGATTCGGACCACTGCTTTTTTTGATATATATTAATGACCTGGACTTGGGGATCCAGGGCAAAATTTCAAAATTTACAGATGACACGAAACTCGGAAATGTAGCAAACAATGAGGATAGTAACAGACTTCAGGAGGATGTAGCCAGACTGGTGAAATGGGCAGAAACGTAGCAGATTAAATTTAATGTAGAGAAGTGTGAAGTGATTCACTTTGGTAGGAAGAATGAGGAGAGGCAATATAAACTAAATGGTCCAGTTTTAAAGAGAGTGCAGGAACAGAGAGGCCTCGGGGGGTATGTACACAAATCTTAGAAGGTGGCAGGACAAGTTGAGAAGGCTGTTAATAAAGCATACAGGATCCTTGACTTTATTAATAGAGGAATAGAGTACAAAAGCAAGCAGGTTATGCTAAGCCTTTATAAAACACTGGCTAGGCTTCCGCTGGGCACCGCACTTTAGGAAGGATGTCAAGGCCTTGAGAGGGTGCAGAATAAATTTAGGAGAATTTGATCAAGGATGAGGGACTTCAGTTCTGTGGAGAGACGGGAGAAGCTGGGGTTGTTCTCCTTGGAGCAGAGAAGATTAAGAGGAGATTCTGTACTGTATCATTCTATGATGCTATTCTGCACAGACACACACACACATACAGTCAGACAGACACAGACACAGATACTCACAAAAATACAGTCACACACTCACATTTTTTCTGCATGAACTTTTATTATTAATTTCAAAGACTTTAAGAAAAAGGTGGGAATGGTGGGCAGAGGGCTCTTAAAGGGACAGGGACTCTCCTTTTCAATGTGATTTTCATTAAAGGGACCGAGTCCCTCCTTGCCTGTGGAGGACCAATTTTAAAAGGACAGCGTCTCAAAATCAGGTGCTGTCTGCGTGTGCACCACCTCCTCCCAATTTCCTGCCAAGCGATCCCTGCGGGCACCACTCCACTCCAGGAGTGGCTCCTAGAATCATACAGCACAGAAGGAGGCCATTCAGCCCATCGTGCCTGTGCCGGCTCTTTGAAAGAGGTCATTTTAATTCACCGCTCCATTCCCACTCGGACCTCACCGTCCTTGGCCTCTTGTATTGTTCCACGGAAGCTCAACGTAAACTCGAGGAACAGCACCTCATCTTCCGATTAGGCACTCTGCAGCCTTCCGGACTCAATATCGAGTTCAACAATTTCAGATCATAACCTCGGCCCCTATTTCATTTTTTCTTGTAATTTTTCCACTCCTTTCCCCCCCCCACTTTCCTTTTGTTTCTCACACCTGGCAGCTATGTCTTGCCCTGCCAGTACACTTTACACCTAATCTCAGCCTCTTACCATCTCGTCTAGCTTCTAATACCTTTCATTGTCTCTTTTAGTTCTTTTGTTTCTTTCATTCTTTTGTCCGATCGCAGCCCTGCCTCCGATCTATCTTCTTTTCTTTCCAGTTTTGAAGAAGGGTTCGACCCGAAACGTCAACTCAAATTTCTCTCCACGGATGTTGCCTGACCTGCTGAGCTTTTCCAGCATTTTCTGTTGTTACTTTGAAAGAGCTCTCCATTTAGTCCACTCCCCTGCTCTGTCCCCATAGCCCTGCAAATTTTACCCCTTCAAGTGTTTATCCAATTCCCCATTGAACGTTATTATTGACTCTGCTTCCACCGCCCTTTCAGGCAGCGCATTCCAGATCACAACAACTCGCTGCGTCAGTAAAATTCTCCTCACCTCGCCTCTGGTTCTTTTGTCAATGACCTTAAATCTGTGTCTTCTGGTTACCGACCCTCCTGCCACTGGAACCAGTTTCTCCTTATAAGCTACAGCTATACAAAGCCCTGGTTAGACCCCAGAGAGTCATAACGGCACAGAAGGAGGCCATTCGGCCCATCGAGTCCGTGCCGGCTCTCTGTAGAGCAATCCAGTCAGTCCCACTCCCCCGCTCTATCCCCGTAGCCCTGCAAGTTTATTTCCCTCAAGTGCCTATCCAGTCTCCCCTTGAAAACATTGAGTGTCTCCACTTCCACCACTTCCATCAGCAGCGAGATCCAGGTCATCACCACTGGCTGCGTAAAAAAGGTTTTCCTCACATCCCCCCTGTATCTCTTGCCCAAAACCTTAAATCTGTGTCCCCTAGACCTTGTACCATCAACTAGTGGGAACAGCCTTTCCCCGTCTAGCCTATCCAAACCCATCATAATCTTGTACACCTCTTATCAAATCACCCCTCAACCTCCTTTGCTCTAATGAAAACAAATCCAGCTTCTCCAACCTGTCCTTGTAGCTAAGATCCCCCATCCCCGGAACCATTCCGGTGAATCTCCTCTGCACCCTCTCAAGGGCCTTCACATCCTTCCTAAAGTGTGGTGACCAGCACTGGACGCAATACTCCAGTTGTGGCCTAACCAGCACTTTATAAAGGTTCAGCATAACTTCTCTACTTTTGTACTCAATACCTCTATTTATGAAGCCCAAGATCCCATATGCTTTGTTAACCACTCTCTCAATATGTCCTGCTACCTTCAGCGACCTACGCACATTAACTCCCAGGAACTCCCTGGAGCACTGTGTACAGTTCTGGGCACCGCACCTCAGAAAGGATATACTGGCCTTGGAAGGAGTACAGCACAGATTCACCAGAATGTTACCCGGGCTCCAAGGGTTAGATTATGAGGGAGAGATTACATAAACTAGGCTTGTATTCCCTGGAATCTAGAAGGTTAAGGAGTGATTGAGGATTTTAGGATTTTGAAAGGAATTGGTAGAGTAGATAGAGAGAAACTTTTTCTGCCGGTGGGGAAGTCGAGGACAAGGGGACATCACCTTAAAATCAGAGCCAGGTCATTCAGGAGAGAAGTTGGGAAACACTTCTTCACACAAAGGGTGGTAGAAGTGTGGAACCCTCTCCCACAGAAAGCAGTCGATGCCAGCTCAATTAATCATTTTAAATCCCAGAGCGATAGATTTTTGCTAGACAAGGGAGCAAAGGGATATAGAGCCAAGGCAGGTGGGTGGAGTTAAGACACAGATCGGCCATGATCTCATTGAATGGCGGAACAGGCTGGAGGGGCTGAATGGCCTCCTCCTGTTCCCATGCTCCTATTTACTCTATCAAAACCCTTCATGTTTTGAACACCTCTATTGAATCTCCGCTGCACCTTCTCTGCTCCAAGGAGAACAATCCCAGCTTCTCCAGTCTCTCCACGTAACTGAAATCCTCTGTGTATTTGTCGTGGCGCAGCCGGCTATAGCAAACAGCTTTCTTAAGAACAAAAGAAATAGGAGCAGGAGCAGGCCACTCGGCCCTTCGAGCCTGCTCCGCCATTCAATAAGATCATGGCTGATCGTCTACCTCATCTCCACCTTCCCGCCTGATCCCCATATCCCTCGATTCCCCATGCGTCCCAAAATCTATCGATCTCAGCCTTGATTATACTCAACGACTGAGCCTCCACAGCCCTCTGGGGCAGAGAATTCCAAAGATTCACAACCCTCTGAGTGAAGAAATTTCTCCTCATCTCAGTCCTAAATGGTCAACCCAGTGGGGGAATTAAAAACCAGAGCGTGTCAGGAAGGGACAGAATGTATAATGATAAAGGTAAAGTAGTAAAAGGGGTAAAAGCAGGAATAAATTGTCAGAAAACATATTTGAAAGTTCTTTATCTGAATGCACGCAGCATTCGTAACAAAATTGACGAGTTGACGGTGCAAATAACTACACATGGGTATGATCTGGTGGCCATTACGGAAACATGGCTGCAAGATAATCATGACTGGGAACTAAACATACAAGGGTATTTGACAATTAGGAAGGACAGACAGGAAGGAAAGGGAGGTGGGGTTGCTATGTTAATCAAGGATGGAATCACTGCAATAGTCAGAAATGATACTGGGTCAAAGGATCAGGATAGTGAAACAGTTTGGGTGGAGATAAGGAATAATAAGGGGAAAAAGTCACTAGTGGGCATAGTCTATAGGCCTCCTAACAGTTGCAACTCTGTTGGTCGGAGTATAAATCAGGAAATAGTTGGGGCTTGTAATAAGGGAACAGCTATAATCATGGGGGATTTTAACTTTCATATTGACTGGACAAATCAAATTGGGCATGGCAGCATTGAGGAAGAGTTCATAGAGTGTATTAGGGACGGGTTCCTTGAGCAGTATGTAACTGAACCAACCAGGGGGCAGGCAATCTTAGATCTGGTCCTGTGTAATGAGACAGGATTAATAAAAAATATCCTAGTAAAGAATCCCCTTGGAATGAGTGACCATAATATGGTTGAATTCCAAATTCAGTTTGAGGGTGAGAGAGTTGGATCTCAAACCAGCGTACTGAGCTTAAATAAAGGAGACTATGAAGGTATGAGAGTAGAATTGACTAAAGTGGACTGGGAAAACAGATTAAAGTGTAAGACGGTACAAGAGCAGTGGTCTACATTCAAGGAGATATTTCACATCTTTCAAGATAAATATATTCCACTGAGGAAAAAGGGGAGTAAAAGAAAAGACAGCCATCCGTGGCTTAGTAAAGTAACAAAGGATAGTATTCGACTGAAAACAAGGGCATATAAATTAGCCAAATCTAGTGGGAGGATAGAAGATTGGGAAGCATTTAAAAGCCAGCAAAGAATAACTAAAAGATTAATTAAGAAAGGGAAGATAGATTATGAAAGTAAACTAGCAAAAAATATAAAAACAGATAGCAAGAGTTTCTACAGCGATATAAAAAGCAAAAGGGTGGCTAAAGTGAACGTTGGTCCCTTAGAGGATGGGATTGGGAAACTAGTGGTGGGGAACATGGAGATGGCAAAGATGCTGAACAAATATTTTGTATCAGTCTTTACAGTAGAGGACACTAAAAATATCCCAACACTGGACAAACAGGGGGCAATTGGGGGGGAGGAGCTAAACACGATTAAAATCACTAAAGAGATGGTACTCAGTAAAGTAATGGGACTTAAGGCGGATAAATCCCCCGGACCTGTTGGCCTACATCCTAGGGTCTTGAGAGAAGTGGCGGTAGGGATTGTGGATGCATTGGTGATTATTTTCCAGAACTCCCTGGACTCAGGAAAGGTCCCGGCAGATTGGAAAACTGCTAATGTAACACCCTTATTTAAGAAGGGAAGTAGACAAAAAGCTGGAAACTATAGACCAGTTAGCCTAACATCTGTGGTTGGCAAAATGTTGGAGTCCATTATTAAGGAAACAGTATCAGAGCATTTGGATAAACATAATTTAATAGGACAGAGTCAGCATGGTTTTATGAAGGGGAAGTCATGTTTGACAAGTTTGCTCGAATTCTTTGAGGACGTAACATACAGGGTGGATAAAGGGGAACCAGTGGATGTAGTGTATTTGGACTTCCAAAAGGCATTTGACAAGGTTCCACACAAAAGATTACTGATCAAGATAAAAAATCACGGGATTGGGGGTAATATACTGGCATGGGTGGAAGATTGGCTATCTAACAGAAAGCAAAGAGTTGGGATAAATGGTTCATTCTCGGGCTGGCAATCAGTGACTAGTGGTGTCCCACAGGGATCAGTGCTGGGACCCCAACTCTTTACAATCTATATTAACGATTTGGGGGAAGGGACCAAGTGCAACATATCCAAGTTTGCCGACGATACAAAGATGGGAGGGAAAGCAGTGAGTGAGGAGGACATAAAAAACCTGCAAAAGGACATAGACAGGCTAATTGAGTGGGCAGTGATTTGGCAGATGCAATATAACGTTGGAAAGTGTGAGGTTATGCACTTTGGCAGAAAAAATCAAAGAGCAAGTTATTATCTAAATGGAGAGAAACTGCAAAGTGCTACAGTACAAAGGGATCTGGGGGTCCTGGTACATGAAACACAAAAAGTTAGTATGCAGGTGCAGCAGGTAATCAGGAAGGCCAATGGAATCTTGGCTTTTATTGCAAGGGGGATGGAGTATAAAAACAGGGAAGTCTTGCTGCAGTTATACAGGGTATTGGTGAGGCCACACCTGGAATACTGCGTACAGTTTTGGTTTCCATATTTAAGAAAAGATATACTTGCTCTCGAGGCGGTTCAGAGAAGGTTCACTCGGTTGATTCCAGGGATGAGGGGGTTGACGTATGAGGAAAGGTTGAATAGGTTGGGACTCTACTCATTGGAATTCAGAAGAATGAGAGGCGATCTTATCGAAACATATAAGATTGTGAGGGGCTTGATCGGGTGGATGCGGTGAGGATGTTTCCACTGATGGGTGAGACTAGAACTAGGGGGCATAATCTTAGAATAAGGGGCTGCCCTTTCAAAACTGAGATGAGGAGAAACTTCTTCACTCAGAGGGTAGTAAATCTATGGAATTTGCTACCCCAGAGAGCTGTGGAAGCTGCAACATTAAATAAATTTAAAACGGAGATAGACATTTTCCTAGCAGATAAGGGAATTAGAGGTTACGGGGAGAGGGCAGGGAAGTGGACGTGAGTGTAGATTCAGATCAGCCATGATCCTATTGAATGGCGGAGCAGGCCCGAGGGGCCATATGGCCTACTCCTGCTCCAATTCTTATGTTCTTATGACCCCTTATTCAGAGACTGTGACCCCAGGTTCTGGACTCCCCGACCATCGGGAACATCCTTCCTGCCTCCAGTCTGTCCAGTCCTGTCAGAATTTTATAGGTTTCGATGAGATCCCCTCTCATTCTTCTAAACTTCAGCGAGTATAAGCCCAATCGACCCAATCTCTCCTCATACGTCATTCTTGCCATCCCAGGTATCAGCCTGGTGAATCTTCGCTGAACTCCCTCCATGGCAAGAACATCCTTTCTCAGATAAGGCGACCAAAACTGCACACTATACTCAAGATGTGGTCTCACCAAGGCCCTGTACAACTGCAGCAAGACATCCTTGTTCCTGTACTCGAACCCTCTCGCTACAAAGGCCAATATACCATTTCCCGCTTTAACCGCCTGCTGCACCTGCATGCTTACCTTCAGCGACTGGTGCACAAGGACACCCAGGTCTCGTTGCACTTCCCCTTCTCCCAATCTATTGCCATTTAGATAATAATCTGCCTTCCTGTTTTTGCCGCCAAAGTGGACAACCTCACATTTATCCACGTTATATTGCATCTGCCATGTTTCTGCCCAATCACCCAACATGTCCAAATCATCCTGGAGTTTCTCGGCATCCTCCTCACAGCACACACGCCCACCCAGCTTTGTGTCGTCTGCAAATTTGGAGATATTACATCTAGTTCCCTTGTCTAGATCATTAATAAATATTGTGAATAGCTGGGGTCCAAGGACCGATCCCTGCGGTACCCCACTAGTCACTGCCTGCCACTCAGAAAAAGACCAGTTTATTCCAACTCTTTGCTTTCTGTCTGCCAACCAGTTCTCTATCCAAGTCAATACCTTGCCCCAATCCCATGTGCCTTAACTTTACACGCTAATCTCTTATGCGGGACCTTATCGAAAGCCTTCTGAAAGTCCAGATACACCACATCCACTGGTTCTCCCAGTTTATTTTACCAGTTACATCCTCAAAAAATTCCAGTAGATTAGTCAAGCACGATTTACCTTTTGTGAATCCATGTTGACTTTGTCCGATCCTGTCACTGTTTTCCAAGTGCTCTGCTATTACATCTTTTATAATGGACTTTAGCATTTTCCCCACCACCGATGGCAGGCTTACCGGTCTGTAATTCCCCGTTTTCTCTGTACCACCTTTTTTGAATAGTGGGGTAACATTAGCTACCCTCCAATCCATGGGTACTGTTCCAGATTCCATCGAATGTTGCAAGATGATCAGCAATCCATCTACTATTTCTAGGGCCACGTCCTTATGTACCCTAGGATGTAAATTATCAGGCCCTGGGGATTTATCGGCCTTCAATCCCATCAATTTCCCTAACACCATTTCCCTACGAATACTGATTTCTTTCAGTTCCTCCCTTTCATCAGACCCTATGTTCCCTGACATCTCTGGGAGGTTATTTGTGTCCTCCTTTGTGAAGACAGAAGCAAAATATGTATTTAGTTGGTCTGCCATTTCTTTGTTCCCCATTATAATTTCCCCTGATTCTGACTGCAAGGGACCTACGCTTGACTGCACCAATCTTTTTCTCTTCACATATCTATAAAAGCTTTTACAGTCAGTTTTTATGTTCCCTGCAAGCTTACTCTCATATTCTATTTTCCCCTTCTTAATTAATCCCTTTGTCCTCCTTTGTCGAATCCTAAACTGCTCCCAATCCTCAGGTTTATTGCTTTTTCTGGCCAATTTATATGCCCTCTCCTTGGATCTTATGCTATCCCTAATTTCCCTTGTTAGCCATGGTTGAGTCACCTTTTTTGTTTTATTTTTATGCCAAACTGGGATGAACAAATTCTGTAGTTCATCCATTCGGTCTTTGAATGTTTGCCATTGCCTATCCACCATCAACCCTTTGAGTGACATTCCCCAATCAATCCTACCCAACTCATGCCTCAGACCATCGTAGTTTCCTTTATTTAAATTGAGGACCCTAGTCTCTGAGTCAACTACTTAATTCTCCATCTTAATGAAGAATTCAATCATATTATGATCACTCCGACCCAAGGGGCCTCGTACAACAAGATTGCTAATTAATCCTTTCTCGTTACATAATACCCAGTGTAAGATGGCCTGATCTCTGGTTGGTTCCTCGACATATTGGTCCAGGAAACCATCCCGTAAACACTCCAGGAATTCCTCCTCCACAGTAAAGGACATGAGAGGGGGGGAGGGAGTCCCTTTAAATGTGGAGGAGGCGGGTGTCCCTTTAAATGTGGAGGGGGTGGGTGTCCCTTTAAATGTGAAGGGGGTGGGTGTCCCTTTAAATGTGAAGGGGGTGGGTGTCCCTTTAAATGTGGAGAGGCAGGGCCGCGCATGCTCATTCGGCCGCTCCACAACACCAGGCTGCCAGTGCGCCTGCGCGGGGCCTCCGGGGAGCAGACGGAAGCCCGGGCCCGGGGAAGAGGCGGAATCAGTGGCCGAGGTAAAGTAAAGTGTTGGGGAATCGATTTAAATCGAGGTGAGGGGGGTGCGGAGAGCAAGATTATAAAGTAAAAGACGAGAAAATCCAAACCTGAGAGTCGGGCGGGCGGGACCTCCGTGGACGCCGGACGGAACGAATTGAGCCGCGCGGGGTGGCAGAGTGAGCCGGACCAATGTGATTCTGACTGACGGGAGCTCTGACCAATAGGAAGAGGGCTGAGGTGGGAGGACTAAACTGGGCGGCCTGGTCCTCCAACCAATGGCAGCGCGGCAAAGGGGCGGGGCCTCCTCTCCAGCTCAGGTGTGCTGGGGCCGATTGTGACGCGCTGTCCCCAGGTGAGAGCAGCTCAGTCAGCACAGAGCTGGGGCTGGAATCTGGGAGAGGGGCCGCAGGCAGCACAGAGCTGGGGCTGGAATCTGAGAGAGGGGCCGCAGGCAGCACAGAGCTGGGGCTGGAATCTGAGAGAGGGGCCGCAGGCAGCACAGAGCTGGGGCTGGAATCTGAGAGAGGGGCCGCAGGCAGCACAGAGCTGGGGCTGGAATCTGGGAGAGGGGCCTCAGTCAGCACAGAGCTGGGGCTGGAATCTGGGAGAGGGACCGCAGGCAGCACAGAGCTGGGGCTGGAATCTGAGAGAGGGGCCTCAGTCAGCACAGAGCTGGGGCTGGAATCTGGGAGAGGGGCCTCAGTCAGCACAGAGCTGGGGCTGGAATCTGAGAGAGGGGCCGCAGGCAGCACAGAGCTGGGGCTGGAATCTGGGAGAGGGGCCGCAGGCAGCACAGAGCTGGGGCTGGAATCTGGGAGAGGGGCCGCAGGCAGCACAGAGCTGGGGCTGGAATCTGGGAGAGGGGCCGCAGGCAGCACAGAGCTGGGGCTGGAATCTGGGAGAGGGGCCGCAGGCAGCACAGAGCTGGGGCTGGAATCTGGGAGAGGGGCCGCAGGCAGCAGGCCTGGCAAAGGGGCAGAAGCTTTACAATACAAGCTTCTTTCAAGTGCAAAATTGTTTCGTACAGACAGCCTTGGTCACTCTGCAGAAAATAACTGTTTAACAATTCATCATAACTGCCCTGCTTTAGGAGAGGCGTAGAGTGCAAAAAGCAAGGAAGTTATGATGAAACTGTGTAAAAGACTGGAGTCAGCTGTGGCTCAGTGGATAGCAGAGTCAGAAGGTTGTGGGTTCAAATCCCGCTCCAGGGACTTGAGCATATAAAGCGAGGCTGACACTCCAGTGCGGTGCTGAGGGAGCGACACACTGTCGGAGGGGCAGTGCTGAGGGAGCGCCGCACTGTCGGAGGGGCAGTACTGAGGGAGCGCCGCACTGTCGGAGGGGCAGTGCTGAGGGAGCGCCGCACTGTCGGATCGGCAGTACTAAGGGAGCGCCGCACTGTCGGAGGGGCAGTACTGAGGGAGCACCGCACTGTCGGAGGGGCAGTACTGAGGGAGCACCGCACTATCGGAGGGGTGGTGCTGAGGGAGCGCCGCACTGTCGGAGGGGCAGTACTGAGGGAGCGCCGCGCCATCAGAGGGGCAGTACTGCGGAAGCGCCGCACTGTCGGAGGGACAGTGCCACGGAAGAGCCGCATTGTCGGAGGGGCAGTGCCACGGGAGAGCCGCATTGTCGGAGGGGCAGTGCCACGGGAGAGCCGCATTGTCGGAGGGGCAGTGCCACGGGAGAGCCGCATTGTCGGAGGGGCAGTGCCACTGGAGAGCCGCATTGTCGGAGTGGCAGTGCCACGGGAGAGCCGCATTGTCGGAGGGGCAGTAATGAAGGGGCGCTGCAGTGTCGGAGGTGCCGTCCGAAGGGTGAGACGTTAAACCGAGGCCCCCGCCTGCCCCCTCAGGTGGACGTAAAAGATCCCGTGGTGCTATTTCAAAGACGTTATCCCCGGTGTTTTGAGCCCAATATTTATCCCTCAATCAACATGACGAAAAAACATTATCTGGCCATTATCACATTGCTGTTTGTGGGAGCTTGCTGTGCACAAATTGGCTGCAGCGTTTCCCACATTACAACAGTGAATACACTTCAAAAGTACTTCATTGGCTGTAAAGCGCTTTGGGACGTCCGGTGGTCGTGAAAGGCAGTTAAGAAGGCAAATGGTATGCTGGCCTTCATTACAAGAGGATTTGAGTACAGGAGTAAAGAAGTCTTACTCCAATTATATCTTCTTCTTTCTTCTTAGGCAGTCCCCCGGAACCGAGGATGACTTGCTTCAACATTATAAATGAGTTCTCAGGTGTAAGGGTAAACCGGGAGAGCTTCTTCTCCCCGAGACGGACCCTCTGATATAAAGGGTCGACTGGATCCATGTTTATCTGTAATTTAAACAGAGGTCTGGTCGTCTTCCGAGCTCTTTCCCCTAGAGGAGAGGGTAGAATGGGGGTCTTTAGTGTTAAATGGTTTCACCTGGGTCCATTGCTTCCATCGCATACCCATCGGTTCCTGTAGACAAACACACGTATCACTTGTCATTAATACAGTACATGGCCCCATCCAACGGGCCCCATTCCCTTTCTTCCGATAACTTGCGTCATTACTTGTTGACCTATTCTGGGCAACTTGTCTGGATTAAGTCCAACATTCTGCCTTTCTAGATCTTTAATCTGTTGTTGGTTCCTTACTTCTTTATTTAGTGCTTGTACCTCCTGATTTAGTTGTATTAAGTATCGCCTTAATCTATCTTGCACTGGTCCTGGTCTTAAACACATACTTTGGTGCTCTCTTCACAAAGGAGGACACAAATAACCTCCCAGAGATGCTGGGGAACATAGGGTCTGATGAGAGGGTGAAACTGAAAGAAATCAGTATTTGTAGGGAAATGCTGTTAGGGAAATTGACGGGATTGAAGGCCGATAAATCCCCAGGGCCTGATAATCTACATCCTAGGGTACTTAAGGAAGTGGCCCCAGAAATAGTAGATGCATTGCTGCTCATCTTCCAAAATTCGATAGACTCTGGAACAGTTCCCATGGATTGGAGGGTAGCTAATGTTACCCCACTGTTCAAAAAAGGTGGTAGAGAGAAAACGGGGAATTACAGACCAGTAAGCCTGACATTGGTAGTGGGGAAAATGCTAGAGTCCATTATAAAGGATGTAATAGCAGAGCACTTGGAAGCAAGTGACCGGATCGGACAAAGTCAACATGGATTTACAAAGGGTAAATCATGCTTGACTAATCTACTGGAATTTTTTGAGGATGTAACTGGTAAAATAGATAAGGGAGAACCAGTGGATGTGGTGTATTTGGACTTTCAGAAGGCTTTCGATAAGGTCCCGCATAAGAGATTAGCGTGCAAAATTAACGCACATGGGATTGGGGGCAAGGTATTGACTTGGATAGAGAACTGGTTGGCAGACAGGAAACAAAGAGTTGGAATAAACGGCTCTTTTTCCGAGTGGCAGGCAGTGACTAGTGGGGTACCGCAGGGATCAGTCCTTGGACCCCAGCTATTCACAATATATATTAATGATCTGGGCGAGGGAACTAGATGTAATATCTCTAAGTTTGTAGACGACACAGAGCTGGGTGGGCGTGTGTGCTGTGAGGAGGATGCCGAGAAACTCCAGTATGATTTGGACAGGTTGGGTGATTGGGCAGAAGCATGGCAGATGCAATATAACGTGGATAAATGCGAGGTTATCCACTTTGGTGTCAAAAACATCAAGGCAGATTATTATCTGAATGGCAATAGATTGGGAGAAGGGGAAGTGCAACGAGACCTGGGCGTCCTTGTGCACCAGTCGCTGAAGGTAAGCATGCAGGTGCAGCAGGCGGTTAAGAAGGCAAAAGGTATGTTGGCCTTCGTAGCGAGAGGGTTCGAGTACAGGAACAAGGATGTCTTGCTACAGTTGTACAGGGCCTTGGTGAGACCACATCTTGAGTATTGTGTGCAGTTTTGGTCGCCTTATCTGAGGAAGGATGTTCTTGCCATGGAGGGAGTGCAGCAAAGATTCACCAGACTGATACCTGGGATGGCAGGAATGACGCATGAGAAGAGATTGGGTCGATTGGGCTTATACTCGCTGGAGTTTAGAAGAATGAGAGGGGATCTCATTGAAACTTATAAAATTCTAACAGGACTGGACAGACTGGATGCAGGAAGGATGTTCCCGATGGCCGGGGAGTCCAGAACCAGGGGTCACAGTCTAAGGATAAGGGGTAAACCATTTAGGACAAAGATGAGGAATTCCTTCACCCAGAGAGTGGTGAACCTGTGGAATTCTCTACCACAGAAGGCAGTGGAGGCCAATTCATTAAATATATTCAAGAAGGAGTTGGATATATTTCTTAAGGCTAAAGGGATCAAGGGATATGGGGAGAAGGCAGGGACAGGGTACTGAATTTGGATGATCAGCCATGATCTCATTGAATGGCGGAGCAGGCTCGAGGGGCCGAATGGCCTACTCCTGCTCCTATCTTCTATGTTTCCATGAACCCCAGGACCAGGCCCCTATGGGGAATAGGTATGCAGATCTAGCCGCAAAACTAGCTGCGGAAGAAATGCAACCAGAGGACGCGTTCAAAAACGAAATAAATTTGGTCATGATAGTCAGTGGGGTACAGGAAGTGAATATAATGGAGCTACAAGAAAATACTCGTAAAGAGCAAAAGGAGAAATGGAGACAAGCTGGCGCGCAATTACAAGATGGAATTTGGAAATGGGGCCCACGTAACCAGGTGGTGGCACCGGAATTTTGTAGACAACAACTGATGGCGCTAAACCATGGTGTAACACATACTGGCAGAAGTAACATGTTGCACCTACTGACACAGTACTGGTGGTGGCCAAAGATGGGTCGGGAAGTAGCGAAATATTGCCACCGCTGTATAATATGCGCAAGAATAATGTAGGACAGAGATGTCGAGTTAGAGTAGCAAACCAACCCAGGCCCCAAGGACCCTGGGAAAACTTACAAATTGACTTTACCGGCCCCTTAGCGCAGGACCGGGGGAAGAAATATTGCCTGGTAAGCCTTTGCCACCCGAGATTGCTCTGCAAAAACAGTTGCACTAATATTGGCTACCGAGGTTATACCCCGTTGGGGAGTGCCTCTGCAAATTGACTCAGACAACGGCACTCATTTCACCAGCAAAATAATGAAAGAAATCTGTAAGCTGCTACATGTGACACAAAATATCACCCCCAGAGCTCAGGGATGGTAGAAAGAATGAATAGGACACTGAAAAACACGCTGACAAAAGTCATCCAAGAAACAGGGAAGGGATGGTCGGAATTATTACCCAGCATACTAATGAGGCTGCGAGCCACCCCAGGACGAACGACCGGACTGACCCCCTATGAATTAATGACAGGACGAGCTAGGAGACTACCAGAGGATTTGGCTAGAGGGGTGGGAGAACCAGGACCAGTGCAAGATAGATTAAGGCGATACTTAGTACAACTAAATCAGGAGGTACAAGCACTAAATAAAGAAGTAAGGAACCAACAACAGATTAAAAATCTAGAAAGGCAGAATGCTGGACTTAAACCAGACGAGTTGTCCAGAATAGGTCAACAAGTAATGACGCAAGTTATCGGAAGAAAGGGAATGGGGCCATGTACTGTATTAATGACAAGTGATACGTGTGTTTGTCTACAAGAACCGATGGGTATGCGATGGAAGCAATGGACCCAGGTGAAACCATTTAACACTAAAGACCCCCATTCTACCCTCTCCTCTAGGGGAAAGAGCTCGGAAGATGACCAGACCTCTGTTTAAATTACAGATAAACATGGATCCAGTCGACCCTTTATATCAGAGGGTCCGTCTCGGGGAGAAGAAGCTCTCCTGGTTTACCCTTACACCTGAGAACTCATTTTTAAGGTGGAAGCAAGTCATCCTCGGTTCCGGGGGACTGCCTAAGAAGAAAGAAGAAGATATAATTGGAGTAAGACTTCTTTACTCCTGTACGCAAATCCTTTTGTAATGAAGGCCAGCATACCATTTGCATTCTTAACTGCCTTTCACGACCACCGGACGTCCCAAAGCGCTTTACAGCCAATGAAGTACTTTTGAAGTGTATTCACTGTTGTAATGTGGGAAACGCAGCAGCCAATTTGTGCACAGCAAGCTCCCACAAACAGCAATATGATAATGACCAGTTAATCTGTTTTTTTGTCATGTTGATTGAGGGATAAATATTGGGCTCAAAACACCGGGGATAACTTCTTCGAAATAGCACCACGGGATCTTTTACATCCACCTGAGGGGGCAGACGGGGGCCTCGGTTTAACGTCTCATCCATAGGACGGCACCTCCGACACTGCAGCGCTCCTTCATTACTGCCCCTCCGACAATGCGGCTCTCCCTCAGTACTGCCCCTCCGACGGAGCAGCGCTCCCTCAGCACCGCCCCTCCGACAGTGCAGCGCTCCCTCAGTACTGCCCCTCCAACAGTGCAGCATTCCTTCAGTACGGCCCCTCCAACAGTGCAGCACTCCCTCAGCACTGCCCCTCCGACAGTGCAGCACTTGCTCAGCACTGCCCCCTCCAACAGTGCAGCACTCCCTCAGTACTGCCCCTCCGACAGTGCAGCACTCCCTCAGTACTGCCCCTCCAACAGTGCGGAGCTCCCTCAGTACTGCCCCTCCGACAGTGCAGTTCTCCCTCAGCACTGCCCCTCCAACAGTGAGGCGCTCCCTCAGTACTGCCCCTCTGACAGTGCAGCGCTCCCTCAGCACTGCACTGGAGTGTCAGCCTCGCTTTATGTGCTCAAGTCCCTGCAGCGGGATTTGAACCCACGTCCCTGGAGCGGGATTTGAACCCACAACCTTCTGACTCTGCTACCCACTGAGCCACAGCTGACTCCAGTCTTTTACACAGTTTCATCATAACTTCCTTGCTTTTTGCACTCTACGCCTCTCCTAAAGCAGGGCAGTTATGATGAATTATTGAGCAGTGACCAAGTGCAGAGTGACCAAGGCTGTGTGTAGGAAACAATTTTGCATTTGAAAGCAGCTTGTATTGTAAAGCTTGTGCCCCTTTGCCAGGCCCGCTGCCTGCGGCCCCTCCCAGATTCCAGCCCGCTGCCTTGTGCTGCTCTCACCTGGAGACAGTGCCTCACAATCGGCCCCAGCGCACCTGAGCTGGAGACCTAGGTCCCGCCACCTAGCCGTGCCGCCATTGGTTGGAGGACCAGGCCGCCCAGTTCAGTTCTCCCAGCTCAGCCCTCTTCCTATTGGTCAGTGCTCCCGTCAGTCAGAATCACATTGCTCCGGCTCACTCCGCCCCCCCGCGTGGCTCAATCCGCTCCGTTCGGTGTCCGCGGATGTTCCGCCCGCCCGACTCTCGGGTTTGGTTTTTCTCGTATTTTACTTTATAATCTCGCTCTCCGCTACCCCCTCACCTCGATTTAAATCGATTCCCAAACACTTGACTTTACCCCGGCTGCTGATTCTGCCTCGTCCCCGGGCCCGGCCTTCCGTCTGCTCCCCGGAGGCCCCGCGCAGGCGCACTGGCAGCCTGGTGTTGTGGTGATGCCGAATGAGCATGTGCGGCCCCGCCTCTCCACATTTAAAGGGACACCCACCCCCTCCACATTTAAAGGGACACCCACCCCCTCCACATTTAAAGGGACAACCACCGCCCTCTCATGTGTTCTTCTGATTAAATATAGAAGAAACATAGAAGATAGGAGCAGGAGTAGGCCATTCGACCCCTTGAGCCTGCTCCACCATTCAATGAGATCGTGGCTGATCATCCAAATTCAGTACCCTGTCCCTGCCTTCTCTCCATATCCCTTTAACCTGAAGAAATATATCTAACTCCTTCTTGAATATATTTAATGAATTGGCCTCAACTGCCTTCTGTGGTAGAGAATTCCACAGGTTCACCACTCTCTGGGTGAAGAAATTCCTCCTCATCTCTAAGTCTAAGGATAAGGGGTAAGCCATTTAGGACAGAATTGAGGAGGAATTTCTTCACCCAGAGAGTGGTGAACCTGTGGAATTCGCTACCACAGAGGGCAGGAGAGGCCAATTCATTTAATATATTCAAGAAGGAGTTGGATATATTTCTTAAGGCTAAAGGGATCAAGGGATATGGGGAGAAAGCAGGGACAGGGTACTGAATTTGGATGATCAGTCATGATCGCATTGAATGGCGGAGCAGGCTCGAGGTGCTGAATGGCCTACTCCTGCTCCTATCTTCGAAGTTTCTATGCGACCCCTGGTTCTGGAATCCACAACCATCGGGAACATCCTGCATCTAGTCTGTCAAGTCATGTTAGAATTTTATAAGTTTCAATGAGATCCCCTCTCATTCTTCTAAACTCCAGTGAGTATAATCCCAATCGACCCAATCTCTCCTCATACGTAATTCCTGCCATCCCAGGTATCAGTCTGGTGAATCGTCGCCGCACTCCCTCCATGGCAAGAACATCCTTCTTCAGATAAGGCGACCAAAACTGCACACAATACTCAAGATGTGGTCTCACCAAGGCCCTGTACAACTGCAGCAAGACATCCTTGTTCCTGTACTCAAACCCTCTCGCTACGAAGGCCAACATACCTTTTGCCTTCTTAACCGCCTGCTGCACCTGCATGCTTACCTTCAGTGACTGGTGCACAAGGACTCCCAGGTCTCGTTGCACTTCCCCTTCTCCCAATCTATTGCTGTTCAGATAATAATCTGCCTTCCTGTTTTGCCACCAAAGTGGATAACCTCGCATTCGTGGGGGGGCCGAATGAACATGCGCGGCCCCGCCTGTTCACATTTAAAGGGATACCCACCCCCTCCATATTTGAAGGGTCTCCTCCCCCCTCGTGTTTTCTTCTGATTAAAGGGACAGTGACAATTCCCCCGGCCACCGCACTTTAGCAAGGATGTGAAAGACCTTGAGAGCCAGCCAGTGGCTCCATTGGGAGCACCCTCGTCTCTGAGTCAGAAAGTTGTGGGTTCAAAGTCCCCACTCCAGGGACTCGAGCACATAAACCTAGGCTGACGCTCTGGGGCAGTGCCGAAGGAGTGCTGCACTGTCGGAGGGCCAGTACTGAGGGAGCTCCGCACTGTCGAAGGGGCAGTACTGAGGGAGCGCTGTGCTGTCGGAGGCGCAGTACTGAGGGAGCGCCGCACTGTCGGAGGGGCAGTACTGAGGGAGCGCTGCACTGTCGGAGGGGCATTACTGAGGGAGCGCCGCACTGTCGGAGGGGCAGTACTGAGGGAGCGCCGCACTGTCGGAGGGGCAGTACTGAGGGAGCGCCGCACTGTCGGAGGCGCAGTACTGAGGGAGCGCCGCACTGTCAGAGGGGCAGTACTGAGGGAGCGCCGCACTGTCGGAGGGGCAGTACTGAGGGAGCGCCGCACTGTCGGAGGGGCAATACTGAGGGAGCGCCGCACTGACGGAGGGGCAGTACTGAGGGAGCGCCACACTGTCGGAGGGGCAGTACTGAGGGAGCGCCGCACTGTCGGAGGGGCAGTACTGAGGGAGCACCGCACTGTCGGAGGGCCGTCTTTCGGATGAGACGTTCAGGTGGACATAAAAGATCCCACTATTTCGAAGAAGGGCAGGAGAGTTATCCCCGGTGTCCTGGCCATTATTTATTATGCAAATTGGCTGCAGTGTTTCCCACATTACAACAGCGACTGCACTTCATAAAGTAATTCACTGGCTGTAAAACCGTTGGTCGTGAAAGGCGCTGTATAAAGGCCAGTCTTTCTTTATTTTCTCTCCTGTATTTACATTAATTACTTATATAAACCTCTTTTACTGTCTCTTGCAAGGGGAGGAATTGCAGACGGGCAGCTTAACGTAAACTTCACATGAAGATCTGACAGAGTCACTCGATTCATCAGGATCTGAATATCATCGACATATGGAAGCGGAAAGCAGCAATCAGACTGCGGGCAAACTGCACACGTGTCTTGTATGTGGACGTGGATTCAACCGAAGGTGCAGCCTGGGGAGGCACAAGTGTAACCAAAGCGAGGAGAGTCCGTGCAAATGTCGGGAATGCGGGATAGGATTCAGTTGCCTCTCCGAGCTGGAGACTCATCAACGCAGTCACTCCGTGAAATGGCCGTTCACCTGCTCCGTGTGTGGGAAGGGATTCACTCATTCAGGCTCCCTGCGGGCACACCAGCGAGTTCACACCGGGGAGAGACCGTTCACCTGCTCTGTGTGTGGGAAAGGATTCACTCAACAATCCGCCCTGCTGAGGCACCGGCGTGTTCACACCGGGGAGAGGCCGTTCACCTGCTCCGTGTGCGGGAAGGGATTCAGCCATTCTTACTCTCTGCGGGTGCACCAGCGAGTTCATACTGACGAGAGACCCTGTAAGTGCCCTGACTGTGAGAAGAGCTTTAAAAGCGCCGAGGATGTGTCGAGGCATCAATGCATTCACACCGGGGAGAGGCCGTTCAGCTGCTCTCACTGCGGAAAGAGGTTTGCTAAGTCATCGAAGCTGCTGATACACCAGCGACATCACACCGGGGAGAGGCCGTTCACCTGCTCTCAATGCGGAAAGAGGTTTGCTAGTTCATCGAAGCTGGTGATACACCAGCGATATCACACCGGAGAGAGGCCGTTCACCTGCTCCGTGTGCGGGAAGGGATTTGTCCAGTCCAACACTCTGCTGGTACACGAACGTGGGCACACTGACGAGAGGCCGTTCTCCTGCTCCGAGTGCGGGAAAGGATTCACACGTTCCGACTCTCTGCTGATACACCAGCTGGTTCACACTGACGAGAGGCCGTTCTCCTGCTCCGAGTGCGGGAAAGGATTCACTCGTCTCACCTTTCTGCGGCTGCACCAGCGAGTTCACACTGATGAGAGGCCGTTCTCCTGCTCCGAGTGCGGGAAAGGATTCACTCTCTCCTCCACCCTGCTGATACACCAGCGAGTTCACACTGACGAGAGGCCGTTCTCCTGCTCCGAGTGCGGGAAAGGATTCACTCGTCCCTCCTTTCTGCGGGAACACCAGCTGGTTCACACTGACGAGAGGCCGTTTAAATGTTCCGACTGCGACAAGAGTTTCAAATGCTCCAATGACCTGAAGAAGCATCGACGCATCCACACCGGGGAGAGGCCGTTCAGCTGCTCTCACTGCGAGAAGAGGTTTAAGCACTCATCCGGTCTTTGGAAACACCAGTTCACCCACACCGGGAAGTGGCCGTTCCCCTGCTCAGTGTGTGAAAAGGGATTCACCAGTTCATCTGACCTGCTGAGACACCAGTGCACTCACACTGGGCAGAGGCCGTTCCCCTGCTCAGTGTGTGAAAAGGGATTCACCAGTTTATCTCACCTGCTGAGACACCAGCGAGTTCACAGCTGAGTGCACTGGTCCCATTCTGCTGTTAATCACATGAAGGACTGTTCTGTGTTAATAATGGCAATTACAGGGGCGGGGGGCGGTTTGAAGATGCTGATAATAATCCCAGTAACTAGGCTGGAGTTTAAGAGGGGTCAGCCTCAGCTCAGTGGGTGACACTCTCACCTCTAGAGTCAGAAGGTCGTGGGTTTGAGTCCCACTCTGGAGACTTGAGCACGTAATCTAGGCTGACACTCCAGGGCAGTACTGAGGGAGAGCTGCTCTGTCAGCGGTGACATCTTTCGGATACCCTCTCAGGTGGGTGTAAAAGATCCCGTGGCCGTCATTTTGAAAAACGGAAGGGAGAAAGGATCTCGACTCGGAAGATCAGGAAGTAGAATAAGGAGCTAAGGAATAACAAGGGGTAGAAAACACTGGTAGTAGTATATAGGCCCCCTAACCGTAGCTAAACCATTGGACAGAATATTAATCAAGAAATAGCAGGAGCTTGCAACAAAAATAATGCAATAATCTTGGGGGACTTTAATCTTCATATAGAATGGACAAATCAAATTGGCAAAGGTAGTCTGGAGGATGAGTTCATGGGACAGTTTCCTAAAACAATATGTCATGGAACAGGCTATTTTAGATCTTGTGTTGTGTAATGAGACAGGGTTAATTAGCAATCTCATAGTAAAGGATCCTCTGGGGCAGAGTGATCATAATATGATAGAATTTTACGTTAATTTTGAAAGCGACTTGCCTCAGTCCAAAACTAGAGACTTAAACTTAAATAAAGCCTATTGCACAGGTATGAGGGGCGAGTTGGCTATGGTAGATTGGAAAAATAGATTAAAAGGTATAGCGTAGATAAGCAGTGGCTAGCATTTAAAGAAATATTTCATAATTCTCAACAAAAATACATTCCATTGAGAAACAAAAACTCCACAGGAAAAGTGATCCAACCGTGGCTAACTAAAGAAGTTAAGGATAGCATTAGATTGAAAGAAGAAGCTTATAATGTTGCAAAGAATAATAGTAAGCCTGAGGATTGGGAGTTTCAGAAACCAGTAAAGGTTGACCAAAAAATTGGTAAGGGAAAAAGTAGAATGAGAGAAAACGAGTAAGAAATATAAAAGCAGATTGTAAGAGTTTCTACAAGTATGTAAAAAGGAAAAGAGTAGCAAAAGTAAACGTTGGTCCCTCAGAGACTGAGACAGGAGAAATTATGAGGAATAAGGAAATAGCAGAAACGTTTAAAAAAATGTCTTCACAGTAGAAGACACAAAAAGCATACCAAAAATGGTGGGGAACCAAGGGTGTAATGAGGGTGAGGGACTTAACGTAATTAATATAAGTAGAGAAAAGGTAAACATAGAAGATAGTAGCAGGAGTAGGCCATTCGGCCCCTCGAGCCTGCTCCGCCATTCAATAAGATCATGGCTGATCATCCAAACTCAGTACCCTGTCCCTGCCTTCTCCCCATATCCCTTGATGCCTTTAGCCTTAAGAAATATATCCAACACCTTCTTGAATATATTTAATGAATTGGCCTCAACTGCCTTCTGTGGTAGAGAATTCCACAGGTTCACCACTCTCTGGGTGAAGAAATTCCTCATCTCTGTCCTAAATGGCTTACCCCTTATCCTTAGACTGTGACCCCTGGTTCTGGACTCCCCGACCATCGGGAACATCCTTCCAGCATCTAGTCTGTCCAGTCCTGTTAGAATTTTATAAATTTCGATGAGATCCCCTCTCATTCTTCTAAACTCCAGCGAGTACAAGCCCGATCGACCCAATCTCTCCTCATACGTCATTCCTGCCATCCCAGGTATCAGCCTGGTGAATCTTTGCTGCACTGCTTCCATGACAAGGACATCCTTCCTCAGATAAGGCGACCAAAACTGCACACAATACTCAAGATGTGGTCTCACCAAGGCCCTGTACAACTGCAGCAAGACATCCTTGTTCCTGTACTCAAACCCTCTCGCTACAAAGGCCAACATACCATTTGCCTTCTTAACCGCCTGCTGCACCTGCACGCTTCCCTTCAGCGACTGGTGCACAAGGACACCCAGTTCTCGTTGCACTTCCCCTTCTCCCAATCTATTGCCATTCAGATAATAATCTTATTTCCTGTTTTTGACACCAAAGTGGATAAGCTCGCATTTATCCACGTTATATTGCATCTGCCATGCTTCTGCCCAATCACCCATCCTGTCCAAATCATACTGGAGTTTCTCAGCATCCTCCTCACAGCACACACGCCCACCCAGCTTTGTGTTGTCTGCAAACTTGGAGATATTACATCTAGTTCCCTCGTCCAGATCATTAATATATATTGTGAATAGCTGGGGTCCAAGGACCGATCTCTGCGGTACCCCACTAGTCACTGCCTGCCACTCAGAAAAAGAGCCGTTTATTCCAACTTTTTGCTTTCTGTCTGCCAACCAGTTCTCTATCCAAGTCAATACCTTGCCCCCAATCCCATGTGCCTTAATTTTACACGCTAATCTCTTATGCGGGACCTTAACGAAAGCCTTTTGAAAATCCAATTACACCACATCCACTGGTTCTCCCTTATCTATTTAACCAGTTACATCCTCAAAAAATTCCAGTAGATTAGTCAAGCACGATTTACCTTTTGTAAATCCATGTTGACTTTGTCCGATCCGGTCACTTTTTTCCAAGTGCTCTGCTATTACATCCTTTATAATAGACTCTAGCATTTTCCCCACTGCCGATGTCAGGCTTACCGGTCTGTAATTCCCCGTTTTCTCTTTACCACCCTTTTTGAACAGTGGGGTAACATTAGCTACCCGCCAATCCATGGGTACTGTTCCAGAGTCTATCGAATTTTGGATGATGACCAGCAATGCATCTACTATTTCTAGGGCCACTTCCTTAAGTACCTTAGGATGTAGACTATCAGGCCCTGGGGATTTATCGGCCCTCAATCCCATCAATTTCCCTAACACCATTTCCCTACAAATACTGATTTCTATCAGTTCCTCCCTTTCATTGGACCCTATGTTCCCCGACATCTTTGGGAGGTTGTTTGTGTCCTCCTTTGTGAAGAGAGCACCAAAGTATGTATATAATTGGTCTGCCATTTCTTTGTTTCCCATTATAAATTCCCCTGATTCTAACTGCAAGGGACCTACGTTTGACTTCACCAATCTTTTTCTCTTCACATATCTATAAAAGCTTTTACAGTCAGTTTTTATGTTCCCTGCAAGCTTACTCTCATACTCTATTTTCCCCCTCTTAATTAATCCCTTTGTCCTCCTTTGTTGGATCCTAAACTGCTCCCAATCCTCAGGTTTACTGCTTTTTCTGGCCAATTTATATGTCCTCTCCTTGGATCTTATGCTATCTCTAATTTCCCTTGTTAGCCACGGTTGAGTCACCTTTTTTGTTTTATTTTTATGCCAAACTGGGATGAACAAATTCTGTCGTTCATCCATGCGATCTTTGAATGTTTGCCATTGCCCATCCACCGTCAACCCTTTGAGTGACATTCCCCAATCAATCCTACCCAACTCGCACCTCATACCATCGTAGTCTCCTTTATTTAAATTGAGGACCCTAGTCTCTGAGTGAACTATTTCACTCTCCATCTTAATGAAGAATTCTATCATATTATGATCGCTCTGACCCAAGGGGCCTCGCACTACAAGATTGCCAATTAGTCCCATTAGGTACTAGGAAATCTAATGGGACTAAAAGCCGACAAATCCCCTGGACCTGACCGCCTACATCCTAGGGTTGTAAAAGAGGTGGCTGAAGAGATTTTGGATGCATTGGTTTTGATCTTCCAAAATTCCCTAGATTCTAGAATGGTCCCAGCGGATTGGAAGGTCGCAAATGTAACACCGCTATTCAAGAAAGGAGGGAGAGGAAAAACAGGGAACTACAGACCAGTTAGCGTGACATCAGTGTAGGATAAGGTGCACCTGTAGGATTTAGTAAACATTATTAAGATTCGATAACCACTCTAATATAACTATAATATGTGAAATTGTATGTTAAGACCCTAAAAGCCTGTATAAAATGGAGAATGGCTGAGAGCAAAGCAGGATGGGATTATGCCAACCTGACTAAAAACCTCTGTTTAAAATTACTGAAGTAATGGAATGTTGTGCAAAGTTTATGGAGACGAGGAATTCAGCAACATTAGGCTTAGAGATAAAAACTAGAGAGATAGATAAGAGTTGGAGACGTCCTTCATTGGTCCAGCTATAGGATGGACCGACTGTGTCGTCAACATTCTAGGAAGTGTTCTGTGAAAAGTGAAGATCTGAGCTAAGGGTACTTTGTTATGCAGAGAGAAAAAGTCAGAGGGATCAAACAAGGTCATAAGATGGGTAAAGAGGGGCACAAGACTTTTTACCAGGTGTTAGAGGGTTAATTACTGCCACGTAGGGAAAACGAGAGGGAAAAGGGGCATAAAGGTACAGGATTTGAACATCAAAAGCACGCACGTGTAACCAGAGATTGATAGGAGCTTCGGTCAACAGAACACAGCAAGATCCCAAGGAAGCACGCATGGGTCAACGGAACACAGCAAGATACATCAGGAGACTTGCGCTGCGCTCACTCGGAAGGAACGCCGGAGTTTGAACGAACAGACTGTGACTATCTTCTTGTTAAGTACTACTTCTTTGTACTGGATGTTTAATGTTTAATAAATCTGTTTTACTGATACACAATATACCTGTACCCAGAGTGGTTTGTGTAGTCACGGACTGTTTTACTGATACACAGTATACCTGTACCCAGGGTGGTTTGTGTAGTCATGGACTGTTTTACTGATACACAGTATACCTGTACCCAGAGTGGTTTGTGTAGTCACGGACTGTTTTACTGATACACAGTATACCTGTACCCAGAGTGGTTTGTGTAGTCATGGACTGTTTTACTGATACACAGTATACCTGTACCCAGAGTGGTTTGTGTAGTCACGGACTGTTTTACTGATACACAATATACCTGTACCCAGAGTGGTTTGTGTAGTCACGGACTGTTTTACTGATACACAGTATACCTGGACCCAGAGTGGTTTGTGTAGTCACGGACTGTTTTACTGATACACAATATACCTGTACCCAGGGTGGTTTGTGTAGTCACGGACTGTTTTACTGATACACAATATACCTGTACCCAGAGTGGTTTGTGTAGTCACAGACTGTTTTACTGATACACAGTATACCTGTACCCAGAGTGGTTTGTGTAGTCACGGACTGTTTTACTGATACACAATATACCTGGACCCAGAGTGGTTTGTGTAGTCACGGACTGTTTTACTGATACACAATATACCTGGACCCAGAGTGGTTTGTGTAGTCACGGACTGTTTTACTGATACACAGTATACCTGTACCCAGAGTGGTTTGTGTAGTCACGGACTGTTTTACTGATACACAGTATACCTGTACCCAGGGTGGTTTGTGTAGTCACGGACTGTTTTACTGATACACAGTATACCTGTACCCAGAGTGGTTTGTGTAGTCACGGACTGTTTTACTGATACACAATATACCTGTACCCAGGGTGGTTTGTGTAGTCATGGACTGTTTTACTGATACACAGTATACCTGTACCCAGGGTGGTTTGTGTAGTCACGGACTGTTTTACTGATACACAGTATACCTGGACCCAGAGTGGTTTGTGTAGTCACGGACTGTTTTACTGATACACAGTATACCTGGACCCAGGGTGGTTTGTGTAGTCACGGACTGTTTTACTGATACACAGTATACCTGGACCCAGGGTGGTTTGTGTAGTCATGGACTGTTTTACTGATACACAGTATACCTGTACCCAGGGTGGTTTGTGTAGTCACGGACTGTTTTACTGATACACAGTATACCTGGACCCAGAGTGGTTTGTGTAGTCATGGACTGTTTTACTGATACACAGTATACCTGTACCCAGGGTGGTTTGTGTAGTCACGGACTGTTTTACTGATACACAGTATACCTGGACCCAGAGTGGTTTGTGTAGTCACGGACTGTTTTACTGATACACAGTATACCTGGACCCAGAGTGGTTTGTGTAGTCACGGACTGTTTTACTGATACACAATATACCTGGACCCAGAGTGGTTTGTGTAGTCACAGACTGTTTTACTGATACACAATATACCTGTACCCAGGGTGGTTTGTGTAGTCATGGACTGTTTTACTGATACACAGTATACCTGTACCCAGAGTGGTTTGTGTAGTCACGGACTGTTTTACTGATACACAATATACCTGTACCCAGGGTGGTTTGTGTAGTCATGGACTGTTTTACTGATACACAGTATACCTGGACCCAGGGTGGTTTGTGTAGTCATGGACTGTTTTACTGATACACAGTATACCTGTACCCAGGGTGGTTTGTGTAGTCACGGACTGTTTTACTGATACACAGTATACCTGGACCCAGGGTGGTTTGTGTAGTCATGGACTGTTTTACTGATACACAATATACCTGTACCCAGAGTGGTTTGTGTAGTCACGGACTGTTTTACTGATACACAGTATACCTGGACCCAGAGTGGTTTGTGTAGTCATGGACTGTTTTACTGATACACAGTATACCTGTACCCAGGGTGGTTTGTGTAGTCACGGACTGTTTTACTGATACACAGTATACCTGGACCCAGAGTGGTTTGTGTAGTCACGGACTGTTTTACTGATACACAGTATACCTGGACCCAGAGTGGTTTGTGTAGTCACGGACTGTTTTACTGATACACAATATACCTGGACCCAGAGTGGTTTGTGTAGTCACAGACTGTTTTACTGATACACAATATACCTGTACCCAGAGTGGTTTGTGTAGTCACGGACTGTTTTACTGATACACAATATACCTGTACCCAGAGTGGTTTGTGCAGTCACGGACTGTTAAACTGATACACAGTATACCTGTACCCAGAGTGGTTTGTGTAGTCACGGACTGTTTTACTGATACACAATATACCTGTACCCAGGGTGGTTTGTGTAGTCACGGACTGTTTTACTGATACACAATATACCTGTACCCAGGGTGGTTTGTGTAGTCACGGACTGTTTTACTGATACACAATATACCTGGACCCAGGGTGGTTTGTGTAGTCACGGACTGTTTTACTGATACACAGTATACCTGGACCCAGGGTGGTTTGTGTAGTCACGGACTGTTTTACTGATACACAGTATACCTGGACCCAGAGTGGTTTGTGTAGTCACAGACTGTTTTACTGATACACAATATACCTGGACCCAGAGCGGTTTGTGTAGTCACGGACTGTTTTACAGATACACAATATACCTGTACCCAGAGTGGTTTGTGTAGTCACGGACTGTTTTACTGATACACAGTATACCTGGACCCAGAGTGGTTTGTGTAGTCACGGACTGTTTTACTGATACACAATATACCTGGACCCAGAGTGGTTTGTGTAGTCACGGACTGTTTTACTGATACACAGTATACCTGTACCCAGAGTGGTTTGTGTAGTCACGGACTGTTTTACTGATACACAATATACCTGGACCCAGGGTGGTTTGTGTAGTCACGGACTGTTTTACTGATACACAGTATACCTGTACCCAGAGTGGTTTGTGTAGTCACGGACTGTTTTACTGATACACAGTATACCTGTACCCAGGGTGGTTTGTGTAGTCACGGACTGTTTTACTGATACACAATATACCTGTACCCAGAGTGGTTTGTGTAGTCACGGACTGTTTTACTGATACACAGTATACCTGTACCCAGGGTGGTTTGTGTAGTCACGGACTGTTTTACTGATACACAGTATACCTGTACCCAGGGTGGTTTGTGTAGTCACGGACTGTTTTACTGATACACAGTATACCTGGACCCAGGGTGGTTTGTGTAGTCATGGACTGTTTTACTGATACACAGTATACCTGTACCCAGGGTGGTTTGTGTAGTCACGGACTGTTTTACTGATACACAATATACCTGGACCCAGAGTGGTTTGTGTAGTCACGGACTGTTTTACTGATACACAATATACCTGGACCCAGAGTGGTTTGTGTAGTCACGGACTGTTTTACTGATACACAATATACCTGGACCCAGGGTGGTTTGTGTAGTCACGGACTGTTTTACTGATACACAATATACCTGGACCCAGAGTGGTTTGTGTAGTCACGGACACATTATTATAAGAGCTTTTGAAAGCTACATCAGTCATCGGGAAAATGCTGGAATCCATTGTTAAGGAAGTGGTATCAAGTCACTTAGAAAATCATAACATGATTAGGCAGAGTCAACATGGTTTTATGAAAGGGAAATCGTGTTTGACAAATTTATTTGAGTTTTTTGAGGATGTAACTAGCAGGGTAGATAGAGGGGAAGCAGTGGATAAAGTATATTTGGATTTCCAAAAGGCATTCGATAAGGTGCCACATAAAAGGTTATTACACAAGATTAGGGCTCATGGGGTTGGGGGTAATATAGTAGCATGGATAGAGGATTGCTTAACGGACAGAAAACAGAGAGTAGGGATAAACAGATCTTTTTCAGGTTGGCAGGCTGAATCTAGTGGGGTGCCCCAGGATCAGTGTTGGGCCCTCAGCTATTTACAATCTATATTAATGACCAAGATGAAGAGACCGAGTGTAATGTATCCAAGTTTGTTGATGATACAAAGCTAGGTGAGACAGTAAGCTGTGAGGAGCCTTTGGACCTTCTGCCAATCACCTTAAACCTGTGTCCTCTGGTTCTCGAGCCTTCCACCAATGGGAACAGTTTCCCTCTATCTACTCTGTCCAGACCCCCTCACGATTTTGAACACCTCCATCAAATCTCCTCTCGACCTTCTCTGCTCTGAGGAGAACAACCCCAGCTTCTCCAGTCTTTCCACCTAACTGAAGTCCCTCATCCCTGGTACCATTCTGGTCAATCTCCCCATAACCTTCTCTGCTCTAAGGAGAATAATCCCAGCTTCTCCAGTCTCTCCACATAACTGAAGTCCCTCATCCCTGGTACCATCCTGGTCAATCTCCCCATAACCTTCTCTGCTCCAAAGGGAACAATCCCAGCTTCTCCAGTCTCTCCATGTAACTGAAGTCCCTCATCCCTGGTACCATTCTAGTAAATCTCCCCTTAACCTTCTCTGCCTCGCTTTATATGCTCAAGTCCCTGGAGCGGGATTTGAACCCACAACCTTCTGACTCTGCTATCCACTGAGCCACAGCTGACTCCAGTCTTTTACACAGTTTCATCATAACTTCCTTGCTTTTTGCACTCTACGCCTCTCCTAAAGCAGGGCAGTTATGATGAAGTGTTTAAACAGTTTTTTTTTTGCAGAGTGACCCAGGCTGTGTGTAGGAAACAATTGTGCATTTGAAACAAGCTTGTATTGTGAACCTTGTGCCCCTTTGGCCCCTCTCCCAGATTCCAGCCCCAGCTCTGTGCTGCCTGCGGCCCCTCTCCCAGATTCCAGCCCCAGCTCTGTGCTGCCTGCGGCCCCTCTCCCAGATTCCAGCCCCAGCTCTGTGCTGCCTGCGGCCCCTCTCCCAGATTCCAGCCCCAGCTCTGTGCTGCCTGCGGCCCCTCTCCCAGATTCCAGCCCCAGCTCTGTGCTGCCTGTGGCCCCTCTCCCAGATTCCAGCCCCAGCTCTGTGCTGCCTGCGGCCCCTCTCCCAGTTCCAGCCCCAGCTCTGTGCTGCCTGCGGCCCCTCTCCCAGATTCCAGCCCCAGCTCTGTGCTGCCTGCGGCCCCTCTCCCAGTTCCAGCCCCAGCTCTGTGCTGCCTGCGGCCCCTCTCCCAGATTCCAGCCCCTGCTCTGTGCTGACTGAGCTGCTCTCACCTCGGGACAGCGCGTCACAATCGGCCCCAGCGCACCTGAGCTGGAGAGGAGGCCCCGCCCCCTTGATTTAAATTGATTCCCCAACACTTTACTTTACCCCGGTCGCTGATTCCGCCTCTTCCCCGGGCCCGGCCTTCCGTCTGTTCCCCAGAGGCCCCGCGCAGGCGCACTGGCAGCCTGGTGTTGTGCTGAGGGGGCCGAATGAGCATGCGCGGCCCCGCCTCGCCACATTTAAAGGGACACCCACCCCCTCCACATTTAAAGGGACACCCACCCCCTACACATTTAAAGGGACACCCACCCCCTCCACATTTAAAGGGACACCCACCCCCCTACACATTTAAAGGGACACCCTCCCCCCTCCACATTTATAAGAACATAAGAATTGGAGCAGGAGTAGGCCATACGGCCCCTCGGGCCTGCTCCGCCATACAGCCCCTCGGGCCTGCTCCGCCATACAGCCCCTCGGGCCTGCTCCGCCATACAGCCCCTCGGGCCTGCTCCGCCATTCAATAGGATCATGGCTGATCCGAATCTAGACTCACGTCCACTTCCCTGCCCACTCCCCGTAACCCCTAATTCCCTTATCAGCTAGTTTCTATAGTTATATAAAAAGAAAAAGGGTGGCTCAAGTAAATGTTGGTCCCTTAGAGGATGAGACCGGGAAATTAATGGTGGGAAACATGGAGATGGCAAAAACACTGAACAATTATTTTGTTTCAGTCTTTACAGTAGAGGACACTAAGAATATCCCAACACTGGGCACGGTGGCATAGTGGTTAGCACTGTTGCCTCACAGCGCCAGGGACCCGGGTTCAAATCTGGCCTCGGGCGACTGTCTGTGTGGAGTTTGCACATTCTCCCTGTGTCTGCGTGGGTTTCCTCCGGGTGCTCCGGTTTCCTCCCACAGTCCAAAGATGTGCAGGTTAGGTTGATTTGGCTATGTTAAGTTGACCCTTAATGTTAGGGGATTAAATACGTGGGGTTACAGGGATAGGGTGGGATATGTGTCGGTGCAGGCTCGATGGGCCGAAATGGCCTCTATCTGCACTATGGGGGATACTGTGTAAACAGGGGGCTCTAGAGGGGGAGGAGCTAAATACGATTAAAATCACTAAGGAATTGGTACTCGGTAAAATAATGGGACTCAAGGCGGATAAATCACCTGGACCTGATGGCTTACATCCTAGGGTCTTGAGGGAAGTGGCGGTAGGGATTGTGGATGCATTGGTAATAATTTTCCAAATCTCCCTGGACTCAGCAAAGGTCCCGGCAGATTGGAAAACTGCTAATGTAACACCCTTATTTATAAAGGGTAGTAGGCAGAAGGCTGGAAACTATAGACCAGTTAGCCTAACATCTGTGGTTGGTAAAATTTTGGAGTCCATTATTAAGGAGACAGTAACGGGACATTTGGATAAACATAATTTAATAGGACAAAATCAGCATGGTTTTATGAAGGGGAAGTCATGTTTGACAAACTTGCTTGAGTTCTTTGAGGATGCAACATACAGGGTGGATAAAGGGGAACCAGTGGACATAGTGTATTTAGACTTCCAAAAGGCATTTGACAAGGTGCCACACAAAAGATTATTGCTCAAGATAAAAAATCACGGGATTGGGGGTAATATTCTGGCATGGGTGGAGGATTGGTTATCTAACAGAAAGCAGAGAGTTGGGATAAATGGTTCATTCTCAGACTGGCAATCAGCAACTAGTGGTGTTCCGCAGGGGTCAGTGCTGGGTCCCCAACTCTTTACAATCTATATTAACGATTTGGAGGAGGGGACCGAGTGTAACATATCAAAGTTTGCAGATGATACAAAGATGGGAGGGAAAGTAGTGAGTGAGGAGGACATAAAAAACCTGCAAAGGGACATAGACAGGCTAAGTAAGTGGGCAGAGATTTGGCAGATGGAATACAATACTGGAAAGTGTGAGGTTATGCACTTTGGCAGGAAAAATCATAGAGCAAGTTATTATCTTAATGGCAAGAAACTGGAAAGTACTGTAGTACAAAGGGATCTGGGAGTCCTGGTGCGCGAAACTCAAAAAGTTAGTATGCAGGTGCAGCAGGTGATCAAGAAGGCCAATGGAATGTTGGCTTTTATTGCTAGGGGGATAGAATATAAAAACAGGGAGGTATTGCTGCAGTTATACAAGGTATTGGTGAGACCGCACCTGGAATACTGCATATAGTTTTGGTGTCCATACTTAAGAAAAGACATACTTGCTCTCGAGGCAGTACAAAGAAGGTTGACTCGGTTAATCCCGGGGATGAGGGGGTGGACATATGAGGAGAGGTTGAGTAGATTGGGACTCTACTCATTGGAATTCAGAAGAATGAGAGGCGATCTTATTGAAATATATAAGATTGTGAAGGGGCTTGATCGGGTGGATGCGGTGAGGATGTTCCCAATGATGGGTGAAACTAGAAGTAGGGGGCATAATCTTAGAATAAGGGGCTGCTCTTTCAAAACTGAGATGAGGAGAAACTTCTTCACTCAGAGGGTAGTAGATCTGTGGAATTTGCTGTCCCAGAAAGCTGTGGAAGCTACATCATTAAATAAATTTAAAACAGAAATAGACAGTTTCCTAGAAGTAAAGGGAATTAGGGGTTACGGGGAGTGGGCAGGAAATCGGACATGAGTCTAGGTTCGGAACAGTCATGGCCCTGTGGGTGGCGGAGTAGCCTGGTCCTGCTCCTACTTCTTGTGTTCTAATTCTGTGTTAGATTTCAGGAGATGGTTCTATTCACAGGGATTAGTGGAGACCTCGGGAACAGGCTGCCAACTAGGAGTCCTTCAAGAGTAAATTGGGCCTGTTCCTGGCTGGGGTGGAGATCACCTTTTACAGAAGGTAAGTACTGCAGGAAATACAGGGACAGAGTGATCTCCTGGACGAGTTTCGATCACCTAGATGGGTCGGAGAGGAATTTCCCAGATTTTTTTCGCCCAAATTGGCCATTGGGTTTTTTATCTGGTTTTTCGCCTCTCCCAGGAGATCACATAGGTTCGGGTGGGATGGAGATTGGAAGTAGATTTGAGGTTAGGATCAGATCAGCCATGATCTTATTGAATGGCGGAGCAGGCTCGAGGGGCCGATTGGCCGACTCCTGCTCCTATTTCTTATGTTCTTATGTAAACTGTCTATCTCCGATTTAAATCTATTTAATGTTGCAGCTTCCACAGCTCTCTGGGGTAGCAAATTCCATAGATTTACCACCCTCTGAGTGAAGAAGTTTCTCCTCATCTCAGTTTTGAAAGGGCAGCCCCTTATTCTTAGATTATGCCCCCTAGTTCTAGTCTCACCCATCAGTGGAAACATCCTCACCGCATCCACCCGATCAAGCCCCCTCACAATCTTATATGTTTCGATAAAATCGCCTCTCATTCTTCTGAACTCCAATGAGTAGAGGCCCAACCTACTCAACCTTTCCTCATATGTCAACCCCCTCATCTCTGGAATCAACCGAGTGAAACTTCTCTGAAGCGCCTCGAGAGCAAGTATATCTTTTCTTAAATATGGAAACCAAAACTGCATGCAGTATTCCAGGCGTGGCCTCACCAATACCCTGTATAACTGCAGCAAGATTTCCCTGTTTTTATACTCCATTTAAAGGGACACCCACCCCCTCCACATTTAAAGGGATACCCACCCCCTCCACATTTAAAGGGACACCCACCCCCTCCACATTTAAAGGGACTACCTCCCCCCCTCTCATGTCCTCTACTGTGGAGGAGGAATTCCTGGAGTGTTTACGGGATGGTTAGACTGGGTATTATGTAACGAGAAAGGATTAATTAGCAATCTTGTTGTACGAGGCCCCTTGGGTCGGAGTGATCATAATATGATCGAATTCTTCATTAAGATGGAGAATGAAGTTGTTGACTCAGAGACTAGGGTCCTTAATTTAAATAAAGGAAACTACGATGGTCTGAGGAGCGAGTTGGGTAGGATTGATTGGGGAATGTCACTCAAAGGGTTGATGGTGGATAGGCAATGGCAAACATTCAAAGACCGCATGGATGAACTACAGAATTTGTTCATCCCAGTTTGGCATAAAAATAAAACAAAAAAGGTGACTCAACCGTGGCTAACAAGGGAAATTAGGGATAGCATAAGATCCAAGGAGAGGACATATAAATTGGCCAGAAAAAGCAGTAAACCTGAGGATTGGGAGCAGTTTAGGATTCAACAAAGGAGGACAAAGGGATTAATTAAGAAAGGGAAAATAGAATATGAGAGTAAGCTTGCAGCGAACATAAAAACTGACTGTAAAAGCTTTTAAAGATATGTGAAGAGAAAAAGATTGGTGAAGTCAAGCGTAGGTCCCTTGCAGTCAGAATCAGGGGAATTTATAATGGGGAACAAAGAAATGGCAGAACAATTAAACACATATTTTGGTTCTGTCTTCACAAAGGAGGACACAAATAACCTCCCAGAGATGTCGGGAAACATAGGGGCTGATGAAAGGGAGGAACTGAAAGAAATCAGTATTTGTAGGGAAATGGTGTTAGGGAAATTGATGGGATTGAAGGCCGATAAATCCCCAGGGCCTGATAATCTACATCCTAGGGTACTTAAGGAAGTGGCCCTAGAAATAGTAGCTGCCTTGCTAATCATCTTCCAACATTCGATGGAATCTGGAACAGTACCCATGGATTGGAGGGTAGCTAATGTTACCCCACTATTCAAAAACGGTGGTAGAGAGAAAACGGGGAATTACAGACCGGTAAGCCTGACATCGGCAGTGGGGAAAATGCTAGAGTCCATTATAACTGATGTAATAGCAAAGCACTTGGAAAACAGTAACAGGATCGGACAAAGTCAACATGGATTTACAAAAGGTAAATCATGCTTGACTAATCTACTGGAATTTTTTGAGGATGTAACTGGGAAAATAGATAAGGGAGAAGCAGTGGATGTGGTGTATTTGGACTTTCAGAAGGCTTTCAATAAGGTCCCACATAAGAGATTAGTGTGTAAAGTTAAGGCACATGGGATTGGGGGCAAGGTATTGACTTGGATAGAGAACTGGTTGGCAGATAGAAAGCAAAGAGTTGGAATAAACGGGTCTTTTTCCGAGTGGCAGGCAGTGACTAGCGGGGTACCGCAGGGATCGGTCCTTGGACCCCAGCTATTCACAATATATATTAATGATCTAGACAAGGGAACTTGATGTAATATCTCCAAATTTGCAGACGACACAAAGCTGGGTGGGCGTGTGTGCTGTGAAGAGGATGCCGAGAAACTACAGGATGATTTGGACAGGTTGGGTGATTGGGCAGAAGCATGGCAGATGCAATATAACGTGGATAAATGTGAGGTTATCCACTTTGGTGGCAAAAACAGGAAGGCAGATTATTGTCTGAATGGCAATAGATTGGGAGAAGGGGAAGTGCAACGAGACCTGGGTGTCCTTGTGCACCAGTCGCTGAAGGTAAGCATGCAGGTGCAGCAGGCGGTTAAGAAGGCAAATGGTATGTTGGCCTTCATAGCGAGACGGTTTGAGTACCGGAACAAGGGTGTCTTGCTGCAGTTGTACAGGGCCTTGGTGAGACCGCACCTTGAGTATTGTGTGCAGTTTTGGTTGCCTTATCTGAGGAAGGATATTCTTGCCATGGAAGGAGTTCAGCGAAGATTCACCAGGCTGATACCTGGGATGGCAGGAATGACGTATGAGGAGAGATTGGGATGATTGGGCTTGTACTCGCTGGAGTTTAGAAGAATGAGAGGGGATCTCATTGAAACTTATAAAATTCTGGCAGGACTGAACAGACTAGATGCAGAGAGGATGTTCCCGATGGTCGGGGAGTCCAGAACCAGGGGTCACAGTCTAAGGATAAGGGGTAAGCCATTTAGGACTGAGATGAGGAGGAATTTCTTCACCCAGAGAGTGGTGAACCTGTGGAATTCTCTACCACACAAGGCAGTTGAGGCCAATACATTAAATATATTCAAGAAGGAGTTGGATATATTTCTTAAGGCTAAAGGGATCAAGGGGTATGGGAAGAAAGCAGGGACCGGGTAGTGAACTTGGACGATCAGCCATGATCGCATTGAATGGCGGAGCAGGCTCGAGGGGCCGAATGGCCTACTCCTGCTCCTATCTTCTGTGTTTCTAAGTTTCTATGTAATTTTACATTAAGTTTGAGAGTGATGTAGTCCAATCCGAAACTACGGTCTTCAATCTAAACAGAGGAAACTACAAGGGTATGCGGGACAAGTTGGCCATGGTAGATTGGGAGACTACACTAAAAGGTATGAAGGTGGACATACAATGGCTAACATTCAAGGAAATAATGCATAATTTGCAACAAACACTGGGGCATAAAAACCCAAAAGGAAAAGTGATCCAACCATGGCTAAAAGAAATTAAACTGAGTATTAAGTCAAAGGAGGAAGCTTATAAAGTTGCCAGAAAAAGCGGTCAGCCTGAGGATTGGGATCTGTTTAGAAATCAGCAAAGGGGGACCAAGAAATTGATAAAAGGGAAAATGGAATATGAGCACAAACTAGCGAAAATATAAAAACGGATTTAAAAGCTTCTATAGGTATGTGAAAAGGAAAAGACTGGCGAAGGTAAATGTAGGTCCTTTACAGTCAGAGACGGGAGAATTTATAATGGGGAATGAGGAAATGGCAGAGAAATTAAATAAATACTTTGTTTCTGTCTTCATGGAGGAAGACACAAAAAACCTCCCAGAAATACGAGAAAACCAAGGGTGTGGCGAGAATGAGGAACTTAAAGATTATTATTTGTAATAAAACAGTACTAGCAAAATTAATGGGACTAAAAGTCGATAAATCCCAAGGACTGGATGACCTTCATCCTAGGGTTTTGAAAGAGGTGGCCATTGGGATAGTGGACGCATTGGTTGTCATCTTCCAAAATTCTATAGCTTCTGGAACATTTCCTGCAGATTGGAGGATAGCAAATGTAACCCCGCTGTTTAAGAAAGGAGGGAGAGGGGGAACTACAGACCTGTTAGCCTCACATCAGTAGTTGGGAAAATGCTGGAATCTATTATAAAGGATGCAATAACTGGGCACTTAGAAACTAATAGTAAGATTGGGCAGAGTCAACCTGGATTTATGAAAGGGAAATCCTGTTTGACAAACCTATTGGAGTTATTTGAGGATGTAACTAGTGGAATAGACAAAGGGGAACTAGTAGGTGTGGTATATCTGGATTTTCTGAAGGCCTTCGATAAGGTCCCACACAAGAGGTTGGTGAACAAAATTAGGGCACATGGAATTGGGGGTAATATACTAGCATGGATTGAGAACTGGTTAACAGACAGAAAACAAAGAGTAGGGATAAACGGATCTTTTTCAGGATGGCAGGCTGTGACTAGTGGAGTACCACAAGGATCGGTACTTGGACCCCAGCTATTCACAATCTATATCAATGATTTGGATGAGGGGACTAAATGTAACATTTCCAAATTTGCTGATGATACAAAGCTAGGTGGCAGTGTCAGTTGTGAAGAGGATGTGAAGAGGCTTCAAGGGGATTTCGACAGGCTCAGTGAGTGGGCGGGAACATGGTAGATGGAATATAATGTGTGTAGTGTATGTGCCTTTAAGAGCCCCATGTGTACTGTAATGCCGGTAATGGCCACTCGGGCTATATAAGCCTGTATATTGTGTTCCCCCTCCAGACTTTGTTTAGTAAACACCTATGAAACCAACTCCTGTCTTCAGTGTCTCTATCAACACACAGACACAACAGTGGCGACGAATTGGAAACGGACTTACCTGCAATTCGGCAGCACCTCAAGGACATCGATTCCTCTGGCGTCCAAAGTTGAAGAAAAATCAAGGAAAAAAAAGCTGTGGTTTCACCAGCTAGCCAAGCTGGTGGCAGGTACTGCAATAATCCTTCCTGGGCATCGGGCTGGGGCTCCAGCGGCTGGCTCTACAGCTAGGGCAAGCAGCAAAAGCGGAGGCAAGTAGTAACAGACGGGGAGGGAGCACTCGGGAGACGGCCAGCGCTGCAAGCAGGTCGGCGTTCAGACCTAGAGAGAGAGTCCGGTGGGAACGAGTCTCCAACTGTAAATAAATAAATAAAAAGAACGGAAACCGCGGGAAACAGCGTTGTCATCGGCAGCAGCGGCGGGGAAGCGCCATATCTTTTCTGCAGAAAAGAAAGAAAAGCACGGGAAGCGCCATTTTATTTCTAGGATGCCTAAGTCTGGTAATATTGATGCTTTTGATAACGAGATAGAGGATTGGACCACATATGTGGAAAGAGTGGAGGTATATTGCACCGCAAATGGAATAGAAGATGAAAAAAAAGCTTCAGTACTGCTAAATCTAATGGGCGCAAAGACATACGGGCTGTTACAAAATTTAATCACTCCAGCCAAACCAAAGGACAAGAATTTTAAAGAAATTGTTGATACCCTACAGGAGCACTTAAACCCAACACCGCTGCTGATTGCGGAACGATTCAAATTCTTCAAGAGAAATCAACACAAGAATGAAAGTAACGCTGATTACCTCACCGAATTAAGAAAGCTATCAAAACACTGCCAATTCGGGGCAGGACTAGCAGATTATCTTCGAGACAAATTCGTCTGCGGTCTCTTAAGTGAAGGAACACAGAAAAGGCTGCTTTCTGAAAAAGATTTAACACTGGACAAGGCTTTCAGTATGGCTGTATCATACGAAGCAGCCGCAAGAGGAGCTGCAGAGATACAAGACACAGGACTTCGGCACCCATGAAATGACACAGGGTTTCGAGAGATGTTATCGCTGCGGCAGATCCACCCATGACAAGAGGGACTGCTGGTTCAAGGACAAAGCATGTAGGCAATGCGGAAAGATTGGCCACATTGCACAGGTATGCCGATCTGGACAAAAAAAATCCACAGACAGGAAAAAAAAAATCAATAATGAAAAGTACAGAAAGGTACAAATGATGACGGACAGTAGCTCCGAAGACCAGAAGAGCGATAGCGACTCCGAAAACAAGAGACTAAGCTGTCTCAAATTACATAATGTAATTGCCAAAGATGATTACCAGACCATTTGGGTTACCCTCACAATAGCAGGGTCCCCAGTTAAAATGGAGCTAGATACAGGATCAGCTCTGACCGTCATAAATCGACGGGATTACGAGCGGCTATTTCCGCATATACCTTTAAAAGACACATCCATTATCTTGAAAACATATACGGGGCAGAAAGTATACCCCAAAGGAAAAATAAGGGTGCCTGTTGTATACAACGGCAAGGAAATACAAAAGTTGTATTTATACATTCTACAAGCTGGTGGTACACCGCTGTTGGGACGTGAATGGATCAGGAAAATACGTTTAGACTGGCACTCCATTCAGGCACTGGCGGTGACCAGTAAGAAAAAAAACGATGATGACGTCATACCTGAACGATTAAAAGACATCTTGGCCAACGCCAAAGAAGTGTTTCAAGAGAAACTAGGAACCTTGAAAGGCATCACCGCCTCAATAAAAGTGGAAGATGCAGCAATTCCCAAGTTTTTTAAGGCAAGACCGGTGCCATACGCAATTCGTCCAGCAGTCGAGGCAGAGCTGGAGAATTTGGAAAAGGCAGGCGTATTATCCAAAATAGATTGGAGCAAGCGGGCAACACCCATCGTTCCAGTCATGAAGAAAGCATTGAATAATGATAAATCTGAAGAACAGAGACAAATTCGCATCTGTGGAGACTTCAAGGTGACTGTAAACCCGGTCCTTCACACGGTACAGTATCCTCTTCCGAGGATAGAAGATATTTTCGCCTCACTATCCGGAGGGAAACGTTTCACCAAAATTGACTTGGCACAGGCATATCTACAGATGGAGGTTGAAGAGGCCTCTAAAAAATATCTCACGATAAATACACACAAAGGTCTGTACCAGTACAATCAACTGGTTTTCGGAGTAGCATCCGCTCCAGCTATCTGGCAAAGAGCTATGGAGCAAGTCCTCCAAGGGATTCCGGGGACTCAATGCTACCTAGACGACATCCTTGTAACAGGAGAAAACGACAACGAGCACCTTGCCAATTTGGAGCAGGTGCTCACTAGGCTGAGAGAACGGGGCCTACGAGCAAATCGCCCCAAGTGCGAATTTTTCCAAAATCAAATATCATATTGTGGCCACATAATTAATAAGGAAGGGTTGCATAAGTCACCTGAAAAAATTGAAGCGTTCATAAAAGCCCCAGCACCTGAAAATGTTTCACAATTAAGGTCGTTCCTGGGATTAATAAATTACTATCATAAATTTTTACCGAACTTATCAACTCTTCTACACCCTCTTAATGAACTGCTACAAACCGGAGTAATTTGGAAATGGAGCGAAGACTGTAAACGTGCCTTCCATAAATGCAAAGACTTAATCACGTCCAAAGAAGTTTTGGCTCATTACAACCCATCACTGCCAATCAGACTGGCGTGCGATGCATCCCCTTACGGCGTAGGAGCAGTATTGTCGTATAAATTCCCTGATGGCTCGGAACGGCCGATAGCTTTTGCGTCACGCTCATTGAACTCAGCTGAGCGTAACTATGCCCAAATCGACAGGGAAGCACTCAGCCTGATATGGGGAGTGATGAAATTCAACCATTACCTACACGGACAAAAATTTACCTTGTTGACTGACCATCAACCCCTCATCTCCATATTCAACCCTAAAAAGGGTGTTCCCATTATGACAGCGCAAAGGCTACAGAGGTGGTCCCTTTTTCTAGGGGCACAGCAATACAACATAGAATACAAAGGATCAAAACAGCATGGGAATGCTGACGGTTTATCGCGCCTACCGTTGCCAACGGTAGAAGAAGCACCTACCGTAGACCCAGTGGAGATTTTCCACTCTACCATAGTCGAATGTCTACCAGTAACAAATTCTGCCATTGAAAGGGAAACTAGAAATGACCCGACTCTCTCACGAGTCTACGATTTAACAGTGAAGGGATGGCCAGCACATGGCGAACCACTGTTGCCAGCATTCTCACAAAGAAGAGAACAGCTGTCAGTGTGCTGAGGAACCTTGATGTGTGGATCCAGAGTGGTGATTCCACCCAAACTCCAGGATAAAGTGCTAAAGGAGCTTCACGAGGGGCATCTGGGTGGAGTGAAAACGAAGAACCTAGCCAGGGCGTTTGTATGGTGGCCAGATATCGATGGAGACATTGAAGAAATGACCAAGAGCTGCCTAGGATGCCAGAAGGTCCAAAACGCTCCACCCCAAGCCGCTCGACATCTATGGGAGTGGCCCTCATCTCCCTGGAAAAGGGTACACATCGACTTTGCTGGTCCATTTATGGACTCAATGTTCTTAATCGCGGTTGATGCACACTCCAAGTGGCCGGAGGTAATAAAGATGTCCTCCACCACCACGGAAAAAACCATCACAGTATTAAGGACCATATTTGCCAGGAATGGGCTGCCGGAACAGATCTGTTCTGATAATGGACCGCAATTTGTGTCCGAAGAATTCAGGAAGTTCTTAAAAAACAATGGGGTTAAGCACTACACGTCCGCCCCATACCATCCCGCCACCAATGGATTGGCTGAAAGGTTTGTCCAGACCTTCAAGAAGGCCATAAAGGCCATGGGTAATGAAGACATAAAACTTCAGCACAAGGTGGATAACTTCTTGTTCGCATACAGGAATGCAACACATATGGTTACAAACCAAACTCCCACCATGATGTTCTTCAATAGAAGCCTAAGATGCCGGCTGGATTTGATCAAGCCCAACATCAGAAGGGACGTGGAGAACCGGCAATTTCAAGGCATGAATGAAAGGCCAACTAGAACCTTCCAGATAGGTCAACAAGTTTTGGCCCGGGACTACCGTACCGAGAAATGGCAGCCTGGAACTATCTGCACACGACTAGGACCGCTGATGTATACTGTGGACATCGGAGAAAGCATAATAAGGCGCATGCTGACCAAATCATAGAGTCATCCGAAAAGGGACAACCTACACCACAACTTTATACGCCTAACGATGAAGTAGAGATACCCATATCTACCTCCGATCCGGTGATACTGGAACCCGATGAACCCGACACTGGCATTCAAGCCGAATCAGCCTTGCCAAAAGAACCTACTACACCACCAGAAACTACTACACCACCGAGGCGTTATCCCGACTGAGTCAGGAAGCCTCCAGAGAGACTGACTTATAATTAATTAACTGCAGCAATGTGTAGATTATTTTTCTTGTAACATGTAATTAATAATTACTTAAAATATAATGTACTGGTTGGCTAAAAGGGGAGGAATTGTAGTGTATGTGCCTTTAAGAGCCCCATGTGTACTGTAATGCCGGTAATGGCCACTCGGGCTATATAAGCCTGTATATTGTGTTGTATCAGTTAGTTCCCCTCCAGACTTTGTTTAGTAAACACCTATGAAACCAACTCCTGTCTTCAGTGTCTCTATCAACACACAGACACAACAATGTGGATAAATTTGAAGTTATCCACTTTGGTAGAAAAAACAGAAAGGCAGAGTATTTCGTAAATGGTGAAAGATTGGGGAATGCAGATGCTCAAAGGGACCTGGGTGTCCTTCTCCATGAGTCACTGAAAGTGAATGTGCAGGTGCAGCAAGCCATTAGGAAGGCAAATGGTATGTTGGCCTTCATTACAAGAGGATTTGAGTACGGGAGCAAAGAAGTCTTACTCCAATTATATAGGGCCTTGGTGAGACCACACCTGGAGTACTGTGTACAATTTTGGTCTCCTTACCTAAGGAAGGATATACTTGCCATAGAGGGTGTGCAACGAAGGTTCACGAGATTGATTCCTGGGATGGCGGGACTGTCGCATGAGAAGAGATTGAGTAAACTAGACCTGTATTCTCTTGAATTCAGAAGAATGAGAGGGGATCTCATTGAAGCATACAAAATTATTACAGGGCTTGATAGGGTGGATGCTGGGAGAATGTTCCCCTTGGCTGGGGAGTCTAGAACCAGGGGCCACAGCCTCAGGATAAAGGGTAGGCCATTCAGGACTGAGATGAGAAGAAATTTCTTCACACAGAGGGTGGTGAATCTTTGGAATTCTCTACCCCAGAGGGCTGTGGAGGCTCAGTCATTGGGTATATTCAAAACAGAAGTCAATAGATTTCTGACTAGTAAGGGCATCAAGGGATATGGCGATAGGGCCGGTGAATGGAGTTGAGGCAGAAGATCAGCCATGTTCTCACTGAATGACGGCGCAGGCTCGAGGGGCCGAATGGCCAACTCCTGCTCCTATTTCTTATGTTCTTAAACCTTTATAAATCACTGGTTAGGCACCAGCTGGAGTATTGTGTCCAATTCTGGGAACCACACTTCAGGAAGGATGTCAAGGCCTTGGAGAGGGTGCAGAGGAGATTTACCAGGATGGTTCCAGGGATGAGGGACTTCAGTTATGTGGAAAAACTGGAGAAGCTGGGATTGTTCTCCTTAGAGCAGAAGGTTAAGGAGAGATTTAATAGAGGCGTTCAAAATCATGAAGGGTTTCGATAGAGTAAATAAAGAGAAACTGTAACCAGAGGACACAGATTGAAGATAATCGGTAAAAGAACCAGAGGTGACATGAGGAAACAGTTTTTTACACAGCGAGTTGTTGTGATCTGGAACACGCTGCCTGAAAGGGCGGTGGAAGCAGATTCAATAGTAACTTTCAAAAGAGAATTGGATCGATACTTTAAGGGGAACAATTTGCAGGGATATGAGGGGAGTGAGAATAATTGGAGGGCTCTTTCAAAGACTCCAAGGGTTAAGTTACGAGGAGAGATTACACAAACTAGGGTTGTATTCCCTAGAATTTAGAAGGTTAAGGGGCGATCTG
Source organism: Somniosus microcephalus (assembly GCF_052327205.1). NCBI lineage: Eukaryota > Metazoa > Chordata > Chondrichthyes > Squaliformes > Somniosidae > Somniosus > Somniosus microcephalus. The sequence continues at coordinate 1,399,867 of NC_141019.1, forward strand.
ATGGAAGTTTTCAAGATATTGAGGGAAATAGAGAGGGGCGATAGAGAGAAACTATTTCCGCTGGTTGGGGATTCTAGGACTGGGGGCATAGTCTAAAAATTAGAGCCAGACCTTTCAGAGTGAAATTAGGAAACTCCAGTATGATTTGGACAGGTTGGGTGATTGGGCAGAAGCATGGCAGATGCTGTATAATGTGGATAAATGTGAGGTTATCCACTTCGGTGTCAAAAACAGGAAGGCAGATTATTATCTGAATGGCAATAGATTGGGAGAAGGGGAAGTGCAATGAGACCTGGGCGTCCTTGTGCACCAGTCGCTGAAGGTAAGCATGGAGGTGCAGCAGGCGGTTAAGAAGGCAAATGGTATGTTGGCCTTCGTAGCGAGAGGGTTTGAGTACAGGAACAAGGATGTCTTGCTGCAGTTGTACAGGGCCTTGGTGAGACCACACCTTGAGTATTGTGTGCAGTTTTGGTCGCCTTATCTGAGGAAGGATGTTCTTGCCATGGAAGGAGTGCAGCGAAGATTCACCAGGCTGATAACTGGGATGGCAGGAATGACATATGAGGAGAGATTGGGTCGATTGGGCTTATACTCACTGGAATTTAGAAGATTGAGAGGGGATCTCATTGAAACTTATAAAATTCCAACAGGACTGGACAGACTAGATGCAGGAAGGATGTTCCCGATGGTCGGGGAGTCCAGAACCAGGGGTCACAGTCTAAAGATAAGGGGTAAGCCATTTAGGACAGAGATAAGGAGGAATTTCTTCACCCAGGGAGTGGTGAACCTGTGGAATTCTCTACCACAGAGGGCAGGAGAGGCCAATTCATTAAATATATTCAAGAAGGAGTTGGATATATTTCTTAAGGCTAAAGGGATCAAGGGATATGGGGAGAAGGCAGGGACAGGGTACTGAATTTGGATGATCAGCCATGATCGCATTGAATGGCGGAGCAGGCTCGAGGGGCCGAATGGCCTACTCCTGCTCCTATCTTCTGTGTTTCTATGTTTCTAAAATAGACTTTGCGGACTCAGCAAACCTCATTTGCTTTACTGTTTTTTGGCTGACTCAATAAAAGTGTTTTTTTGGCTGTCGGTATTTAATTGAGTGAGTTCAGGCTTGCTGTCAGTCCTGGCCCTGGTCCCGCCCCTTCCTGCACCTCATTGGCTGACACCGCTATCAATCGACACCACGAGGGGGAAGGGAGGGTGATTGACAGGTGACGATTGAGAGAAGTGCCTGCCCGCGCTGTGATTGGTGCAGGGGAAGGGAGGGTGATTGACAGGTGACGATTGAGAGAAGCGCCTGCCCGCGCTGTAATTGGTGCAGGGGAAGGGAGGGTGATTGACAGGTGGTGATTGAGAGAAGCGCCTGCCCGCGCTGTGATTGGTGCAGGGGAAGGGAGGGTGATTGACAGGTGGTGATTGAGAGAAGCGCCTGCCCGCGCTGTGATTGGTGCAGGGGAAGGGCGGGTGATTGACAGGTGGTGATTGAGAGAAGCGCCTGCCCGCGCTGTGATTGGTGCAGGGGAAGGGAGGGTGATTGACAGGTGGTGATTGAGAGAAGCGCCTGCCCGCGCTGTGATTGGTGCAGGGGAAGGGAGGGTGATTGACAGGTGGGGATTGAGAGAAGCGCCTGCCCGCGCTGTGATTGGTGCAGGGGAAGGGAGGGTGATTGACAGGTGGTGATTGAGAGAAGCGCCTGCCCGCGCTGTGATTGGTGCAGGGGAAGGGAGGGTGATTGACAGGTGGCGATTGAGAGAAGCGCCTGCCCGCGCTGTGATTGGTGCAGGGGAAGGGAGGGTGATTGACAGGTGGCGATTGTTGAAGTGCCTGCCCCCGCTGTGATTGGTGCAGGGGAAGGGAGGGTGATTGACAGGTGGCGATTGTTGAAGTGCCTGCCCCCGCTGTGATTGGTGCAGGGGAAGGGAGGGTGATTGACAGGTGACGATTGAGAGAAGTGCCTGCCCGCGCTGTGATTGGTGCAGGGGAAGGGAGGGTGATTGACAGGTGACGATTGAGAGAAGCGCCTGCCCGCGCTGTGATTGGTGCAGGGGAAGGGAGGGTGATTGACAGCTGGTGATTGAGAGAAGCGCCTGCCCGCGCCGTGATTGGTGCAGGGGAAGGGAGGGTGATTGACAGGTGGCGATTGAGAGAAGCGCCTGCCCGCGCTGTGATTGGTGCAGGGGAAGGGAGGGTGATTGACAGGTGGCGATTGTTGAAGTGCCTGCCCGCGCTGTGATTGGTGCAGAGGAAGGGAGGGTGATTGACAGGTGGGGATTGAGAGAAGTGCCTGCCCGCGCTGTGATTGGTGCAGGGGAAGGGAGGGTGATTGACAGGTGGCGATTGAGAGAAGCGACTGCCCGCGCTGTGATTGGTGCAGGGGAAGGGAGGGTGATTGACAGGTGGCGATTGAGAGAAGTGCCTGCCCGCGCTCTGATTGGTGCAGGGGAAGGGAGGGTGATTGACAGGTGGCGATTGAGAGAAGCGCCTGCCCGCGCTGTGATTGGTGCAGGGGAAGGGAGGGTGATTGACAGGTGGGGATTGAGAGTAGCGCCTGCCTGCGCTGTGATTGGTGCAGGGGAAGGGAGGGTGATTGACAGGTGGTGATTGAGAGAAGCGCCTGCCCGCGCTGTGATTGGTGCAGGGGAAGGGAGGGTGATTGACAGGTGGTGATTGTTGAAGCGCCTGCCCGCGCTGTGATTGGTGCAGGGGAAGGGAGGGTGATTGACAGGTGGCGATTGATAGACGCGCCTGCTCGCGCTGTGATTGGTGCAGGGGAAGGGAGGGTGATTGACAGGTGGGGATTGAGAGAAGCGCCTGCCCGCGCTGTGATTGGTGCAGGGGAAGGGAGGGTGATTGACAGGTGGTGATTGAGAGAAGCGCCTGCCCGCGCTGTGATTGGTGCAGGGTGAAGGGAGGGTGATTGACAGGTGGTGATTGAGAGAAGCGCCTGCCCGCGCTGTAATTGGTGCAGGGGGAAGGGAGGGTGATTGACAGGTGGCGATTGTTGAAGCGCCTGCCCGCGCTGTGATTGGTGCAGGGGAAGGGAGGGTGATTGACAAGTGGTGATTGAGAGAAGCGCCTGCCCGCGCTGTGATTGGTGCAGGGGAAGGGAGGGTGATTGACAGGTGACGATTGAGAGAAGCGCCTGCCCGCGCTGTGATTGGTGCAGGGGAAAGGAGGGTGATTGACAGGTGGGGATTGAGAGAAGCGCCTGCCCGCGCTGTGATTGGTGCAGAGGAAGGGAGGGTGATTGACAGGTGACGATTGAGAGAAGCGCCTGCCCGCGCTGTGATTGGTGCAGGGGAAGGGAGGGTGATTGACAGGTGGTGATTGAGAGAAGCGCCTGCCCGCGCTGTGATTGGTGCAGGGGAAGGGAGGGTGATTGACAGGTGGGGAGTGAGAGAAGCGCCTGCCCGCGCTGTGATTGGTGCAGGGGAAGGGAGGGTGATTGACAGGTGGTGATTGTTGAAGCGCCTGCCCGCGCTGTGATTGGTGCAGGGGAAGGGAGGGTGATTGACAGGTGGGGATTGAGAGAAGCGCCTGCCCGCGCTGTGATTGGTGCAGGGGAAGGGAGGGTGATTGACAGGTGGTGATTGAGAGCAGCGCCTGCCCGCGCTGTGATTGGTGCAGGGGAAGGGAGGGTGATTGACAGGTGGGGATTGAGAGAAGCGCCTGCCCGCGCTGTGATTGGTGCAGGGGAAGGGAGGGTGATTGACAGGTGGTGATTGCTGAAGCGCCTGCCCGCGTTGTGATTGGTGCAGGGGAAGGGAGGGTGATTGACAGGTGGCGATTGTTGAGGCGCCTGCCCGCGCTGTGATTGGTGCAGGGGAAGGGAGGGTGATTGACAGGTGGCGATTGATAGAAGCGCCTGCCCGCGCTGTGATTGGTGCAGGGGAAGGGAGGGTGATTGACAGGTGGTGATTGTTGAAGCGCCTGCCCGCGCTGTGATTGGTGCAGGGGAAGGGAGGGTGATTGACAGGTGGCGATTGATAGAAGCGCCTGCCCGCGCTGTGATTGGTGCAGGGGAAGGGAGGGTGATTGACAGGTGGTGATTGCGAGAAGCGCCTGCCCGCGCTGTGATTGGTGCAGGGGAAGGGAGGGTGATTGACAGGTGACGATTGAGAGAAGCGCCTGCCCGCGCTGTAATTGGTGCAGGGGAAGGGAGGGTGATTGACAGGTGGTGATTGAGAGAAGCGCCTGCCCGCGCTGTGATTGGTGCAGGGGAAGGGAGGGTGATTGACAGGTGGTGATTGAGAGAAGCGCCTGCCCGCGCTGTGATTGGTGCAGGGGAAGGGCGGGTGATTGACAGGTGGTGATTGAGAGAAGCGCCTGCCCGCGCTGTGATTGGTGCAGGGGAAGGGAGGGTGATTGACAGGTGGTGATTGAGAGAAGCGCCTGCCCGCGCTGTGATTGGTGCAGGGGAAGGGAGGGTGATTGACAGGTGGGGATTGAGAGAAGCGCCTGCCCGCGCTGTGATTGGTGCAGGGGAAGGGAGGGTGATTGACAGGTGGTGATTGAGAGAAGCGCCTGCCCGCGCTGTGATTGGTGCAGGGGAAGGGAGGGTGATTGACAGGTGGCGATTGAGAGAAGCGCCTGCCCGCGCTGTGATTGGTGCAGGGGAAGGGAGGGTGATTGACAGGTGGCGATTGTTGAAGTGCCTGCCCCCGCTGTGATTGGTGCAGGGGAAGGGAGGGTGATTGACAGGTGGCGATTGTTGAAGTGCCTGCCCCCGCTGTGATTGGTGCAGGGGAAGGGAGGGTGATTGACAGGTGACGATTGAGAGAAGTGCCTGCCCGCGCTGTGATTGGTGCAGGGGAAGGGAGGGTGATTGACAGGTGACGATTGAGAGAAGCGCCTGCCCGCGCTGTGATTGGTGCAGGGGAAGGGAGGGTGATTGACAGCTGGTGATTGAGAGAAGCGCCTGCCCGCGCTGTGATTGGTGCAGGGGAAGGGAGGGTGATTGACAGGTGGCGATTGAGAGAAGCGCCTGCCCGCGCTGTGATTGGTGCAGGGGAAGGGAGGGTGATTGACAGGTGGCGATTGTTGAAGTGCCTGCCCGCGCTGTGATTGGTGCAGAGGAAGGGAGGGTGATTGACAGGTGGGGATTGAGAGAAGTGCCTGCCCGCGCTGTGATTGGTGCAGGGGAAGGGAGGGTGATTGACAGGTGGCGATTGAGAGAAGCGACTGCCCGCGCTGTGATTGGTGCAGGGGAAGGGAGGGTGATTGACAGGTGGCGATTGAGAGAAGTGCCTGCCCGCGCTCTGATTGGTGCAGGGGAAGGGAGGGTGATTGACAGGTGGCGATTGAGAGAAGCGCCTGCCCGCGCTGTGATTGGTGCAGGGGAAGGGAGGGTGATTGACAGGTGGGGATTGAGAGTAGCGCCTGCCTGCGCTGTGATTGGTGCAGGGGAAGGGAGGGTGATTGACAGGTGGTGATTGAGAGAAGCGCCTGCCCGCGCTGTGATTGGTGCAGGGGAAGGGAGGGTGATTGACAGGTGGTGATTGTTGAAGCGCCTGCCCGCGCTGTGATTGGTGCAGGGGAAGGGAGGGTGATTGACAGGTGGCGATTGATAGACGCGCCTGCTCGCGCTGTGATTGGTGCAGGGGAAGGGAGGGTGATTGACAGGTGGGGATTGAGAGAAGCGCCTGCCCGCGCTGTGATTGGTGCAGGGGAAGGGAGGGTGATTGACAGGTGGTGATTGAGAGAAGCGCCTGCCCGCGCTGTGATTGGTGCAGGGTGAAGGGAGGGTGATTGACAGGTGGTGATTGAGAGAAGCGCCTGCCCGCGCTGTAATTGGTGCAGGGGGAAGGGAGGGTGATTGACAGGTGGCGATTGTTGAAGCGCCTGCCCGCGCTGTGATTGGTGCAGGGGAAGGGAGGGTGATTGACAAGTGGTGATTGAGAGAAGCGCCTGCCCGCGCTGTGATTGGTGCAGGGGAAGGGAGGGTGATTGACAGGTGACGATTGAGAGAAGCGCCTGCCCGCGCTGTGATTGGTGCAGGGGAAAGGAGGGTGATTGACAGGTGGGGATTGAGAGAAGCGCCTGCCCGCGCTGTGATTGGTGCAGAGGAAGGGAGGGTGATTGACAGGTGACGATTGAGAGAAGCGCCTGCCCGCGCTGTGATTGGTGCAGGGGAAGGGAGGGTGATTGACAGGTGGTGATTGAGAGAAGCGCCTGCCCGCGCTGTGATTGGTGCAGGGGAAGGGAGGGTGATTGACAGGTGGGGAGTGAGAGAAGCGCCTGCCCGCGCTGTGATTGGTGCAGGGGAAGGGAGGGTGATTGACAGGTGGTGATTGTTGAAGCGCCTGCCCGCGCTGTGATTGGTGCAGGGGAAGGGAGGGTGATTGACAGGTGGGGATTGAGAGAAGCGCCTGCCCGCGCTGTGATTGGTGCAGGGGAAGGGAGGGTGATTGACAGGTGGTGATTGAGAGCAGCGCCTGCCCGCGCTGTGATTGGTGCAGGGGAAGGGAGGGTGATTGACAGGTGGGGATTGAGAGAAGCGCCTGCCCGCGCTGTGATTGGTGCAGGGGAAGGGAGGGTGATTGACAGGTGGTGATTGCTGAAGCGCCTGCCCGCGTTGTGATTGGTGCAGGGGAAGGGAGGGTGATTGACAGGTGGCGATTGTTGAGGCGCCTGCCCGCGCTGTGATTGGTGCAGGGGAAGGGAGGGTGATTGACAGGTGGCGATTGATAGAAGCGCCTGCCCGCGCTGTGATTGGTGCAGGGGAAGGGAGGGTGATTGACAGGTGGTGATTGTTGAAGCGCCTGCCCGCGCTGTGATTGGTGCAGGGGAAGGGAGGGTGATTGACAGGTGGCGATTGATAGAAGCGCCTGCCCGCGCTGTGATTGGTGCAGGGGAAGGGAGGGTGATTGACAGGTGGTGATTGCGAGAAGCGCCTGCCCGCGCTGTGATTGGTGCAGGGGAAGGGAGGGTGATTGACAGGTGGGGATTGAGAGAAGCGCCTGCCCGCGCTGTGATTGGTGCAGAGGAAGGGAGGGTGATTGACAGGTGACGATTGAGAGAAGCGCCTGCCCGCGCTGTGATTGGTGCAGGGGAAGGGAGGGTGATTGACAGGTGGTGCTGGAGAGAAGCGCCTGCCCGCGCTGTGATTGGTGCAGGGGAAGGGAGGGTGATTGACAGGTGGGGATTGAGAGAAACGCCTGCCCGCGCTGTGATTGGTGCAGGGGAAGGGAGGGTGATTGACAGGTGGCGATTGTTGAGGCGCCTGCCCGCGCTGTGATTGGTGCAGGGGGAGGGTGATTGACAGGTGGCGATTGAGAGAAGCGCCTGCCCGCGCTGTGATTGGTGCAGGGGAAGGGAGGGTGATTGACAGGTGGCGATTGGTAGAAGCGCCTGCCCGCGCTGTGATTGGTGCAGGGGGAAGGGAGGGTGATTGACAGGTGGCGATTGTTGAAGCGCCTGCCCGCGCTGTGATTGGTGCAGGGGAAGGGAGGGTGATTGACAGGTGGTGATTGAGAGAAGCGCCTGCCCGCGCTGTGATTGGTGCAGGGGAAGGGAGGGTGATTGACAGGTGACGATTGAGAGAAGCGCCGGCCCGCGCTGTGATTGGTGCAGGGGAAGGGAGGGTGATTGACAGGTGGTGATTGAGAGACGTGCCTGCCCGCGCTGTGATTGGTGCAGGGGAAGGGAGGGTGATTGACAGGTGGCGATTGTTGAGGCGCCTGCCCGCGCTGTGATTGGTGCAGGGGGAGGGTGATTGACAGGTGGCGATTGAGAGAAGCGCCTGCCCGCGCTGTGATTGGTGCAGGGGAAGGGAGGGTGATTGACAGGTGGCGATTGGTAGAAGCGCCTGCCCGCGCTGTGATTGGTGCAGGGGAAGGGAGGGTGATTGACAGGTGACGATTGAGAGAAGCGCCTGCCCGCGCTGTGATTGGTGCAGGGGAAGGGAGGGTGATTGACAGGTGACGATTGAGAGAAGTGCCTGCCCGCCCTGTGATTGGTGCAGGGGAAAGGAGGGTGATTGACAGGTGGTGATTGTTGAAGCGCCTGCCCGCCCTGTGATTGGTGCAGGGGAAGGGAGGGTGATTGACAGGTGGCGATTGAGAGAAGCGCCTGCCCGCGCTGTGATTGGTGCAGGGGAAGGGAGGGTGATTGACAGGTGACGACTGAGAGAAGCGCCTGCCCGCGCTGTGATTGGTGCAGGGGAAGGGAGGGTGATTGACAGGTGGGGATTGAGAGAAGCGCCTGCCCGCGCTGTGATTGGTGCAGGGGAAGGGAGGGTGATTGACAGGTGGCGATTGTAGAAGCGCCTGCCCGCGCTGTGATTGGTGCAGGGGAAGGGAGGGTGATTGACAGGTGGTGATTGAGAGAAGCGCCTGCCCGCGCTGTGATTGGTGCAGGGGAAGGGAGGGTGATTGACAGGTGGTGATTGAGAGAAGCGCCTGCCCGCGCTGTGATTGGTGCAGGGGAAGGGAGGGTGATTGACAGGTGGTGATTGTTGAAGCGCCTGCCCGCGCTGTGATTGGTGCAGGGGAAGGGAGGGTGATTGAGAGGTGGGGATTGAGAGAAGCGCCTGCCCGTGCTGTGATTGGTGCAGAGGAAGGGAGGGTGATTGACAGGTGACGATTGAGAGAAGCGCCTGCCCGCGCTGTGATTGGTGCAGGGGAAGGGAGGGTGATTGACAGGTGGCGATTGAGAGAAGCGCCTGCCCGCGCTGTGATTGGTGCAGGGGAAGGGAGGGTGATTGACAGGTGGCGATTGAGAGAAGCGCCTGCCCGCGCTGTGATTGGTGCAGGGGAAGGGAGGGTGATTGACAGGTGGTGATTGAGAGAAGCGCCTGCCCCGCGCTGTGATTGGTGCAGGGGAAGGGAGGGTGATTGACAGGTGGTGATTGTTGAAGCGCCTGCCCGCGCTGTGATTGGTGCAGGGGAAGGGAGGGTGATTGACAGGTGGTGATTGTTGAAGCGCCTGCCCGCGCTGTGATTGGTGCAGGGTGAAGGGAGGGTGATTGACAGGTGGCGATTGTTGAAGCGCCTGCCCGCGCTGTGATTGGTGCAGGGGAAGGGAGGGTGATTGACAGGTGGTGATTGAGAGAAGCGCCTGCCCGCGCTGTGATTGGTGCAGGGGAAGGGAGGGTGATTGACAGGTGGTGATTGTTGAAGCGCCTGCCCGCGCTGTGATTGGTGCAGGGGAAGGGAGGGTGATTGACAGGTGGCGATTGATAGAAGCGCCTGCCCGCGCTGTGATTGGTGCAGGGGAAGGGAGGGTGATTGACAGGTGGTGATTGCGAGAAGCGCCTGCCCGCGCTGTGATTGGTGCAGGGGAAGGGAGGGTGATTGACAGGTGGGGATTGAGAGAAGCGCCTGCCCGCGCTGTGATTGGTGCAGAGGAAGGGAGGGTGATTGACAGGTGACGATTGAGAGAAGCGCCTGCCCGCGCTGTGATTGGTGCAGGGGAAGGGAGGGTGATTGACAGGTGGTGCTGGAGAGAAGCGCCTGCCCGCGCTGTGATTGGTGCAGGGGAAGGGAGGGTGATTGACAGGTGGGGATTGAGAGAAACGCCTGCCCGCGCTGTGATTGGTGCAGGGGAAGGGAGGGTGATTGACAGGTGGGGATTGAGAGAAGCGCCTGCCCGCGCTGTGATTGGTGCAGGGGAAGGGAGGGTGATTGACAGGTGGTGATTGAGAGAAGCGCCTGCCCGCGCTGTGATTGGTGCAGGGGAAGGGACGGTGATTGACAGGTGGCGATTGAGAGACGTGCCTGCCCGCGCTGTGATTGGTGCAGGGGAAGGGAGGGTGATTGACAGGTGGCGATTGGTAGAAGCGCCTGCCCGCGCTGTGATTGGTGCAGGGGGAAGGGAGGGTGATTGACAGGTGGCGATTGTTGAAGCGCCTGCCCGCGCTGTGATTGGTGCAGGGGAAGGGAGGGTGATTGACAGGTGACGATTGAGAGAAGCGCCGGCCCGCGCTGTGATTGGTGCAGGGGAAGGGAGGGTGATTGACAGGTGGTGATTGAGAGACGTGCCTGCCCGCGCTGTGATTGGTGCAGGGGAAGGGAGGGTGATTGACAGCTGGCGATTGTTGAGGCGCCTGCCCGCGCTGTGATTGGTGCAGGGGGAGGGTGATTGACAGGTGGCGATTGAGAGAAGCGCCTGCCCGCGCTGTGATTGGTGCAGGGGAAGGGAGGGTGATTGACAGGTGGCGATTGGTAGAAGCGCCTGCCCGCGCTGTGATTGGTGCAGGGGAAGGGAGGGTGATTGACAGGTGGCGATTGTTGGAGCGCCTGCCCGCGCTGTGATTGGTGCAGGGGGAGGGTGATTGACAGGTGGTGATTGAGAGAAGCGCCTGCCCGCGCTGTGATTGGTGCAGGGGAAGGGAGGGTGATTGACAGGTGACGATTGAGAGAAGCGCCTGCCCGCGCTGTGATTGGTGCAGGGGAAGGGAGGGTGATTGACAGGTGACGATTGAGAGAAGTGCCTGCCCGCGCTGTGATTGGTGCAGGGGAAGGGAGGGTGATTGACAGGTGGTGATTGAGAGAAGCGCCTGCCCGCCCTGTGATTGGTGCAGGGGAAGGGAGGGTGATTGACAGGTGGTGATTGAGAGAAGCGCCTGCCCGCGCTGTGATTGGTGCAGGGGAAGGGAGGGTGATTGACAGGTGACGACTGAGAGAAGCGCCTGCCCGCGCTGTGATTGGTGCAGGGGAAGGGAGGGTGATTGACAGGTGGGGATTGAGAGAAGCGCCTGCCCGCGCTGTGATTGGTGCAGGGGAAGGGAGGGTGATTGACAGGTGGCGATTGTTGAAGCGCCTGCCCGCGCTGTGATTGGTGCAGGGGAAGGGAGGGTGATTGACAGGTGGTGATTGAGAGAAGCGCCTGCCCGCGCTGTGATTGGTGCAGGGGAAGGGAGGGTGATTGACAGGTGGTGATTGAGAGAAGCGCCTGCCCGCGCTGTGATTGGTGCAGGGGAAGGGAGGGTGATTGACAGGTGGCGATTGTTGGAGCGCCTGCCCGCGCTGTGATTGGTGCAGGGGGAGGGTGATTGACAGGTGGTGATTGAGAGAAGCGCCTGCCCGCGCTGTGATTGGTGCAGGGGAAGGGAGGGTGATTGACAGGTGGGGATTGAGAGAAGCGCCTGCCCGCGCTGTGATTGGTGCAGGGGAAGGGAGGGTGATTGACAGGTGGCGATTGTTGAAGCGCCTGCCCGCGCTGTGATTGGTGCAGGGGAAGGGAGGGTGATTGACAGGTGGTGATTGAGAGAAGCGCCTGCCCGCGCTGTGATTGGTGCAGGGGAAGGGAGGGTGATTGACAGGTGGTGATTGAGAGAAGCGCCTGCCCGCGCTGTGATTGGTGCAGGGGAAGGGAGGGTGATTGACAGGTGGTGATTGTTGAAGCGCCTGCCCGCGCTGTGATTGGTGCAGGGGAAGGGAGGGTGATTGAGAGGTGGGGATTGAGAGAAGCGCCTGCCCGTGCTGTGATTGGTGCAGAGGAAGGGAGGGTGATTGACAGGTGACGATTGAGAGAAGCGCCTGCCCGCGCTGTGATTGGTGCAGGGGAAGGGAGGGTGATTGACAGGTAGCGATTGAGAGAAGCGCCTGCCCGCGCTGTGATTGGTGCAGGGGAAGGGAGGGTGATTGACAGGTGGCGATTGAGAGAAGCGCCTGCCCGCGCTGTGATTGGTGCAGGGGAAGGGAGGGTGATTGACAGGTGGTGATTGAGAGAAGCGCCTGCCCCGCGCTGTGATTGGTGCAGGGGAAGGGAGGGTGATTGACAGCTGGCGATTGAGAGAAGCGCCTGCCTGCGCTGTGATTGGTGCAGGGGAAGGGAGGGTGATTGACAGGTGGTGATTGAGAGAAGCGCCTGCCCGCGCTGTGATTGGTGCAGAGGAAGGGAGGGTGATTGACAGGTGGTGATTGTTGAAGCGCCTGCCCGCGCTGTGATTGGTGCAGGGTGAAGGGAGGGTGATTGACAGGTGGCGATTGTTGAAGCGCCTGCCCGCGCTGTGATTGGTGCAGGGGAAGGGAGGGTGATTGACAGGTGGTGATTGAGAGAAGCGCCTGCCCGCGCTGTGATTGGTGCAGGGGAAGGGAGGGTGATTGACAGGTGGTGATTGTTGAAGCGCCTGCCCGCGCTGTGATTGGTGCAGGGGAAGGGAGGGTGATTGACAGGTGGCGATTGATAGAAGCGCCTGCCCGCGCTGTGATTGGTGCAGGGGAAGGGAGGGTGATTGACAGGTGGTGATTGCGAGAAGCGCCTGCCCGCGCTGTGATTGGTGCAGGGGAAGGGAGGGTGATTGACAGGTGGGGATTGAGAGAAGCGCCTGCCCGCGCTGTGATTGGTGCAGAGGAAGGGAGGGTGATTGACAGGTGACGATTGAGAGAAGCGCCTGCCCGCGCTGTGATTGGTGCAGGGGAAGGGAGGGTGATTGACAGGTGGTGCTGGAGAGAAGCGCCTGCCCGCGCTGTGATTGGTGCAGGGGAAGGGAGGGTGATTGACAGGTGGGGATTGAGAGAAACGCCTGCCCGCGCTGTGATTGGTGCAGGGGAAGGGAGGGTGATTGACAGGTGGGGATTGAGAGAAGCGCCTGCCCGCGCTGTGATTGGTGCAGGGGAAGGGAGGGTGATTGACAGGTGGTGATTGAGAGAAGCGCCTGCCCGCGCTGTGATTGGTGCAGGGGAAGGGACGGTGATTGACAGGTGGCGATTGAGAGACGTGCCTGCCCGCGCTGTGATTGGTGCAGGGGAAGGGAGGGTGATTGACAGGTGGCGATTGGTAGAAGCGCCTGCCCGCGCTGTGATTGGTGCAGGGGGAAGGGAGGGTGATTGACAGGTGGCGATTGTTGAAGCGCCTGCCCGCGCTGTGATTGGTGCAGGGGAAGGGAGGGTGATTGACAGGTGACGATTGAGAGAAGCGCCGGCCCGCGCTGTGATTGGTGCAGGGGAAGGGAGGGTGATTGACAGGTGGTGATTGAGAGACGTGCCTGCCCGCGCTGTGATTGGTGCAGGGGAAGGGAGGGTGATTGACAGCTGGCGATTGTTGAGGCGCCTGCCCGCGCTGTGATTGGTGCAGGGGGAGGGTGATTGACAGGTGGCGATTGAGAGAAGCGCCTGCCCGCGCTGTGATTGGTGCAGGGGAAGGGAGGGTGATTGACAGGTGGCGATTGGTAGAAGCGCCTGCCCGCGCTGTGATTGGTGCAGGGGAAGGGAGGGTGATTGACAGGTGGCGATTGTTGGAGCGCCTGCCCGCGCTGTGATTGGTGCAGGGGGAGGGTGATTGACAGGTGGTGATTGAGAGAAGCGCCTGCCCGCGCTGTGATTGGTGCAGGGGAAGGGAGGGTGATTGACAGGTGACGATTGAGAGAAGCGCCTGCCCGCGCTGTGATTGGTGCAGGGGAAGGGAGGGTGATTGACAGGTGACGATTGAGAGAAGTGCCTGCCCGCGCTGTGATTGGTGCAGGGGAAGGGAGGGTGATTGACAGGTGGTGATTGAGAGAAGCGCCTGCCCGCCCTGTGATTGGTGCAGGGGAAGGGAGGGTGATTGACAGGTGGTGATTGAGAGAAGCGCCTGCCCGCGCTGTGATTGGTGCAGGGGAAGGGAGGGTGATTGACAGGTGACGACTGAGAGAAGCGCCTGCCCGCGCTGTGATTGGTGCAGGGGAAGGGAGGGTGATTGACAGGTGGGGATTGAGAGAAGCGCCTGCCCGCGCTGTGATTGGTGCAGGGGAAGGGAGGGTGATTGACAGGTGGCGATTGTTGAAGCGCCTGCCCGCGCTGTGATTGGTGCAGGGGAAGGGAGGGTGATTGACAGGTGGTGATTGAGAGAAGCGCCTGCCCGCGCTGTGATTGGTGCAGGGGAAGGGAGGGTGATTGACAGGTGGTGATTGAGAGAAGCGCCTGCCCGCGCTGTGATTGGTGCAGGGGAAGGGAGGGTGATTGACAGGTGGCGATTGTTGGAGCGCCTGCCCGCGCTGTGATTGGTGCAGGGGGAGGGTGATTGACAGGTGGTGATTGAGAGAAGCGCCTGCCCGCGCTGTGATTGGTGCAGGGGAAGGGAGGGTGATTGACAGGTGACGATTGAGAGAAGCGCCTGCCCGCGCTGTGATTGGTGCAGGGGAAGGGAGGGTGATTGACAGGTGACGATTGAGAGAAGTGCCTGCCCGCGCTGTGATTGGTGCAGGGGAAGGGAGGGTGATTGACAGGTGGTGATTGAGAGAAGCGCCTGCCCGCCCTGTGATTGGTGCAGGGGAAGGGAGGGTGATTGACAGGTGGTGATTGTTGAAGCGCCTGCCCGCCCTGTGATTGGTGCAGGGGAAGGGAGGGTGATTGACAGGTGGCGATTGAGAGAAGCGCCTGCCCGCGCTGTGATTGGTGCAGGGGAAGGGAGGGTGATTGACAGGTGGTGCTGGAGAGAAGCGCCTGCCCGCGCTGTGATTGGTGCAGGGGAAGGGAGGGTGATTGACAGGTGGGGATTGAGAGAAGCGCCTGCCCGCGCTGTGATTGGTGCAGGGGAAGGGAGGGTGATTGACAGGTGGTGATTGAGAGAAGCGCCTGCCCGCGCTGTGATTGGTGCAGAGGAAGGGAGGGTGATTGACAGGTGGTGATTGTTGAAGCGCCTGCCCGCGCTGTGATTGGTGCAGGGTGAAGGGAGGGTGATTGACAGGTGGCGATTGTTGAAGCGCCTGCCCGCGCTGTGATTGGTGCAGGGGAAGGGAGGGTGATTGACAGGTGGTGATTGAGAGAAGCGCCTGCCCGCGCTGTGATTGGTGCAGGGGAAGGGAGGGTGATTGACAGGTGGTGATTGAGAGAAGCGCCTGCCCGCGCTGTGATTGGTGCAGGGGAAGGGAGGGTGATTGACAGGTGGTGATTGAGAGAAGCGCCTGCCCGCGCTGTGATTGGTGCAGGGGAAGGGAGGGTGATTGACAGGTGGTGATTGAGAGAAGCGCCTGCCCGCGCTGTGATTGGTGCAGGGGAAGGGAGGGTGATTGACAGGTGGTGATTGAGAGAAGCGCCTGCCCGCGCTGTGATTGGTGCAGGGGAAGGGAGGGTGATTGACAGGTGGTGATTGTTGAAGCGCCTGCCTGCGCTGTGATTGGTGCAGGGGAAGGGAGGGTGATTGACAGGTGGTGATTGAGAGAAGCGCCTGCCCGCGCTGTGATTGGTGCAGGGGAAGGGAGGGTGATTGACAGGTGGGGATTGAGAGAAACGCCTGCCCGCGCTGTGATTGGTGCAGGGGAAGGGAGGGTGATTGACAGGTGGGGATTGAGAGAAGCGCCTGCCCGCGCTGTGATTGGTGCAGGGGAAGGGAGGGTGATTGACAGGTGGTGATTGAGAGAAGCGCCTGCCCGCGCTGTGATTGGTGCAGGGGAAGGGACGGTGATTGACAGGTGGCGATTGAGAGACGTGCCTGCCCGCGCTGTGATTGGTGCAGGGGAAGGGAGGGTGATTGACAGGTGGCGATTGTTGAGGCGCCTGCCCGCGCTGTGATTGGTGCAGGGGGAGGGTGATTGACAGGTGGCGATTGAGAGAAGCGCCTGCCCGCGCTGTGATTGGTGCAGGGGAAGGGAGGGTGATTGACAGGTGGCGATTGGTAGAAGCGCCTGCCCGCGCTGTGATTGGTGCAGGGGGAAGGGAGGGTGATTGACAGGTGGCGATTGTTGAAGCGCCTGCCCGTGCTGTGATTGGTGCAGGGGAAGGGAGGGTGATTGACAGGTGGTGATTGAGAGAAGCGCCTGCCCGCGCTGTGATTGGTGCAGGGGAAGGGAGGGTGATTGACAGGTGACGATTGAGAGAAGCGCCGGCCCGCGCTGTGATTGGTGCAGGGGAAGGGAGGGTGATTGACAGGTGGTGATTGAGAGAAGCGCCTGCCCGCGCTGTGATTGGTGCAGGGGAAGGGAGGGTGATTGACAGGTGGTGATTGAGAGAAGCGCCTGCCCGCGCTGTGATTGGTGCAGGGGAAGGGAGGGTGATTGACAGGTGGTGATTGAGAGAAGCGCCTGCCCGCGCTGTGATTGGTGCAGGGGAAGGGAGGGTGATTGACAGGTGGTGATTGAGAGAAGCGCCTGCCCGCGCTGTGATTGGTGCAGGGGAAGGGAGGGTGATTGACAGGTGGTGATTGAGAGAAGCGCCTGCCCGCGCTGTGATTGGTGCAGGGGAAGGGAGGGTGATTGACAGGTGGTGATTGAGAGAAGCGCCTGCCCGCGCTGTGATTGGTGCAGGGGAAGGGAGGGTGATTGACAGGTGGTGATTGTTGAAGCGCCTGCCTGCGCTGTGATTGGTGCAGGGGAAGGGAGGGTGATTGACAGGTGGCGATTGAGAGAAGCGCCTGCCCGCGCTGTGATTGGTGCAGGGGAAGGGAGGGTGATTGACAGGTGGTGATTGTTGAAGCGCCTGCCCGCGCTGTGATTGGTGCAGGGGAAGGGAGGGTGATTGACAGGTGGCGATTGATAGAAGCGCCTGCCCGCGCTGTGATTGGTGCAGGGGAAGGGAGGGTGATTGACAGGTGGTGATTGCGAGAAGCGCCTGCCCGCGCTGTGATTGGTGCAGGGGAAGGGAGGGTGATTGACAGGTGGGGATTGAGAGAAGCGCCTGCCCGCGCTGTGATTGGTGCAGAGGAAGGGAGGGTGATTGACAGGTGACGATTGAGAGAAGCGCCTGCCCGCGCTGTGATTGGTGCAGGGGAAGGGAGGGTGATTGACAGGTGGTGCTGGAGAGAAGCGCCTGCCCGCGCTGTGATTGGTGCAGGGGAAGGGAGGGTGATTGACAGGTGGGGATTGAGAGAAACGCCTGCCCGCGCTGTGATTGGTGCAGGGGAAGGGAGGGTGATTGACAGGTGGGGATTGAGAGAAGCGCCTGCCCGCGCTGTGATTGGTGCAGGGGAAGGGAGGGTGATTGACAGGTGGTGATTGAGAGAAGCGCCTGCCCGCGCTGTGATTGGTGCAGGGGAAGGGACGGTGATTGACAGGTGGCGATTGAGAGACGTGCCTGCCCGCGCTGTGATTGGTGCAGGGGAAGGGAGGGTGATTGACAGGTGGCGATTGGTAGAAGCGCCTGCCCGCGCTGTGATTGGTGCAGGGGGAAGGGAGGGTGATTGACAGGTGGCGATTGTTGAAGCGCCTGCCCGCGCTGTGATTGGTGCAGGGGAAGGGAGGGTGATTGACAGGTGACGATTGAGAGAAGCGCCGGCCCGCGCTGTGATTGGTGCAGGGGAAGGGAGGGTGATTGACAGGTGGTGATTGAGAGACGTGCCTGCCCGCGCTGTGATTGGTGCAGGGGAAGGGAGGGTGATTGACAGCTGGCGATTGTTGAGGCGCCTGCCCGCGCTGTGATTGGTGCAGGGGGAGGGTGATTGACAGGTGGCGATTGAGAGAAGCGCCTGCCCGCGCTGTGATTGGTGCAGGGGAAGGGAGGGTGATTGACAGGTGGCGATTGGTAGAAGCGCCTGCCCGCGCTGTGATTGGTGCAGGGGAAGGGAGGGTGATTGACAGGTGGCGATTGTTGGAGCGCCTGCCCGCGCTGTGATTGGTGCAGGGGGAGGGTGATTGACAGGTGGTGATTGAGAGAAGCGCCTGCCCGCGCTGTGATTGGTGCAGGGGAAGGGAGGGTGATTGACAGGTGACGATTGAGAGAAGCGCCTGCCCGCGCTGTGATTGGTGCAGGGGAAGGGAGGGTGATTGACAGGTGACGATTGAGAGAAGTGCCTGCCCGCGCTGTGATTGGTGCAGGGGAAGGGAGGGTGATTGACAGGTGGTGATTGAGAGAAGCGCCTGCCCGCCCTGTGATTGGTGCAGGGGAAGGGAGGGTGATTGACAGGTGGTGATTGAGAGAAGCGCCTGCCCGCGCTGTGATTGGTGCAGGGGAAGGGAGGGTGATTGACAGGTGACGACTGAGAGAAGCGCCTGCCCGCGCTGTGATTGGTGCAGGGGAAGGGAGGGTGATTGACAGGTGGGGATTGAGAGAAGCGCCTGCCCGCGCTGTGATTGGTGCAGGGGAAGGGAGGGTGATTGACAGGTGGCGATTGTTGAAGCGCCTGCCCGCGCTGTGATTGGTGCAGGGGAAGGGAGGGTGATTGACAGGTGGTGATTGAGAGAAGCGCCTGCCCGCGCTGTGATTGGTGCAGGGGAAGGGAGGGTGATTGACAGGTGGTGATTGAGAGAAGCGCCTGCCCGCGCTGTGATTGGTGCAGGGGAAGGGAGGGTGATTGACAGGTGGCGATTGTTGGAGCGCCTGCCCGCGCTGTGATTGGTGCAGGGGGAGGGTGATTGACAGGTGGTGATTGAGAGAAGCGCCTGCCCGCGCTGTGATTGGTGCAGGGGAAGGGAGGGTGATTGACAGGTGGGGATTGAGAGAAGCGCCTGCCCGCGCTGTGATTGGTGCAGGGGAAGGGAGGGTGATTGACAGGTGGCGATTGTTGAAGCGCCTGCCCGCGCTGTGATTGGTGCAGGGGAAGGGAGGGTGATTGACAGGTGGTGATTGAGAGAAGCGCCTGCCCGCGCTGTGATTGGTGCAGGGGAAGGGAGGGTGATTGACAGGTGGTGATTGAGAGAAGCGCCTGCCCGCGCTGTGATTGGTGCAGGGGAAGGGAGGGTGATTGACAGGTGGTGATTGTTGAAGCGCCTGCCCGCGCTGTGATTGGTGCAGGGGAAGGGAGGGTGATTGAGAGGTGGGGATTGAGAGAAGCGCCTGCCCGTGCTGTGATTGGTGCAGAGGAAGGGAGGGTGATTGACAGGTGACGATTGAGAGAAGCGCCTGCCCGCGCTGTGATTGGTGCAGGGGAAGGGAGGGTGATTGACAGGTAGCGATTGAGAGAAGCGCCTGCCCGCGCTGTGATTGGTGCAGGGGAAGGGAGGGTGATTGACAGGTGGCGATTGAGAGAAGCGCCTGCCCGCGCTGTGATTGGTGCAGGGGAAGGGAGGGTGATTGACAGGTGGTGATTGAGAGAAGCGCCTGCCCCGCGCTGTGATTGGTGCAGGGGAAGGGAGGGTGATTGACAGCTGGCGATTGAGAGAAGCGCCTGCCTGCGCTGTGATTGGTGCAGGGGAAGGGAGGGTGATTGACAGGTGGTGATTGAGAGAAGCGCCTGCCCGCGCTGTGATTGGTGCAGAGGAAGGGAGGGTGATTGACAGGTGGTGATTGTTGAAGCGCCTGCCCGCGCTGTGATTGGTGCAGGGTGAAGGGAGGGTGATTGACAGGTGGCGATTGTTGAAGCGCCTGCCCGCGCTGTGATTGGTGCAGGGGAAGGGAGGGTGATTGACAGGTGGTGATTGAGAGAAGCGCCTGCCCGCGCTGTGATTGGTGCAGGGGAAGGGAGGGTGATTGACAGGTGGTGATTGTTGAAGCGCCTGCCCGCGCTGTGATTGGTGCAGGGGAAGGGAGGGTGATTGACAGGTGGCGATTGATAGAAGCGCCTGCCCGCGCTGTGATTGGTGCAGGGGAAGGGAGGGTGATTGACAGGTGGTGATTGCGAGAAGCGCCTGCCCGCGCTGTGATTGGTGCAGGGGAAGGGAGGGTGATTGACAGGTGGGGATTGAGAGAAGCGCCTGCCCGCGCTGTGATTGGTGCAGAGGAAGGGAGGGTGATTGACAGGTGACGATTGAGAGAAGCGCCTGCCCGCGCTGTGATTGGTGCAGGGGAAGGGAGGGTGATTGACAGGTGGTGCTGGAGAGAAGCGCCTGCCCGCGCTGTGATTGGTGCAGGGGAAGGGAGGGTGATTGACAGGTGGGGATTGAGAGAAACGCCTGCCCGCGCTGTGATTGGTGCAGGGGAAGGGAGGGTGATTGACAGGTGGGGATTGAGAGAAGCGCCTGCCCGCGCTGTGATTGGTGCAGGGGAAGGGAGGGTGATTGACAGGTGGTGATTGAGAGAAGCGCCTGCCCGCGCTGTGATTGGTGCAGGGGAAGGGACGGTGATTGACAGGTGGCGATTGAGAGACGTGCCTGCCCGCGCTGTGATTGGTGCAGGGGAAGGGAGGGTGATTGACAGGTGGCGATTGGTAGAAGCGCCTGCCCGCGCTGTGATTGGTGCAGGGGGAAGGGAGGGTGATTGACAGGTGGCGATTGTTGAAGCGCCTGCCCGCGCTGTGATTGGTGCAGGGGAAGGGAGGGTGATTGACAGGTGACGATTGAGAGAAGCGCCGGCCCGCGCTGTGATTGGTGCAGGGGAAGGGAGGGTGATTGACAGGTGGTGATTGAGAGACGTGCCTGCCCGCGCTGTGATTGGTGCAGGGGAAGGGAGGGTGATTGACAGCTGGCGATTGTTGAGGCGCCTGCCCGCGCTGTGATTGGTGCAGGGGGAGGGTGATTGACAGGTGGCGATTGAGAGAAGCGCCTGCCCGCGCTGTGATTGGTGCAGGGGAAGGGAGGGTGATTGACAGGTGGCGATTGGTAGAAGCGCCTGCCCGCGCTGTGATTGGTGCAGGGGAAGGGAGGGTGATTGACAGGTGGCGATTGTTGGAGCGCCTGCCCGCGCTGTGATTGGTGCAGGGGGAGGGTGATTGACAGGTGGTGATTGAGAGAAGCGCCTGCCCGCGCTGTGATTGGTGCAGGGGAAGGGAGGGTGATTGACAGGTGACGATTGAGAGAAGCGCCTGCCCGCGCTGTGATTGGTGCAGGGGAAGGGAGGGTGATTGACAGGTGACGATTGAGAGAAGTGCCTGCCCGCGCTGTGATTGGTGCAGGGGAAGGGAGGGTGATTGACAGGTGGTGATTGAGAGAAGCGCCTGCCCGCCCTGTGATTGGTGCAGGGGAAGGGAGGGTGATTGACAGGTGGTGATTGAGAGAAGCGCCTGCCCGCGCTGTGATTGGTGCAGGGGAAGGGAGGGTGATTGACAGGTGACGACTGAGAGAAGCGCCTGCCCGCGCTGTGATTGGTGCAGGGGAAGGGAGGGTGATTGACAGGTGGGGATTGAGAGAAGCGCCTGCCCGCGCTGTGATTGGTGCAGGGGAAGGGAGGGTGATTGACAGGTGGCGATTGTTGAAGCGCCTGCCCGCGCTGTGATTGGTGCAGGGGAAGGGAGGGTGATTGACAGGTGGTGATTGAGAGAAGCGCCTGCCCGCGCTGTGATTGGTGCAGGGGAAGGGAGGGTGATTGACAGGTGGTGATTGAGAGAAGCGCCTGCCCGCGCTGTGATTGGTGCAGGGGAAGGGAGGGTGATTGACAGGTGGCGATTGTTGGAGCGCCTGCCCGCGCTGTGATTGGTGCAGGGGGAGGGTGATTGACAGGTGGTGATTGAGAGAAGCGCCTGCCCGCGCTGTGATTGGTGCAGGGGAAGGGAGGGTGATTGACAGGTGACGATTGAGAGAAGCGCCTGCCCGCGCTGTGATTGGTGCAGGGGAAGGGAGGGTGATTGACAGGTGACGATTGAGAGAAGTGCCTGCCCGCGCTGTGATTGGTGCAGGGGAAGGGAGGGTGATTGACAGGTGGTGATTGAGAGAAGCGCCTGCCCGCCCTGTGATTGGTGCAGGGGAAGGGAGGGTGATTGACAGGTGGTGATTGTTGAAGCGCCTGCCCGCCCTGTGATTGGTGCAGGGGAAGGGAGGGTGATTGACAGGTGGCGATTGAGAGAAGCGCCTGCCCGCGCTGTGATTGGTGCAGGGGAAGGGAGGGTGATTGACAGGTGGTGCTGGAGAGAAGCGCCTGCCCGCGCTGTGATTGGTGCAGGGGAAGGGAGGGTGATTGACAGGTGGGGATTGAGAGAAGCGCCTGCCCGCGCTGTGATTGGTGCAGGGGAAGGGAGGGTGATTGACAGGTGGTGATTGAGAGAAGCGCCTGCCCGCGCTGTGATTGGTGCAGAGGAAGGGAGGGTGATTGACAGGTGGTGATTGTTGAAGCGCCTGCCCGCGCTGTGATTGGTGCAGGGTGAAGGGAGGGTGATTGACAGGTGGCGATTGTTGAAGCGCCTGCCCGCGCTGTGATTGGTGCAGGGGAAGGGAGGGTGATTGACAGGTGGTGATTGAGAGAAGCGCCTGCCCGCGCTGTGATTGGTGCAGGGGAAGGGAGGGTGATTGACAGGTGGTGATTGAGAGAAGCGCCTGCCCGCGCTGTGATTGGTGCAGGGGAAGGGAGGGTGATTGACAGGTGGTGATTGAGAGAAGCGCCTGCCCGCGCTGTGATTGGTGCAGGGGAAGGGAGGGTGATTGACAGGTGGTGATTGAGAGAAGCGCCTGCCCGCGCTGTGATTGGTGCAGGGGAAGGGAGGGTGATTGACAGGTGGTGATTGAGAGAAGCGCCTGCCCGCGCTGTGATTGGTGCAGGGGAAGGGAGGGTGATTGACAGGTGGTGATTGTTGAAGCGCCTGCCTGCGCTGTGATTGGTGCAGGGGAAGGGAGGGTGATTGACAGGTGGTGATTGAGAGAAGCGCCTGCCCGCGCTGTGATTGGTGCAGGGGAAGGGAGGGTGATTGACAGGTGGGGATTGAGAGAAACGCCTGCCCGCGCTGTGATTGGTGCAGGGGAAGGGAGGGTGATTGACAGGTGGGGATTGAGAGAAGCGCCTGCCCGCGCTGTGATTGGTGCAGGGGAAGGGAGGGTGATTGACAGGTGGTGATTGAGAGAAGCGCCTGCCCGCGCTGTGATTGGTGCAGGGGAAGGGACGGTGATTGACAGGTGGCGATTGAGAGACGTGCCTGCCCGCGCTGTGATTGGTGCAGGGGAAGGGAGGGTGATTGACAGGTGGCGATTGTTGAGGCGCCTGCCCGCGCTGTGATTGGTGCAGGGGGAGGGTGATTGACAGGTGGCGATTGAGAGAAGCGCCTGCCCGCGCTGTGATTGGTGCAGGGGAAGGGAGGGTGATTGACAGGTGGCGATTGGTAGAAGCGCCTGCCCGCGCTGTGATTGGTGCAGGGGGAAGGGAGGGTGATTGACAGGTGGCGATTGTTGAAGCGCCTGCCCGTGCTGTGATTGGTGCAGGGGAAGGGAGGGTGATTGACAGGTGGTGATTGAGAGAAGCGCCTGCCCGCGCTGTGATTGGTGCAGGGGAAGGGAGGGTGATTGACAGGTGACGATTGAGAGAAGCGCCGGCCCGCGCTGTGATTGGTGCAGGGGAAGGGAGGGTGATTGACAGGTGGTGATTGAGAGAAGCGCCTGCCCGCGCTGTGATTGGTGCAGGGGAAGGGAGGGTGATTGACAGGTGGTGATTGAGAGAAGCGCCTGCCCGCGCTGTGATTGGTGCAGGGGAAGGGAGGGTGATTGACAGGTGGTGATTGAGAGAAGCGCCTGCCCGCGCTGTGATTGGTGCAGGGGAAGGGAGGGTGATTGACAGGTGGTGATTGAGAGAAGCGCCTGCCCGCGCTGTGATTGGTGCAGGGGAAGGGAGGGTGATTGACAGGTGGTGATTGAGAGAAGCGCCTGCCCGCGCTGTGATTGGTGCAGGGGAAGGGAGGGTGATTGACAGGTGGTGATTGAGAGAAGCGCCTGCCCGCGCTGTGATTGGTGCAGGGGAAGGGAGGGTGATTGACAGGTGGTGATTGTTGAAGCGCCTGCCTGCGCTGTGATTGGTGCAGGGGAAGGGAGGGTGATTGACAGGTGGTGATTGAGAGAAGCGCCTGCCCGCGCTGTGATTGGTGCAGGGGAAGGGAGGGTGATTGACAGGTGGGGATTGAGAGAAACGCCTGCCCGCGCTGTGATTGGTGCAGGGGAAGGGAGGGTGATTGACAGGTGGGGATTGAGAGAAGCGCCTGCCCGCGCTGTGATTGGTGCAGGGGAAGGGAGGGTGATTGACAGGTGGTGATTGAGAGAAGCGCCTGCCCGCGCTGTGATTGGTGCAGGGGAAGGGACGGTGATTGACAGGTGGTGATTGAGAGACGTGCCTGCCCGCGCTGTGATTGGTGCAGGGGAAGGGAGGGTGATTGACAGGTGGCGATTGTTGAGGCGCCTGCCCGCGCTGTGATTGGTGCAGGGGGAGGGTGATTGACAGGTGGCGATTGAGAGAAGCGCCTGCCCGCGCTGTGATTGGTGCAGGGGAAGGGAGGGTGATTGACAGGTGGCGATTGGTAGAAGCGCCTGCCCGCGCTGTGATTGGTGCAGGGGGAAGGGAGGGTGATTGACAGGTGGCGATTGTTGAAGCGCCTGCCCGTGCTGTGATTGGTGCAGGGGAAGGGAGGGTGATTGACAGGTGGTGATTGAGAGAAGCGCCTGCCCGCGCTGTGATTGGTGCAGGGGAAGGGAGGGTGATTGACAGGTGACGATTGAGAGAAGCGCCGGCCCGCGCTGTGATTGGTGCAGGGGAAGGGAGGGTGATTGACAGGTGGTGATTGAGAGACGTGCCTGCCCGCGCTGTGATTGGTGCAGGGGAAGGGAGGGTGATTGACAGGTGGCGATTGTTGAGGCGCCTGCCCGCGCTGTGATTGGTGCAGGGGGAGGGTGATTGACAGGTGGTGATTGAGAGAAGCGCCTGCCCGCGCTGTGATTGGTGCAGGGGAAGGGAGGGTGATTGACAGGTGGGGATTGAGAGAAGCGCCTGCCCGCGCTGTGATTGGTGCAGGGGAAGGGAGGGTGATTGACAGGTGGTGATTGAGAGAAGCGCCTGCCCGCGCTGTGATTGGTGCAGGGGAAGGGAGGGTGATTGACAGGTGGCGATTGAGAGAAGCGCCTGCCCGCGCTGTGATTGGTGCAGGGGAAGGGAGGGTGATTGACAGGTGGCGATTGTTGAAGTGCCTGCCCCCGCTGTGATTGGTGCAGGGGAAGGGAGGGTGATTGACAGGTGGCGATTGTTGAAGTGCCTGCCCCCGCTGTGATTGGTGCAGGGGAAGGGAGGGTGATTGACAGGTGACGATTGAGAGAAGTGCCTGCCCGCGCTGTGATTGGTGCAGGGGAAGGGAGGGTGATTGACAGGTGACGATTGAGAGAAGCGCCTGCCCGCGCTGTGATTGGTGCAGGGGAAGGGAGGGTGATTGACAGCTGGTGATTGAGAGAAGCGCCTGCCCGCGCTGTGATTGGTGCAGGGGAAGGGAGGGTGATTGACAGGTGGCGATTGAGAGAAGCGCCTGCCCGCGCTGTGATTGGTGCAGGGGAAGGGAGGGTGATTGACAGGTGGCGATTGTTGAAGTGCCTGCCCGCGCTGTGATTGGTGCAGAGGAAGGGAGGGTGATTGACAGGTGGGGATTGAGAGAAGTGCCTGCCCGCGCTGTGATTGGTGCAGGGGAAGGGAGGGTGATTGACAGGTGGCGATTGAGAGAAGCGACTGCCCGCGCTGTGATTGGTGCAGGGGAAGGGAGGGTGATTGACAGGTGGCGATTGAGAGAAGTGCCTGCCCGCGCTCTGATTGGTGCAGGGGAAGGGAGGGTGATTGACAGGTGGCGATTGAGAGAAGCGCCTGCCCGCGCTGTGATTGGTGCAGGGGAAGGGAGGGTGATTGACAGGTGGGGATTGAGAGTAGCGCCTGCCTGCGCTGTGATTGGTGCAGGGGAAGGGAGGGTGATTGACAGGTGGTGATTGAGAGAAGCGCCTGCCCGCGCTGTGATTGGTGCAGGGGAAGGGAGGGTGATTGACAGGTGGTGATTGTTGAAGCGCCTGCCCGCGCTGTGATTGGTGCAGGGGAAGGGAGGGTGATTGACAGGTGGCGATTGATAGACGCGCCTGCTCGCGCTGTGATTGGTGCAGGGGAAGGGAGGGTGATTGACAGGTGGGGATTGAGAGAAGCGCCTGCCCGCGCTGTGATTGGTGCAGGGGAAGGGAGGGTGATTGACAGGTGGTGATTGAGAGAAGCGCCTGCCCGCGCTGTGATTGGTGCAGGGTGAAGGGAGGGTGATTGACAGGTGGTGATTGAGAGAAGCGCCTGCCCGCGCTGTAATTGGTGCAGGGGGAAGGGAGGGTGATTGACAGGTGGCGATTGTTGAAGCGCCTGCCCGCGCTGTGATTGGTGCAGGGGAAGGGAGGGTGATTGACAAGTGGTGATTGAGAGAAGCGCCTGCCCGCGCTGTGATTGGTGCAGGGGAAGGGAGGGTGATTGACAGGTGACGATTGAGAGAAGCGCCTGCCCGCGCTGTGATTGGTGCAGGGGAAAGGAGGGTGATTGACAGGTGGGGATTGAGAGAAGCGCCTGCCCGCGCTGTGATTGGTGCAGAGGAAGGGAGGGTGATTGACAGGTGACGATTGAGAGAAGCGCCTGCCCGCGCTGTGATTGGTGCAGGGGAAGGGAGGGTGATTGACAGGTGGTGATTGAGAGAAGCGCCTGCCCGCGCTGTGATTGGTGCAGGGGAAGGGAGGGTGATTGACAGGTGGGGAGTGAGAGAAGCGCCTGCCCGCGCTGTGATTGGTGCAGGGGAAGGGAGGGTGATTGACAGGTGGTGATTGTTGAAGCGCCTGCCCGCGCTGTGATTGGTGCAGGGGAAGGGAGGGTGATTGACAGGTGGGGATTGAGAGAAGCGCCTGCCCGCGCTGTGATTGGTGCAGGGGAAGGGAGGGTGATTGACAGGTGGTGATTGAGAGCAGCGCCTGCCCGCGCTGTGATTGGTGCAGGGGAAGGGAGGGTGATTGACAGGTGGGGATTGAGAGAAGCGCCTGCCCGCGCTGTGATTGGTGCAGGGGAAGGGAGGGTGATTGACAGGTGGTGATTGCTGAAGCGCCTGCCCGCGTTGTGATTGGTGCAGGGGAAGGGAGGGTGATTGACAGGTGGCGATTGTTGAGGCGCCTGCCCGCGCTGTGATTGGTGCAGGGGAAGGGAGGGTGATTGACAGGTGGCGATTGATAGAAGCGCCTGCCCGCGCTGTGATTGGTGCAGGGGAAGGGAGGGTGATTGACAGGTGGTGATTGTTGAAGCGCCTGCCCGCGCTGTGATTGGTGCAGGGGAAGGGAGGGTGATTGACAGGTGGCGATTGATAGAAGCGCCTGCCCGCGCTGTGATTGGTGCAGGGGAAGGGAGGGTGATTGACAGGTGGTGATTGCGAGAAGCGCCTGCCCGCGCTGTGATTGGTGCAGGGGAAGGGAGGGTGATTGACAGGTGGGGATTGAGAGAAGCGCCTGCCCGCGCTGTGATTGGTGCAGAGGAAGGGAGGGTGATTGACAGGTGACGATTGAGAGAAGCGCCTGCCCGCGCTGTGATTGGTGCAGGGGAAGGGAGGGTGATTGACAGGTGGTGCTGGAGAGAAGCGCCTGCCCGCGCTGTGATTGGTGCAGGGGAAGGGAGGGTGATTGACAGGTGGGGATTGAGAGAAACGCCTGCCCGCGCTGTGATTGGTGCAGGGGAAGGGAGGGTGATTGACAGGTGGGGATTGAGAGAAGCGCCTGCCCGCGCTGTGATTGGTGCAGGGGAAGGGAGGGTGATTGACAGGTGGTGATTGAGAGAAGCGCCTGCCCGCGCTGTGATTGGTGCAGGGGAAGGGACGGTGATTGACAGGTGGCGATTGAGAGACGTGCCTGCCCGCGCTGTGATTGGTGCAGGGGAAGGGAGGGTGATTGACAGGTGGCGATTGTTGAGGCGCCTGCCCGCGCTGTGATTGGTGCAGGGGGAGGGTGATTGACAGGTGGCGATTGAGAGAAGCGCCTGCCCGCGCTGTGATTGGTGCAGGGGAAGGGAGGGTGATTGACAGGTGGCGATTGGTAGAAGCGCCTGCCCGCGCTGTGATTGGTGCAGGGGGAAGGGAGGGTGATTGACAGGTGGCGATTGTTGAAGCGCCTGCCCGCGCTGTGATTGGTGCAGGGGAAGGGAGGGTGATTGACAGGTGGTGATTGAGAGAAGCGCCTGCCCGCGCTGTGATTGGTGCAGGGGAAGGGAGGGTGATTGACAGGTGACGATTGAGAGAAGCGCCGGCCCGCGCTGTGATTGGTGCAGGGGAAGGGAGGGTGATTGACAGGTGGTGATTGAGAGACGTGCCTGCCCGCGCTGTGATTGGTGCAGGGGAAGGGAGGGTGATTGACAGGTGGCGATTGTTGAGGCGCCTGCCCGCGCTGTGATTGGTGCAGGGGGAGGGTGATTGACAGGTGGCGATTGAGAGAAGCGCCTGCCCGCGCTGTGATTGGTGCAGGGGAAGGGAGGGTGATTGACAGGTGGCGATTGGTAGAAGCGCCTGCCCGCGCTGTGATTGGTGCAGGGGAAGGGAGGGTGATTGACAGGTGACGATTGAGAGAAGCGCCTGCCCGCGCTGTGATTGGTGCAGGGGAAGGGAGGGTGATT
Organism: Somniosus microcephalus; assembly: GCF_052327205.1. Lineage (NCBI taxonomy): Eukaryota > Metazoa > Chordata > Chondrichthyes > Squaliformes > Somniosidae > Somniosus > Somniosus microcephalus. The sequence continues at coordinate 1,427,931 of NC_141019.1, forward strand.
GACAGGTGACGATTGAGAGAAGTGCCTGCCCGCCCTGTGATTGGTGCAGGGGAAGGGAGGGTGATTGACAGGTGGTGATTGTTGAAGCGCCTGCCCGCCCTGTGATTGGTGCAGGGGAAGGGAGGGTGATTGACAGGTGGCGATTGAGAGAAGCGCCTGCCCGCGCTGTGATTGGTGCAGGGGAAGGGAGGGTGATTGACAGGTGACGACTGAGAGAAGCGCCTGCCCGCGCTGTGATTGGTGCAGGGGAAGGGAGGGTGATTGACAGGTGGGGATTGAGAGAAGCGCCTGCCCGCGCTGTGATTGGTGCAGGGGAAGGGAGGGTGATTGACAGGTGGCGATTGTAGAAGCGCCTGCCCGCGCTGTGATTGGTGCAGGGGAAGGGAGGGTGATTGACAGGTGGTGATTGAGAGAAGCGCCTGCCCGCGCTGTGATTGGTGCAGGGGAAGGGAGGGTGATTGACAGGTGGTGATTGAGAGAAGCGCCTGCCCGCGCTGTGATTGGTGCAGGGGAAGGGAGGGTGATTGACAGGTGGTGATTGTTGAAGCGCCTGCCCGCGCTGTGATTGGTGCAGGGGAAGGGAGGGTGATTGAGAGGTGGGGATTGAGAGAAGCGCCTGCCCGTGCTGTGATTGGTGCAGAGGAAGGGAGGGTGATTGACAGGTGACGATTGAGAGAAGCGCCTGCCCGCGCTGTGATTGGTGCAGGGGAAGGGAGGGTGATTGACAGGTGGCGATTGAGAGAAGCGCCTGCCCGCGCTGTGATTGGTGCAGGGGAAGGGAGGGTGATTGACAGGTGGCGATTGAGAGAAGCGCCTGCCCGCGCTGTGATTGGTGCAGGGGAAGGGAGGGTGATTGACAGGTGGTGATTGAGAGAAGCGCCTGCCCCGCGCTGTGATTGGTGCAGGGGAAGGGAGGGTGATTGACAGCTGGCGATTGAGAGAAGCGCCTGCCTGCGCTGTGATTGGTGCAGGGGAAGGGAGGGTGATTGACAGGTGGTGATTGAGAGAAGCGCCTGCCCGCGCTGTGATTGGTGCAGAGGAAGGGAGGGTGATTGACAGGTGGTGATTGTTGAAGCGCCTGCCCGCGCTGTGATTGGTGCAGGGTGAAGGGAGGGTGATTGACAGGTGGCGATTGTTGAAGCGCCTGCCCGCGCTGTGATTGGTGCAGGGGAAGGGAGGGTGATTGACAGGTGGTGATTGAGAGAAGCGCCTGCCCGCGCTGTGATTGGTGCAGGGGAAGGGAGGGTGATTGACAGGTGGTGATTGTTGAAGCGCCTGCCCGCGCTGTGATTGGTGCAGGGGAAGGGAGGGTGATTGACAGGTGGCGATTGATAGAAGCGCCTGCCCGCGCTGTGATTGGTGCAGGGGAAGGGAGGGTGATTGACAGGTGGTGATTGCGAGAAGCGCCTGCCCGCGCTGTGATTGGTGCAGGGGAAGGGAGGGTGATTGACAGGTGGGGATTGAGAGAAGCGCCTGCCCGCGCTGTGATTGGTGCAGAGGAAGGGAGGGTGATTGACAGGTGACGATTGAGAGAAGCGCCTGCCCGCGCTGTGATTGGTGCAGGGGAAGGGAGGGTGATTGACAGGTGGTGCTGGAGAGAAGCGCCTGCCCGCGCTGTGATTGGTGCAGGGGAAGGGAGGGTGATTGACAGGTGGGGATTGAGAGAAACGCCTGCCCGCGCTGTGATTGGTGCAGGGGAAGGGAGGGTGATTGACAGGTGGGGATTGAGAGAAGCGCCTGCCCGCGCTGTGATTGGTGCAGGGGAAGGGAGGGTGATTGACAGGTGGTGATTGAGAGAAGCGCCTGCCCGCGCTGTGATTGGTGCAGGGGAAGGGACGGTGATTGACAGGTGGCGATTGAGAGACGTGCCTGCCCGCGCTGTGATTGGTGCAGGGGAAGGGAGGGTGATTGACAGGTGGCGATTGGTAGAAGCGCCTGCCCGCGCTGTGATTGGTGCAGGGGGAAGGGAGGGTGATTGACAGGTGGCGATTGTTGAAGCGCCTGCCCGCGCTGTGATTGGTGCAGGGGAAGGGAGGGTGATTGACAGGTGACGATTGAGAGAAGCGCCGGCCCGCGCTGTGATTGGTGCAGGGGAAGGGAGGGTGATTGACAGGTGGTGATTGAGAGACGTGCCTGCCCGCGCTGTGATTGGTGCAGGGGAAGGGAGGGTGATTGACAGCTGGCGATTGTTGAGGCGCCTGCCCGCGCTGTGATTGGTGCAGGGGGAGGGTGATTGACAGGTGGCGATTGAGAGAAGCGCCTGCCCGCGCTGTGATTGGTGCAGGGGAAGGGAGGGTGATTGACAGGTGGCGATTGGTAGAAGCGCCTGCCCGCGCTGTGATTGGTGCAGGGGAAGGGAGGGTGATTGACAGGTGGCGATTGTTGGAGCGCCTGCCCGCGCTGTGATTGGTGCAGGGGGAGGGTGATTGACAGGTGGTGATTGAGAGAAGCGCCTGCCCGCGCTGTGATTGGTGCAGGGGAAGGGAGGGTGATTGACAGGTGGGGATTGAGAGAAGCGCCTGCCCGCGCTGTGATTGGTGCAGGGGAAGGGAGGGTGATTGACAGGTGGTGATTGAGAGCAGCGCCTGCCCGCGCTGTGATTGGTGCAGGGGAAGGGAGGGTGATTGACAGGTGGGGATTGAGAGAAGCGCCTGCCCGCGCTGTGATTGGTGCAGGGGAAGGGAGGGTGATTGACAGGTGGTGATTGCTGAAGCGCCTGCCCGCGTTGTGATTGGTGCAGGGGAAGGGAGGGTGATTGACAGGTGGCGATTGTTGAGGCGCCTGCCCGCGCTGTGATTGGTGCAGGGGAAGGGAGGGTGATTGACAGGTGGCGATTGATAGAAGCGCCTGCCCGCGCTGTGATTGGTGCAGGGGAAGGGAGGGTGATTGACAGGTGGTGATTGTTGAAGCGCCTGCCCGCGCTGTGATTGGTGCAGGGGAAGGGAGGGTGATTGACAGGTGGCGATTGATAGAAGCGCCTGCCCGCGCTGTGATTGGTGCAGGGGAAGGGAGGGTGATTGACAGGTGGTGATTGCGAGAAGCGCCTGCCCGCGCTGTGATTGGTGCAGGGGAAGGGAGGGTGATTGACAGGTGGGGATTGAGAGAAGCGCCTGCCCGCGCTGTGATTGGTGCAGAGGAAGGGAGGGTGATTGACAGGTGACGATTGAGAGAAGCGCCTGCCCGCGCTGTGATTGGTGCAGGGGAAGGGAGGGTGATTGACAGGTGGTGCTGGAGAGAAGCGCCTGCCCGCGCTGTGATTGGTGCAGGGGAAGGGAGGGTGATTGACAGGTGGGGATTGAGAGAAACGCCTGCCCGCGCTGTGATTGGTGCAGGGGAAGGGAGGGTGATTGACAGGTGGGGATTGAGAGAAGCGCCTGCCCGCGCTGTGATTGGTGCAGGGGAAGGGAGGGTGATTGACAGGTGGTGATTGAGAGAAGCGCCTGCCCGCGCTGTGATTGGTGCAGGGGAAGGGACGGTGATTGACAGGTGGCGATTGAGAGACGTGCCTGCCCGCGCTGTGATTGGTGCAGGGGAAGGGAGGGTGATTGACAGGTGGCGATTGTTGAGGCGCCTGCCCGCGCTGTGATTGGTGCAGGGGGAGGGTGATTGACAGGTGGCGATTGAGAGAAGCGCCTGCCCGCGCTGTGATTGGTGCAGGGGAAGGGAGGGTGATTGACAGGTGGCGATTGGTAGAAGCGCCTGCCCGCGCTGTGATTGGTGCAGGGGGAAGGGAGGGTGATTGACAGGTGGCGATTGTTGAAGCGCCTGCCCGCGCTGTGATTGGTGCAGGGGAAGGGAGGGTGATTGACAGGTGGTGATTGAGAGAAGCGCCTGCCCGCGCTGTGATTGGTGCAGGGGAAGGGAGGGTGATTGACAGGTGACGATTGAGAGAAGCGCCGGCCCGCGCTGTGATTGGTGCAGGGGAAGGGAGGGTGATTGACAGGTGGTGATTGAGAGACGTGCCTGCCCGCGCTGTGATTGGTGCAGGGGAAGGGAGGGTGATTGACAGGTGGCGATTGTTGAGGCGCCTGCCCGCGCTGTGATTGGTGCAGGGGGAGGGTGATTGACAGGTGGCGATTGAGAGAAGCGCCTGCCCGCGCTGTGATTGGTGCAGGGGAAGGGAGGGTGATTGACAGGTGGCGATTGGTAGAAGCGCCTGCCCGCGCTGTGATTGGTGCAGGGGAAGGGAGGGTGATTGACAGGTGACGATTGAGAGAAGCGCCTGCCCGCGCTGTGATTGGTGCAGGGGAAGGGAGGGTGATTGACAGGTGACGATTGAGAGAAGTGCCTGCCCGCCCTGTGATTGGTGCAGGGGAAGGGAGGGTGATTGACAGGTGGTGATTGTTGAAGCGCCTGCCCGCCCTGTGATTGGTGCAGGGGAAGGGAGGGTGATTGACAGGTGGCGATTGAGAGAAGCGCCTGCCCGCGCTGTGATTGGTGCAGGGGAAGGGAGGGTGATTGACAGGTGACGACTGAGAGAAGCGCCTGCCCGCGCTGTGATTGGTGCAGGGGAAGGGAGGGTGATTGACAGGTGGGGATTGAGAGAAGCGCCTGCCCGCGCTGTGATTGGTGCAGGGGAAGGGAGGGTGATTGACAGGTGGCGATTGTAGAAGCGCCTGCCCGCGCTGTGATTGGTGCAGGGGAAGGGAGGGTGATTGACAGGTGGTGATTGAGAGAAGCGCCTGCCCGCGCTGTGATTGGTGCAGGGGAAGGGAGGGTGATTGACAGGTGGTGATTGAGAGAAGCGCCTGCCCGCGCTGTGATTGGTGCAGGGGAAGGGAGGGTGATTGACAGGTGGTGATTGTTGAAGCGCCTGCCCGCGCTGTGATTGGTGCAGGGGAAGGGAGGGTGATTGAGAGGTGGGGATTGAGAGAAGCGCCTGCCCGTGCTGTGATTGGTGCAGAGGAAGGGAGGGTGATTGACAGGTGACGATTGAGAGAAGCGCCTGCCCGCGCTGTGATTGGTGCAGGGGAAGGGAGGGTGATTGACAGGTGGCGATTGAGAGAAGCGCCTGCCCGCGCTGTGATTGGTGCAGGGGAAGGGAGGGTGATTGACAGGTGGCGATTGAGAGAAGCGCCTGCCCGCGCTGTGATTGGTGCAGGGGAAGGGAGGGTGATTGACAGGTGGTGATTGAGAGAAGCGCCTGCCCCGCGCTGTGATTGGTGCAGGGGAAGGGAGGGTGATTGACAGCTGGCGATTGAGAGAAGCGCCTGCCTGCGCTGTGATTGGTGCAGGGGAAGGGAGGGTGATTGACAGGTGGTGATTGAGAGAAGCGCCTGCCCGCGCTGTGATTGGTGCAGAGGAAGGGAGGGTGATTGACAGGTGGTGATTGTTGAAGCGCCTGCCCGCGCTGTGATTGGTGCAGGGTGAAGGGAGGGTGATTGACAGGTGGCGATTGTTGAAGCGCCTGCCCGCGCTGTGATTGGTGCAGGGGAAGGGAGGGTGATTGACAGGTGGTGATTGAGAGAAGCGCCTGCCCGCGCTGTGATTGGTGCAGGGGAAGGGAGGGTGATTGACAGGTGGTGATTGTTGAAGCGCCTGCCCGCGCTGTGATTGGTGCAGGGGAAGGGAGGGTGATTGACAGGTGGCGATTGATAGAAGCGCCTGCCCGCGCTGTGATTGGTGCAGGGGAAGGGAGGGTGATTGACAGGTGGTGATTGCGAGAAGCGCCTGCCCGCGCTGTGATTGGTGCAGGGGAAGGGAGGGTGATTGACAGGTGGGGATTGAGAGAAGCGCCTGCCCGCGCTGTGATTGGTGCAGAGGAAGGGAGGGTGATTGACAGGTGACGATTGAGAGAAGCGCCTGCCCGCGCTGTGATTGGTGCAGGGGAAGGGAGGGTGATTGACAGGTGGTGCTGGAGAGAAGCGCCTGCCCGCGCTGTGATTGGTGCAGGGGAAGGGAGGGTGATTGACAGGTGGGGATTGAGAGAAACGCCTGCCCGCGCTGTGATTGGTGCAGGGGAAGGGAGGGTGATTGACAGGTGGGGATTGAGAGAAGCGCCTGCCCGCGCTGTGATTGGTGCAGGGGAAGGGAGGGTGATTGACAGGTGGTGATTGAGAGAAGCGCCTGCCCGCGCTGTGATTGGTGCAGGGGAAGGGACGGTGATTGACAGGTGGCGATTGAGAGACGTGCCTGCCCGCGCTGTGATTGGTGCAGGGGAAGGGAGGGTGATTGACAGGTGGCGATTGGTAGAAGCGCCTGCCCGCGCTGTGATTGGTGCAGGGGGAAGGGAGGGTGATTGACAGGTGGCGATTGTTGAAGCGCCTGCCCGCGCTGTGATTGGTGCAGGGGAAGGGAGGGTGATTGACAGGTGACGATTGAGAGAAGCGCCGGCCCGCGCTGTGATTGGTGCAGGGGAAGGGAGGGTGATTGACAGGTGGTGATTGAGAGACGCGCCTGCCCGCGCTATGATTGGTGCAGGGGAAGGGAGGGTGATTGACAGCTGGCGATTGTTGAGGCGCCTGCCCGCGCTGTGATTGGTGCAGGGGGAGGGTGATTGACAGGTGGCGATTGAGAGAAGCGCCTGCCCGCGCTGTGATTGGTGCAGGGGAAGGGAGGGTGATTGACAGGTGGCGATTGGTAGAAGCGCCTGCCCGCGCTGTGATTGGTGCAGGGGAAGGGAGGGTGATTGACAGGTGGCGATTGTTGGAGCGCCTGCCCGCGCTGTGATTGGTGCAGGGGGAGGGTGATTGACAGGTGGTGATTGAGAGAAGCGCCTGCCCGCGCTGTGATTGGTGCAGGGGAAGGGAGGGTGATTGACAGGTGACGATTGAGAGAAGCGCCTGCCCGCGCTGTGATTGGTGCAGGGGAAGGGAGGGTGATTGACAGGTGACGATTGAGAGAAGTGCCTGCCCGCGCTGTGATTGGTGCAGGGGAAGGGAGGGTGATTGACAGGTGGTGATTGAGAGAAGCGCCTGCCCGCCCTGTGATTGGTGCAGGGGAAGGGAGGGTGATTGACAGGTGGTGATTGAGAGAAGCGCCTGCCCGCGCTGTGATTGGTGCAGGGGAAGGGAGGGTGATTGACAGGTGACGACTGAGAGAAGCGCCTGCCCGCGCTGTGATTGGTGCAGGGGAAGGGAGGGTGATTGACAGGTGGGGATTGAGAGAAGCGCCTGCCCGCGCTGTGATTGGTGCAGGGGAAGGGAGGGTGATTGACAGGTGGCGATTGTTGAAGCGCCTGCCCGCGCTGTGATTGGTGCAGGGGAAGGGAGGGTGATTGACAGGTGGTGATTGAGAGAAGCGCCTGCCCGCGCTGTGATTGGTGCAGGGGAAGGGAGGGTGATTGACAGGTGGTGATTGAGAGAAGCGCCTGCCCGCGCTGTGATTGGTGCAGGGGAAGGGAGGGTGATTGACAGGTGGCGATTGTTGGAGCGCCTGCCCGCGCTGTGATTGGTGCAGGGGGAGGGTGATTGACAGGTGGTGATTGAGAGAAGCGCCTGCCCGCGCTGTGATTGGTGCAGGGGAAGGGAGGGTGATTGACAGGTGGGGATTGAGAGAAGCGCCTGCCCGCGCTGTGATTGGTGCAGGGGAAGGGAGGGTGATTGACAGGTGGCGATTGTTGAAGCGCCTGCCCGCGCTGTGATTGGTGCAGGGGAAGGGAGGGTGATTGACAGGTGGTGATTGAGAGAAGCGCCTGCCCGCGCTGTGATTGGTGCAGGGGAAGGGAGGGTGATTGACAGGTGGTGATTGAGAGAAGCGCCTGCCCGCGCTGTGATTGGTGCAGGGGAAGGGAGGGTGATTGACAGGTGGGGACTGAGAGAAGCGCCTGCCCGTGCTGTGATTGGTGCAGAGGAAGGGAGGGTGATTGACAGGTGACGATTGAGAGAAGCGCCTGCCCGCGCTGTGATTGGTGCAGGGGAAGGGAGGGTGATTGACAGGTAGCGATTGAGAGAAGCGCCTGCCCGCGCTGTGATTGGTGCAGGGGAAGGGAGGGTGATTGACAGGTGGCGATTGAGAGAAGCGCCTGCCCGCGCTGTGATTGGTGCAGGGGAAGGGAGGGTGATTGACAGGTGGTGATTGAGAGAAGCGCCTGCCCCGCGCTGTGATTGGTGCAGGGGAAGGGAGGGTGATTGACAGCTGGCGATTGAGAGAAGCGCCTGCCTGCGCTGTGATTGGTGCAGGGGAAGGGAGGGTGATTGACAGGTGGTGATTGAGAGAAGCGCCTGCCCGCGCTGTGATTGGTGCAGAGGAAGGGAGGGTGATTGACAGGTGGTGATTGTTGAAGCGCCTGCCCGCGCTGTGATTGGTGCAGGGTGAAGGGAGGGTGATTGACAGGTGGCGATTGTTGAAGCGCCTGCCCGCGCTGTGATTGGTGCAGGGGAAGGGAGGGTGATTGACAGGTGGTGATTGAGAGAAGCGCCTGCCCGCGCTGTGATTGGTGCAGGGGAAGGGAGGGTGATTGACAGGTGGTGATTGTTGAAGCGCCTGCCCGCGCTGTGATTGGTGCAGGGGAAGGGAGGGTGATTGACAGGTGGCGATTGATAGAAGCGCCTGCCCGCGCTGTGATTGGTGCAGGGGAAGGGAGGGTGATTGACAGGTGGTGATTGCGAGAAGCGCCTGCCCGCGCTGTGATTGGTGCAGGGGAAGGGAGGGTGATTGACAGGTGGGGATTGAGAGAAGCGCCTGCCCGCGCTGTGATTGGTGCAGAGGAAGGGAGGGTGATTGACAGGTGACGATTGAGAGAAGCGCCTGCCCGCGCTGTGATTGGTGCAGGGGAAGGGAGGATGATTGACAGGTGGTGCTGGAGAGAAGCGCCTGCCCGCGCTGTGATTGGTGCAGGGGAAGGGAGGGTGATTGACAGGTGGGGATTGAGAGAAACGCCTGCCCGCGCTGTGATTGGTGCAGGGGAAGGGAGGGTGATTGACAGGTGGGGATTGAGAGAAGCGCCTGCCCGCGCTGTGATTGGTGCAGGGGAAGGGAGGGTGATTGACAGGTGGTGATTGAGAGAAGCGCCTGCCCGCGCTGTGATTGGTGCAGGGGAAGGGACGGTGATTGACAGGTGGCGATTGAGAGACGTGCCTGCCCGCGCTGTGATTGGTGCAGGGGAAGGGAGGGTGATTGACAGGTGGCGATTGGTAGAAGCGCCTGCCCGCGCTGTGATTGGTGCAGGGGGAAGGGAGGGTGATTGACAGGTGGCGATTGTTGAAGCGCCTGCCCGCGCTGTGATTGGTGCAGGGGAAGGGAGGGTGATTGACAGGTGACGATTGAGAGAAGCGCCGGCCCGCGCTGTGATTGGTGCAGGGGAAGGGAGGGTGATTGACAGGTGGTGATTGAGAGACGTGCCTGCCCGCGCTGTGATTGGTGCAGGGGAAGGGAGGGTGATTGACAGCTGGCGATTGTTGAGGCGCCTGCCCGCGCTGTGATTGGTGCAGGGGGAGGGTGATTGACAGGTGGCGATTGAGAGAAGCGCCTGCCCGCGCTGTGATTGGTGCAGGGGAAGGGAGGGTGATTGACAGGTGGCGATTGGTAGAAGCGCCTGCCCGCGCTGTGATTGGTGCAGGGGAAGGGAGGGTGATTGACAGGTGGCGATTGTTGGAGCGCCTGCCCGCGCTGTGATTGGTGCAGGGGGAGGGTGATTGACAGGTGGTGATTGAGAGAAGCGCCTGCCCGCGCTGTGATTGGTGCAGGGGAAGGGAGGGTGATTGACAGGTGACGATTGAGAGAAGCGCCTGCCCGCGCTGTGATTGGTGCAGGGGAAGGGAGGGTGATTGACAGGTGACGATTGAGAGAAGTGCCTGCCCGCGCTGTGATTGGTGCAGGGGAAGGGAGGGTGATTGACAGGTGGTGATTGAGAGAAGCGCCTGCCCGCCCTGTGATTGGTGCAGGGGAAGGGAGGGTGATTGACAGGTGGTGATTGAGAGAAGCGCCTGCCCGCGCTGTGATTGGTGCAGGGGAAGGGAGGGTGATTGACAGGTGACGACTGAGAGAAGCGCCTGCCCGCGCTGTGATTGGTGCAGGGGAAGGGAGGGTGATTGACAGGTGGGGATTGAGAGAAGCGCCTGCCCGCGCTGTGATTGGTGCAGGGGAAGGGAGGGTGATTGACAGGTGGCGATTGTTGAAGCGCCTGCCCGCGCTGTGATTGGTGCAGGGGAAGGGAGGGTGATTGACAGGTGGTGATTGAGAGAAGCGCCTGCCCGCGCTGTGATTGGTGCAGGGGAAGGGAGGGTGATTGACAGGTGGTGATTGTTGAAGCGCCTGCCCGCGCTGTGATTGGTGCAGGGGAAGGGAGGGTGATTGACAGGTGGTGCTGGAGAGAAGCGCCTGCCCGCGCTGTGATTGGTGCAGGGGAAGGGAGGGTGATTGACAGGTGGGGATTGAGAGAAACGCCTGCCCGCGCTGTGATTGGTGCAGGGGAAGGGAGGGTGATTGACAGGTGGGGATTGAGAGAAGCGCCTGCCCGCGCTGTGATTGGTGCAGGGGAAGGGAGGGTGATTGACAGGTGGTGATTGAGAGAAGCGCCTGCCCGCGCTGTGATTGGTGCAGGGGAAGGGACGGTGATTGACAGGTGGCGATTGAGAGACGTGCCTGCCCGCGCTGTGATTGGTGCAGGGGAAGGGAGGGTGATTGACAGGTGGCGATTGTTGAGGCGCCTGCCCGCGCTGTGATTGGTGCAGGGGGAGGGTGATTGACAGGTGGCGATTGAGAGAAGCGCCTGCCCGCGCTGTGATTGGTGCAGGGGAAGGGAGGGTGATTGACAGGTGGCGATTGGTAGAAGCGCCTGCCCGCGCTGTGATTGGTGCAGGGGGAAGGGAGGGTGATTGACAGGTGGCGATTGTTGAAGCGCCTGCCCGCGCTGTGATTGGTGCAGGGGAAGGGAGGGTGATTGACAGGTGGTGATTGAGAGAAGCGCCTGCCCGCGCTGTGATTGGTGCAGGGGAAGGGAGGGTGATTGACAGGTGACGATTGAGAGAAGCGCCGGCCCGCGCTGTGATTGGTGCAGGGGAAGGGAGGGTGATTGACAGGTGGTGATTGAGAGACGTGCCTGCCCGCGCTGTGATTGGTGCAGGGGAAGGGAGGGTGATTGACAGGTGGCGATTGTTGAGGCGCCTGCCCGCGCTGTGATTGGTGCAGGGGGAGGGTGATTGACAGGTGGCGATTGAGAGAAGCGCCTGCCCGCGCTGTGATTGGTGCAGGGGAAGGGAGGGTGATTGACAGGTGGCGATTGGTAGAAGCGCCTGCCCGCGCTGTGATTGGTGCAGGGGAAGGGAGGGTGATTGACAGGTGACGATTGAGAGAAGCGCCTGCCCGCGCTGTGATTGGTGCAGGGGAAGGGAGGGTGATTGACAGGTGACGATTGAGAGAAGTGCCTGCCCGCCCTGTGATTGGTGCAGGGGAAGGGAGGGTGATTGACAGGTGGTGATTGTTGAAGCGCCTGCCCGCCCTGTGATTGGTGCAGGGGAAGGGAGGGTGATTGACAGGTGGCGATTGAGAGAAGCGCCTGCCCGCGCTGTGATTGGTGCAGGGGAAGGGAGGGTGATTGACAGGTGACGACTGAGAGAAGCGCCTGCCCGCGCTGTGATTGGTGCAGGGGAAGGGAGGGTGATTGACAGGTGGGGATTGAGAGAAGCGCCTGCCCGCGCTGTGATTGGTGCAGGGGAAGGGAGGGTGATTGACAGGTGGCGATTGTAGAAGCGCCTGCCCGCGCTGTGATTGGTGCAGGGGAAGGGAGGGTGATTGACAGGTGGTGATTGAGAGAAGCGCCTGCCCGCGCTGTGATTGGTGCAGGGGAAGGGAGGGTGATTGACAGGTGGTGATTGAGAGAAGCGCCTGCCCGCGCTGTGATTGGTGCAGGGGAAGGGAGGGTGATTGACAGGTGGTGATTGTTGAAGCGCCTGCCCGCGCTGTGATTGGTGCAGGGGAAGGGAGGGTGATTGAGAGGTGGGGATTGAGAGAAGCGCCTGCCCGTGCTGTGATTGGTGCAGAGGAAGGGAGGGTGATTGACAGGTGACGATTGAGAGAAGCGCCTGCCCGCGCTGTGATTGGTGCAGGGGAAGGGAGGGTGATTGACAGGTGGCGATTGAGAGAAGCGCCTGCCCGCGCTGTGATTGGTGCAGGGGAAGGGAGGGTGATTGACAGGTGGCGATTGAGAGAAGCGCCTGCCCGCGCTGTGATTGGTGCAGGGGAAGGGAGGGTGATTGACAGGTGGTGATTGAGAGAAGCGCCTGCCCCGCGCTGTGATTGGTGCAGGGGAAGGGAGGGTGATTGACAGCTGGCGATTGAGAGAAGCGCCTGCCTGCGCTGTGATTGGTGCAGGGGAAGGGAGGGTGATTGACAGGTGGTGATTGAGAGAAGCGCCTGCCCGCGCTGTGATTGGTGCAGAGGAAGGGAGGGTGATTGACAGGTGGTGATTGTTGAAGCGCCTGCCCGCGCTGTGATTGGTGCAGGGTGAAGGGAGGGTGATTGACAGGTGGCGATTGTTGAAGCGCCTGCCCGCGCTGTGATTGGTGCAGGGGAAGGGAGGGTGATTGACAGGTGGTGATTGAGAGAAGCGCCTGCCCGCGCTGTGATTGGTGCAGGGGAAGGGAGGGTGATTGACAGGTGGTGATTGTTGAAGCGCCTGCCCGCGCTGTGATTGGTGCAGGGGAAGGGAGGGTGATTGACAGGTGGCGATTGATAGAAGCGCCTGCCCGCGCTGTGATTGGTGCAGGGGAAGGGAGGGTGATTGACAGGTGGTGATTGCGAGAAGCGCCTGCCCGCGCTGTGATTGGTGCAGGGGAAGGGAGGGTGATTGACAGGTGGGGATTGAGAGAAGCGCCTGCCCGCGCTGTGATTGGTGCAGAGGAAGGGAGGGTGATTGACAGGTGACGATTGAGAGAAGCGCCTGCCCGCGCTGTGATTGGTGCAGGGGAAGGGAGGGTGATTGACAGGTGGTGCTGGAGAGAAGCGCCTGCCCGCGCTGTGATTGGTGCAGGGGAAGGGAGGGTGATTGACAGGTGGGGATTGAGAGAAACGCCTGCCCGCGCTGTGATTGGTGCAGGGGAAGGGAGGGTGATTGACAGGTGGGGATTGAGAGAAGCGCCTGCCCGCGCTGTGATTGGTGCAGGGGAAGGGAGGGTGATTGACAGGTGGTGATTGAGAGAAGCGCCTGCCCGCGCTGTGATTGGTGCAGGGGAAGGGACGGTGATTGACAGGTGGCGATTGAGAGACGTGCCTGCCCGCGCTGTGATTGGTGCAGGGGAAGGGAGGGTGATTGACAGGTGGCGATTGGTAGAAGCGCCTGCCCGCGCTGTGATTGGTGCAGGGGGAAGGGAGGGTGATTGACAGGTGGCGATTGTTGAAGCGCCTGCCCGCGCTGTGATTGGTGCAGGGGAAGGGAGGGTGATTGACAGGTGACGATTGAGAGAAGCGCCGGCCCGCGCTGTGATTGGTGCAGGGGAAGGGAGGGTGATTGACAGGTGGTGATTGAGAGACGCGCCTGCCCGCGCTATGATTGGTGCAGGGGAAGGGAGGGTGATTGACAGCTGGCGATTGTTGAGGCGCCTGCCCGCGCTGTGATTGGTGCAGGGGGAGGGTGATTGACAGGTGGCGATTGAGAGAAGCGCCTGCCCGCGCTGTGATTGGTGCAGGGGAAGGGAGGGTGATTGACAGGTGGCGATTGGTAGAAGCGCCTGCCCGCGCTGTGATTGGTGCAGGGGAAGGGAGGGTGATTGACAGGTGGCGATTGTTGGAGCGCCTGCCCGCGCTGTGATTGGTGCAGGGGGAGGGTGATTGACAGGTGGTGATTGAGAGAAGCGCCTGCCCGCGCTGTGATTGGTGCAGGGGAAGGGAGGGTGATTGACAGGTGACGATTGAGAGAAGCGCCTGCCCGCGCTGTGATTGGTGCAGGGGAAGGGAGGGTGATTGACAGGTGACGATTGAGAGAAGTGCCTGCCCGCGCTGTGATTGGTGCAGGGGAAGGGAGGGTGATTGACAGGTGGTGATTGAGAGAAGCGCCTGCCCGCCCTGTGATTGGTGCAGGGGAAGGGAGGGTGATTGACAGGTGGTGATTGAGAGAAGCGCCTGCCCGCGCTGTGATTGGTGCAGGGGAAGGGAGGGTGATTGACAGGTGACGACTGAGAGAAGCGCCTGCCCGCGCTGTGATTGGTGCAGGGGAAGGGAGGGTGATTGACAGGTGGGGATTGAGAGAAGCGCCTGCCCGCGCTGTGATTGGTGCAGGGGAAGGGAGGGTGATTGACAGGTGGCGATTGTTGAAGCGCCTGCCCGCGCTGTGATTGGTGCAGGGGAAGGGAGGGTGATTGACAGGTGGTGATTGAGAGAAGCGCCTGCCCGCGCTGTGATTGGTGCAGGGGAAGGGAGGGTGATTGACAGGTGGTGATTGAGAGAAGCGCCTGCCCGCGCTGTGATTGGTGCAGGGGAAGGGAGGGTGATTGACAGGTGGCGATTGTTGGAGCGCCTGCCCGCGCTGTGATTGGTGCAGGGGGAGGGTGATTGACAGGTGGTGATTGAGAGAAGCGCCTGCCCGCGCTGTGATTGGTGCAGGGGAAGGGAGGGTGATTGACAGGTGGGGATTGAGAGAAGCGCCTGCCCGCGCTGTGATTGGTGCAGGGGAAGGGAGGGTGATTGACAGGTGGCGATTGTTGAAGCGCCTGCCCGCGCTGTGATTGGTGCAGGGGAAGGGAGGGTGATTGACAGGTGGTGATTGAGAGAAGCGCCTGCCCGCGCTGTGATTGGTGCAGGGGAAGGGAGGGTGATTGACAGGTGGTGATTGAGAGAAGCGCCTGCCCGCGCTGTGATTGGTGCAGGGGAAGGGAGGGTGATTGACAGGTGGGGACTGAGAGAAGCGCCTGCCCGTGCTGTGATTGGTGCAGAGGAAGGGAGGGTGATTGACAGGTGACGATTGAGAGAAGCGCCTGCCCGCGCTGTGATTGGTGCAGGGGAAGGGAGGGTGATTGACAGGTAGCGATTGAGAGAAGCGCCTGCCCGCGCTGTGATTGGTGCAGGGGAAGGGAGGGTGATTGACAGGTGGCGATTGAGAGAAGCGCCTGCCCGCGCTGTGATTGGTGCAGGGGAAGGGAGGGTGATTGACAGGTGGTGATTGAGAGAAGCGCCTGCCCCGCGCTGTGATTGGTGCAGGGGAAGGGAGGGTGATTGACAGCTGGCGATTGAGAGAAGCGCCTGCCTGCGCTGTGATTGGTGCAGGGGAAGGGAGGGTGATTGACAGGTGGTGATTGAGAGAAGCGCCTGCCCGCGCTGTGATTGGTGCAGAGGAAGGGAGGGTGATTGACAGGTGGTGATTGTTGAAGCGCCTGCCCGCGCTGTGATTGGTGCAGGGTGAAGGGAGGGTGATTGACAGGTGGCGATTGTTGAAGCGCCTGCCCGCGCTGTGATTGGTGCAGGGGAAGGGAGGGTGATTGACAGGTGGTGATTGAGAGAAGCGCCTGCCCGCGCTGTGATTGGTGCAGGGGAAGGGAGGGTGATTGACAGGTGGTGATTGTTGAAGCGCCTGCCCGCGCTGTGATTGGTGCAGGGGAAGGGAGGGTGATTGACAGGTGGCGATTGATAGAAGCGCCTGCCCGCGCTGTGATTGGTGCAGGGGAAGGGAGGGTGATTGACAGGTGGTGATTGCGAGAAGCGCCTGCCCGCGCTGTGATTGGTGCAGGGGAAGGGAGGGTGATTGACAGGTGGGGATTGAGAGAAGCGCCTGCCCGCGCTGTGATTGGTGCAGAGGAAGGGAGGGTGATTGACAGGTGACGATTGAGAGAAGCGCCTGCCCGCGCTGTGATTGGTGCAGGGGAAGGGAGGATGATTGACAGGTGGTGCTGGAGAGAAGCGCCTGCCCGCGCTGTGATTGGTGCAGGGGAAGGGAGGGTGATTGACAGGTGGGGATTGAGAGAAACGCCTGCCCGCGCTGTGATTGGTGCAGGGGAAGGGAGGGTGATTGACAGGTGGGGATTGAGAGAAGCGCCTGCCCGCGCTGTGATTGGTGCAGGGGAAGGGAGGGTGATTGACAGGTGGTGATTGAGAGAAGCGCCTGCCCGCGCTGTGATTGGTGCAGGGGAAGGGACGGTGATTGACAGGTGGCGATTGAGAGACGTGCCTGCCCGCGCTGTGATTGGTGCAGGGGAAGGGAGGGTGATTGACAGGTGGCGATTGGTAGAAGCGCCTGCCCGCGCTGTGATTGGTGCAGGGGGAAGGGAGGGTGATTGACAGGTGGCGATTGTTGAAGCGCCTGCCCGCGCTGTGATTGGTGCAGGGGAAGGGAGGGTGATTGACAGGTGACGATTGAGAGAAGCGCCGGCCCGCGCTGTGATTGGTGCAGGGGAAGGGAGGGTGATTGACAGGTGGTGATTGAGAGACGTGCCTGCCCGCGCTGTGATTGGTGCAGGGGAAGGGAGGGTGATTGACAGCTGGCGATTGTTGAGGCGCCTGCCCGCGCTGTGATTGGTGCAGGGGGAGGGTGATTGACAGGTGGCGATTGAGAGAAGCGCCTGCCCGCGCTGTGATTGGTGCAGGGGAAGGGAGGGTGATTGACAGGTGGCGATTGGTAGAAGCGCCTGCCCGCGCTGTGATTGGTGCAGGGGAAGGGAGGGTGATTGACAGGTGGCGATTGTTGGAGCGCCTGCCCGCGCTGTGATTGGTGCAGGGGGAGGGTGATTGACAGGTGGTGATTGAGAGAAGCGCCTGCCCGCGCTGTGATTGGTGCAGGGGAAGGGAGGGTGATTGACAGGTGACGATTGAGAGAAGCGCCTGCCCGCGCTGTGATTGGTGCAGGGGAAGGGAGGGTGATTGACAGGTGACGATTGAGAGAAGTGCCTGCCCGCGCTGTGATTGGTGCAGGGGAAGGGAGGGTGATTGACAGGTGGTGATTGAGAGAAGCGCCTGCCCGCCCTGTGATTGGTGCAGGGGAAGGGAGGGTGATTGACAGGTGGTGATTGAGAGAAGCGCCTGCCCGCGCTGTGATTGGTGCAGGGGAAGGGAGGGTGATTGACAGGTGACGACTGAGAGAAGCGCCTGCCCGCGCTGTGATTGGTGCAGGGGAAGGGAGGGTGATTGACAGGTGGGGATTGAGAGAAGCGCCTGCCCGCGCTGTGATTGGTGCAGGGGAAGGGAGGGTGATTGACAGGTGGCGATTGTTGAAGCGCCTGCCCGCGCTGTGATTGGTGCAGGGGAAGGGAGGGTGATTGACAGGTGGTGATTGAGAGAAGCGCCTGCCCGCGCTGTGATTGGTGCAGGGGAAGGGAGGGTGATTGACAGGTGGTGATTGAGAGAAGCGCCTGCCCGCGCTGTGATTGGTGCAGGGGAAGGGAGGGTGATTGACAGGTGGCGATTGTTGGAGCGCCTGCCCGCGCTGTGATTGGTGCAGGGGGAGGGTGATTGACAGGTGGTGATTGAGAGAAGCGCCTGCCCGCGCTGTGATTGGTGCAGGGGAAGGGAGGGTGATTGACAGGTGACGATTGAGAGAAGCGCCTGCCCGCGCTGTGATTGGTGCAGGGGAAGGGAGGGTGATTGACAGGTGACGATTGCGAGAAGTGCCTGCCCGCGCTGTGATTGGTGCAGGGGAAGGGAGGGTGATTGACAGGTGGTGATTGAGAGAAGCGCCTGCCCGCCCTGTGATTGGTGCAGGGGAAGGGAGGGTGATTGACAGGTGGTGATTGTTGAAGCGCCTGCCCGCCCTGTGATTGGTGCAGGGGAAGGGAGGGTGATTGACAGGTGGCGATTGAGAGAAGCGCCTGCCCGCGCTGTGATTGGTGCAGGGGAAGGGAGGGTGATTGACAGGTGGTGCTGGAGAGAAGCGCCTGCCCGCGCTGTGATTGGTGCAGGGGAAGGGAGGGTGATTGACAGGTGGGGATTGAGAGAAGCGCCTGCCCGCGCTGTGATTGGTGCAGGGGAAGGGAGGGTGATTGACAGGTGGTGATTGAGAGAAGCGCCTGCCCGCGCTGTGATTGGTGCAGAGGAAGGGAGGGTGATTGACAGGTGGTGATTGTTGAAGCGCCTGCCCGCGCTGTGATTGGTGCAGGGTGAAGGGAGGGTGATTGACAGGTGGCGATTGTTGAAGCGCCTGCCCGCGCTGTGATTGGTGCAGGGGAAGGGAGGGTGATTGACAGGTGGTGATTGAGAGAAGCGCCTGCCCGCGCTGTGATTGGTGCAGGGGAAGGGAGGGTGATTGACAGGTGGTGATTGAGAGAAGCGCCTGCCCGCGCTGTGATTGGTGCAGGGGAAGGGAGGGTGATTGACAGGTGGTGATTGAGAGAAGCGCCTGCCCGCGCTGTGATTGGTGCAGGGGAAGGGAGGGTGATTGACAGGTGGTGATTGAGAGAAGCGCCTGCCCGCGCTGTGATTGGTGCAGGGGAAGGGAGGGTGATTGACAGGTGGTGATTGAGAGAAGCGCCTGCCCGCGCTGTGATTGGTGCAGGGGAAGGGAGGGTGATTGACAGGTGGTGATTGTTGAAGCGCCTGCCTGCGCTGTGATTGGTGCAGGGGAAGGGAGGGTGATTGACAGGTGGTGATTGAGAGAAGCGCCTGCCCGCGCTGTGATTGGTGCAGGGGAAGGGAGGGTGATTGACAGGTGGGGATTGAGAGAAACGCCTGCCCGCGCTGTGATTGGTGCAGGGGAAGGGAGGGTGATTGACAGGTGGGGATTGAGAGAAGCGCCTGCCCGCGCTGTGATTGGTGCAGGGGAAGGGAGGGTGATTGACAGGTGGTGATTGAGAGAAGCGCCTGCCCGCGCTGTGATTGGTGCAGGGGAAGGGACGGTGATTGACAGGTGGCGATTGAGAGACGTGCCTGCCCGCGCTGTGATTGGTGCAGGGGAAGGGAGGGTGATTGACAGGTGGCGATTGTTGAGGCGCCTGCCCGCGCTGTGATTGGTGCAGGGGGAGGGTGATTGACAGGTGGCGATTGAGAGAAGCGCCTGCCCGCGCTGTGATTGGTGCAGGGGAAGGGAGGGTGATTGACAGGTGGCGATTGGTAGAAGCGCCTGCCCGCGCTGTGATTGGTGCAGGGGGAAGGGAGGGTGATTGACAGGTGGCGATTGTTGAAGCGCCTGCCCGTGCTGTGATTGGTGCAGGGGAAGGGAGGGTGATTGACAGGTGGTGATTGAGAGAAGCGCCTGCCCGCGCTGTGATTGGTGCAGGGGAAGGGAGGGTGATTGACAGGTGACGATTGAGAGAAGCGCCGGCCCGCGCTGTGATTGGTGCAGGGGAAGGGAGGGTGATTGACAGGTGGTGATTGAGAGAAGCGCCTGCCCGCGCTGTGATTGGTGCAGGGGAAGGGAGGGTGATTGACAGGTGGTGATTGAGAGAAGCGCCTGCCCGCGCTGTGATTGGTGCAGGGGAAGGGAGGGTGATTGACAGGTGGTGATTGAGAGAAGCGCCTGCCCGCGCTGTGATTGGTGCAGGGGAAGGGAGGGTGATTGACAGGTGGTGATTGAGAGAAGCGCCTGCCCGCGCTGTGATTGGTGCAGGGGAAGGGAGGGTGATTGACAGGTGGTGATTGAGAGAAGCGCCTGCCCGCGCTGTGATTGGTGCAGGGGAAGGGAGGGTGATTGACAGGTGGTGATTGAGAGAAGCGCCTGCCCGCGCTGTGATTGGTGCAGGGGAAGGGAGGGTGATTGACAGGTGGTGATTGTTGAAGCGCCTGCCTGCGCTGTGATTGGTGCAGGGGAAGGGAGGGTGATTGACAGGTGGCGATTGAGAGAAGCGCCTGCCCGCGCTGTGATTGGTGCAGGGGAAGGGAGGGTGATTGACAGGTGGTGATTGTTGAAGCGCCTGCCCGCGCTGTGATTGGTGCAGGGGAAGGGAGGGTGATTGACAGGTGGCGATTGATAGAAGCGCCTGCCCGCGCTGTGATTGGTGCAGGGGAAGGGAGGGTGATTGACAGGTGGTGATTGCGAGAAGCGCCTGCCCGCGCTGTGATTGGTGCAGGGGAAGGGAGGGTGATTGACAGGTGGGGATTGAGAGAAGCGCCTGCCCGCGCTGTGATTGGTGCAGAGGAAGGGAGGGTGATTGACAGGTGACGATTGAGAGAAGCGCCTGCCCGCGCTGTGATTGGTGCAGGGGAAGGGAGGGTGATTGACAGGTGGTGCTGGAGAGAAGCGCCTGCCCGCGCTGTGATTGGTGCAGGGGAAGGGAGGGTGATTGACAGGTGGGGATTGAGAGAAACGCCTGCCCGCGCTGTGATTGGTGCAGGGGAAGGGAGGGTGATTGACAGGTGGGGATTGAGAGAAGCGCCTGCCCGCGCTGTGATTGGTGCAGGGGAAGGGAGGGTGATTGACAGGTGGTGATTGAGAGAAGCGCCTGCCCGCGCTGTGATTGGTGCAGGGGAAGGGACGGTGATTGACAGGTGGCGATTGAGAGACGTGCCTGCCCGCGCTGTGATTGGTGCAGGGGAAGGGAGGGTGATTGACAGGTGGCGATTGGTAGAAGCGCCTGCCCGCGCTGTGATTGGTGCAGGGGGAAGGGAGGGTGATTGACAGGTGGCGATTGTTGAAGCGCCTGCCCGCGCTGTGATTGGTGCAGGGGAAGGGAGGGTGATTGACAGGTGACGATTGAGAGAAGCGCCGGCCCGCGCTGTGATTGGTGCAGGGGAAGGGAGGGTGATTGACAGGTGGTGATTGAGAGACGTGCCTGCCCGCGCTGTGATTGGTGCAGGGGAAGGGAGGGTGATTGACAGCTGGCGATTGTTGAGGCGCCTGCCCGCGCTGTGATTGGTGCAGGGGGAGGGTGATTGACAGGTGGCGATTGAGAGAAGCGCCTGCCCGCGCTGTGATTGGTGCAGGGGAAGGGAGGGTGATTGACAGGTGGCGATTGGTAGAAGCGCCTGCCCGCGCTGTGATTGGTGCAGGGGAAGGGAGGGTGATTGACAGGTGGCGATTGTTGGAGCGCCTGCCCGCGCTGTGATTGGTGCAGGGGGAGGGTGATTGACAGGTGGTGATTGAGAGAAGCGCCTGCCCGCGCTGTGATTGGTGCAGGGGAAGGGAGGGTGATTGACAGGTGACGATTGAGAGAAGCGCCTGCCCGCGCTGTGATTGGTGCAGGGGAAGGGAGGGTGATTGACAGGTGACGATTGAGAGAAGTGCCTGCCCGCGCTGTGATTGGTGCAGGGGAAGGGAGGGTGATTGACAGGTGGTGATTGAGAGAAGCGCCTGCCCGCCCTGTGATTGGTGCAGGGGAAGGGAGGGTGATTGACAGGTGGTGATTGAGAGAAGCGCCTGCCCGCGCTGTGATTGGTGCAGGGGAAGGGAGGGTGATTGACAGGTGACGACTGAGAGAAGCGCCTGCCCGCGCTGTGATTGGTGCAGGGGAAGGGAGGGTGATTGACAGGTGGGGATTGAGAGAAGCGCCTGCCCGCGCTGTGATTGGTGCAGGGGAAGGGAGGGTGATTGACAGGTGGCGATTGTTGAAGCGCCTGCCCGCGCTGTGATTGGTGCAGGGGAAGGGAGGGTGATTGACAGGTGGTGATTGAGAGAAGCGCCTGCCCGCGCTGTGATTGGTGCAGGGGAAGGGAGGGTGATTGACAGGTGGTGATTGAGAGAAGCGCCTGCCCGCGCTGTGATTGGTGCAGGGGAAGGGAGGGTGATTGACAGGTGGCGATTGTTGGAGCGCCTGCCCGCGCTGTGATTGGTGCAGGGGGAGGGTGATTGACAGGTGGTGATTGAGAGAAGCGCCTGCCCGCGCTGTGATTGGTGCAGGGGAAGGGAGGGTGATTGACAGGTGACGATTGAGAGAAGCGCCTGCCCGCGCTGTGATTGGTGCAGGGGAAGGGAGGGTGATTGACAGGTGACGATTGCGAGAAGTGCCTGCCCGCGCTGTGATTGGTGCAGGGGAAGGGAGGGTGATTGACAGGTGGTGATTGAGAGAAGCGCCTGCCCGCCCTGTGATTGGTGCAGGGGAAGGGAGGGTGATTGACAGGTGGTGATTGTTGAAGCGCCTGCCCGCCCTGTGATTGGTGCAGGGGAAGGGAGGGTGATTGACAGGTGGCGATTGAGAGAAGCGCCTGCCCGCGCTGTGATTGGTGCAGGGGAAGGGAGGGTGATTGACAGGTGGTGCTGGAGAGAAGCGCCTGCCCGCGCTGTGATTGGTGCAGGGGAAGGGAGGGTGATTGACAGGTGGGGATTGAGAGAAGCGCCTGCCCGCGCTGTGATTGGTGCAGGGGAAGGGAGGGTGATTGACAGGTGGTGATTGAGAGAAGCGCCTGCCCGCGCTGTGATTGGTGCAGAGGAAGGGAGGGTGATTGACAGGTGGTGATTGTTGAAGCGCCTGCCCGCGCTGTGATTGGTGCAGGGTGAAGGGAGGGTGATTGACAGGTGGCGATTGTTGAAGCGCCTGCCCGCGCTGTGATTGGTGCAGGGGAAGGGAGGGTGATTGACAGGTGGTGATTGAGAGAAGCGCCTGCCCGCGCTGTGATTGGTGCAGGGGAAGGGAGGGTGATTGACAGGTGGTGATTGAGAGAAGCGCCTGCCCGCGCTGTGATTGGTGCAGGGGAAGGGAGGGTGATTGACAGGTGGTGATTGAGAGAAGCGCCTGCCCGCGCTGTGATTGGTGCAGGGGAAGGGAGGGTGATTGACAGGTGGTGATTGAGAGAAGCGCCTGCCCGCGCTGTGATTGGTGCAGGGGAAGGGAGGGTGATTGACAGGTGGTGATTGAGAGAAGCGCCTGCCCGCGCTGTGATTGGTGCAGGGGAAGGGAGGGTGATTGACAGGTGGTGATTGTTGAAGCGCCTGCCTGCGCTGTGATTGGTGCAGGGGAAGGGAGGGTGATTGACAGGTGGTGATTGAGAGAAGCGCCTGCCCGCGCTGTGATTGGTGCAGGGGAAGGGAGGGTGATTGACAGGTGGGGATTGAGAGAAACGCCTGCCCGCGCTGTGATTGGTGCAGGGGAAGGGAGGGTGATTGACAGGTGGGGATTGAGAGAAGCGCCTGCCCGCGCTGTGATTGGTGCAGGGGAAGGGAGGGTGATTGACAGGTGGTGATTGAGAGAAGCGCCTGCCCGCGCTGTGATTGGTGCAGGGGAAGGGACGGTGATTGACAGGTGGCGATTGAGAGACGTGCCTGCCCGCGCTGTGATTGGTGCAGGGGAAGGGAGGGTGATTGACAGGTGGCGATTGTTGAGGCGCCTGCCCGCGCTGTGATTGGTGCAGGGGGAGGGTGATTGACAGGTGGCGATTGAGAGAAGCGCCTGCCCGCGCTGTGATTGGTGCAGGGGAAGGGAGGGTGATTGACAGGTGGCGATTGGTAGAAGCGCCTGCCCGCGCTGTGATTGGTGCAGGGGGAAGGGAGGGTGATTGACAGGTGGCGATTGTTGAAGCGCCTGCCCGTGCTGTGATTGGTGCAGGGGAAGGGAGGGTGATTGACAGGTGGTGATTGAGAGAAGCGCCTGCCCGCGCTGTGATTGGTGCAGGGGAAGGGAGGGTGATTGACAGGTGACGATTGAGAGAAGCGCCGGCCCGCGCTGTGATTGGTGCAGGGGAAGGGAGGGTGATTGACAGGTGGTGATTGAGAGAAGCGCCTGCCCGCGCTGTGATTGGTGCAGGGGAAGGGAGGGTGATTGACAGGTGGTGATTGAGAGAAGCGCCTGCCCGCGCTGTGATTGGTGCAGGGGAAGGGAGGGTGATTGACAGGTGGTGATTGAGAGAAGCGCCTGCCCGCGCTGTGATTGGTGCAGGGGAAGGGAGGGTGATTGACAGGTGGTGATTGAGAGAAGCGCCTGCCCGCGCTGTGATTGGTGCAGGGGAAGGGAGGGTGATTGACAGGTGGTGATTGAGAGAAGCGCCTGCCCGCGCTGTGATTGGTGCAGGGGAAGGGAGGGTGATTGACAGGTGGTGATTGAGAGAAGCGCCTGCCCGCGCTGTGATTGGTGCAGGGGAAGGGAGGGTGATTGACAGGTGGTGATTGTTGAAGCGCCTGCCTGCGCTGTGATTGGTGCAGGGGAAGGGAGGGTGATTGACAGGTGGCGATTGAGAGAAGCGCCTGCCCGCGCTGTGATTGGTGCAGGGGAAGGGAGGGTGATTGACAGGTGGTGATTGTTGAAGCGCCTGCCCGCGCTGTGATTGGTGCAGGGGAAGGGAGGGTGATTGACAGGTGGCGATTGATAGAAGCGCCTGCCCGCGCTGTGATTGGTGCAGGGGAAGGGAGGGTGATTGACAGGTGGTGATTGCGAGAAGCGCCTGCCCGCGCTGTGATTGGTGCAGGGGAAGGGAGGGTGATTGACAGGTGGGGATTGAGAGAAGCGCCTGCCCGCGCTGTGATTGGTGCAGAGGAAGGGAGGGTGATTGACAGGTGACGATTGAGAGAAGCGCCTGCCCGCGCTGTGATTGGTGCAGGGGAAGGGAGGGTGATTGACAGGTGGTGCTGGAGAGAAGCGCCTGCCCGCGCTGTGATTGGTGCAGGGGAAGGGAGGGTGATTGACAGGTGGGGATTGAGAGAAACGCCTGCCCGCGCTGTGATTGGTGCAGGGGAAGGGAGGGTGATTGACAGGTGGGGATTGAGAGAAGCGCCTGCCCGCGCTGTGATTGGTGCAGGGGAAGGGAGGGTGATTGACAGGTGGTGATTGAGAGAAGCGCCTGCCCGCGCTGTGATTGGTGCAGGGGAAGGGACGGTGATTGACAGGTGGCGATTGAGAGACGTGCCTGCCCGCGCTGTGATTGGTGCAGGGGAAGGGAGGGTGATTGACAGGTGGCGATTGGTAGAAGCGCCTGCCCGCGCTGTGATTGGTGCAGGGGGAAGGGAGGGTGATTGACAGGTGGCGATTGTTGAAGCGCCTGCCCGCGCTGTGATTGGTGCAGGGGAAGGGAGGGTGATTGACAGGTGACGATTGAGAGAAGCGCCGGCCCGCGCTGTGATTGGTGCAGGGGAAGGGAGGGTGATTGACAGGTGGTGATTGAGAGACGTGCCTGCCCGCGCTGTGATTGGTGCAGGGGAAGGGAGGGTGATTGACAGCTGGCGATTGTTGAGGCGCCTGCCCGCGCTGTGATTGGTGCAGGGGGAGGGTGATTGACAGGTGGCGATTGAGAGAAGCGCCTGCCCGCGCTGTGATTGGTGCAGGGGAAGGGAGGGTGATTGACAGGTGGCGATTGGTAGAAGCGCCTGCCCGCGCTGTGATTGGTGCAGGGGAAGGGAGGGTGATTGACAGGTGGCGATTGTTGGAGCGCCTGCCCGCGCTGTGATTGGTGCAGGGGGAGGGTGATTGACAGGTGGTGATTGAGAGAAGCGCCTGCCCGCGCTGTGATTGGTGCAGGGGAAGGGAGGGTGATTGACAGGTGACGATTGAGAGAAGCGCCTGCCCGCGCTGTGATTGGTGCAGGGGAAGGGAGGGTGATTGACAGGTGACGATTGAGAGAAGTGCCTGCCCGCGCTGTGATTGGTGCAGGGGAAGGGAGGGTGATTGACAGGTGGTGATTGAGAGAAGCGCCTGCCCGCCCTGTGATTGGTGCAGGGGAAGGGAGGGTGATTGACAGGTGGTGATTGAGAGAAGCGCCTGCCCGCGCTGTGATTGGTGCAGGGGAAGGGAGGGTGATTGACAGGTGACGACTGAGAGAAGCGCCTGCCCGCGCTGTGATTGGTGCAGGGGAAGGGAGGGTGATTGACAGGTGGGGATTGAGAGAAGCGCCTGCCCGCGCTGTGATTGGTGCAGGGGAAGGGAGGGTGATTGACAGGTGGCGATTGTTGAAGCGCCTGCCCGCGCTGTGATTGGTGCAGGGGAAGGGAGGGTGATTGACAGGTGGTGATTGAGAGAAGCGCCTGCCCGCGCTGTGATTGGTGCAGGGGAAGGGAGGGTGATTGACAGGTGGTGATTGAGAGAAGCGCCTGCCCGCGCTGTGATTGGTGCAGGGGAAGGGAGGGTGATTGACAGGTGGCGATTGTTGGAGCGCCTGCCCGCGCTGTGATTGGTGCAGGGGGAGGGTGATTGACAGGTGGTGATTGAGAGAAGCGCCTGCCCGCGCTGTGATTGGTGCAGGGGAAGGGAGGGTGATTGACAGGTGGGGATTGAGAGAAGCGCCTGCCCGCGCTGTGATTGGTGCAGGGGAAGGGAGGGTGATTGACAGGTGGCGATTGTTGAAGCGCCTGCCCGCGCTGTGATTGGTGCAGGGGAAGGGAGGGTGATTGACAGGTGGTGATTGAGAGAAGCGCCTGCCCGCGCTGTGATTGGTGCAGGGGAAGGGAGGGTGATTGACAGGTGGTGATTGAGAGAAGCGCCTGCCCGCGCTGTGATTGGTGCAGGGGAAGGGAGGGTGATTGACAGGTGGTGATTGTTGAAGCGCCTGCCCGCGCTGTGATTGGTGCAGGGGAAGGGAGGGTGATTGAGAGGTGGGGATTGAGAGAAGCGCCTGCCCGTGCTGTGATTGGTGCAGAGGAAGGGAGGGTGATTGACAGGTGACGATTGAGAGAAGCGCCTGCCCGCGCTGTGATTGGTGCAGGGGAAGGGAGGGTGATTGACAGGTAGCGATTGAGAGAAGCGCCTGCCCGCGCTGTGATTGGTGCAGGGGAAGGGAGGGTGATTGACAGGTGGCGATTGAGAGAAGCGCCTGCCCGCGCTGTGATTGGTGCAGGGGAAGGGAGGGTGATTGACAGGTGGTGATTGAGAGAAGCGCCTGCCCCGCGCTGTGATTGGTGCAGGGGAAGGGAGGGTGATTGACAGCTGGCGATTGAGAGAAGCGCCTGCCTGCGCTGTGATTGGTGCAGGGGAAGGGAGGGTGATTGACAGGTGGTGATTGAGAGAAGCGCCTGCCCGCGCTGTGATTGGTGCAGAGGAAGGGAGGGTGATTGACAGGTGGTGATTGTTGAAGCGCCTGCCCGCGCTGTGATTGGTGCAGGGTGAAGGGAGGGTGATTGACAGGTGGCGATTGTTGAAGCGCCTGCCCGCGCTGTGATTGGTGCAGGGGAAGGGAGGGTGATTGACAGGTGGTGATTGAGAGAAGCGCCTGCCCGCGCTGTGATTGGTGCAGGGGAAGGGAGGGTGATTGACAGGTGGTGATTGTTGAAGCGCCTGCCCGCGCTGTGATTGGTGCAGGGGAAGGGAGGGTGATTGACAGGTGGCGATTGATAGAAGCGCCTGCCCGCGCTGTGATTGGTGCAGGGGAAGGGAGGGTGATTGACAGGTGGTGATTGCGAGAAGCGCCTGCCCGCGCTGTGATTGGTGCAGGGGAAGGGAGGGTGATTGACAGGTGGGGATTGAGAGAAGCGCCTGCCCGCGCTGTGATTGGTGCAGAGGAAGGGAGGGTGATTGACAGGTGACGATTGAGAGAAGCGCCTGCCCGCGCTGTGATTGGTGCAGGGGAAGGGAGGGTGATTGACAGGTGGTGCTGGAGAGAAGCGCCTGCCCGCGCTGTGATTGGTGCAGGGGAAGGGAGGGTGATTGACAGGTGGGGATTGAGAGAAACGCCTGCCCGCGCTGTGATTGGTGCAGGGGAAGGGAGGGTGATTGACAGGTGGGGATTGAGAGAAGCGCCTGCCCGCGCTGTGATTGGTGCAGGGGAAGGGAGGGTGATTGACAGGTGGTGATTGAGAGAAGCGCCTGCCCGCGCTGTGATTGGTGCAGGGGAAGGGACGGTGATTGACAGGTGGCGATTGAGAGACGTGCCTGCCCGCGCTGTGATTGGTGCAGGGGAAGGGAGGGTGATTGACAGGTGGCGATTGGTAGAAGCGCCTGCCCGCGCTGTGATTGGTGCAGGGGGAAGGGAGGGTGATTGACAGGTGGCGATTGTTGAAGCGCCTGCCCGCGCTGTGATTGGTGCAGGGGAAGGGAGGGTGATTGACAGGTGACGATTGAGAGAAGCGCCGGCCCGCGCTGTGATTGGTGCAGGGGAAGGGAGGGTGATTGACAGGTGGTGATTGAGAGACGTGCCTGCCCGCGCTGTGATTGGTGCAGGGGAAGGGAGGGTGATTGACAGCTGGCGATTGTTGAGGCGCCTGCCCGCGCTGTGATTGGTGCAGGGGGAGGGTGATTGACAGGTGGCGATTGAGAGAAGCGCCTGCCCGCGCTGTGATTGGTGCAGGGGAAGGGAGGGTGATTGACAGGTGGCGATTGGTAGAAGCGCCTGCCCGCGCTGTGATTGGTGCAGGGGAAGGGAGGGTGATTGACAGGTGGCGATTGTTGGAGCGCCTGCCCGCGCTGTGATTGGTGCAGGGGGAGGGTGATTGACAGGTGGTGATTGAGAGAAGCGCCTGCCCGCGCTGTGATTGGTGCAGGGGAAGGGAGGGTGATTGACAGGTGACGATTGAGAGAAGCGCCTGCCCGCGCTGTGATTGGTGCAGGGGAAGGGAGGGTGATTGACAGGTGACGATTGAGAGAAGTGCCTGCCCGCGCTGTGATTGGTGCAGGGGAAGGGAGGGTGATTGACAGGTGGTGATTGAGAGAAGCGCCTGCCCGCCCTGTGATTGGTGCAGGGGAAGGGAGGGTGATTGACAGGTGGTGATTGAGAGAAGCGCCTGCCCGCGCTGTGATTGGTGCAGGGGAAGGGAGGGTGATTGACAGGTGACGACTGAGAGAAGCGCCTGCCCGCGCTGTGATTGGTGCAGGGGAAGGGAGGGTGATTGACAGGTGGGGATTGAGAGAAGCGCCTGCCCGCGCTGTGATTGGTGCAGGGGAAGGGAGGGTGATTGACAGGTGGCGATTGTTGAAGCGCCTGCCCGCGCTGTGATTGGTGCAGGGGAAGGGAGGGTGATTGACAGGTGGTGATTGAGAGAAGCGCCTGCCCGCGCTGTGATTGGTGCAGGGGAAGGGAGGGTGATTGACAGGTGGTGATTGAGAGAAGCGCCTGCCCGCGCTGTGATTGGTGCAGGGGAAGGGAGGGTGATTGACAGGTGGCGATTGTTGGAGCGCCTGCCCGCGCTGTGATTGGTGCAGGGGGAGGGTGATTGACAGGTGGTGATTGAGAGAAGCGCCTGCCCGCGCTGTGATTGGTGCAGGGGAAGGGAGGGTGATTGACAGGTGACGATTGAGAGAAGCGCCTGCCCGCGCTGTGATTGGTGCAGGGGAAGGGAGGGTGATTGACAGGTGACGATTGAGAGAAGTGCCTGCCCGCGCTGTGATTGGTGCAGGGGAAGGGAGGGTGATTGACAGGTGGTGATTGAGAGAAGCGCCTGCCCGCCCTGTGATTGGTGCAGGGGAAGGGAGGGTGATTGACAGGTGGTGATTGTTGAAGCGCCTGCCCGCCCTGTGATTGGTGCAGGGGAAGGGAGGGTGATTGACAGGTGGCGATTGAGAGAAGCGCCTGCCCGCGCTGTGATTGGTGCAGGGGAAGGGAGGGTGATTGACAGGTGGTGCTGGAGAGAAGCGCCTGCCCGCGCTGTGATTGGTGCAGGGGAAGGGAGGGTGATTGACAGGTGGGGATTGAGAGAAGCGCCTGCCCGCGCTGTGATTGGTGCAGGGGAAGGGAGGGTGATTGACAGGTGGTGATTGAGAGAAGCGCCTGCCCGCGCTGTGATTGGTGCAGAGGAAGGGAGGGTGATTGACAGGTGGTGATTGTTGAAGCGCCTGCCCGCGCTGTGATTGGTGCAGGGTGAAGGGAGGGTGATTGACAGGTGGCGATTGTTGAAGCGCCTGCCCGCGCTGTGATTGGTGCAGGGGAAGGGAGGGTGATTGACAGGTGGTGATTGAGAGAAGCGCCTGCCCGCGCTGTGATTGGTGCAGGGGAAGGGAGGGTGATTGACAGGTGGTGATTGAGAGAAGCGCCTGCCCGCGCTGTGATTGGTGCAGGGGAAGGGAGGGTGATTGACAGGTGGTGATTGAGAGAAGCGCCTGCCCGCGCTGTGATTGGTGCAGGGGAAGGGAGGGTGATTGACAGGTGGTGATTGAGAGAAGCGCCTGCCCGCGCTGTGATTGGTGCAGGGGAAGGGAGGGTGATTGACAGGTGGTGATTGAGAGAAGCGCCTGCCCGCGCTGTGATTGGTGCAGGGGAAGGGAGGGTGATTGACAGGTGGTGATTGTTGAAGCGCCTGCCTGCGCTGTGATTGGTGCAGGGGAAGGGAGGGTGATTGACAGGTGGTGATTGAGAGAAGCGCCTGCCCGCGCTGTGATTGGTGCAGGGGAAGGGAGGGTGATTGACAGGTGGGGATTGAGAGAAACGCCTGCCCGCGCTGTGATTGGTGCAGGGGAAGGGAGGGTGATTGACAGGTGGGGATTGAGAGAAGCGCCTGCCCGCGCTGTGATTGGTGCAGGGGAAGGGAGGGTGATTGACAGGTGGTGATTGAGAGAAGCGCCTGCCCGCGCTGTGATTGGTGCAGGGGAAGGGACGGTGATTGACAGGTGGCGATTGAGAGACGTGCCTGCCCGCGCTGTGATTGGTGCAGGGGAAGGGAGGGTGATTGACAGGTGGCGATTGTTGAGGCGCCTGCCCGCGCTGTGATTGGTGCAGGGGGAGGGTGATTGACAGGTGGCGATTGAGAGAAGCGCCTGCCCGCGCTGTGATTGGTGCAGGGGAAGGGAGGGTGATTGACAGGTGGCGATTGGTAGAAGCGCCTGCCCGCGCTGTGATTGGTGCAGGGGGAAGGGAGGGTGATTGACAGGTGGCGATTGTTGAAGCGCCTGCCCGTGCTGTGATTGGTGCAGGGGAAGGGAGGGTGATTGACAGGTGGTGATTGAGAGAAGCGCCTGCCCGCGCTGTGATTGGTGCAGGGGAAGGGAGGGTGATTGACAGGTGACGATTGAGAGAAGCGCCGGCCCGCGCTGTGATTGGTGCAGGGGAAGGGAGGGTGATTGACAGGTGGTGATTGAGAGAAGCGCCTGCCCGCGCTGTGATTGGTGCAGGGGAAGGGAGGGTGATTGACAGGTGGTGATTGAGAGAAGCGCCTGCCCGCGCTGTGATTGGTGCAGGGGAAGGGAGGGTGATTGACAGGTGGTGATTGAGAGAAGCGCCTGCCCGCGCTGTGATTGGTGCAGGGGAAGGGAGGGTGATTGACAGGTGGTGATTGAGAGAAGCGCCTGCCCGCGCTGTGATTGGTGCAGGGGAAGGGAGGGTGATTGACAGGTGGTGATTGAGAGAAGCGCCTGCCCGCGCTGTGATTGGTGCAGGGGAAGGGAGGGTGATTGACAGGTGGTGATTGAGAGAAGCGCCTGCCCGCGCTGTGATTGGTGCAGGGGAAGGGAGGGTGATTGACAGGTGGTGATTGTTGAAGCGCCTGCCTGCGCTGTGATTGGTGCAGGGGAAGGGAGGGTGATTGACAGGTGGTGATTGAGAGAAGCGCCTGCCCGCGCTGTGATTGGTGCAGGGGAAGGGAGGGTGATTGACAGGTGGGGATTGAGAGAAACGCCTGCCCGCGCTGTGATTGGTGCAGGGGAAGGGAGGGTGATTGACAGGTGGGGATTGAGAGAAGCGCCTGCCCGCGCTGTGATTGGTGCAGGGGAAGGGAGGGTGATTGACAGGTGGTGATTGAGAGAAGCGCCTGCCCGCGCTGTGATTGGTGCAGGGGAAGGGACGGTGATTGACAGGTGGTGATTGAGAGACGTGCCTGCCCGCGCTGTGATTGGTGCAGGGGAAGGGAGGGTGATTGACAGGTGGCGATTGTTGAGGCGCCTGCCCGCGCTGTGATTGGTGCAGGGGGAGGGTGATTGACAGGTGGCGATTGAGAGAAGCGCCTGCCCGCGCTGTGATTGGTGCAGGGGAAGGGAGGGTGATTGACAGGTGGCGATTGGTAGAAGCGCCTGCCCGCGCTGTGATTGGTGCAGGGGGAAGGGAGGGTGATTGACAGGTGGCGATTGTTGAAGCGCCTGCCCGTGCTGTGATTGGTGCAGGGGAAGGGAGGGTGATTGACAGGTGGTGATTGAGAGAAGCGCCTGCCCGCGCTGTGATTGGTGCAGGGGAAGGGAGGGTGATTGACAGGTGACGATTGAGAGAAGCGCCGGCCCGCGCTGTGATTGGTGCAGGGGAAGGGAGGGTGATTGACAGGTGGTGATTGAGAGACGTGCCTGCCCGCGCTGTGATTGGTGCAGGGGAAGGGAGGGTGATTGACAGGTGGCGATTGTTGAGGCGCCTGCCCGCGCTGTGATTGGTGCAGGGGGAGGGTGATTGACAGGTGGCGATTGAGAGAAGCGCCTGCCCGCGCTGTGATTGGTGCAGGGGAAGGGAGGGTGATTGACAGGTGACGATTGAGAGAAGCGCCTGCCCGCGCTGTGATTGGTGCAGGGGAAGGGAGGGTGATTGACAGGTGACGATTGAGAGAAGTGCCTGCCCGCCCTGTGATTGGTGCAGGGGAAGGGAGGGTGATTGACAGGTGGCGATTGTTGAAGCGCCTGCCCGCCCTGTGATTGGTGCAGGGGAAGGGAGGGTGATTGACAGGTGGCGATTGAGAGAAGCGCCTGCCCGCGCTGTGATTGGTGCAGGGGAAGGGAGGGTGATTGACAGGTGACGAGTGAGAGAAGCGCCTGCCCGCGCTGTGATTGGTGCAGGGGAAGGGAGGGTGATTGACAGGTGGTGATTGAGAGAAGCGCCTGCCCGCGCTGTGATTGGTGCAGGGGAAGGGAGGGTGATTGACAGGTGGCGATTGAGAGAAGCGCCTGCCCGCGCTGTGATTGGTGCAGGGGAAGGGAGGGTGATTGACAGGTGGCGATTGAGAGAAGCGCCTGCCCCGCGCTGTGATTGGTGCAGGGGAAGGGAGGGTGATTGACAGCTGGCGATTGAGAGAAGCGCCTGCCCGCCCTGTGATTGGTGCAGGGGAAGGGAGGGTGATTGACAGGTGGTGATTGAGAGAAGCGCCTGCCCGCGCTGTGATTGGTGCAGGGGAAGGGAGGGTGATTGACAGGTGGCGATTGTTGAAGCGCCTGCCCGCCCTGTGATTGGTGCAGGGGAAGGGAGGGTGATTGACAGGTGGTGATTGAGAGAAGCGCCTGCCCGCCCTGTGATTGGTGCAGGGGAAGGGAGGGTGATTGACAGGTGGCGATTGTTGAAGCGCCTGCCCGCCCTGTGATTGGTGCAGGGGAAGGGAGGGTGATTGACAGGTGGCGATTGAGAGAAGCGCCTGCCCGCGCTGTGATTGGTGCAGGGGAAGGGAGGGTGATTGACAGGTGACGAGTGAGAGAAGCGCCTGCCCGCGCTGTGATTGGTGCAGGGGAAGGGAGGGTGATTGACAGGTGGTGATTGAGAGAAGCGCCTGCCCGCGCTGTGATTGGTGCAGGGGAAGGGAGGGTGATTGACAGGTGGGGATTGAGAGAAGCGCCTGCCCGCGCTGTGATTGGTGCAGGGGAAGGGAGGGTGATTGACAGGTGACGACTGAGAGAAGCGCCTGCCCGCGCTGTGATTGGTGCAGGGGAAGGGAGGGTGATTGACAGGTGGGGATTGAGAGAAGCGCCTGCCCGCGCTGTGATTGGTGCAGGGGAAGGGAGGGTGATTGACAGGTGGCGATTGAGAGAAGCGCCTGCCCGCGCTGTGATTGGTGCAGGGGAAGGGAGGGTGATTGACAGGTGGCGATTGAGAGAAGCGCCTGCCCCGCGCTGTGATTGGTGCAGGGGAAGGGAGGGTGATTGACAGCTGGCGATTGAGAGAAGCGCCTGCCCGCCCTGTGATTGGTGCAGGGGAAGGGAGGGTGATTGACAGGTGGTGATTGAGAGAAGCGCCTGCCCGCGCTGTGATTGGTGCAGGGGAAGGGAGGGTGATTGACAGGTGGCGATTGAGAGAAGCGACTGCCCGCGCTGTGATTGGTGCAGGGGAAGGGAGGGTGATTAACAGGTGGCGATTGAGAGAAGTGCCTGCCCGCGCTCTGATTGGTGCAGGGGAAGGGAGGGTGATTGACAGGTGGGGATTGAGAGTAGCGCCTGCCTGCGCTGTGATTGGTGCAGGGGAAGGGAGGGTGATTGACAGGTGGTGATTGTTGAGGCGCCTGCCCGCGCTGTGATTGGTGCAGGGGGAGGGTGATTGACAGGTGGCGATTGAGAGAAGCGCCTGCCCGCGCTGTGATTGGTGCAGGGGAAGGGAGGGTGATTGACAGGTGGTGATTGTTGAAGCGCCTGCCCGCGCTGTGATTGGTGCAGGGGAAGGGAGGGTGATTGACAGGTGGTGATTGAGAGAAGCGTCTGCCCGCGCTGTGATTGGTGCAGGGGAAGGGAGGGTGATTGACAGGTGGTGATTGAGAGAAGCGTCTGCCCGCGCTGTGATTGGTGCAGGGGAAGGGAGGGTGATTGACAGGTGGTGATTGAGAGAAGCGCCTGCCCGTGCTGTGATTGGTGCAGGGGAAGGGAGGGTGATTGACAGGTGGTGATTGTTGAAGTGCCTGCCCGCGCTGTGATTGGTGCAGGGGAAGGGAGGGTGATTGACAGGTGGCGATTGTTGAAGTGCCTGCCCGCGCTGTGATTGGTGCAGAGGAAGGGAGGGTGATTGACAGGTGGGGATTGAGAGAAGTGCCTGCCCGCGCTGTGATTGGTGCAGGGGAAGGGAGGGTGATTGACAGGTGGTGATTGTTGAAGTGCCTGCCCGCGCTGTGATTGGTGCAGGGGAAGGGAGGGTGATTGACAGGTGGCGATTGTTGAAGCGCCTGCCCGCGCTGTGATTGGTGCAGGGGAAGGGAGGGTGATTGACAGGTGGTGATTGAGAGAAGCGCCTGCCCGCGCTGTGATTGGTGCAGGGGAAGGGAGGGTGATTGACAGGTGGTGATTGAGAGAAGCGCCTGCCCGCGCTGTGATTGGTGCAGGGGAAGGGAGGGTGATTGACAGGTGGTGATTGAGAGAAGCGCCTGCCCGCGCTGTGATTGGTGCAGGGGAAGGGAGGGTGATTGACAGGTGGTGATTGAGAGAAGCGCCTGCCCGCGCTGTGATTGGTGCAGGGGAAGGGAGGGTGATTGACAGGTGGTGATTGAGAGAAGCGCCTGCCCGCGCTGTGATTGGTGCAGGGGAAGGGAGGGTGATTGACAGGTGGTGATTGTTGAAGCGCCTGCCTGCGCTGTGATTGGTGCAGGGGAAGGGAGGGTGATTGACAGGTGGTGATTGAGAGAAGCGCCTGCCCGCGCTGTGATTGGTGCAGGGGAAGGGAGGGTGATTGACAGGTGGGGATTGAGAGAAACGCCTGCCCGCGCTGTGATTGGTGCAGGGGAAGGGAGGGTGATTGACAGGTGGGGATTGAGAGAAGCGCCTGCCCGCGCTGTGATTGGTGCAGGGGAAGGGAGGGTGATTGACAGGTGGTGATTGAGAGAAGCGCCTGCCCGCGCTGTGATTGGTGCAGGGGAAGGGACGGTGATTGACAGGTGGCGATTGAGAGACGTGCCTGCCCGCGCTGTGATTGGTGCAGGGGAAGGGAGGGTGATTGACAGGTGGCGATTGTTGAGGCGCCTGCCCGCGCTGTGATTGGTGCAGGGGGAGGGTGATTGACAGGTGGCGATTGAGAGAAGCGCCTGCCCGCGCTGTGATTGGTGCAGGGGAAGGGAGGGTGATTGACAGGTGGCGATTGGTAGAAGCGCCTGCCCGCGCTGTGATTGGTGCAGGGGGAAGGGAGGGTGATTGACAGGTGGCGATTGTTGAAGCGCCTGCCCGTGCTGTGATTGGTGCAGGGGAAGGGAGGGTGATTGACAGGTGGTGATTGAGAGAAGCGCCTGCCCGCGCTGTGATTGGTGCAGGGGAAGGGAGGGTGATTGACAGGTGACGATTGAGAGAAGCGCCGGCCCGCGCTGTGATTGGTGCAGGGGAAGGGAGGGTGATTGACAGGTGGTGATTGAGAGAAGCGCCTGCCCGCGCTGTGATTGGTGCAGGGGAAGGGAGGGTGATTGACAGGTGGTGATTGAGAGAAGCGCCTGCCCGCGCTGTGATTGGTGCAGGGGAAGGGAGGGTGATTGACAGGTGGTGATTGAGAGAAGCGCCTGCCCGCGCTGTGATTGGTGCAGGGGAAGGGAGGGTGATTGACAGGTGGTGATTGAGAGAAGCGCCTGCCCGCGCTGTGATTGGTGCAGGGGAAGGGAGGGTGATTGACAGGTGGTGATTGAGAGAAGCGCCTGCCCGCGCTGTGATTGGTGCAGGGGAAGGGAGGGTGATTGACAGGTGGTGATTGAGAGAAGCGCCTGCCCGCGCTGTGATTGGTGCAGGGGAAGGGAGGGTGATTGACAGGTGGTGATTGTTGAAGCGCCTGCCTGCGCTGTGATTGGTGCAGGGGAAGGGAGGGTGATTGACAGGTGGTGATTGAGAGAAGCGCCTGCCCGCGCTGTGATTGGTGCAGGGGAAGGGAGGGTGATTGACAGGTGGGGATTGAGAGAAACGCCTGCCCGCGCTGTGATTGGTGCAGGGGAAGGGAGGGTGATTGACAGGTGGGGATTGAGAGAAGCGCCTGCCCGCGCTGTGATTGGTGCAGGGGAAGGGAGGGTGATTGACAGGTGGTGATTGAGAGAAGCGCCTGCCCGCGCTGTGATTGGTGCAGGGGAAGGGACGGTGATTGACAGGTGGTGATTGAGAGACGTGCCTGCCCGCGCTGTGATTGGTGCAGGGGAAGGGAGGGTGATTGACAGGTGGCGATTGTTGAGGCGCCTGCCCGCGCTGTGATTGGTGCAGGGGGAGGGTGATTGACAGGTGGCGATTGAGAGAAGCGCCTGCCCGCGCTGTGATTGGTGCAGGGGAAGGGAGGGTGATTGACAGGTGGCGATTGGTAGAAGCGCCTGCCCGCGCTGTGATTGGTGCAGGGGGAAGGGAGGGTGAT
Organism: Somniosus microcephalus; assembly: GCF_052327205.1. Classification (NCBI taxonomy): domain Eukaryota; kingdom Metazoa; phylum Chordata; class Chondrichthyes; order Squaliformes; family Somniosidae; genus Somniosus; species Somniosus microcephalus. The sequence continues at coordinate 1,464,471 of NC_141019.1, forward strand.
TGACAGGTGGCGATTGTTGAAGCGCCTGCCCGTGCTGTGATTGGTGCAGGGGAAGGGAGGGTGATTGACAGGTGGTGATTGAGAGAAGCGCCTGCCCGCGCTGTGATTGGTGCAGGGGAAGGGAGGGTGATTGACAGGTGACGATTGAGAGAAGCGCCGGCCCGCGCTGTGATTGGTGCAGGGGAAGGGAGGGTGATTGACAGGTGGTGATTGAGAGACGTGCCTGCCCGCGCTGTGATTGGTGCAGGGGAAGGGAGGGTGATTGACAGGTGGCGATTGTTGAGGCGCCTGCCCGCGCTGTGATTGGTGCAGGGGGAGGGTGATTGACAGGTGGCGATTGAGAGAAGCGCCTGCCCGCGCTGTGATTGGTGCAGGGGAAGGGAGGGTGATTGACAGGTGACGATTGAGAGAAGCGCCTGCCCGCGCTGTGATTGGTGCAGGGGAAGGGAGGGTGATTGACAGGTGACGATTGAGAGAAGTGCCTGCCCGCCCTGTGATTGGTGCAGGGGAAGGGAGGGTGATTGACAGGTGGCGATTGTTGAAGCGCCTGCCCGCCCTGTGATTGGTGCAGGGGAAGGGAGGGTGATTGACAGGTGGCGATTGAGAGAAGCGCCTGCCCGCGCTGTGATTGGTGCAGGGGAAGGGAGGGTGATTGACAGGTGACGAGTGAGAGAAGCGCCTGCCCGCGCTGTGATTGGTGCAGGGGAAGGGAGGGTGATTGACAGGTGGTGATTGAGAGAAGCGCCTGCCCGCGCTGTGATTGGTGCAGGGGAAGGGAGGGTGATTGACAGGTGGGGATTGAGAGAAGCGCCTGCCCGCGCTGTGATTGGTGCAGGGGAAGGGAGGGTGATTGACAGGTGACGACTGAGAGAAGCGCCTGCCCGCGCTGTGATTGGTGCAGGGGAAGGGAGGGTGATTGACAGGTGGGGATTGAGAGAAGCGCCTGCCCGCGCTGTGATTGGTGCAGGGGAAGGGAGGGTGATTGACAGGTGGCGATTGAGAGAAGCGCCTGCCCGCGCTGTGATTGGTGCAGGGGAAGGGAGGGTGATTGACAGGTGGCGATTGAGAGAAGCGCCTGCCCCGCGCTGTGATTGGTGCAGGGGAAGGGAGGGTGATTGACAGCTGGCGATTGAGAGAAGCGCCTGCCCGCCCTGTGATTGGTGCAGGGGAAGGGAGGGTGATTGACAGGTGGTGATTGAGAGAAGCGCCTGCCCGCGCTGTGATTGGTGCAGGGGAAGGGAGGGTGATTGACAGGTGGCGATTGTTGAAGCGCCTGCCCGCCCTGTGATTGGTGCAGGGGAAGGGAGGGTGATTGACAGGTGGTGATTGAGAGAAGCGCCTGCCCGCCCTGTGATTGGTGCAGGGGAAGGGAGGGTGATTGACAGGTGGCGATTGTTGAAGCGCCTGCCCGCCCTGTGATTGGTGCAGGGGAAGGGAGGGTGATTGACAGGTGGCGATTGAGAGAAGCGCCTGCCCGCGCTGTGATTGGTGCAGGGGAAGGGAGGGTGATTGACAGGTGACGAGTGAGAGAAGCGCCTGCCCGCGCTGTGATTGGTGCAGGGGAAGGGAGGGTGATTGACAGGTGGTGATTGAGAGAAGCGCCTGCCCGCGCTGTGATTGGTGCAGGGGAAGGGAGGGTGATTGACAGGTGGGGATTGAGAGAAGCGCCTGCCCGCGCTGTGATTGGTGCAGGGGAAGGGAGGGTGATTGACAGGTGACGACTGAGAGAAGCGCCTGCCCGCGCTGTGATTGGTGCAGGGGAAGGGAGGGTGATTGACAGGTGGGAATTGAGAGAAGCGCCTGCCCGCGCTGTGATTGGTGCAGGGGAAGGGAGGGTGATTGACAGGTGGCGATTGAGAGAAGCGCCTGCCCGCGCTGTGATTGGTGCAGGGGAAGGGAGGGTGATTGACAGGTGGCGATTGAGAGAAGCGCCTGCCCCGCGCTGTGATTGGTGCAGGGGAAGGGAGGGTGATTGACAGGTGGGGACTGAGAGAAGCGACTGCCCGCGCTGTGATTGGTGCAGGGGAAGGGAGGGTGATTAACAGGTGGCGATTGAGAGAAGTGCCTGCCCGCGCTCTGATTGGTGCAGGGGAAGGGAGGGTGATTGACAGGTGGCGATTGAGAGAAGCGACTGCCCGCGCTGTGATTGGTGCAGGGGAAGGGAGGGTGATTAACAGGTGGCGATTGAGAGAAGTGCCTGCCCGCGCTCTGATTGGTGCAGGGGAAGGGAGGGTGATTGACAGGTGGGGATTGAGAGTAGCGCCTGCCTGCGCTGTGATTGGTGCAGGGGAAGGGAGGGTGATTGACAGGTGGTGATTGTTGAGGCGCCTGCCCGCGCTGTGATTGGTGCAGGGGGAGGGTGATTGACAGGTGGCGATTGAGAGAAGCGCCTGCCCGCGCTGTGATTGGTGCAGGGGAAGGGAGGGTGATTGACAGGTGGTGATTGTTGAAGCGCCTGCCCGCGCTGTGATTGGTGCAGGGGAAGGGAGGGTGATTGACAGGTGGTGATTGAGAGAAGCGTCTGCCCGCGCTGTGATTGGTGCAGGGGAAGGGAGGGTGATTGACAGGTGGTGATTGAGAGAAGCGTCTGCCCGCGCTGTGATTGGTGCAGGGGAAGGGAGGGTGATTGACAGGTGGTGATTGAGAGAAGCGCCTGCCCGTGCTGTGATTGGTGCAGGGGAAGGGAGGGTGATTGACAGGTGGCGATTGTTGAAGTGCCTGCCCGCGCTGTGATTGGTGCAGGGGAAGGGAGGGTGATTGACAGGTGGCGATTGTTGAAGTGCCTGCCCGCGCTGTGATTGGTGCAGAGGAAGGGAGGGTGATTGACAGGTGGGGATTGAGAGAAGTGCCTGCCCGCGCTGTGATTGGTGCAGGGGAAGGGAGGGTGATTGACAGGTGGCGATTGAGAGAAGCGACTGCCCGCGCTGTGATTGGTGCAGGGGAAGGGAGGGTGATTGACAGGTGGCGATTGAGAGAAGTGCCTGCCCGCGCTCTGATTGGTGCAGGGGAAGGGAGGGTGATTGACAGGTGGCGATTGAGAGAAGCGCCTGCCCGCGCTGTGATTGGTGCAGGGGAAGGGAGGGTGATTGACAGGTGGGGATTGAGAGCAGCGCCTGCCTGCGCTGTGATTGGTGCAGGGGAAGGGAGGGTGATTGACAGCTGGTGATTGAGAGAAGCGCCTGCCCGCGCTGTGATTGGTGCAGGGGAAGGGAGGGTGATTGACAGGTGGTGATTGTTGAAGCGCCTGCCCGCGCTGTGATTGGTGCAGGGGAAGGGAGGGTGATTGACAGGTGGCGATTGATAGACGCGCCTGCCCGCGCTGTGATTGGTGCAGGGGAAGGGAGGGTGATTGACAGGTGGTGATTGAGAGAAGCGCCTGCCCGCGCTGTGATTGGTGCAGGGTGAAGGGAGGGTGATTGACAGGTGGTGATTGAGAGAAGCGCCTGCCCGCGCTGTAATTGGTGCAGGGGGAAGGGAGGGTGATTGACAGGTGGCGATTGTTGAAGCGCCTGCCCGTGCTGTGATTGGTGCAGGGGAAGGGAGGGTGATTGACAGGTGGTGATGGAGAGAAGCGCCTGCCCGCGCTGTGATTGGTGCAGGGGAAGGGAGGGTGATTGACAAGTGGTGATTGAGAGAAGCGCCTGCCCGCGCTGTGATTGGTGCAGGGGAAGGGAGGGTGATTGACAGGTGACGATTGAGAGAAGCGCCTGCCCGCGCTGTGATTGGTGCAGGGGAAGGGAGGGTGATTGACAGGTGGGGATTGAGAGAAGCGCCTGCCCGCGCTGTGATTGGTGCAGAGGAAGGGAGGGTGATTGACAGGTGACGATTGAGAGAAGCGCCTGCCCGCGCTGTGATTGGTGCAGGGGAAGGGAGGGTGATTGACAGGTGGTGATTGAGAGAAGCGCCTGCCCGCGCTGTGATTGGTGCAGGGGAAGGGAGGGTGATTGACAGGTGGGGAGTGAGAGAAGCGCCTGCCCGCGCTGTGATTGGTGCAGGGGAAGGGAGGGTGATTGACAGGTGGTGATTGTTGAAGCGCCTGCCCGCGCTGTGATTGGTGCAGGGGAAGGGAGGGTGATTGACAGGTGGGGATTGAGAGAAGCGCCTGCCCGCGCTGTGATTGGTGCAGGGGAAGGGAGGGTGATTGACAGGTGGTGATTGAGAGCAGCGCCTGCCCGCGCTGTGATTGGTGCAGGGGAAGGGAGGGTGATTGACAGGTGGGGATTGAGAGAAGCGCCTGCCCGCGCTGTGATTGGTGCAGGGGAAGGGAGGGTGATTGACAGGTGGTGATTGCTGAAGCGCCTGCCCGCGTTGTGATTGGTGCAGGGGAAGGGAGGGTGATTGACAGGTGGCGATTGTTGAGGCGCCTGCCCGCGCTGTGATTGGTGCAGGGGAAGGGAGGGTGATTGACAGGTGGCGATTGATAGAAGCGCCTGCCCGCGCTGTGATTGGTGCAGGGGAAGGGAGGGTGATTGACAGGTGGTGATTGTTGAAGCGCCTGCCCGCGCTGTGATTGGTGCAGGGGAAGGGAGGGTGATTGACAGGTGCCGATTGATAGAAGCGCCTGCCCGCGCTGTGATTGGTGCAGGGGAAGGGAGGGTGATTGACAGGTGGTGATTGCGAGAAGCGCCTGCCCGCGCTGTGATTGGTGCAGGGGAAGGGAGGGTGATTGACAGGTGGGGATTGAGAGAAGCGCCTGCCCGCGCTGTGATTGGTGCAGAGGAAGGGAGGGTGATTGACAGGTGACGATTGAGAGAAGCGCCTGCCCGCGCTGTGATTGGTGCAGGGGAAGGGAGGGTGATTGACAGGTGGTGCTGGAGAGAAGCGCCTGCCCGCGCTGTGATTGGTGCAGGGGAAGGGAGGGTGATTGACAGGTGGGGATTGAGAGAAACGCCTGCCCGCGCTGTGATTGGTGCAGGGGAAGGGAGGGTGATTGACAGGTGGGGATTGAGAGAAGCGCCTGCCCGCGCTGTGATTGGTGCAGGGGAAGGGAGGGTGATTGACAGGTGGTGATTGAGAGAAGCGCCTGCCCGCGCTGTGATTGGTGCAGGGGAAGGGACGGTGATTGACAGGTGGCGATTGAGAGACGTGCCTGCCCGCGCTGTGATTGGTGCAGGGGAAGGGAGGGTGATTGACAGGTGGCGATTGTTGAGGCGCCTGCCCGCGCTGTGATTGGTGCAGGGGGAGGGTGATTGACAGGTGGCGATTGAGAGAAGCGCCTGCCCGCGCTGTGATTGGTGCAGGGGAAGGGAGGGTGATTGACAGGTGGCGATTGGTAGAAGCGCCTGCCCGCGCTGTGATTGGTGCAGGGGGAAGGGAGGGTGATTGACAGGTGGCGATTGTTGAAGCGCCTGCCCGCGCTGTGATTGGTGCAGGGGAAGGGAGGGTGATTGACAGGTGGTGATTGAGAGAAGCGCCTGCCCGCGCTGTGATTGGTGCAGGGGAAGGGAGGGTGATTGACAGGTGACGATTGAGAGAAGCGCCGGCCCGCGCTGTGATTGGTGCAGGGGAAGGGAGGGTGATTGACAGGTGGTGATTGAGAGACGTGCCTGCCCGCGCTGTGATTGGTGCAGGGGAAGGGAGGGTGATTGACAGGTGGCGATTGTTGAGGCGCCTGCCCGCGCTGTGATTGGTGCAGGGGGAGGGTGATTGACAGGTGGCGATTGAGAGAAGCGCCTGCCCGCGCTGTGATTGGTGCAGGGGAAGGGAGGGTGATTGACAGGTGGCGATTGGTAGAAGCGCCTGCCCGCGCTGTGATTGGTGCAGGGGAAGGGAGGGTGATTGACAGGTGACGATTGAGAGAAGCGCCTGCCCGCGCTGTGATTGGTGCAGGGGAAGGGAGGGTGATTGACAGGTGACGATTGAGAGAAGTGCCTGCCCGCCCTGTGATTGGTGCAGGGGAAGGGAGGGTGATTGACAGGTGGTGATTGTTGAAGCGCCTGCCCGCCCTGTGATTGGTGCAGGGGAAGGGAGGGTGATTGACAGGTGGCGATTGAGAGAAGCGCCTGCCCGCGCTGTGATTGGTGCAGGGGAAGGGAGGGTGATTGACAGGTGACGACTGAGAGAAGCGCCTGCCCGCGCTGTGATTGGTGCAGGGGAAGGGAGGGTGATTGACAGGTGGGGATTGAGAGAAGCGCCTGCCCGCGCTGTGATTGGTGCAGGGGAAGGGAGGGTGATTGACAGGTGGCGATTGTAGAAGCGCCTGCCCGCGCTGTGATTGGTGCAGGGGAAGGGAGGGTGATTGACAGGTGGTGATTGAGAGAAGCGCCTGCCCGCGCTGTGATTGGTGCAGGGGAAGGGAGGGTGATTGACAGGTGGTGATTGAGAGAAGCGCCTGCCCGCGCTGTGATTGGTGCAGGGGAAGGGAGGGTGATTGACAGGTGGTGATTGTTGAAGCGCCTGCCCGCGCTGTGATTGGTGCAGGGGAAGGGAGGGTGATTGAGAGGTGGGGATTGAGAGAAGCGCCTGCCCGTGCTGTGATTGGTGCAGAGGAAGGGAGGGTGATTGACAGGTGACGATTGAGAGAAGCGCCTGCCCGCGCTGTGATTGGTGCAGGGGAAGGGAGGGTGATTGACAGGTGGCGATTGAGAGAAGCGCCTGCCCGCGCTGTGATTGGTGCAGGGGAAGGGAGGGTGATTGACAGGTGGCGATTGAGAGAAGCGCCTGCCCGCGCTGTGATTGGTGCAGGGGAAGGGAGGGTGATTGACAGGTGGTGATTGAGAGAAGCGCCTGCCCCGCGCTGTGATTGGTGCAGGGGAAGGGAGGGTGATTGACAGCTGGCGATTGAGAGAAGCGCCTGCCTGCGCTGTGATTGGTGCAGGGGAAGGGAGGGTGATTGACAGGTGGTGATTGAGAGAAGCGCCTGCCCGCGCTGTGATTGGTGCAGAGGAAGGGAGGGTGATTGACAGGTGGTGATTGTTGAAGCGCCTGCCCGCGCTGTGATTGGTGCAGGGTGAAGGGAGGGTGATTGACAGGTGGCGATTGTTGAAGCGCCTGCCCGCGCTGTGATTGGTGCAGGGGAAGGGAGGGTGATTGACAGGTGGTGATTGAGAGAAGCGCCTGCCCGCGCTGTGATTGGTGCAGGGGAAGGGAGGGTGATTGACAGGTGGTGATTGTTGAAGCGCCTGCCCGCGCTGTGATTGGTGCAGGGGAAGGGAGGGTGATTGACAGGTGGCGATTGATAGAAGCGCCTGCCCGCGCTGTGATTGGTGCAGGGGAAGGGAGGGTGATTGACAGGTGGTGATTGCGAGAAGCGCCTGCCCGCGCTGTGATTGGTGCAGGGGAAGGGAGGGTGATTGACAGGTGGGGATTGAGAGAAGCGCCTGCCCGCGCTGTGATTGGTGCAGAGGAAGGGAGGGTGATTGACAGGTGACGATTGAGAGAAGCGCCTGCCCGCGCTGTGATTGGTGCAGGGGAAGGGAGGGTGATTGACAGGTGGTGCTGGAGAGAAGCGCCTGCCCGCGCTGTGATTGGTGCAGGGGAAGGGAGGGTGATTGACAGGTGGGGATTGAGAGAAACGCCTGCCCGCGCTGTGATTGGTGCAGGGGAAGGGAGGGTGATTGACAGGTGGGGATTGAGAGAAGCGCCTGCCCGCGCTGTGATTGGTGCAGGGGAAGGGAGGGTGATTGACAGGTGGTGATTGAGAGAAGCGCCTGCCCGCGCTGTGATTGGTGCAGGGGAAGGGACGGTGATTGACAGGTGGCGATTGAGAGACGTGCCTGCCCGCGCTGTGATTGGTGCAGGGGAAGGGAGGGTGATTGACAGGTGGCGATTGGTAGAAGCGCCTGCCCGCGCTGTGATTGGTGCAGGGGGAAGGGAGGGTGATTGACAGGTGGCGATTGTTGAAGCGCCTGCCCGCGCTGTGATTGGTGCAGGGGAAGGGAGGGTGATTGACAGGTGACGATTGAGAGAAGCGCCGGCCCGCGCTGTGATTGGTGCAGGGGAAGGGAGGGTGATTGACAGGTGGTGATTGAGAGACGTGCCTGCCCGCGCTGTGATTGGTGCAGGGGAAGGGAGGGTGATTGACAGCTGGCGATTGTTGAGGCGCCTGCCCGCGCTGTGATTGGTGCAGGGGGAGGGTGATTGACAGGTGGCGATTGAGAGAAGCGCCTGCCCGCGCTGTGATTGGTGCAGGGGAAGGGAGGGTGATTGACAGGTGGCGATTGGTAGAAGCGCCTGCCCGCGCTGTGATTGGTGCAGGGGAAGGGAGGGTGATTGACAGGTGGCGATTGTTGGAGCGCCTGCCCGCGCTGTGATTGGTGCAGGGGGAGGGTGATTGACAGGTGGTGATTGAGAGAAGCGCCTGCCCGCGCTGTGATTGGTGCAGGGGAAGGGAGGGTGATTGACAGGTGACGATTGAGAGAAGCGCCTGCCCGCGCTGTGATTGGTGCAGGGGAAGGGAGGGTGATTGACAGGTGACGATTGAGAGAAGTGCCTGCCCGCGCTGTGATTGGTGCAGGGGAAGGGAGGGTGATTGACAGGTGGTGATTGAGAGAAGCGCCTGCCCGCCCTGTGATTGGTGCAGGGGAAGGGAGGGTGATTGACAGGTGGTGATTGAGAGAAGCGCCTGCCCGCGCTGTGATTGGTGCAGGGGAAGGGAGGGTGATTGACAGGTGACGACTGAGAGAAGCGCCTGCCCGCGCTGTGATTGGTGCAGGGGAAGGGAGGGTGATTGACAGGTGGGGATTGAGAGAAGCGCCTGCCCGCGCTGTGATTGGTGCAGGGGAAGGGAGGGTGATTGACAGGTGGCGATTGTTGAAGCGCCTGCCCGCGCTGTGATTGGTGCAGGGGAAGGGAGGGTGATTGACAGGTGGTGATTGAGAGAAGCGCCTGCCCGCGCTGTGATTGGTGCAGGGGAAGGGAGGGTGATTGACAGGTGGGGATTGAGAGAAGCGCCTGCCCGCGCTGTGATTGGTGCAGGGGAAGGGAGGGTGATTGACAGGTGGCGATTGTTGAAGCGCCTGCCCGCGCTGTGATTGGTGCAGGGGAAGGGAGGGTGATTGACAGGTGGTGATTGAGAGAAGCGCCTGCCCGCGCTGTGATTGGTGCAGGGGAAGGGAGGGTGATTGACAGGTGGTGATTGAGAGAAGCGCCTGCCCGCGCTGTGATTGGTGCAGGGGAAGGGAGGGTGATTGACAGGTGGTGATTGTTGAAGCGCCTGCCCGCGCTGTGATTGGTGCAGGGGAAGGGAGGGTGATTGAGAGGTGGGGATTGAGAGAAGCGCCTGCCCGTGCTGTGATTGGTGCAGAGGAAGGGAGGGTGATTGACAGGTGACGATTGAGAGAAGCGCCTGCCCGCGCTGTGATTGGTGCAGGGGAAGGGAGGGTGATTGACAGGTAGCGATTGAGAGAAGCGCCTGCCCGCGCTGTGATTGGTGCAGGGGAAGGGAGGGTGATTGACAGGTGGCGATTGAGAGAAGCGCCTGCCCGCGCTGTGATTGGTGCAGGGGAAGGGAGGGTGATTGACAGGTGGTGATTGAGAGAAGCGCCTGCCCCGCGCTGTGATTGGTGCAGGGGAAGGGAGGGTGATTGACAGCTGGCGATTGAGAGAAGCGCCTGCCTGCGCTGTGATTGGTGCAGGGGAAGGGAGGGTGATTGACAGGTGGTGATTGAGAGAAGCGCCTGCCCGCGCTGTGATTGGTGCAGAGGAAGGGAGGGTGATTGACAGGTGGTGATTGTTGAAGCGCCTGCCCGCGCTGTGATTGGTGCAGGGTGAAGGGAGGGTGATTGACAGGTGGCGATTGTTGAAGCGCCTGCCCGCGCTGTGATTGGTGCAGGGGAAGGGAGGGTGATTGACAGGTGGTGATTGAGAGAAGCGCCTGCCCGCGCTGTGATTGGTGCAGGGGAAGGGAGGGTGATTGACAGGTGGTGATTGTTGAAGCGCCTGCCCGCGCTGTGATTGGTGCAGGGGAAGGGAGGGTGATTGACAGGTGGCGATTGATAGAAGCGCCTGCCCGCGCTGTGATTGGTGCAGGGGAAGGGAGGGTGATTGACAGGTGGTGATTGCGAGAAGCGCCTGCCCGCGCTGTGATTGGTGCAGGGGAAGGGAGGGTGATTGACAGGTGGGGATTGAGAGAAGCGCCTGCCCGCGCTGTGATTGGTGCAGAGGAAGGGAGGGTGATTGACAGGTGACGATTGAGAGAAGCGCCTGCCCGCGCTGTGATTGGTGCAGGGGAAGGGAGGGTGATTGACAGGTGGTGCTGGAGAGAAGCGCCTGCCCGCGCTGTGATTGGTGCAGGGGAAGGGAGGGTGATTGACAGGTGGGGATTGAGAGAAACGCCTGCCCGCGCTGTGATTGGTGCAGGGGAAGGGAGGGTGATTGACAGGTGGGGATTGAGAGAAGCGCCTGCCCGCGCTGTGATTGGTGCAGGGGAAGGGAGGGTGATTGACAGGTGGTGATTGAGAGAAGCGCCTGCCCGCGCTGTGATTGGTGCAGGGGAAGGGACGGTGATTGACAGGTGGCGATTGAGAGACGTGCCTGCCCGCGCTGTGATTGGTGCAGGGGAAGGGAGGGTGATTGACAGGTGGCGATTGGTAGAAGCGCCTGCCCGCGCTGTGATTGGTGCAGGGGGAAGGGAGGGTGATTGACAGGTGGCGATTGTTGAAGCGCCTGCCCGCGCTGTGATTGGTGCAGGGGAAGGGAGGGTGATTGACAGGTGACGATTGAGAGAAGCGCCGGCCCGCGCTGTGATTGGTGCAGGGGAAGGGAGGGTGATTGACAGGTGGTGATTGAGAGACGTGCCTGCCCGCGCTGTGATTGGTGCAGGGGAAGGGAGGGTGATTGACAGCTGGCGATTGTTGAGGCGCCTGCCCGCGCTGTGATTGGTGCAGGGGGAGGGTGATTGACAGGTGGCGATTGAGAGAAGCGCCTGCCCGCGCTGTGATTGGTGCAGGGGAAGGGAGGGTGATTGACAGGTGGCGATTGGTAGAAGCGCCTGCCCGCGCTGTGATTGGTGCAGGGGAAGGGAGGGTGATTGACAGGTGGCGATTGTTGGAGCGCCTGCCCGCGCTGTGATTGGTGCAGGGGGAGGGTGATTGACAGGTGGTGATTGAGAGAAGCGCCTGCCCGCGCTGTGATTGGTGCAGGGGAAGGGAGGGTGATTGACAGGTGACGATTGAGAGAAGCGCCTGCCCGCGCTGTGATTGGTGCAGGGGAAGGGAGGGTGATTGACAGGTGACGATTGAGAGAAGTGCCTGCCCGCGCTGTGATTGGTGCAGGGGAAGGGAGGGTGATTGACAGGTGGTGATTGAGAGAAGCGCCTGCCCGCCCTGTGATTGGTGCAGGGGAAGGGAGGGTGATTGACAGGTGGTGATTGAGAGAAGCGCCTGCCCGCGCTGTGATTGGTGCAGGGGAAGGGAGGGTGATTGACAGGTGACGACTGAGAGAAGCGCCTGCCCGCGCTGTGATTGGTGCAGGGGAAGGGAGGGTGATTGACAGGTGGGGATTGAGAGAAGCGCCTGCCCGCGCTGTGATTGGTGCAGGGGAAGGGAGGGTGATTGACAGGTGGCGATTGTTGAAGCGCCTGCCCGCGCTGTGATTGGTGCAGGGGAAGGGAGGGTGATTGACAGGTGGTGATTGAGAGAAGCGCCTGCCCGCGCTGTGATTGGTGCAGGGGAAGGGAGGGTGATTGACAGGTGGTGATTGAGAGAAGCGCCTGCCCGCGCTGTGATTGGTGCAGGGGAAGGGAGGGTGATTGACAGGTGGCGATTGTTGGAGCGCCTGCCCGCGCTGTGATTGGTGCAGGGGGAGGGTGATTGACAGGTGGTGATTGAGAGAAGCGCCTGCCCGCGCTGTGATTGGCGCAGGGGAAGGGAGGGTGATTGACAGGTGACGATTGAGAGAAGCGCCTGCCCGCGCTGTGATTGGTGCAGGGGAAGGGAGGGTGATTGACAGGTGACGATTGAGAGAAGTGCCTGCCCGCGCTGTGATTGGTGCAGGGGAAGGGAGGGTGATTGACAGGTGGTGATTGAGAGAAGCGCCTGCCCGCCCTGTGATTGGTGCAGGGGAAGGGAGGGTGATTGACAGGTGGTGATTGTTGAAGCGCCTGCCCGCCCTGTGATTGGTGCAGGGGAAGGGAGGGTGATTGACAGGTGGCGATTGAGAGAAGCGCCTGCCCGCGCTGTGATTGGTGCAGGGGAAGGGAGGGTGATTGACAGGTGGTGCTGGAGAGAAGCGCCTGCCCGCGCTGTGATTGGTGCAGGGGAAGGGAGGGTGATTGACAGGTGGGGATTGAGAGAAGCGCCTGCCCGCGCTGTGATTGGTGCAGGGGAAGGGAGGGTGATTGACAGGTGGTGATTGAGAGAAGCGCCTGCCCGCGCTGTGATTGGTGCAGAGGAAGGGAGGGTGATTGACAGGTGGTGATTGTTGAAGCGCCTGCCCGCGCTGTGATTGGTGCAGGGTGAAGGGAGGGTGATTGACAGGTGGCGATTGTTGAAGCGCCTGCCCGCGCTGTGATTGGTGCAGGGGAAGGGAGGGTGATTGACAGGTGGTGATTGAGAGAAGCGCCTGCCCGCGCTGTGATTGGTGCAGGGGAAGGGAGGGTGATTGACAGGTGGTGATTGAGAGAAGCGCCTGCCCGCGCTGTGATTGGTGCAGGGGAAGGGAGGGTGATTGACAGGTGGTGATTGAGAGAAGCGCCTGCCCGCGCTGTGATTGGTGCAGGGGAAGGGAGGGTGATTGACAGGTGGTGATTGAGAGAAGCGCCTGCCCGCGCTGTGATTGGTGCAGGGGAAGGGAGGGTGATTGACAGGTGGTGATTGAGAGAAGCGCCTGCCCGCGCTGTGATTGGTGCAGGGGAAGGGAGGGTGATTGACAGGTGGTGATTGTTGAAGCGCCTGCCTGCGCTGTGATTGGTGCAGGGGAAGGGAGGGTGATTGACAGGTGGTGATTGAGAGAAGCGCCTGCCCGCGCTGTGATTGGTGCAGGGGAAGGGAGGGTGATTGACAGGTGGGGATTGAGAGAAACGCCTGCCCGCGCTGTGATTGGTGCAGGGGAAGGGAGGGTGATTGACAGGTGGGGATTGAGAGAAGCGCCTGCCCGCGCTGTGATTGGTGCAGGGGAAGGGAGGGTGATTGACAGGTGGTGATTGAGAGAAGCGCCTGCCCGCGCTGTGATTGGTGCAGGGGAAGGGACGGTGATTGACAGGTGGCGATTGAGAGACGTGCCTGCCCGCGCTGTGATTGGTGCAGGGGAAGGGAGGGTGATTGACAGGTGGCGATTGTTGAGGCGCCTGCCCGCGCTGTGATTGGTGCAGGGGGAGGGTGATTGACAGGTGGCGATTGAGAGAAGCGCCTGCCCGCGCTGTGATTGGTGCAGGGGAAGGGAGGGTGATTGACAGGTGGCGATTGGTAGAAGCGCCTGCCCGCGCTGTGATTGGTGCAGGGGGAAGGGAGGGTGATTGACAGGTGGCGATTGTTGAAGCGCCTGCCCGTGCTGTGATTGGTGCAGGGGAAGGGAGGGTGATTGACAGGTGGTGATTGAGAGAAGCGCCTGCCCGCGCTGTGATTGGTGCAGGGGAAGGGAGGGTGATTGACAGGTGACGATTGAGAGAAGCGCCGGCCCGCGCTGTGATTGGTGCAGGGGAAGGGAGGGTGATTGACAGGTGGTGATTGAGAGAAGCGCCTGCCCGCGCTGTGATTGGTGCAGGGGAAGGGAGGGTGATTGACAGGTGGTGATTGAGAGAAGCGCCTGCCCGCGCTGTGATTGGTGCAGGGGAAGGGAGGGTGATTGACAGGTGGTGATTGAGAGAAGCGCCTGCCCGCGCTGTGATTGGTGCAGGGGAAGGGAGGGTGATTGACAGGTGGTGATTGAGAGAAGCGCCTGCCCGCGCTGTGATTGGTGCAGGGGAAGGGAGGGTGATTGACAGGTGGTGATTGAGAGAAGCGCCTGCCCGCGCTGTGATTGGTGCAGGGGAAGGGAGGGTGATTGACAGGTGGTGATTGAGAGAAGCGCCTGCCCGCGCTGTGATTGGTGCAGGGGAAGGGAGGGTGATTGACAGGTGGTGATTGTTGAAGCGCCTGCCTGCGCTGTGATTGGTGCAGGGGAAGGGAGGGTGATTGACAGGTGGTGATTGAGAGAAGCGCCTGCCCGCGCTGTGATTGGTGCAGGGGAAGGGAGGGTGATTGACAGGTGGGGATTGAGAGAAACACCTGCCCGCGCTGTGATTGGTGCAGGGGAAGGGAGGGTGATTGACAGGTGGGGATTGAGAGAAGCGCCTGCCCGCGCTGTGATTGGTGCAGGGGAAGGGAGGGTGATTGACAGGTGGTGATTGAGAGAAGCGCCTGCCCGCGCTGTGATTGGTGCAGGGGAAGGGACGGTGATTGACAGGTGGTGATTGAGAGACGTGCCTGCCCGCGCTGTGATTGGTGCAGGGGAAGGGAGGGTGATTGACAGGTGGCGATTGTTGAGGCGCCTGCCCGCGCTGTGATTGGTGCAGGGGGAGGGTGATTGACAGGTGGCGATTGAGAGAAGCGCCTGCCCGCGCTGTGATTGGTGCAGGGGAAGGGAGGGTGATTGACAGGTGGCGATTGGTAGAAGCGCCTGCCCGCGCTGTGATTGGTGCAGGGGGAAGGGAGGGTGATTGACAGGTGGCGATTGTTGAAGCGCCTGCCCGTGCTGTGATTGGTGCAGGGGAAGGGAGGGTGATTGACAGGTGGTGATTGAGAGAAGCGCCTGCCCGCGCTGTGATTGGTGCAGGGGAAGGGAGGGTGATTGACAGGTGACGATTGAGAGAAGCGCCGGCCCGCGCTGTGATTGGTGCAGGGGAAGGGAGGGTGATTGACAGGTGGTGATTGAGAGACGTGCCTGCCCGCGCTGTGATTGGTGCAGGGGAAGGGAGGGTGATTGACAGGTGGCGATTGTTGAGGCGCCTGCCCGCGCTGTGATTGGTGCAGGGGGAGGGTGATTGACAGGTGGCGATTGAGAGAAGCGCCTGCCCGCGCTGTGATTGGTGCAGGGGAAGGGAGGGTGATTGACAGGTGACGATTGAGAGAAGCGCCTGCCCGCGCTGTGATTGGTGCAGGGGAAGGGAGGGTGATTGACAGGTGACGATTGAGAGAAGTGCCTGCCCGCCCTGTGATTGGTGCAGGGGAAGGGAGGGTGATTGACAGGTGGCGATTGTTGAAGCGCCTGCCCGCCCTGTGATTGGTGCAGGGGAAGGGAGGGTGATTGACAGGTGGCGATTGAGAGAAGCGCCTGCCCGCGCTGTGATTGGTGCAGGGGAAGGGAGGGTGATTGACAGGTGACGAGTGAGAGAAGCGCCTGCCCGCGCTGTGATTGGTGCAGGGGAAGGGAGGGTGATTGACAGGTGGTGATTGAGAGAAGCGCCTGCCCGCGCTGTGATTGGTGCAGGGGAAGGGAGGGTGATTGACAGGTGGGGATTGAGAGAAGCGCCTGCCCGCGCTGTGATTGGTGCAGGGGAAGGGAGGGTGATTGACAGGTGGTGATTGAGAGAAGCGCCTGCCCGCGCTGTGATTGGTGCAGGGGAAGGGACGGTGATTGACAGGTGGCGATTGAGAGACGTGCCTGCCCGCGCTGTGATTGGTGCAGGGGAAGGGAGGGTGATTGACAGGTGGCGATTGTTGAGGCGCCTGCCCGCGCTGTGATTGGTGCAGGGGGAGGGTGATTGACAGGTGGCGATTGAGAGAAGCGCCTGCCCGCGCTGTGATTGGTGCAGGGGAAGGGAGGGTGATTGACAGGTGGCGATTGGTAGAAGCGCCTGCCCGCGCTGTGATTGGTGCAGGGGGAAGGGAGGGTGATTGACAGGTGGCGATTGTTGAAGCGCCTGCCCGTGCTGTGATTGGTGCAGGGGAAGGGAGGGTGATTGACAGGTGGTGATTGAGAGAAGCGCCTGCCCGCGCTGTGATTGGTGCAGGGGAAGGGAGGGTGATTGACAGGTGACGATTGAGAGAAGCGCCGGCCCGCGCTGTGATTGGTGCAGGGGAAGGGAGGGTGATTGACAGGTGGTGATTGAGAGAAGCGCCTGCCCGCGCTGTGATTGGTGCAGGGGAAGGGAGGGTGATTGACAGGTGGTGATTGAGAGAAGCGCCTGCCCGCGCTGTGATTGGTGCAGGGGAAGGGAGGGTGATTGACAGGTGGTGATTGAGAGAAGCGCCTGCCCGCGCTGTGATTGGTGCAGGGGAAGGGAGGGTGATTGACAGGTGGTGATTGAGAGAAGCGCCTGCCCGCGCTGTGATTGGTGCAGGGGAAGGGAGGGTGATTGACAGGTGGTGATTGAGAGAAGCGCCTGCCCGCGCTGTGATTGGTGCAGGGGAAGGGAGGGTGATTGACAGGTGGTGATTGAGAGAAGCGCCTGCCCGCGCTGTGATTGGTGCAGGGGAAGGGAGGGTGATTGACAGGTGGTGATTGTTGAAGCGCCTGCCTGCGCTGTGATTGGTGCAGGGGAAGGGAGGGTGATTGACAGGTGGTGATTGAGAGAAGCGCCTGCCCGCGCTGTGATTGGTGCAGGGGAAGGGAGGGTGATTGACAGGTGGGGATTGAGAGAAACGCCTGCCCGCGCTGTGATTGGTGCAGGGGAAGGGAGGGTGATTGACAGGTGGGGATTGAGAGAAGCGCCTGCCCGCGCTGTGATTGGTGCAGGGGAAGGGAGGGTGATTGACAGGTGGTGATTGAGAGAAGCGCCTGCCCGCGCTGTGATTGGTGCAGGGGAAGGGACGGTGATTGACAGGTGGTGATTGAGAGACGTGCCTGCCCGCGCTGTGATTGGTGCAGGGGAAGGGAGGGTGATTGACAGGTGGCGATTGTTGAGGCGCCTGCCCGCGCTGTGATTGGTGCAGGGGGAGGGTGATTGACAGGTGGCGATTGAGAGAAGCGCCTGCCCGCGCTGTGATTGGTGCAGGGGAAGGGAGGGTGATTGACAGGTGGCGATTGGTAGAAGCGCCTGCCCGCGCTGTGATTGGTGCAGGGGGAAGGGAGGGTGATTGACAGGTGGCGATTGTTGAAGCGCCTGCCCGTGCTGTGATTGGTGCAGGGGAAGGGAGGGTGATTGACAGGTGGTGATTGAGAGAAGCGCCTGCCCGCGCTGTGATTGGTGCAGGGGAAGGGAGGGTGATTGACAGGTGACGATTGAGAGAAGCGCCGGCCCGCGCTGTGATTGGTGCAGGGGAAGGGAGGGTGATTGACAGGTGGTGATTGAGAGACGTGCCTGCCCGCGCTGTGATTGGTGCAGGGGAAGGGAGGGTGATTGACAGGTGGCGATTGTTGAGGCGCCTGCCCGCGCTGTGATTGGTGCAGGGGGAGGGTGATTGACAGGTGGCGATTGAGAGAAGCGCCTGCCCGCGCTGTGATTGGTGCAGGGGAAGGGAGGGTGATTGACAGGTGACGATTGAGAGAAGCGCCTGCCCGCGCTGTGATTGGTGCAGGGGAAGGGAGGGTGATTGACAGGTGACGATTGAGAGAAGTGCCTGCCCGCCCTGTGATTGGTGCAGGGGAAGGGAGGGTGATTGACAGGTGGCGATTGTTGAAGCGCCTGCCCGCCCTGTGATTGGTGCAGGGGAAGGGAGGGTGATTGACAGGTGGCGATTGAGAGAAGCGCCTGCCCGCGCTGTGATTGGTGCAGGGGAAGGGAGGGTGATTGACAGGTGACGAGTGAGAGAAGCGCCTGCCCGCGCTGTGATTGGTGCAGGGGAAGGGAGGGTGATTGACAGGTGGTGATTGAGAGAAGCGCCTGCCCGCGCTGTGATTGGTGCAGGGGAAGGGAGGGTGATTGACAGGTGGGGATTGAGAGAAGCGCCTGCCCGCGCTGTGATTGGTGCAGGGGAAGGGAGGGTGATTGACAGGTGACGACTGAGAGAAGCGCCTGCCCGCGCTGTGATTGGTGCAGGGGAAGGGAGGGTGATTGACAGGTGGGGATTGAGAGAAGCGCCTGCCCGCGCTGTGATTGGTGCAGGGGAAGGGAGGGTGATTGACAGGTGGCGATTGAGAGAAGCGCCTGCCCGCGCTGTGATTGGTGCAGGGGAAGGGAGGGTGATTGACAGGTGGCGATTGAGAGAAGCGCCTGCCCCGCGCTGTGATTGGTGCAGGGGAAGGGAGGGTGATTGACAGCTGGCGATTGAGAGAAGCGCCTGCCCGCCCTGTGATTGGTGCAGGGGAAGGGAGGGTGATTGACAGGTGGTGATTGAGAGAAGCGCCTGCCCGCGCTGTGATTGGTGCAGGGGAAGGGAGGGTGATTGACAGGTGGCGATTGTTGAAGCGCCTGCCCGCCCTGTGATTGGTGCAGGGGAAGGGAGGGTGATTGACAGGTGGCGATTGTTGAAGCGCCTGCCCGCCCTGTGATTGGTGCAGGGGAAGGGAGGGTGATTGACAGGTGGCGATTGAGAGAAGCGCCTGCCCGCGCTGTGATTGGTGCAGGGGAAGGGAGGGTGATTGACAGGTGACGAGTGAGAGAAGCGCCTGCCCGCGCTGTGATTGGTGCAGGGGAAGGGAGGGTGATTGACAGGTGGTGATTGAGAGAAGCGCCTGCCCGCGCTGTGATTGGTGCAGGGGAAGGGAGGGTGATTGACAGGTGGGGATTGAGAGAAGCGCCTGCCCGCGCTGTGATTGGTGCAGGGGAAGGGAGGGTGATTGACAGGTGACGACTGAGAGAAGCGCCTGCCCGCGCTGTGATTGGTGCAGGGGAAGGGAGGGTGATTGACAGGTGGGGATTGAGAGAAGCGCCTGCCCGCGCTGTGATTGGTGCAGGGGAAGGGAGGGTGATTGACAGGTGGCGATTGAGAGAAGCGCCTGCCCGCGCTGTGATTGGTGCAGGGGAAGGGAGGGTGATTGACAGGTGGCGATTGAGAGAAGCGCCTGCCCCGCGCTGTGATTGGTGCAGGGGAAGGGAGGGTGATTGACAGCTGGCGATTGAGAGAAGCGCCTGCCCGCCCTGTGATTGGTGCAGGGGAAGGGAGGGTGATTGACAGGTGGTGATTGAGAGAAGCGCCTGCCCGCGCTGTGATTGGTGCAGGGGAAGGGAGGGTGATTGACAGGTGGCGATTGAGAGAAGCGACTGCCCGCGCTGTGATTGGTGCAGGGGAAGGGAGGGTGATTAACAGGTGGCGATTGAGAGAAGTGCCTGCCCGCGCTCTGATTGGTGCAGGGGAAGGGAGGGTGATTGACAGGTGGGGATTGAGAGTAGCGCCTGCCTGCGCTGTGATTGGTGCAGGGGAAGGGAGGGTGATTGACAGGTGGTGATTGTTGAGGCGCCTGCCCGCGCTGTGATTGGTGCAGGGGGAGGGTGATTGACAGGTGGCGATTGAGAGAAGCGCCTGCCCGCGCTGTGATTGGTGCAGGGGAAGGGAGGGTGATTGACAGGTGGTGATTGTTGAAGCGCCTGCCCGCGCTGTGATTGGTGCAGGGGAAGGGAGGGTGATTGACAGGTGGTGATTGAGAGAAGCGTCTGCCCGCGCTGTGATTGGTGCAGGGGAAGGGAGGGTGATTGACAGGTGGTGATTGAGAGAAGCGTCTGCCCGCGCTGTGATTGGTGCAGGGGAAGGGAGGGTGATTGACAGGTGGTGATTGAGAGAAGCGCCTGCCCGTGCTGTGATTGGTGCAGGGGAAGGGAGGGTGATTGACAGGTGGTGATTGTTGAAGTGCCTGCCCGCGCTGTGATTGGTGCAGGGGAAGGGAGGGTGATTGACAGGTGGCGATTGTTGAAGTGCCTGCCCGCGCTGTGATTGGTGCAGAGGAAGGGAGGGTGATTGACAGGTGGGGATTGAGAGAAGTGCCTGCCCGCGCTGTGATTGGTGCAGGGGAAGGGAGGGTGATTGACAGGTGGTGATTGTTGAAGTGCCTGCCCGCGCTGTGATTGGTGCAGGGGAAGGGAGGGTGATTGACAGGTGGCGATTGTTGAAGCGCCTGCCCGCGCTGTGATTGGTGCAGGGGAAGGGAGGGTGATTGACAGGTGGTGATTGAGAGAAGCGCCTGCCCGCGCTGTGATTGGTGCAGGGGAAGGGAGGGTGATTGACAGGTGGTGATTGAGAGAAGCGCCTGCCCGCGCTGTGATTGGTGCAGGGGAAGGGAGGGTGATTGACAGGTGGTGATTGAGAGAAGCGCCTGCCCGCGCTGTGATTGGTGCAGGGGAAGGGAGGGTGATTGACAGGTGGTGATTGAGAGAAGCGCCTGCCCGCGCTGTGATTGGTGCAGGGGAAGGGAGGGTGATTGACAGGTGGTGATTGAGAGAAGCGCCTGCCCGCGCTGTGATTGGTGCAGGGGAAGGGAGGGTGATTGACAGGTGGTGATTGTTGAAGCGCCTGCCTGCGCTGTGATTGGTGCAGGGGAAGGGAGGGTGATTGACAGGTGGTGATTGAGAGAAGCGCCTGCCCGCGCTGTGATTGGTGCAGGGGAAGGGAGGGTGATTGACAGGTGGGGATTGAGAGAAACGCCTGCCCGCGCTGTGATTGGTGCAGGGGAAGGGAGGGTGATTGACAGGTGGGGATTGAGAGAAGCGCCTGCCCGCGCTGTGATTGGTGCAGGGGAAGGGAGGGTGATTGACAGGTGGTGATTGAGAGAAGCGCCTGCCCGCGCTGTGATTGGTGCAGGGGAAGGGACGGTGATTGACAGGTGGCGATTGAGAGACGTGCCTGCCCGCGCTGTGATTGGTGCAGGGGAAGGGAGGGTGATTGACAGGTGGCGATTGTTGAGGCGCCTGCCCGCGCTGTGATTGGTGCAGGGGGAGGGTGATTGACAGGTGGCGATTGAGAGAAGCGCCTGCCCGCGCTGTGATTGGTGCAGGGGAAGGGAGGGTGATTGACAGGTGGCGATTGGTAGAAGCGCCTGCCCGCGCTGTGATTGGTGCAGGGGGAAGGGAGGGTGATTGACAGGTGGCGATTGTTGAAGCGCCTGCCCGTGCTGTGATTGGTGCAGGGGAAGGGAGGGTGATTGACAGGTGGTGATTGAGAGAAGCGCCTGCCCGCGCTGTGATTGGTGCAGGGGAAGGGAGGGTGATTGACAGGTGACGATTGAGAGAAGCGCCGGCCCGCGCTGTGATTGGTGCAGGGGAAGGGAGGGTGATTGACAGGTGGTGATTGAGAGAAGCGCCTGCCCGCGCTGTGATTGGTGCAGGGGAAGGGAGGGTGATTGACAGGTGGTGATTGAGAGAAGCGCCTGCCCGCGCTGTGATTGGTGCAGGGGAAGGGAGGGTGATTGACAGGTGGTGATTGAGAGAAGCGCCTGCCCGCGCTGTGATTGGTGCAGGGGAAGGGAGGGTGATTGACAGGTGGTGATTGAGAGAAGCGCCTGCCCGCGCTGTGATTGGTGCAGGGGAAGGGAGGGTGATTGACAGGTGGTGATTGAGAGAAGCGCCTGCCCGCGCTGTGATTGGTGCAGGGGAAGGGAGGGTGATTGACAGGTGGTGATTGAGAGAAGCGCCTGCCCGCGCTGTGATTGGTGCAGGGGAAGGGAGGGTGATTGACAGGTGGTGATTGTTGAAGCGCCTGCCTGCGCTGTGATTGGTGCAGGGGAAGGGAGGGTGATTGACAGGTGGTGATTGAGAGAAGCGCCTGCCCGCGCTGTGATTGGTGCAGGGGAAGGGAGGGTGATTGACAGGTGGGGATTGAGAGAAACGCCTGCCCGCGCTGTGATTGGTGCAGGGGAAGGGAGGGTGATTGACAGGTGGGGATTGAGAGAAGCGCCTGCCCGCGCTGTGATTGGTGCAGGGGAAGGGAGGGTGATTGACAGGTGGTGATTGAGAGAAGCGCCTGCCCGCGCTGTGATTGGTGCAGGGGAAGGGACGGTGATTGACAGGTGGTGATTGAGAGACGTGCCTGCCCGCGCTGTGATTGGTGCAGGGGAAGGGAGGGTGATTGACAGGTGGCGATTGTTGAGGCGCCTGCCCGCGCTGTGATTGGTGCAGGGGGAGGGTGATTGACAGGTGGCGATTGAGAGAAGCGCCTGCCCGCGCTGTGATTGGTGCAGGGGAAGGGAGGGTGATTGACAGGTGGCGATTGGTAGAAGCGCCTGCCCGCGCTGTGATTGGTGCAGGGGGAAGGGAGGGTGATTGACAGGTGGCGATTGTTGAAGCGCCTGCCCGTGCTGTGATTGGTGCAGGGGAAGGGAGGGTGATTGACAGGTGGTGATTGAGAGAAGCGCCTGCCCGCGCTGTGATTGGTGCAGGGGAAGGGAGGGTGATTGACAGGTGACGATTGAGAGAAGCGCCGGCCCGCGCTGTGATTGGTGCAGGGGAAGGGAGGGTGATTGACAGGTGGTGATTGAGAGACGTGCCTGCCCGCGCTGTGATTGGTGCAGGGGAAGGGAGGGTGATTGACAGGTGGCGATTGTTGAGGCGCCTGCCCGCGCTGTGATTGGTGCAGGGGGAGGGTGATTGACAGGTGGCGATTGAGAGAAGCGCCTGCCCGCGCTGTGATTGGTGCAGGGGAAGGGAGGGTGATTGACAGGTGACGATTGAGAGAAGCGCCTGCCCGCGCTGTGATTGGTGCAGGGGAAGGGAGGGTGATTGACAGGTGACGATTGAGAGAAGTGCCTGCCCGCCCTGTGATTGGTGCAGGGGAAGGGAGGGTGATTGACAGGTGGCGATTGTTGAAGCGCCTGCCCGCCCTGTGATTGGTGCAGGGGAAGGGAGGGTGATTGACAGGTGGCGATTGAGAGAAGCGCCTGCCCGCGCTGTGATTGGTGCAGGGGAAGGGAGGGTGATTGACAGGTGACGAGTGAGAGAAGCGCCTGCCCGCGCTGTGATTGGTGCAGGGGAAGGGAGGGTGATTGACAGGTGGTGATTGAGAGAAGCGCCTGCCCGCGCTGTGATTGGTGCAGGGGAAGGGAGGGTGATTGACAGGTGGGGATTGAGAGAAGCGCCTGCCCGCGCTGTGATTGGTGCAGGGGAAGGGAGGGTGATTGACAGGTGACGACTGAGAGAAGCGCCTGCCCGCGCTGTGATTGGTGCAGGGGAAGGGAGGGTGATTGACAGGTGGTGATTGAGAGAAGCGCCTGCCCGCGCTGTGATTGGTGCAGGGGAAGGGAGGGTGATTGACAGGTGGGGATTGAGAGAAGCGCCTGCCCGCGCTGTGATTGGTGCAGGGGAAGGGAGGGTGATTGACAGGTGACGACTGAGAGAAGCGCCTGCCCGCGCTGTGATTGGTGCAGGGGAAGGGAGGGTGATTGACAGGTGGGGATTGAGAGAAGCGCCTGCCCGCGCTGTGATTGGTGCAGGGGAAGGGAGGGTGATTGACAGGTGGCGATTGAGAGAAGCGCCTGCCCGCGCTGTGATTGGTGCAGGGGAAGGGAGGGTGATTGACAGGTGGCGATTGAGAGAAGCGCCTGCCCCGCGCTGTGATTGGTGCAGGGGAAGGGAGGGTGATTGACAGCTGGCGATTGAGAGAAGCGCCTGCCCGCCCTGTGATTGGTGCAGGGGAAGGGAGGGTGATTGACAGGTGGTGATTGAGAGAAGCGCCTGCCCGCGCTGTGATTGGTGCAGGGGAAGGGAGGGTGATTGACAGGTGGCGATTGAGAGAAGCGACTGCCCGCGCTGTGATTGGTGCAGGGGAAGGGAGGGTGATTAACAGGTGGCGATTGAGAGAAGTGCCTGCCCGCGCTCTGATTGGTGCAGGGGAAGGGAGGGTGATTGACAGGTGGGGATTGAGAGTAGCGCCTGCCTGCGCTGTGATTGGTGCAGGGGAAGGGAGGGTGATTGACAGGTGGTGATTGTTGAGGCGCCTGCCCGCGCTGTGATTGGTGCAGGGGGAGGGTGATTGACAGGTGGCGATTGAGAGAAGCGCCTGCCCGCGCTGTGATTGGTGCAGGGGAAGGGAGGGTGATTGACAGGTGGTGATTGTTGAAGCGCCTGCCCGCGCTGTGATTGGTGCAGGGGAAGGGAGGGTGATTGACAGGTGGTGATTGAGAGAAGCGTCTGCCCGCGCTGTGATTGGTGCAGGGGAAGGGAGGGTGATTGACAGGTGGTGATTGAGAGAAGCGTCTGCCCGCGCTGTGATTGGTGCAGGGGAAGGGAGGGTGATTGACAGGTGGTGATTGAGAGAAGCGCCTGCCCGTGCTGTGATTGGTGCAGGGGAAGGGAGGGTGATTGACAGGTGGTGATTGTTGAAGTGCCTGCCCGCGCTGTGATTGGTGCAGGGGAAGGGAGGGTGATTGACAGGTGGCGATTGTTGAAGTGCCTGCCCGCGCTGTGATTGGTGCAGAGGAAGGGAGGGTGATTGACAGGTGGGGATTGAGAGAAGTGCCTGCCCGCGCTGTGATTGGTGCAGGGGAAGGGAGGGTGATTGACAGGTGGTGATTGTTGAAGTGCCTGCCCGCGCTGTGATTGGTGCAGGGGAAGGGAGGGTGATTGACAGGTGGCGATTGTTGAAGCGCCTGCCCGCGCTGTGATTGGTGCAGGGGAAGGGAGGGTGATTGACAGGTGGTGATTGAGAGAAGCGCCTGCCCGCGCTGTGATTGGTGCAGGGGAAGGGAGGGTGATTGACAGGTGGTGATTGAGAGAAGCGCCTGCCCGCGCTGTGATTGGTGCAGGGGAAGGGAGGGTGATTGACAGGTGGTGATTGAGAGAAGCGCCTGCCCGCGCTGTGATTGGTGCAGGGGAAGGGAGGGTGATTGACAGGTGGTGATTGAGAGAAGCGCCTGCCCGCGCTGTGATTGGTGCAGGGGAAGGGAGGGTGATTGACAGGTGGTGATTGAGAGAAGCGCCTGCCCGCGCTGTGATTGGTGCAGGGGAAGGGAGGGTGATTGACAGGTGGTGATTGTTGAAGCGCCTGCCTGCGCTGTGATTGGTGCAGGGGAAGGGAGGGTGATTGACAGGTGGTGATTGAGAGAAGCGCCTGCCCGCGCTGTGATTGGTGCAGGGGAAGGGAGGGTGATTGACAGGTGGGGATTGAGAGAAACGCCTGCCCGCGCTGTGATTGGTGCAGGGGAAGGGAGGGTGATTGACAGGTGGGGATTGAGAGAAGCGCCTGCCCGCGCTGTGATTGGTGCAGGGGAAGGGACGGTGATTGACAGGTGGCGATTGAGAGACGTGCCTGCCCGCGCTGTGATTGGTGCAGGGGAAGGGAGGGTGATTGACAGGTGGCGATTGTTGAGGCGCCTGCCCGCGCTGTGATTGGTGCAGGGGGAGGGTGATTGACAGGTGGCGATTGAGAGAAGCGCCTGCCCGCGCTGTGATTGGTGCAGGGGAAGGGAGGGTGATTGACAGGTGGCGATTGGTAGAAGCGCCTGCCCGCGCTGTGATTGGTGCAGGGGGAAGGGAGGGTGATTGACAGGTGGCGATTGTTGAAGCGCCTGCCCGTGCTGTGATTGGTGCAGGGGAAGGGAGGGTGATTGACAGGTGGTGATTGAGAGAAGCGCCTGCCCGCGCTGTGATTGGTGCAGGGGAAGGGAGGGTGATTGACAGGTGACGATTGAGAGAAGCGCCGGCCCGCGCTGTGATTGGTGCAGGGGAAGGGAGGGTGATTGACAGGTGGTGATTGAGAGAAGCGCCTGCCCGCGCTGTGATTGGTGCAGGGGAAGGGAGGGTGATTGACAGGTGGTGATTGAGAGAAGCGCCTGCCCGCGCTGTGATTGGTGCAGGGGAAGGGAGGGTGATTGACAGGTGGTGATTGAGAGAAGCGCCTGCCCGCGCTGTGATTGGTGCAGGGGAAGGGAGGGTGATTGACAGGTGGTGATTGAGAGAAGCGCCTGCCCGCGCTGTGATTGGTGCAGGGGAAGGGAGGGTGATTGACAGGTGGTGATTGAGAGAAGCGCCTGCCCGCGCTGTGATTGGTGCAGGGGAAGGGAGGGTGATTGACAGGTGGTGATTGAGAGAAGCGCCTGCCCGCGCTGTGATTGGTGCAGGGGAAGGGAGGGTGATTGACAGGTGGTGATTGTTGAAGCGCCTGCCTGCGCTGTGATTGGTGCAGGGGAAGGGAGGGTGATTGACAGGTGGTGATTGAGAGAAGCGCCTGCCCGCGCTGTGATTGGTGCAGGGGAAGGGAGGGTGATTGACAGGTGGGGATTGAGAGAAACGCCTGCCCGCGCTGTGATTGGTGCAGGGGAAGGGAGGGTGATTGACAGGTGGGGATTGAGAGAAGCGCCTGCCCGCGCTGTGATTGGTGCAGGGGAAGGGAGGGTGATTGACAGGTGGTGATTGAGAGAAGCGCCTGCCCGCGCTGTGATTGGTGCAGGGGAAGGGACGGTGATTGACAGGTGGTGATTGAGAGACGTGCCTGCCCGCGCTGTGATTGGTGCAGGGGAAGGGAGGGTGATTGACAGGTGGCGATTGTTGAGGCGCCTGCCCGCGCTGTGATTGGTGCAGGGGAAGGGAGGGTGATTGACAGGTGACGATTGAGAGAAGCGCCTGCCCCGCGCTGTGATTGGTGCAGGGGAAGGGAGGGTGATTGACAGCTGGCGATTGAGAGAAGCGCCTGCCCGCCCTGTGATTGGTGCAGGGGAAGGGAGGGTGATTGACAGGTGGTGATTGAGAGAAGCGCCTGCCCGCGCTGTGATTGGTGCAGGGGAAGGGAGGGTGATTGACAGGTGGCGATTGTTGAAGCGCCTGCCCGCCCTGTGATTGGTGCAGGGGAAGGGAGGGTGATTGACAGGTGGTGATTGAGAGAAGCGCCTGCCCGCCCTGTGATTGGTGCAGGGGAAGGGAGGGTGATTGACAGGTGGCGATTGTTGAAGCGCCTGCCCGCCCTGTGATTGGTGCAGGGGAAGGGAGGGTGATTGACAGGTGGCGATTGAGAGAAGCGCCTGCCCGCGCTGTGATTGGTGCAGGGGAAGGGAGGGTGATTGACAGGTGACGAGTGAGAGAAGCGCCTGCCCGCGCTGTGATTGGTGCAGGGGAAGGGAGGGTGATTGACAGGTGGTGATTGAGAGAAGCGCCTGCCCGCGCTGTGATTGGCGCAGGGGAAGGGAGGGTGATTGACAGGTGGGGATTGAGAGAAGCGCCTGCCCGCGCTGTGATTGGTGCAGGGGAAGGGAGGGTGATTGACAGGTGACGACTGAGAGAAGCGCCTGCCCGCGCTGTGATTGGTGCAGGGGAAGGGAGGGTGATTGACAGGTGGGGATTGAGAGAAGCGCCTGCCCGCGCTGTGATTGGTGCAGGGGAAGGGAGGGTGATTGACAGGTGGCGATTGAGAGAAGCGCCTGCCCGCGCTGTGATTGGTGCAGGGGAAGGGAGGGTGATTGACAGGTGGCGATTGAGAGAAGCGCCTGCCCCGCGCTGTGATTGGTGCAGGGGAAGGGAGGGTGATTGACAGCTGGCGATTGAGAGAAGCGCCTGCCCGCCCTGTGATTGGTGCAGGGGAAGGGAGGGTGATTGACAGGTGGTGATTGAGAGAAGCGCCTGCCCGCGCTGTGATTGGTGCAGGGGAAGGGAGGGTGATTGACAGGTGGCGATTGAGAGAAGCGACTGCCCGCGCTGTGATTGGTGCAGGGGAAGGGAGGGTGATTAACAGGTGGCGATTGAGAGAAGTGCCTGCCCGCGCTCTGATTGGTGCAGGGGAAGGGAGGGTGATTGACAGGTGGGGATTGAGAGTAGCGCCTGCCTGCGCTGTGATTGGTGCAGGGGAAGGGAGGGTGATTGACAGGTGGTGATTGTTGAGGCGCCTGCCCGCGCTGTGATTGGTGCAGGGGGAGGGTGATTGACAGGTGGCGATTGAGAGAAGCGCCTGCCCGCGCTGTGATTGGTGCAGGGGAAGGGAGGGTGATTGACAGGTGGTGATTGTTGAAGCGCCTGCCCGCGCTGTGATTGGTGCAGGGGAAGGGAGGGTGATTGACAGGTGGTGATTGAGAGAAGCGTCTGCCCGCGCTGTGATTGGTGCAGGGGAAGGGAGGGTGATTGACAGGTGACGATTGAGAGAAGCGCCGGCCCGCGCTGTGATTGGTGCAGGGGAAGGGAGGGTGATTGACAGGTGGTGATTGAGAGACGTGCCTGCCCGCGCTGTGATTGGTGCAGGGGAAGGGAGGGTGATTGACAGGTGGCGATTGTTGAGGCGCCTGCCCGCGCTGTGATTGGTGCAGGGGGAGGGTGATTGACAGGTGGCGATTGAGAGAAGCGCCTGCCCGCGCTGTGATTGGTGCAGGGGAAGGGAGGGTGATTGACAGGTGGCGATTGGTAGAAGCGCCTGCCCGCGCTGTGATTGGTGCAGGGGAAGGGAGGGTGATTGACAGGTGACGATTGAGAGAAGCGCCTGCCCGCGCTGTGATTGGTGCAGGGGAAGGGAGGGTGATTGACAGGTGACGATTGAGAGAAGTGCCTGCCCGCCCTGTGATTGGTGCAGGGGAAGGGAGGGTGATTGACAGGTGGTGATTGTTGAAGCGCCTGCCCGCCCTGTGATTGGTGCAGGGGAAGGGAGGGTGATTGACAGGTGGCGATTGAGAGAAGCGCCTGCCCGCGCTGTGATTGGTGCAGGGGAAGGGAGGGTGATTGACAGGTGACGACTGAGAGAAGCGCCTGCCCGCGCTGTGATTGGTGCAGGGGAAGGGAGGGTGATTGACAGGTGGGGATTGAGAGAAGCGCCTGCCCGCGCTGTGATTGGTGCAGGGGAAGGGAGGGTGATTGACAGGTGGCGATTGTAGAAGCGCCTGCCCGCGCTGTGATTGGTGCAGGGGAAGGGAGGGTGATTGACAGGTGGTGATTGAGAGAAGCGCCTGCCCGCGCTGTGATTGGTGCAGGGGAAGGGAGGGTGATTGACAGGTGGTGATTGAGAGAAGCGCCTGCCCGCGCTGTGATTGGTGCAGGGGAAGGGAGGGTGATTGACAGGTGGTGATTGTTGAAGCGCCTGCCCGCGCTGTGATTGGTGCAGGGGAAGGGAGGGTGATTGAGAGGTGGGGATTGAGAGAAGCGCCTGCCCGTGCTGTGATTGGTGCAGAGGAAGGGAGGGTGATTGACAGGTGACGATTGAGAGAAGCGCCTGCCCGCGCTGTGATTGGTGCAGGGGAAGGGAGGGTGATTGACAGGTGGCGATTGAGAGAAGCGCCTGCCCGCGCTGTGATTGGTGCAGGGGAAGGGAGGGTGATTGACAGGTGGCGATTGAGAGAAGCGCCTGCCCGCGCTGTGATTGGTGCAGGGGAAGGGAGGGTGATTGACAGGTGGTGATTGAGAGAAGCGCCTGCCCCGCGCTGTGATTGGTGCAGGGGAAGGGAGGGTGATTGACAGCTGGCGATTGAGAGAAGCGCCTGCCTGCGCTGTGATTGGTGCAGGGGAAGGGAGGGTGATTGACAGGTGGTGATTGAGAGAAGCGCCTGCCCGCGCTGTGATTGGTGCAGAGGAAGGGAGGGTGATTGACAGGTGGTGATTGTTGAAGCGCCTGCCCGCGCTGTGATTGGTGCAGGGTGAAGGGAGGGTGATTGACAGGTGGCGATTGTTGAAGCGCCTGCCCGCGCTGTGATTGGTGCAGGGGAAGGGAGGGTGATTGACAGGTGGTGATTGAGAGAAGCGCCTGCCCGCGCTGTGATTGGTGCAGGGGAAGGGAGGGTGATTGACAGGTGGTGATTGTTGAAGCGCCTGCCCGCGCTGTGATTGGTGCAGGGGAAGGGAGGGTGATTGACAGGTGGCGATTGAGAGAAGCGCCTGCCCGCGCTGTGATTGGTGCAGGGGAAGGGAGGGTGATTGACAGGTGGCGATTGAGAGAAGCGCCTGCCCCGCGCTGTGATTGGTGCAGGGGAAGGGAGGGTGATTGACAGCTGGCGATTGAGAGAAGCGCCTGCCCGCCCTGTGATTGGTGCAGGGGAAGGGAGGGTGATTGACAGGTGGTGATTGAGAGAAGCGCCTGCCCGCGCTGTGATTGGTGCAGGGGAAGGGAGGGTGATTGACAGGTGGCGATTGTTGAAGCGCCTGCCCGCCCTGTGATTGGTGCAGGGGAAGGGAGGGTGATTGACAGGTGGTGATTGAGAGAAGCGCCTGCCCGCCCTGTGATTGGTGCAGGGGAAGGGAGGGTGATTGACAGGTGGCGATTGTTGAAGCGCCTGCCCGCCCTGTGATTGGTGCAGGGGAAGGGAGGGTGATTGACAGGTGGCGATTGAGAGAAGCGCCTGCCCGCGCTGTGATTGGTGCAGGGGAAGGGAGGGTGATTGACAGGTGACGAGTGAGAGAAGCGCCTGCCCGCGCTGTGATTGGTGCAGGGGAAGGGAGGGTGATTGACAGGTGGTGATTGAGAGAAGCGCCTGCCCGCGCTGTGATTGGTGCAGGGGAAGGGAGGGTGATTGACAGGTGGGGATTGAGAGAAGCGCCTGCCCGCGCTGTGATTGGTGCAGGGGAAGGGAGGGTGATTGACAGGTGACGACTGAGAGAAGCGCCTGCCCGCGCTGTGATTGGTGCAGGGGAAGGGAGGGTGATTGACAGGTGGGGATTGAGAGAAGCGCCTGCCCGCGCTGTGATTGGTGCAGGGGAAGGGAGGGTGATTGACAGGTGGCGATTGAGAGAAGCGCCTGCCCGCGCTGTGATTGGTGCAGGGGAAGGGAGGGTGATTGACAGGTGGCGATTGAGAGAAGCGCCTGCCCCGCGCTGTGATTGGTGCAGGGGAAGGGAGGGTGATTGACAGCTGGCGATTGAGAGAAGCGCCTGCCCGCCCTGTGATTGGTGCAGGGGAAGGGAGGGTGATTGACAGGTGGTGATTGAGAGAAGCGCCTGCCCGCGCTGTGATTGGTGCAGGGGAAGGGAGGGTGATTGACAGGTGGCGATTGAGAGAAGCGACTGCCCGCGCTGTGATTGGTGCAGGGGAAGGGAGGGTGATTAACAGGTGGCGATTGAGAGAAGTGCCTGCCCGCGCTCTGATTGGTGCAGGGGAAGGGAGGGTGATTGACAGGTGGGGATTGAGAGTAGCGCCTGCCTGCGCTGTGATTGGTGCAGGGGAAGGGAGGGTGATTGACAGGTGGTGATTGTTGAGGCGCCTGCCCGCGCTGTGATTGGTGCAGGGGGAGGGTGATTGACAGGTGGCGATTGAGAGAAGCGCCTGCCCGCGCTGTGATTGGTGCAGGGGAAGGGAGGGTGATTGACAGGTGGTGATTGTTGAAGCGCCTGCCCGCGCTGTGATTGGTGCAGGGGAAGGGAGGGTGATTGACAGGTGGTGATTGAGAGAAGCGTCTGCCCGCGCTGTGATTGGTGCAGGGGAAGGGAGGGTGATTGACAGGTGGTGATTGAGAGAAGCGTCTGCCCGCGCTGTGATTGGTGCAGGGGAAGGGAGGGTGATTGACAGGTGGTGATTGAGAGAAGCGCCTGCCCGTGCTGTGATTGGTGCAGGGGAAGGGAGGGTGATTGACAGGTGGTGATTGTTGAAGTGCCTGCCCGCGCTGTGATTGGTGCAGGGGAAGGGAGGGTGATTGACAGGTGGCGATTGTTGAAGTGCCTGCCCGCGCTGTGATTGGTGCAGAGGAAGGGAGGGTGATTGACAGGTGGGGATTGAGAGAAGTGCCTGCCCGCGCTGTGATTGGTGCAGGGGAAGGGAGGGTGATTGACAGGTGGTGATTGTTGAAGTGCCTGCCCGCGCTGTGATTGGTGCAGGGGAAGGGAGGGTGATTGACAGGTGGCGATTGTTGAAGCGCCTGCCCGCGCTGTGATTGGTGCAGGGGAAGGGAGGGTGATTGACAGGTGGTGATTGAGAGAAGCGCCTGCCCGCGCTGTGATTGGTGCAGGGGAAGGGAGGGTGATTGACAGGTGGTGATTGAGAGAAGCGCCTGCCCGCGCTGTGATTGGTGCAGGGGAAGGGAGGGTGATTGACAGGTGGTGATTGAGAGAAGCGCCTGCCCGCGCTGTGATTGGTGCAGGGGAAGGGAGGGTGATTGACAGGTGGTGATTGAGAGAAGCGCCTGCCCGCGCTGTGATTGGTGCAGGGGAAGGGAGGGTGATTGACAGGTGGTGATTGAGAGAAGCGCCTGCCCGCGCTGTGATTGGTGCAGGGGAAGGGAGGGTGATTGACAGGTGGTGATTGTTGAAGCGCCTGCCTGCGCTGTGATTGGTGCAGGGGAAGGGAGGGTGATTGACAGGTGGTGATTGAGAGAAGCGCCTGCCCGCGCTGTGATTGGTGCAGGGGAAGGGAGGGTGATTGACAGGTGGGGATTGAGAGAAACGCCTGCCCGCGCTGTGATTGGTGCAGGGGAAGGGAGGGTGATTGACAGGTGGGGATTGAGAGAAGCGCCTGCCCGCGCTGTGATTGGTGCAGGGGAAGGGAGGGTGATTGACAGGTGGTGATTGAGAGAAGCGCCTGCCCGCGCTGTGATTGGTGCAGGGGAAGGGACGGTGATTGACAGGTGGCGATTGAGAGACGTGCCTGCCCGCGCTGTGATTGGTGCAGGGGAAGGGAGGGTGATTGACAGGTGGCGATTGTTGAGGCGCCTGCCCGCGCTGTGATTGGTGCAGGGGGAGGGTGATTGACAGGTGGCGATTGAGAGAAGCGCCTGCCCGCGCTGTGATTGGTGCAGGGGAAGGGAGGGTGATTGACAGGTGGCGATTGGTAGAAGCGCCTGCCCGCGCTGTGATTGGTGCAGGGGGAAGGGAGGGTGATTGACAGGTGGCGATTGTTGAAGCGCCTGCCCGTGCTGTGATTGGTGCAGGGGAAGGGAGGGTGATTGACAGGTGGTGATTGAGAGAAGCGCCTGCCCGCGCTGTGATTGGTGCAGGGGAAGGGAGGGTGATTGACAGGTGACGATTGAGAGAAGCGCCGGCCCGCGCTGTGATTGGTGCAGGGGAAGGGAGGGTGATTGACAGGTGGTGATTGAGAGAAGCGCCTGCCCGCGCTGTGATTGGTGCAGGGGAAGGGAGGGTGATTGACAGGTGGTGATTGAGAGAAGCGCCTGCCCGCGCTGTGATTGGTGCAGGGGAAGGGAGGGTGATTGACAGGTGGTGATTGAGAGAAGCGCCTGCCCGCGCTGTGATTGGTGCAGGGGAAGGGAGGGTGATTGACAGGTGGTGATTGAGAGAAGCGCCTGCCCGCGCTGTGATTGGTGCAGGGGAAGGGAGGGTGATTGACAGGTGGTGATTGAGAGAAGCGCCTGCCCGCGCTGTGATTGGTGCAGGGGAAGGGAGGGTGATTGACAGGTGGTGATTGAGAGAAGCGCCTGCCCGCGCTGTGATTGGTGCAGGGGAAGGGAGGGTGATTGACAGGTGGTGATTGTTGAAGCGCCTGCCTGCGCTGTGATTGGTGCAGGGGAAGGGAGGGTGATTGACAGGTGGTGATTGAGAGAAGCGCCTGCCCGCGCTGTGATTGGTGCAGGGGAAGGGAGGGTGATTGACAGGTGGGGATTGAGAGAAACGCCTGCCCGCGCTGTGATTGGTGCAGGGGAAGGGAGGGTGATTGACAGGTGGGGATTGAGAGAAGCGCCTGCCCGCGCTGTGATTGGTGCAGGGGAAGGGAGGGTGATTAACAGGTGGTGATTGAGAGAAGCGCCTGCCCGCGCTGTGATTGGTGCAGGGGAAGGGACGGTGATTGACAGGTGGTGATTGAGAGACGTGCCTGCCCGCGCTGTGATTGGTGCAGGGGAAGGGAGGGTGATTGACAGGTGGCGATTGTTGAGGCGCCTGCCCGCGCTGTGATTGGTGCAGGGGGAGGGTGATTGACAGGTGGCGATTGAGAGAAGCGCCTGCCCGCGCTGTGATTGGTGCAGGGGAAGGGAGGGTGATTGACAGGTGGCGATTGGTAGAAGCGCCTGCCCGCGCTGTGATTGGTGCAGGGGGAAGGGAGGGTGATTGACAGGTGGCGATTGTTGAAGCGCCTGCCCGTGCTGTGATTGGTGCAGGGGAAGGGAGGGTGATTGACAGGTGGTGATTGAGAGAAGCGCCTGCCCGCGCTGTGATTGGTGCAGGGGAAGGGAGGGTGATTGACAGGTGACGATTGAGAGAAGCGCCGGCCCGCGCTGTGATTGGTGCAGGGGAAGGGAGGGTGATTGACAGGTGGTGATTGAGAGACGTGCCTGCCCGCGCTGTGATTGGTGCAGGGGAAGGGAGGGTGATTGACAGGTGGCGATTGTTGAGGCGCCTGCCCGCGCTGTGATTGGTGCAGGGGGAGGGTGATTGACAGGTGGCGATTGAGAGAAGCGCCTGCCCGCGCTGTGATTGGTGCAGGGGAAGGGAGGGTGATTGACAGGTGACGATTGAGAGAAGCGCCTGCCCGCGCTGTGATTGGTGCAGGGGAAGGGAGGGTGATTGACAGGTGACGATTGAGAGAAGTGCCTGCCCGCCCTGTGATTGGTGCAGGGGAAGGGAGGGTGATTGACAGGTGGCGATTGTTGAAGCGCCTGCCCGCCCTGTGATTGGTGCAGGGGAAGGGAGGGTGATTGACAGGTGGCGATTGAGAGAAGCGCCTGCCCGCGCTGTGATTGGTGCAGGGGAAGGGAGGGTGATTGACAGGTGACGAGTGAGAGAAGCGCCTGCCCGCGCTGTGATTGGTGCAGGGGAAGGGAGGGTGATTGACAGGTGGTGATTGAGAGAAGCGCCTGCCCGCGCTGTGATTGGTGCAGGGGAAGGGAGGGTGATTGACAGGTGGGGATTGAGAGAAGCGCCTGCCCGCGCTGTGATTGGTGCAGGGGAAGGGAGGGTGATTGACAGGTGACGACTGAGAGAAGCGCCTGCCCGCGCTGTGATTGGTGCAGGGGAAGGGAGGGTGATTGACAGGTGGGGATTGAGAGAAGCGCCTGCCCGCGCTGTGATTGGTGCAGGGGAAGGGAGGGTGATTGACAGGTGGCGATTGAGAGAAGCGCCTGCCCGCGCTGTGATTGGTGCAGGGGAAGGGAGGGTGATTGACAGGTGGCGATTGAGAGAAGCGCCTGCCCCGCGCTGTGATTGGTGCAGGGGAAGGGAGGGTGATTGACAGCTGGCGATTGAGAGAAGCGCCTGCCCGCCCTGTGATTGGTGCAGGGGAAGGGAGGGTGATTGACAGGTGGTGATTGAGAGAAGCGCCTGCCCGCGCTGTGATTGGTGCAGGGGAAGGGAGGGTGATTGACAGGTGGCGATTGTTGAAGCGCCTGCCCGCCCTGTGATTGGTGCAGGGGAAGGGAGGGTGATTGACAGGTGGTGATTGAGAGAAGCGCCTGCCCGCCCTGTGATTGGTGCAGGGGAAGGGAGGGTGATTGACAGGTGGCGATTGTTGAAGCGCCTGCCCGCCCTGTGATTGGTGCAGGGGAAGGGAGGGTGATTGACAGGTGGCGATTGAGAGAAGCGCCTGCCCGCGCTGTGATTGGTGCAGGGGAAGGGAGGGTGATTGACAGGTGACGAGTGAGAGAAGCGCCTGCCCGCGCTGTGATTGGTGCAGGGGAAGGGAGGGTGATTGACAGGTGGTGATTGAGAGAAGCGCCTGCCCGCGCTGTGATTGGCGCAGGGGAAGGGAGGGTGATTGACAGGTGGGGATTGAGAGAAGCGCCTGCCCGCGCTGTGATTGGTGCAGGGGAAGGGAGGGTGATTGACAGGTGACGACTGAGAGAAGCGCCTGCCCGCGCTGTGATTGGTGCAGGGGAAGGGAGGGTGATTGACAGGTGGGGATTGAGAGAAGCGCCTGCCCGCGCTGTGATTGGTGCAGGGGAAGGGAGGGTGATTGACAGGTGGCGATTGAGAGAAGCGCCTGCCCGCGCTGTGATTGGTGCAGGGGAAGGGAGGGTGATTGACAGGTGGCGATTGAGAGAAGCGCCTGCCCCGCGCTGTGATTGGTGCAGGGGAAGGGAGGGTGATTGACAGCTGGCGATTGAGAGAAGCGCCTGCCCGCCCTGTGATTGGTGCAGGGGAAGGGAGGGTGATTGACAGGTGGTGATTGAGAGAAGCGCCTGCCCGCGCTGTGATTGGTGCAGGGGAAGGGAGGGTGATTGACAGGTGGCGATTGAGAGAAGCGACTGCCCGCGCTGTGATTGGTGCAGGGGAAGGGAGGGTGATTAACAGGTGGCGATTGAGAGAAGTGCCTGCCCGCGCTCTGATTGGTGCAGGGGAAGGGAGGGTGATTGACAGGTGGGGATTGAGAGTAGCGCCTGCCTGCGCTGTGATTGGTGCAGGGGAAGGGAGGGTGATTGACAGGTGGTGATTGTTGAGGCGCCTGCCCGCGCTGTGATTGGTGCAGGGGGAGGGTGATTGACAGGTGGCGATTGAGAGAAGCGCCTGCCCGCGCTGTGATTGGTGCAGGGGAAGGGAGGGTGATTGACAGGTGGTGATTGTTGAAGCGCCTGCCCGCGCTGTGATTGGTGCAGGGGAAGGGAGGGTGATTGACAGGTGGTGATTGAGAGAAGCGTCTGCCCGCGCTGTGATTGGTGCAGGGGAAGGGAGGGTGATTGACAGGTGACGATTGAGAGAAGCGCCGGCCCGCGCTGTGATTGGTGCAGGGGAAGGGAGGGTGATTGACAGGTGGTGATTGAGAGACGTGCCTGCCCGCGCTGTGATTGGTGCAGGGGAAGGGAGGGTGATTGACAGGTGGCGATTGTTGAGGCGCCTGCCCGCGCTGTGATTGGTGCAGGGGGAGGGTGATTGACAGGTGGCGATTGAGAGAAGCGCCTGCCCGCGCTGTGATTGGTGCAGGGGAAGGGAGGGTGATTGACAGGTGGCGATTGGTAGAAGCGCCTGCCCGCGCTGTGATTGGTGCAGGGGAAGGGAGGGTGATTGACAGGTGACGATTGAGAGAAGCGCCTGCCCGCGCTGTGATTGGTGCAGGGGAAGGGAGGGTGATTGACAGGTGACGATTGAGAGAAGTGCCTGCCCGCCCTGTGATTGGTGCAGGGGAAGGGAGGGTGATTGACAGGTGGTGATTGTTGAAGCGCCTGCCCGCCCTGTGATTGGTGCAGGGGAAGGGAGGGTGATTGACAGGTGGCGATTGAGAGAAGCGCCTGCCCGCGCTGTGATTGGTGCAGGGGAAGGGAGGGTGATTGACAGGTGACGACTGAGAGAAGCGCCTGCCCGCGCTGTGATTGGTGCAGGGGAAGGGAGGGTGATTGACAGGTGGGGATTGAGAGAAGCGCCTGCCCGCGCTGTGATTGGTGCAGGGGAAGGGAGGGTGATTGACAGGTGGCGATTGTAGAAGCGCCTGCCCGCGCTGTGATTGGTGCAGGGGAAGGGAGGGTGATTGACAGGTGGTGATTGAGAGAAGCGCCTGCCCGCGCTGTGATTGGTGCAGGGGAAGGGAGGGTGATTGACAGGTGGTGATTGAGAGAAGCGCCTGCCCGCGCTGTGATTGGTGCAGGGGAAGGGAGGGTGATTGACAGGTGGTGATTGTTGAAGCGCCTGCCCGCGCTGTGATTGGTGCAGGGGAAGGGAGGGTGATTGAGAGGTGGGGATTGAGAGAAGCGCCTGCCCGTGCTGTGATTGGTGCAGAGGAAGGGAGGGTGATTGACAGGTGACGATTGAGAGAAGCGCCTGCCCGCGCTGTGATTGGTGCAGGGGAAGGGAGGGTGATTGACAGGTGGCGATTGAGAGAAGCGCCTGCCCGCGCTGTGATTGGTGCAGGGGAAGGGAGGGTGATTGACAGGTGGCGATTGAGAGAAGCGCCTGCCCGCGCTGTGATTGGTGCAGGGGAAGGGAGGGTGATTGACAGGTGGTGATTGAGAGAAGCGCCTGCCCCGCGCTGTGATTGGTGCAGGGGAAGGGAGGGTGATTGACAGCTGGCGATTGAGAGAAGCGCCTGCCTGCGCTGTGATTGGTGCAGGGGAAGGGAGGGTGATTGACAGGTGGTGATTGAGAGAAGCGCCTGCCCGCGCTGTGATTGGTGCAGAGGAAGGGAGGGTGATTGACAGGTGGTGATTGTTGAAGCGCCTGCCCGCGCTGTGATTGGTGCAGGGTGAAGGGAGGGTGATTGACAGGTGGCGATTGTTGAAGCGCCTGCCCGCGCTGTGATTGGTGCAGGGGAAGGGAGGGTGATTGACAGGTGGTGATTGAGAGAAGCGCCTGCCCGCGCTGTGATTGGTGCAGGGGAAGGGAGGGTGATTGACAGGTGGTGATTGTTGAAGCGCCTGCCCGCGCTGTGATTGGTGCAGGGGAAGGGAGGGTGATTGACAGGTGGCGATTGATAGAAGCGCCTGCCCGCGCTGTGATTGGTGCAGGGGAAGGGAGGGTGATTGACAGGTGGTGATTGCGAGAAGCGCCTGCCCGCGCTGTGATTGGTGCAGGGGAAGGGAGGGTGATTGACAGGTGGGGATTGAGAGAAGCGCCTGCCCGCGCTGTGATTGGTGCAGAGGAAGGGAGGGTGATTGACAGGTGACGATTGAGAGAAGCGCCTGCCCGCGCTGTGATTGGTGCAGGGGAAGGGAGGGTGATTGACAGGTGGTGCTGGAGAGAAGCGCCTGCCCGCGCTGTGATTGGTGCAGGGGAAGGGAGGGTGATTGACAGGTGGGGATTGAGAGAAACGCCTGCCCGCGCTGTGATTGGTGCAGGGGAAGGGAGGGTGATTGACAGGTGGGGATTGAGAGAAGCGCCTGCCCGCGCTGTGATTGGTGCAGGGGAAGGGAGGGTGATTGACAGGTGGTGATTGAGAGAAGCGCCTGCCCGCGCTGTGATTGGTGCAGGGGAAGGGACGGTGATTGACAGGTGGCGATTGAGAGACGTGCCTGCCCGCGCTGTGATTGGTGCAGGGGAAGGGAGGGTGATTGACAGGTGGCGATTGGTAGAAGCGCCTGCCCGCGCTGTGATTGGTGCAGGGGGAAGGGAGGGTGATTGACAGGTGGCGATTGTTGAAGCGCCTGCCCGCGCTGTGATTGGTGCAGGGGAAGGGAGGGTGATTGACAGGTGACGATTGAGAGAAGCGCCGGCCCGCGCTGTGATTGGTGCAGGGGAAGGGAGGGTGATTGACAGGTGGTGATTGAGAGACGTGCCTGCCCGCGCTGTGATTGGTGCAGGGGAAGGGAGGGTGATTGACAGCTGGCGATTGTTGAGGCGCCTGCCCGCGCTGTGATTGGTGCAGGGGGAGGGTGATTGACAGGTGGCGATTGAGAGAAGCGCCTGCCCGCGCTGTGATTGGTGCAGGGGAAGGGAGGGTGATTGACAGGTGGCGATTGGTAGAAGCGCCTGCCCGCGCTGTGATTGGTGCAGGGGAAGGGAGGGTGATTGACAGGTGGCGATTGTTGGAGCGCCTGCCCGCGCTGTGATTGGTGCAGGGGGAGGGTGATTGACAGGTGGTGATTGAGAGAAGCGCCTGCCCGCGCTGTGATTGGTGCAGGGGAAGGGAGGGTGATTGACAGGTGACGATTGAGAGAAGCGCCTGCCCGCGCTGTGATTGGTGCAGGGGAAGGGAGGGTGATTGACAGGTGACGATTGAGAGAAGTGCCTGCCCGCGCTGTGATTGGTGCAGGGGAAGGGAGGGTGATTGACAGGTGGTGATTGAGAGAAGCGCCTGCCCGCCCTGTGATTGGTGCAGGGGAAGGGAGGGTGATTGACAGGTGGTGATTGAGAGAAGCGCCTGCCCGCGCTGTGATTGGTGCAGGGGAAGGGAGGGTGATTGACAGGTGACGACTGAGAGAAGCGCCTGCCCGCGCTGTGATTGGTGCAGGGGAAGGGAGGGTGATTGACAGGTGGGGATTGAGAGAAGCGCCTGCCCGCGCTGTGATTGGTGCAGGGGAAGGGAGGGTGATTGACAGGTGGCGATTGTTGAAGCGCCTGCCCGCGCTGTGATTGGTGCAGGGGAAGGGAGGGTGATTGACAGGTGGTGATTGAGAGAAGCGCCTGCCCGCGCTGTGATTGGTGCAGGGGAAGGGAGGGTGATTGACAGGTGGTGATTGAGAGAAGCGCCTGCCCGCGCTGTGATTGGTGCAGGGGAAGGGAGGGTGATTGACAGGTGGCGATTGTTGGAGCGCCTGCCCGCGCTGTGATTGGTGCAGGGGGAGGGTGATTGACAGGTGGTGATTGAGAGAAGCGCCTGCCCGCGCTGTGATTGGTGCAGGGGAAGGGAGGGTGATTGACAGGTGGGGATTGAGAGAAGCGCCTGCCCGCGCTGTGATTGGTGCAGGGGAAGGGAGGGTGATTGACAGGTGGTGATTGAGAGAAGCGCCTGCCCGCGCTGTGATTGGTGCAGGGGAAGGGAGGGTGATTGACAGGTGGTGATTGTTGAAGCGCCTGCCCGCGCTGTGATTGGTGCAGGGGAAGGGAGGGTGATTGAGAGGTGGGGATTGAGAGAAGCGCCTGCCCGTGCTGTGATTGGTGCAGAGGAAGGGAGGGTGATTGACAGGTGACGATTGAGAGAAGCGCCTGCCCGCGCTGTGATTGGTGCAGGGGAAGGGAGGGTGATTGACAGGTAGCGATTGAGAGAAGCGCCTGCCCGCGCTGTGATTGGTGCAGGGGAAGGGAGGGTGATTGACAGGTGGCGATTGAGAGAAGCGCCTGCCCGCGCTGTGATTGGTGCAGGGGAAGGGAGGGTGATTGACAGGTGGTGATTGAGAGAAGCGCCTGCCCCGCGCTGTGATTGGTGCAGGGGAAGGGAGGGTGATTGACAGCTGGCGATTGAGAGAAGCGCCTGCCTGCGCTGTGATTGGTGCAGGGGAAGGGAGGGTGATTGACAGGTGGTGATTGAGAGAAGCGCCTGCCCGCGCTGTGATTGGTGCAGAGTAAGGGAGGGTGATTGACAGGTGGTGATTGTTGAAGCGCCTGCCCGCGCTGTGATTGGTGCAGGGTGAAGGGAGGGTGATTGACAGGTGGCGATTGTTGAAGCGCCTGCCCGCGCTGTGATTGGTGCAGGGGAAGGGAGGGTGATTGACAGGTGGTGATTGAGAGAAGCGCCTGCCCGCGCTGTGATTGGTGCAGGGGAAGGGAGGGTGATTGACAGGTGGTGATTGTTGAAGCGCCTGCCCGCGCTGTGATTGGTGCAGGGGAAGGGAGGGTGATTGACAGGTGGCGATTGATAGAAGCGCCTGCCCGCGCTGTGATTGGTGCAGGGGAAGGGAGGGTGATTGACAGGTGGTGATTGCGAGAAGCGCCTGCCCGCGCTGTGATTGGTGCAGGGGAAGGGAGGGTGATTGACAGGTGGGGATTGAGAGAAGCGCCTGCCCGCGCTGTGATTGGTGCAGAGGAAGGGAGGGTGATTGACAGGTGACGATTGAGAGAAGCGCCTGCCCGCGCTGTGATTGGTGCAGGGGAAGGGAGGGTGATTGACAGGTGGTGCTGGAGAGAAGCGCCTGCCCGCGCTGTGATTGGTGCAGGGGAAGGGAGGGTGATTGACAGGTGGGGATTGAGAGAAACGCCTGCCCGCGCTGTGATTGGTGCAGGGGAAGGGAGGGTGATTGACAGGTGGGGATTGAGAGAAGCGCCTGCCCGCGCTGTGATTGGTGCAGGGGAAGGGAGGGTGATTGACAGGTGGTGATTGAGAGAAGCGCCTGCCCGCGCTGTGATTGGTGCAGGGGAAGGGACGGTGATTGACAGGTGGCGATTGAGAGACGTGCCTGCCCGCGCTGTGATTGGTGCAGGGGAAGGGAGGGTGATTGACAGGTGGCGATTGGTAGAAGCGCCTGCCCGCGCTGTGATTGGTGCAGGGGGAAGGGAGGGTGATTGACAGGTGGCGATTGTTGAAGCGCCTGCCCGCGCTGTGATTGGTGCAGGGGAAGGGAGGGTGATTGACAGGTGACGATTGAGAGAAGCGCCGGCCCGCGCTGTGATTGGTGCAGGGGAAGGGAGGGTGATTGACAGGTGGTGATTGAGAGACGTGCCTGCCCGCGCTGTGATTGGTGCAGGGGAAGGGAGGGTGATTGACAGCTGGCGATTGTTGAGGCGCCTGCCCGCGCTGTGATTGGTGCAGGGGGAGGGTGATTGACAGGTGGCGATTGAGAGAAGCGCCTGCCCGCGCTGTGATTGGTGCAGGGGAAGGGAGGGTGATTGACAGGTGGCGATTGGTAGAAGCGCCTGCCCGCGCTGTGATTGGTGCAGGGGAAGGGAGGGTGATTGACAGGTGGCGATTGTTGGAGCGCCTGCCCGCGCTGTGATTGGTGCAGGGGGAGGGTGATTGACAGGTGGTGATTGAGAGAAGCGCCTGCCCGCGCTGTGATTGGTGCAGGGGAAGGGAGGGTGATTGACAGGTGACGATTGAGAGAAGCGCCTGCCCGCGCTGTGATTGGTGCAGGGGAAGGGAGGGTGATTGACAGGTGACGATTGAGAGAAGTGCCTGCCCGCGCTGTGATTGGTGCAGGGGAAGGGAGGGTGATTGACAGGTGGTGATTGAGAGAAGCGCCTGCCCGCCCTGTGATTGGTGCAGGGGAAGGGAGGGTGATTGACAGGTGGTGATTGAGAGAAGCGCCTGCCCGCGCTGTGATTGGTGCAGGGGAAGGGAGGGTGATTGACAGGTGGTGCTGGAGAGAAGCGCCTGCCCGCGCTGTGATTGGTGCAGGGGAAGGGAGGGTGATTGACAGGTGGGGATTGAGAGAAACGCCTGCCCGCGCTGTGATTGGTGCAGGGGAAGGGAGGGTGATTGACAGGTGGGGATTGAGAGAAGCGCCTGCCCGCGCTGTGATTGGTGCAGGGGAAGGGAGGGTGATTGACAGGTGGTGATTGAGAGAAGCGCCTGCCCGCGCTGTGATTGGTGCAGGGGAAGGGACGGTGATTGACAGGTGGCGATTGAGAGACGTGCCTGCCCGCGCTGTGATTGGTGCAGGGGAAGGGAGGGTGATTGACAGGTGGCGATTGGTAGAAGCGCCTGCCCGCGCTGTGATTGGTGCAGGGGGAAGGGAGGGTGATTGACAGGTGGCGATTGTTGAAGCGCCTGCCCGCGCTGTGATTGGTGCAGGGGAAGGGAGGGTGATTGACAGGTGACGATTGAGAGAAGCGCCGGCCCGCGCTGTGATTGGTGCAGGGGAAGGGAGGGTGATTGACAGGTGGTGATTGAGAGACGTGCCTGCCCGCGCTGTGATTGGTGCAGGGGAAGGGAGGGTGATTGACAGCTGGCGATTGTTGAGGCGCCTGCCCGCGCTGTGATTGGTGCAGGGGGAGGGTGATTGACAGGTGGCGATTGAGAGAAGCGCCTGCCCGCGCTGTGATTGGTGCAGGGGAAGGGAGGGTGATTGACAGGTGGCGATTGGTAGAAGCGCCTGCCCGCGCTGTGATTGGTGCAGGGGAAGGGAGGGTGATTGACAGGTGGCGATTGTTGGAGCGCCTGCCCGCGCTGTGATTGGTGCAGGGGGAGGGTGATTGACAGGTGGTGATTGAGAGAAGCGCCTGCCCGCGCTGTGATTGGTGCAGGGGAAGGGAGGGTGATTGACAGGTGACGATTGAGAGAAGCGCCTGCCCGCGCTGTGATTGGTGCAGGGGAAGGGAGGGTGATTGACAGGTGACGATTGAGAGAAGTGCCTGCCCGCGCTGTGATTGGTGCAGGGGAAGGGAGGGTGATTGACAGGTGGTGATTGAGAGAAGCGCCTGCCCGCCCTGTGATTGGTGCAGGGGAAGGGAGGGTGATTGACAGGTGGTGATTGAGAGAAGCGCCTGCCCGCGCTGTGATTGGTGCAGGGGAAGGGAGGGTGATTGACAGGTGACGACTGAGAGAAGCGCCTGCCCGCGCTGTGATTGGTGCAGGGGAAGGGAGGGTGATTGACAGGTGGGGATTGAGAGAAGCGCCTGCCCGCGCTGTGATTGGTGCAGGGGAAGGGAGGGTGAT
This sequence comes from Somniosus microcephalus, assembly GCF_052327205.1. NCBI lineage: Eukaryota > Metazoa > Chordata > Chondrichthyes > Squaliformes > Somniosidae > Somniosus > Somniosus microcephalus. The sequence continues at coordinate 1,507,922 of NC_141019.1, forward strand.
TGACAGGTGGCGATTGTTGAAGCGCCTGCCCGCGCTGTGATTGGTGCAGGGGAAGGGAGGGTGATTGACAGGTGGTGATTGAGAGAAGCGCCTGCCCGCGCTGTGATTGGTGCAGGGGAAGGGAGGGTGATTGACAGGTGGTGATTGAGAGAAGCGCCTGCCCGCGCTGTGATTGGTGCAGGGGAAGGGAGGGTGATTGACAGGTGGCGATTGTTGGAGCGCCTGCCCGCGCTGTGATTGGTGCAGGGGGAGGGTGATTGACAGGTGGTGATTGAGAGAAGCGCCTGCCCGCGCTGTGATTGGTGCAGGGGAAGGGAGGGTGATTGACAGGTGGGGATTGAGAGAAGCGCCTGCCCGCGCTGTGATTGGTGCAGGGGAAGGGAGGGTGATTGACAGGTGGTGATTGAGAGAAGCGCCTGCCCGCGCTGTGATTGGTGCAGGGGAAGGGAGGGTGATTGACAGGTGGTGATTGTTGAAGCGCCTGCCCGCGCTGTGATTGGTGCAGGGGAAGGGAGGGTGATTGAGAGGTGGGGATTGAGAGAAGCGCCTGCCCGTGCTGTGATTGGTGCAGAGGAAGGGAGGGTGATTGACAGGTGACGATTGAGAGAAGCGCCTGCCCGCGCTGTGATTGGTGCAGGGGAAGGGAGGGTGATTGACAGGTAGCGATTGAGAGAAGCGCCTGCCCGCGCTGTGATTGGTGCAGGGGAAGGGAGGGTGATTGACAGGTGGCGATTGAGAGAAGCGCCTGCCCGCGCTGTGATTGGTGCAGGGGAAGGGAGGGTGATTGACAGGTGGTGATTGAGAGAAGCGCCTGCCCCGCGCTGTGATTGGTGCAGGGGAAGGGAGGGTGATTGACAGCTGGCGATTGAGAGAAGCGCCTGCCTGCGCTGTGATTGGTGCAGGGGAAGGGAGGGTGATTGACAGGTGGTGATTGAGAGAAGCGCCTGCCCGCGCTGTGATTGGTGCAGAGTAAGGGAGGGTGATTGACAGGTGGTGATTGTTGAAGCGCCTGCCCGCGCTGTGATTGGTGCAGGGTGAAGGGAGGGTGATTGACAGGTGGCGATTGTTGAAGCGCCTGCCCGCGCTGTGATTGGTGCAGGGGAAGGGAGGGTGATTGACAGGTGGTGATTGAGAGAAGCGCCTGCCCGCGCTGTGATTGGTGCAGGGGAAGGGAGGGTGATTGACAGGTGGTGATTGTTGAAGCGCCTGCCCGCGCTGTGATTGGTGCAGGGGAAGGGAGGGTGATTGACAGGTGGTGATTGCGAGAAGCGCCTGCCCGCGCTGTGATTGGTGCAGGGGAAGGGAGGGTGATTGACAGGTGGGGATTGAGAGAAGCGCCTGCCCGCGCTGTGATTGGTGCAGAGGAAGGGAGGGTGATTGACAGGTGACGATTGAGAGAAGCGCCTGCCCGCGCTGTGATTGGTGCAGGGGAAGGGAGGGTGATTGACAGGTGGTGCTGGAGAGAAGCGCCTGCCCGCGCTGTGATTGGTGCAGGGGAAGGGAGGGTGATTGACAGGTGGGGATTGAGAGAAACGCCTGCCCGCGCTGTGATTGGTGCAGGGGAAGGGAGGGTGATTGACAGGTGGGGATTGAGAGAAGCGCCTGCCCGCGCTGTGATTGGTGCAGGGGAAGGGAGGGTGATTGACAGGTGGTGATTGAGAGAAGCGCCTGCCCGCGCTGTGATTGGTGCAGGGGAAGGGACGGTGATTGACAGGTGGCGATTGAGAGACGTGCCTGCCCGCGCTGTGATTGGTGCAGGGGAAGGGAGGGTGATTGACAGGTGGCGATTGGTAGAAGCGCCTGCCCGCGCTGTGATTGGTGCAGGGGGAAGGGAGGGTGATTGACAGGTGGCGATTGTTGAAGCGCCTGCCCGCGCTGTGATTGGTGCAGGGGAAGGGAGGGTGATTGACAGGTGACGATTGAGAGAAGCGCCGGCCCGCGCTGTGATTGGTGCAGGGGAAGGGAGGGTGATTGACAGGTGGTGATTGAGAGACGTGCCTGCCCGCGCTGTGATTGGTGCAGGGGAAGGGAGGGTGATTGACAGCTGGCGATTGTTGAGGCGCCTGCCCGCGCTGTGATTGGTGCAGGGGGAGGGTGATTGACAGGTGGCGATTGAGAGAAGCGCCTGCCCGCGCTGTGATTGGTGCAGGGGAAGGGAGGGTGATTGACAGGTGGCGATTGGTAGAAGCGCCTGCCCGCGCTGTGATTGGTGCAGGGGAAGGGAGGGTGATTGACAGGTGGCGATTGTTGGAGCGCCTGCCCGCGCTGTGATTGGTGCAGGGGGAGGGTGATTGACAGGTGGTGATTGAGAGAAGCGCCTGCCCGCGCTGTGATTGGTGCAGGGGAAGGGAGGGTGATTGACAGGTGACGATTGAGAGAAGCGCCTGCCCGCGCTGTGATTGGTGCAGGGGAAGGGAGGGTGATTGACAGGTGACGATTGAGAGAAGTGCCTGCCCGCGCTGTGATTGGTGCAGGGGAAGGGAGGGTGATTGACAGGTGGTGATTGAGAGAAGCGCCTGCCCGCCCTGTGATTGGTGCAGGGGAAGGGAGGGTGATTGACAGGTGGTGATTGAGAGAAGCGCCTGCCCGCGCTGTGATTGGTGCAGGGGAAGGGAGGGTGATTGACAGGTGACGACTGAGAGAAGCGCCTGCCCGCGCTGTGATTGGTGCAGGGGAAGGGAGGGTGATTGACAGGTGGGGATTGAGAGAAGCGCCTGCCCGCGCTGTGATTGGTGCAGGGGAAGGGAGGGTGATTGACAGGTGGCGATTGTTGAAGCGCCTGCCCGCGCTGTGATTGGTGCAGGGGAAGGGAGGGTGATTGACAGGTGGTGATTGAGAGAAGCGCCTGCCCGCGCTGTGATTGGTGCAGGGGAAGGGAGGGTGATTGACAGGTGGTGATTGAGAGAAGCGCCTGCCCGCGCTGTGATTGGTGCAGGGGAAGGGAGGGTGATTGACAGGTGGCGATTGTTGGAGCGCCTGCCCGCGCTGTGATTGGTGCAGGGGGAGGGTGATTGACAGGTGGTGATTGAGAGAAGCGCCTGCCCGCGCTGTGATTGGTGCAGGGGAAGGGAGGGTGATTGACAGGTGGGGATTGAGAGAAGCGCCTGCCCGCGCTGTGATTGGTGCAGGGGAAGGGAGGGTGATTGACAGGTGGTGATTGAGAGAAGCGCCTGCCCGCGCTGTGATTGGTGCAGGGGAAGGGAGGGTGATTGACAGGTGGTGATTGTTGAAGCGCCTGCCCGCGCTGTGATTGGTGCAGGGGAAGGGAGGGTGATTGAGAGGTGGGGATTGAGAGAAGCGCCTGCCCGTGCTGTGATTGGTGCAGAGGAAGGGAGGGTGATTGACAGGTGACGATTGAGAGAAGCGCCTGCCCGCGCTGTGATTGGTGCAGGGGAAGGGAGGGTGATTGACAGGTAGCGATTGAGAGAAGCGCCTGCCCGCGCTGTGATTGGTGCAGGGGAAGGGAGGGTGATTGACAGGTGGCGATTGAGAGAAGCGCCTGCCCGCGCTGTGATTGGTGCAGGGGAAGGGAGGGTGATTGACAGGTGGTGATTGAGAGAAGCGCCTGCCCCGCGCTGTGATTGGTGCAGGGGAAGGGAGGGTGATTGACAGCTGGCGATTGAGAGAAGCGCCTGCCTGCGCTGTGATTGGTGCAGGGGAAGGGAGGGTGATTGACAGGTGGTGATTGAGAGAAGCGCCTGCCCGCGCTGTGATTGGTGCAGAGTAAGGGAGGGTGATTGACAGGTGGTGATTGTTGAAGCGCCTGCCCGCGCTGTGATTGGTGCAGGGTGAAGGGAGGGTGATTGACAGGTGGCGATTGTTGAAGCGCCTGCCCGCGCTGTGATTGGTGCAGGGGAAGGGAGGGTGATTGACAGGTGGTGATTGAGAGAAGCGCCTGCCCGCGCTGTGATTGGTGCAGGGGAAGGGAGGGTGATTGACAGGTGGTGATTGTTGAAGCGCCTGCCCGCGCTGTGATTGGTGCAGGGGAAGGGAGGGTGATTGACAGGTGGCGATTGATAGAAGCGCCTGCCCGCGCTGTGATTGGTGCAGGGGAAGGGAGGGTGATTGACAGGTGGTGATTGCGAGAAGCGCCTGCCCGCGCTGTGATTGGTGCAGGGGAAGGGAGGGTGATTGACAGGTGGGGATTGAGAGAAGCGCCTGCCCGCGCTGTGATTGGTGCAGAGGAAGGGAGGGTGATTGACAGGTGACGATTGAGAGAAGCGCCTGCCCGCGCTGTGATTGGTGCAGGGGAAGGGAGGGTGATTGACAGGTGGTGCTGGAGAGAAGCGCCTGCCCGCGCTGTGATTGGTGCAGGGGAAGGGAGGGTGATTGACAGGTGGGGATTGAGAGAAACGCCTGCCCGCGCTGTGATTGGTGCAGGGGAAGGGAGGGTGATTGACAGGTGGGGATTGAGAGAAGCGCCTGCCCGCGCTGTGATTGGTGCAGGGGAAGGGAGGGTGATTGACAGGTGGTGATTGAGAGAAGCGCCTGCCCGCGCTGTGATTGGTGCAGGGGAAGGGACGGTGATTGACAGGTGGCGATTGAGAGACGTGCCTGCCCGCGCTGTGATTGGTGCAGGGGAAGGGAGGGTGATTGACAGGTGGCGATTGGTAGAAGCGCCTGCCCGCGCTGTGATTGGTGCAGGGGGAAGGGAGGGTGATTGACAGGTGGCGATTGTTGAAGCGCCTGCCCGCGCTGTGATTGGTGCAGGGGAAGGGAGGGTGATTGACAGGTGACGATTGAGAGAAGCGCCGGCCCGCGCTGTGATTGGTGCAGGGGAAGGGAGGGTGATTGACAGGTGGTGATTGAGAGACGTGCCTGCCCGCGCTGTGATTGGTGCAGGGGAAGGGAGGGTGATTGACAGCTGGCGATTGTTGAGGCGCCTGCCCGCGCTGTGATTGGTGCAGGGGGAGGGTGATTGACAGGTGGCGATTGAGAGAAGCGCCTGCCCGCGCTGTGATTGGTGCAGGGGAAGGGAGGGTGATTGACAGGTGGCGATTGGTAGAAGCGCCTGCCCGCGCTGTGATTGGTGCAGGGGAAGGGAGGGTGATTGACAGGTGGCGATTGTTGGAGCGCCTGCCCGCGCTGTGATTGGTGCAGGGGGAGGGTGATTGACAGGTGGTGATTGAGAGAAGCGCCTGCCCGCGCTGTGATTGGTGCAGGGGAAGGGAGGGTGATTGACAGGTGACGATTGAGAGAAGCGCCTGCCCGCGCTGTGATTGGTGCAGGGGAAGGGAGGGTGATTGACAGGTGACGATTGAGAGAAGTGCCTGCCCGCGCTGTGATTGGTGCAGGGGAAGGGAGGGTGATTGACAGGTGGTGATTGAGAGAAGCGCCTGCCCGCCCTGTGATTGGTGCAGGGGAAGGGAGGGTGATTGACAGGTGGTGATTGAGAGAAGCGCCTGCCCGCGCTGTGATTGGTGCAGGGGAAGGGAGGGTGATTGACAGGTGACGACTGAGAGAAGCGCCTGCCCGCGCTGTGATTGGTGCAGGGGAAGGGAGGGTGATTGACAGGTGGGGATTGAGAGAAGCGCCTGCCCGCGCTGTGATTGGTGCAGGGGAAGGGAGGGTGATTGACAGGTGGCGATTGTTGAAGCGCCTGCCCGCGCTGTGATTGGTGCAGGGGAAGGGAGGGTGATTGACAGGTGGTGATTGAGAGAAGCGCCTGCCCGCGCTGTGATTGGTGCAGGGGAAGGGAGGGTGATTGACAGGTGGTGATTGAGAGAAGCGCCTGCCCGCGCTGTGATTGGTGCAGGGGAAGGGAGGGTGATTGACAGGTGGCGATTGTTGGAGCGCCTGCCCGCGCTGTGATTGGTGCAGGGGGAGGGTGATTGACAGGTGGTGATTGAGAGAAGCGCCTGCCCGCGCTGTGATTGGTGCAGGGGAAGGGAGGGTGATTGACAGGTGACGATTGAGAGAAGCGCCTGCCCGCGCTGTGATTGGTGCAGGGGAAGGGAGGGTGATTGACAGGTGACGATTGAGAGAAGTGCCTGCCCGCGCTGTGATTGGTGCAGGGGAAGGGAGGGTGATTGACAGGTGGTGATTGAGAGAAGCGCCTGCCCGCCCTGTGATTGGTGCAGGGGAAGGGAGGGTGATTGACAGGTGGTGATTGTTGAAGCGCCTGCCCGCCCTGTGATTGGTGCAGGGGAAGGGAGGGTGATTGACAGGTGGCGATTGAGAGAAGCGCCTGCCCGCGCTGTGATTGGTGCAGGGGAAGGGAGGGTGATTGACAGGTGGTGCTGGAGAGAAGCGCCTGCCCGCGCTGTGATTGGTGCAGGGGAAGGGAGGGTGATTGACAGGTGGGGATTGAGAGAAGCGCCTGCCCGCGCTGTGATTGGTGCAGGGGAAGGGAGGGTGATTGACAGGTGGTGATTGAGAGAAGCGCCTGCCCGCGCTGTGATTGGTGCAGAGGAAGGGAGGGTGATTGACAGGTGGTGATTGTTGAAGCGCCTGCCCGCGCTGTGATTGGTGCAGGGTGAAGGGAGGGTGATTGACAGGTGGCGATTGTTGAAGCGCCTGCCCGCGCTGTGATTGGTGCAGGGGAAGGGAGGGTGATTGACAGGTGGTGATTGAGAGAAGCGCCTGCCCGCGCTGTGATTGGTGCAGGGGAAGGGAGGGTGATTGACAGGTGGTGATTGAGAGAAGCGCCTGCCCGCGCTGTGATTGGTGCAGGGGAAGGGAGGGTGATTGACAGGTGGTGATTGAGAGAAGCGCCTGCCCGCGCTGTGATTGGTGCAGGGGAAGGGAGGGTGATTGACAGGTGGCGATTGTTGGAGCGCCTGCCCGCGCTGTGATTGGTGCAGGGGGAGGGTGATTGACAGGTGGTGATTGAGAGAAGCGCCTGCCCGCGCTGTGATTGGTGCAGGGGAAGGGAGGGTGATTGACAGGTGACGATTGAGAGAAGCGCCTGCCCGCGCTGTGATTGGTGCAGGGGAAGGGAGGGTGATTGACAGGTGACGATTGAGAGAAGTGCCTGCCCGCGCTGTGATTGGTGCAGGGGAAGGGAGGGTGATTGACAGGTGGTGATTGAGAGAAGCGCCTGCCCGCCCTGTGATTGGTGCAGGGGAAGGGAGGGTGATTGACAGGTGGTGATTGAGAGAAGCGCCTGCCCGCGCTGTGATTGGTGCAGGGGAAGGGAGGGTGATTGACAGGTGACGACTGAGAGAAGCGCCTGCCCGCGCTGTGATTGGTGCAGGGGAAGGGAGGGTGATTGACAGGTGGGGATTGAGAGAAGCGCCTGCCCGCGCTGTGATTGGTGCAGGGGAAGGGAGGGTGATTGACAGGTGGCGATTGTTGAAGCGCCTGCCCGCGCTGTGATTGGTGCAGGGGAAGGGAGGGTGATTGACAGGTGGTGATTGAGAGAAGCGCCTGCCCGCGCTGTGATTGGTGCAGGGGAAGGGAGGGTGATTGACAGGTGGTGATTGAGAGAAGCGCCTGCCCGCGCTGTGATTGGTGCAGGGGAAGGGAGGGTGATTGACAGGTGGCGATTGTTGGAGCGCCTGCCCGCGCTGTGATTGGTGCAGGGGGAGGGTGATTGACAGGTGGTGATTGAGAGAAGCGCCTGCCCGCGCTGTGATTGGTGCAGGGGAAGGGAGGGTGATTGACAGGTGACGATTGAGAGAAGCGCCTGCCCGCGCTGTGATTGGTGCAGGGGAAGGGAGGGTGATTGACAGGTGACGATTGAGAGAAGTGCCTGCCCGCGCTGTGATTGGTGCAGGGGAAGGGAGGGTGATTGACAGGTGGTGATTGAGAGAAGCGCCTGCCCGCCCTGTGATTGGTGCAGGGGAAGGGAGGGTGATTGACAGGTGGTGATTGTTGAAGCGCCTGCCCGCCCTGTGATTGGTGCAGGGGAAGGGAGGGTGATTGACAGGTGGCGATTGAGAGAAGCGCCTGCCCGCGCTGTGATTGGTGCAGGGGAAGGGAGGGTGATTGACAGGTGGTGCTGGAGAGAAGCGCCTGCCCGCGCTGTGATTGGTGCAGGGGAAGGGAGGGTGATTGACAGGTGGGGATTGAGAGAAGCGCCTGCCCGCGCTGTGATTGGTGCAGGGGAAGGGAGGGTGATTGACAGGTGGTGATTGAGAGAAGCGCCTGCCCGCGCTGTGATTGGTGCAGAGGAAGGGAGGGTGATTGACAGGTGGTGATTGTTGAAGCGCCTGCCCGCGCTGTGATTGGTGCAGGGTGAAGGGAGGGTGATTGACAGGTGGCGATTGTTGAAGCGCCTGCCCGCGCTGTGATTGGTGCAGGGGAAGGGAGGGTGATTGACAGGTGGTGATTGAGAGAAGCGCCTGCCCGCGCTGTGATTGGTGCAGGGGAAGGGAGGGTGATTGACAGGTGGTGATTGAGAGAAGCGCCTGCCCGCGCTGTGATTGGTGCAGGGGAAGGGAGGGTGATTGACAGGTGGTGATTGAGAGAAGCGCCTGCCCGCGCTGTGATTGGTGCAGGGGAAGGGAGGGTGATTGACAGGTGGTGATTGAGAGAAGCGCCTGCCCGCGCTGTGATTGGTGCAGGGGAAGGGAGGGTGATTGACAGGTGGTGATTGAGAGAAGCGCCTGCCCGCGCTGTGATTGGTGCAGGGGAAGGGAGGGTGATTGACAGGTGGTGATTGTTGAAGCGCCTGCCTGCGCTGTGATTGGTGCAGGGGAAGGGAGGGTGATTGACAGGTGGTGATTGAGAGAAGCGCCTGCCCGCGCTGTGATTGGTGCAGGGGAAGGGAGGGTGATTGACAGGTGGTGATTGAGAGAAGCGCCTGCCCGCGCTGTGATTGGTGCAGGGGAAGGGAGGGTGATTGACAGGTGGCGATTGTTGGAGCGCCTGCCCGCGCTGTGATTGGTGCAGGGGGAGGGTGATTGACAGGTGGTGATTGAGAGAAGCGCCTGCCCGCGCTGTGATTGGTGCAGGGGAAGGGAGGGTGATTGACAGGTGACGATTGAGAGAAGCGCCTGCCCGCGCTGTGATTGGTGCAGGGGAAGGGAGGGTGATTGACAGGTGACGATTGAGAGAAGTGCCTGCCCGCGCTGTGATTGGTGCAGGGGAAGGGAGGGTGATTGACAGGTGGTGATTGAGAGAAGCGCCTGCCCGCCCTGTGATTGGTGCAGGGGAAGGGAGGGTGATTGACAGGTGGTGATTGAGAGAAGCGCCTGCCCGCGCTGTGATTGGTGCAGGGGAAGGGAGGGTGATTGACAGGTGACGACTGAGAGAAGCGCCTGCCCGCGCTGTGATTGGTGCAGGGGAAGGGAGGGTGATTGACAGGTGACGATTGAGAGAAGCGCCTGCCCGCGCTGTGATTGGTGCAGGGGAAGGGAGGGTGATTGACAGGTGACGATTGAGAGAAGCGCCTGCCCGCGCTGTGATTGGTGCAGGGGAAGGGAGGGTGATTGACAGGTGACGATTGAGAGAAGTGCCTGCCCGCGCTGTGATTGGTGCAGGGGAAGGGAGGGTGATTGACAGGTGGTGATTGAGAGAAGCGCCTGCCCGCCCTGTGATTGGTGCAGGGGAAGGGAGGGTGATTGACAGGTGGTGATTGTTGAAGCGCCTGCCCGCCCTGTGATTGGTGCAGGGGAAGGGAGGGTGATTGACAGGTGGCGATTGAGAGAAGCGCCTGCCCGCGCTGTGATTGGTGCAGGGGAAGGGAGGGTGATTGACAGGTGGTGCTGGAGAGAAGCGCCTGCCCGCGCTGTGATTGGTGCAGGGGAAGGGAGGGTGATTGACAGGTGGGGATTGAGAGAAGCGCCTGCCCGCGCTGTGATTGGTGCAGGGGAAGGGAGGGTGATTGACAGGTGGTGATTGAGAGAAGCGCCTGCCCGCGCTGTGATTGGTGCAGAGGAAGGGAGGGTGATTGACAGGTGGTGATTGTTGAAGCGCCTGCCCGCGCTGTGATTGGTGCAGGGTGAAGGGAGGGTGATTGACAGGTGGCGATTGTTGAAGCGCCTGCCCGCGCTGTGATTGGTGCAGGGGAAGGGAGGGTGATTGACAGGTGGTGATTGAGAGAAGCGCCTGCCCGCGCTGTGATTGGTGCAGGGGAAGGGAGGGTGATTGACAGGTGGTGATTGAGAGAAGCGCCTGCCCGCGCTGTGATTGGTGCAGGGGAAGGGAGGGTGATTGACAGGTGGTGATTGAGAGAAGCGCCTGCCCGCGCTGTGATTGGTGCAGGGGAAGGGAGGGTGATTGACAGGTGGCGATTGTTGGAGCGCCTGCCCGCGCTGTGATTGGTGCAGGGGGAGGGTGATTGACAGGTGGTGATTGAGAGAAGCGCCTGCCCGCGCTGTGATTGGTGCAGGGGAAGGGAGGGTGATTGACAGGTGACGATTGAGAGAAGCGCCTGCCCGCGCTGTGATTGGTGCAGGGGAAGGGAGGGTGATTGACAGGTGACGATTGAGAGAAGTGCCTGCCCGCGCTGTGATTGGTGCAGGGGAAGGGAGGGTGATTGACAGGTGGTGATTGAGAGAAGCGCCTGCCCGCCCTGTGATTGGTGCAGGGGAAGGGAGGGTGATTGACAGGTGGTGATTGAGAGAAGCGCCTGCCCGCGCTGTGATTGGTGCAGGGGAAGGGAGGGTGATTGACAGGTGACGACTGAGAGAAGCGCCTGCCCGCGCTGTGATTGGTGCAGGGGAAGGGAGGGTGATTGACAGGTGGGGATTGAGAGAAGCGCCTGCCCGCGCTGTGATTGGTGCAGGGGAAGGGAGGGTGATTGACAGGTGGCGATTGTTGAAGCGCCTGCCCGCGCTGTGATTGGTGCAGGGGAAGGGAGGGTGATTGACAGGTGGTGATTGAGAGAAGCGCCTGCCCGCGCTGTGATTGGTGCAGGGGAAGGGAGGGTGATTGACAGGTGGTGATTGAGAGAAGCGCCTGCCCGCGCTGTGATTGGTGCAGGGGAAGGGAGGGTGATTGACAGGTGGCGATTGTTGGAGCGCCTGCCCGCGCTGTGATTGGTGCAGGGGGAGGGTGATTGACAGGTGGTGATTGAGAGAAGCGCCTGCCCGCGCTGTGATTGGTGCAGGGGAAGGGAGGGTGATTGACAGGTGACGATTGAGAGAAGCGCCTGCCCGCGCTGTGATTGGTGCAGGGGAAGGGAGGGTGATTGACAGGTGACGATTGAGAGAAGTGCCTGCCCGCGCTGTGATTGGTGCAGGGGAAGGGAGGGTGATTGACAGGTGGTGATTGAGAGAAGCGCCTGCCCGCCCTGTGATTGGTGCAGGGGAAGGGAGGGTGATTGACAGGTGGTGATTGTTGAAGCGCCTGCCCGCCCTGTGATTGGTGCAGGGGAAGGGAGGGTGATTGACAGGTGGCGATTGAGAGAAGCGCCTGCCCGCGCTGTGATTGGTGCAGGGGAAGGGAGGGTGATTGACAGGTGGTGCTGGAGAGAAGCGCCTGCCCGCGCTGTGATTGGTGCAGGGGAAGGGAGGGTGATTGACAGGTGGGGATTGAGAGAAGCGCCTGCCCGCGCTGTGATTGGTGCAGGGGAAGGGAGGGTGATTGACAGGTGGTGATTGAGAGAAGCGCCTGCCCGCGCTGTGATTGGTGCAGAGGAAGGGAGGGTGATTGACAGGTGGTGATTGTTGAAGCGCCTGCCCGCGCTGTGATTGGTGCAGGGTGAAGGGAGGGTGATTGACAGGTGGCGATTGTTGAAGCGCCTGCCCGCGCTGTGATTGGTGCAGGGGAAGGGAGGGTGATTGACAGGTGGTGATTGAGAGAAGCGCCTGCCCGCGCTGTGATTGGTGCAGGGGAAGGGAGGGTGATTGACAGGTGGTGATTGAGAGAAGCGCCTGCCCGCGCTGTGATTGGTGCAGGGGAAGGGAGGGTGATTGACAGGTGGTGATTGAGAGAAGCGCCTGCCCGCGCTGTGATTGGTGCAGGGGAAGGGAGGGTGATTGACAGGTGGTGATTGAGAGAAGCGCCTGCCCGCGCTGTGATTGGTGCAGGGGAAGGGAGGGTGATTGACAGGTGGTGATTGAGAGAAGCGCCTGCCCGCGCTGTGATTGGTGCAGGGGAAGGGAGGGTGATTGACAGGTGGTGATTGTTGAAGCGCCTGCCTGCGCTGTGATTGGTGCAGGGGAAGGGAGGGTGATTGACAGGTGGTGATTGAGAGAAGCGCCTGCCCGCGCTGTGATTGGTGCAGGGGAAGGGAGGGTGATTGACAGGTGGTGATTGAGAGAAGCGCCTGCCCGCGCTGTGATTGGTGCAGGGGAAGGGAGGGTGATTGACAGGTGGCGATTGTTGGAGCGCCTGCCCGCGCTGTGATTGGTGCAGGGGGAGGGTGATTGACAGGTGGTGATTGAGAGAAGCGCCTGCCCGCGCTGTGATTGGTGCAGGGGAAGGGAGGGTGATTGACAGGTGACGATTGAGAGAAGCGCCTGCCCGCGCTGTGATTGGTGCAGGGGAAGGGAGGGTGATTGACAGGTGACGATTGAGAGAAGTGCCTGCCCGCGCTGTGATTGGTGCAGGGGAAGGGAGGGTGATTGACAGGTGGTGATTGAGAGAAGCGCCTGCCCGCCCTGTGATTGGTGCAGGGGAAGGGAGGGTGATTGACAGGTGGTGATTGAGAGAAGCGCCTGCCCGCGCTGTGATTGGTGCAGGGGAAGGGAGGGTGATTGACAGGTGACGACTGAGAGAAGCGCCTGCCCGCGCTGTGATTGGTGCAGGGGAAGGGAGGGTGATTGACAGGTGGGGATTGAGAGAAGCGCCTGCCCGCGCTGTGATTGGTGCAGGGGAAGGGAGGGTGATTGACAGGTGGCGATTGTTGAAGCGCCTGCCCGCGCTGTGATTGGTGCAGGGGAAGGGAGGGTGATTGACAGGTGGTGATTGAGAGAAGCGCCTGCCCGCGCTGTGATTGGTGCAGGGGAAGGGAGGGTGATTGACAGGTGGTGATTGAGAGAAGCGCCTGCCCGCGCTGTGATTGGTGCAGGGGAAGGGAGGGTGATTGACAGGTGGCGATTGTTGGAGCGCCTGCCCGCGCTGTGATTGGTGCAGGGGGAGGGTGATTGACAGGTGGTGATTGAGAGAAGCGCCTGCCCGCGCTGTGATTGGTGCAGGGGAAGGGAGGGTGATTGACAGGTGACGATTGAGAGAAGCGCCTGCCCGCGCTGTGATTGGTGCAGGGGAAGGGAGGGTGATTGACAGGTGACGATTGAGAGAAGTGCCTGCCCGCGCTGTGATTGGTGCAGGGGAAGGGAGGGTGATTGACAGGTGGTGATTGAGAGAAGCGCCTGCCCGCCCTGTGATTGGTGCAGGGGAAGGGAGGGTGATTGACAGGTGGTGATTGTTGAAGCGCCTGCCCGCCCTGTGATTGGTGCAGGGGAAGGGAGGGTGATTGACAGGTGGCGATTGAGAGAAGCGCCTGCCCGCGCTGTGATTGGTGCAGGGGAAGGGAGGGTGATTGACAGGTGGTGCTGGAGAGAAGCGCCTGCCCGCGCTGTGATTGGTGCAGGGGAAGGGAGGGTGATTGACAGGTGGGGATTGAGAGAAGCGCCTGCCCGCGCTGTGATTGGTGCAGGGGAAGGGAGGGTGATTGACAGGTGGTGATTGAGAGAAGCGCCTGCCCGCGCTGTGATTGGTGCAGAGGAAGGGAGGGTGATTGACAGGTGGTGATTGTTGAAGCGCCTGCCCGCGCTGTGATTGGTGCAGGGTGAAGGGAGGGTGATTGACAGGTGGCGATTGTTGAAGCGCCTGCCCGCGCTGTGATTGGTGCAGGGGAAGGGAGGGTGATTGACAGGTGGTGATTGAGAGAAGCGCCTGCCCGCGCTGTGATTGGTGCAGGGGAAGGGAGGGTGATTGACAGGTGGTGATTGAGAGAAGCGCCTGCCCGCGCTGTGATTGGTGCAGGGGAAGGGAGGGTGATTGACAGGTGGTGATTGAGAGAAGCGCCTGCCCGCGCTGTGATTGGTGCAGGGGAAGGGAGGGTGATTGACAGGTGGTGATTGAGAGAAGCGCCTGCCCGCGCTGTGATTGGTGCAGGGGAAGGGAGGGTGATTGACAGGTGGTGATTGAGAGAAGCGCCTGCCCGCGCTGTGATTGGTGCAGGGGAAGGGAGGGTGATTGACAGGTGGTGATTGTTGAAGCGCCTGCCTGCGCTGTGATTGGTGCAGGGGAAGGGAGGGTGATTGACAGGTGGTGATTGAGAGAAGCGCCTGCCCGCGCTGTGATTGGTGCAGGGGAAGGGAGGGTGATTGACAGGTGGGGATTGAGAGAAACGCCTGCCCGCGCTGTGATTGGTGCAGGGGAAGGGAGGGTGATTGACAGGTGGGGATTGAGAGAAGCGCCTGCCCGCGCTGTGATTGGTGCAGGGGAAGGGAGGGTGATTGACAGGTGGTGATTGAGAGAAGCGCCTGCCCGCGCTGTGATTGGTGCAGGGGAAGGGACGGTGATTGACAGGTGGCGATTGAGAGACGTGCCTGCCCGCGCTGTGATTGGTGCAGGGGAAGGGAGGGTGATTGACAGGTGGCGATTGTTGAGGCGCCTGCCCGCGCTGTGATTGGTGCAGGGGGAGGGTGATTGACAGGTGGCGATTGAGAGAAGCGCCTGCCCGCGCTGTGATTGGTGCAGGGGAAGGGAGGGTGATTGACAGGTGGCGATTGGTAGAAGCGCCTGCCCGCGCTGTGATTGGTGCAGGGGGAAGGGAGGGTGATTGACAGGTGGCGATTGTTGAAGCGCCTGCCCGTGCTGTGATTGGTGCAGGGGAAGGGAGGGTGATTGACAGGTGGTGATTGAGAGAAGCGCCTGCCCGCGCTGTGATTGGTGCAGGGGAAGGGAGGGTGATTGACAGGTGACGATTGAGAGAAGCGCCGGCCCGCGCTGTGATTGGTGCAGGGGAAGGGAGGGTGATTGACAGGTGGTGATTGAGAGAAGCGCCTGCCCGCGCTGTGATTGGTGCAGGGGAAGGGAGGGTGATTGACAGGTGGTGATTGAGAGAAGCGCCTGCCCGCGCTGTGATTGGTGCAGGGGAAGGGAGGGTGATTGACAGGTGGTGATTGAGAGAAGCGCCTGCCCGCGCTGTGATTGGTGCAGGGGAAGGGAGGGTGATTGACAGGTGGTGATTGAGAGAAGCGCCTGCCCGCGCTGTGATTGGTGCAGGGGAAGGGAGGGTGATTGACAGGTGGTGATTGAGAGAAGCGCCTGCCCGCGCTGTGATTGGTGCAGGGGAAGGGAGGGTGATTGACAGGTGGTGATTGAGAGAAGCGCCTGCCCGCGCTGTGATTGGTGCAGGGGAAGGGAGGGTGATTGACAGGTGGTGATTGTTGAAGCGCCTGCCTGCGCTGTGATTGGTGCAGGGGAAGGGAGGGTGATTGACAGGTGGTGATTGAGAGAAGCGCCTGCCCGCGCTGTGATTGGTGCAGGGGAAGGGAGGGTGATTGACAGGTGGGGATTGAGAGAAACGCCTGCCCGCGCTGTGATTGGTGCAGGGGAAGGGAGGGTGATTGACAGGTGGGGATTGAGAGAAGCGCCTGCCCGCGCTGTGATTGGTGCAGGGGAAGGGAGGGTGATTGACAGGTGGTGATTGAGAGAAGCGCCTGCCCGCGCTGTGATTGGTGCAGGGGAAGGGACGGTGATTGACAGGTGGTGATTGAGAGACGTGCCTGCCCGCGCTGTGATTGGTGCAGGGGAAGGGAGGGTGATTGACAGGTGGCGATTGTTGAGGCGCCTGCCCGCGCTGTGATTGGTGCAGGGGGAGGGTGATTGACAGGTGGCGATTGAGAGAAGCGCCTGCCCGCGCTGTGATTGGTGCAGGGGAAGGGAGGGTGATTGACAGGTGGCGATTGGTAGAAGCGCCTGCCCGCGCTGTGATTGGTGCAGGGGGAAGGGAGGGTGATTGACAGGTGGCGATTGTTGAAGCGCCTGCCCGTGCTGTGATTGGTGCAGGGGAAGGGAGGGTGATTGACAGGTGGTGATTGAGAGAAGCGCCTGCCCGCGCTGTGATTGGTGCAGGGGAAGGGAGGGTGATTGACAGGTGACGATTGAGAGAAGCGCCGGCCCGCGCTGTGATTGGTGCAGGGGAAGGGAGGGTGATTGACAGGTGGTGATTGAGAGACGTGCCTGCCCGCGCTGTGATTGGTGCAGGGGAAGGGAGGGTGATTGACAGGTGGCGATTGTTGAGGCGCCTGCCCGCGCTGTGATTGGTGCAGGGGGAGGGTGATTGACAGGTGGCGATTGAGAGAAGCGCCTGCCCGCGCTGTGATTGGTGCAGGGGAAGGGAGGGTGATTGACAGGTGACGATTGAGAGAAGCGCCTGCCCGCGCTGTGATTGGTGCAGGGGAAGGGAGGGTGATTGACAGGTGACGATTGAGAGAAGTGCCTGCCCGCCCTGTGATTGGTGCAGGGGAAGGGAGGGTGATTGACAGGTGGCGATTGTTGAAGCGCCTGCCCGCCCTGTGATTGGTGCAGGGGAAGGGAGGGTGATTGACAGGTGGCGATTGAGAGAAGCGCCTGCCCGCGCTGTGATTGGTGCAGGGGAAGGGAGGGTGATTGACAGGTGACGAGTGAGAGAAGCGCCTGCCCGCGCTGTGATTGGTGCAGGGGAAGGGAGGGTGATTGACAGGTGGTGATTGAGAGAAGCGCCTGCCCGCGCTGTGATTGGTGCAGGGGAAGGGAGGGTGATTGACAGGTGGGGATTGAGAGAAGCGCCTGCCCGCGCTGTGATTGGTGCAGGGGAAGGGAGGGTGATTGACAGGTGACGACTGAGAGAAGCGCCTGCCCGCGCTGTGATTGGTGCAGGGGAAGGGAGGGTGATTGACAGGTGGGGATTGAGAGAAGCGCCTGCCCGCGCTGTGATTGGTGCAGGGGAAGGGAGGGTGATTGACAGGTGGCGATTGAGAGAAGCGCCTGCCCGCGCTGTGATTGGTGCAGGGGAAGGGAGGGTGATTGACAGGTGGCGATTGAGAGAAGCGCCTGCCACGCGCTGTGATTGGTGCAGGGGAAGGGAGGGTGATTGACAGCTGGCGATTGAGAGAAGCGCCTGCCCGCCCTGTGATTGGTGCAGGGGAAGGGAGGGTGATTGACAGGTGGTGATTGAGAGAAGCGCCTGCCCGCGCTGTGATTGGTGCAGGGGAAGGGAGGGTGATTGACAGGTGGCGATTGTTGAAGCGCCTGCCCGCCCTGTGATTGGTGCAGGGGAAGGGAGGGTGATTGACAGGTGGTGATTGAGAGAAGCGCCTGCCCGCCCTGTGATTGGTGCAGGGGAAGGGAGGGTGATTGACAGGTGGCGATTGTTGAAGCGCCTGCCCGCCCTGTGATTGGTGCAGGGGAAGGGAGGGTGATTGACAGGTGGCGATTGAGAGAAGCGCCTGCCCGCGCTGTGATTGGTGCAGGGGAAGGGAGGGTGATTGACAGGTGACGAGTGAGCGAAGCGCCTGCCCGCGCTGTGATTGGTGCAGGGGAAGGGAGGGTGATTGACAGGTGGTGATTGAGAGAAGCGCCTGCCCGCGCTGTGATTGGTGCAGGGGAAGGGAGGGTGATTGACAGGTGGGGATTGAGAGAAGCGCCTGCCCGCGCTGTGATTGGTGCAGGGGAAGGGAGGGTGATTGACAGGTGACGACTGAGAGAAGCGCCTGCCCGCGCTGTGATTGGTGCAGGGGAAGGGAGGGTGATTGACAGGTGGGGATTGAGAGAAGCGCCTGCCCGCGCTGTGATTGGTGCAGGGGAAGGGAGGGTGATTGACAGGTGGCGATTGAGAGAAGCGCCTGCCCGCGCTGTGATTGGTGCAGGGGAAGGGAGGGTGATTGACAGGTGGCGATTGAGAGAAGCGCCTGCCCCGCGCTGTGATTGGTGCAGGGGAAGGGAGGGTGATTGACAGCTGGCGATTGAGAGAAGCGCCTGCCCGCCCTGTGATTGGTGCAGGGGAAGGGAGGGTGATTGACAGGTGGTGATTGAGAGAAGCGCCTGCCCGCGCTGTGATTGGTGCAGGGGAAGGGAGGGTGATTGACAGGTGGCGATTGAGAGAAGCGACTGCCCGCGCTGTGATTGGTGCAGGGGAAGGGAGGGTGATTAACAGGTGGCGATTGAGAGAAGTGCCTGCCCGCGCTCTGATTGGTGCAGGGGAAGGGAGGGTGATTGACAGGTGGGGATTGAGAGTAGCGCCTGCCTGCGCTGTGATTGGTGCAGGGGAAGGGAGGGTGATTGACAGGTGGTGATTGTTGAGGCGCCTGCCCGCGCTGTGATTGGTGCAGGGGGAGGGTGATTGACAGGTGGCGATTGAGAGAAGCGCCTGCCCGCGCTGTGATTGGTGCAGGGGAAGGGAGGGTGATTGACAGGTGGTGATTGTTGAAGCGCCTGCCCGCGCTGTGATTGGTGCAGGGGAAGGGAGGGTGATTGACAGGTGGTGATTGAGAGAAGCGTCTGCCCGCGCTGTGATTGGTGCAGGGGAAGGGAGGGTGATTGACAGGTGGTGATTGAGAGAAGCGTCTGCCCGCGCTGTGATTGGTGCAGGGGAAGGGAGGGTGATTGACAGGTGGTGATTGAGAGAAGCGCCTGCCCGTGCTGTGATTGGTGCAGGGGAAGGGAGGGTGATTGACAGGTGGTGATTGTTGAAGTGCCTGCCCGCGCTGTGATTGGTGCAGGGGAAGGGAGGGTGATTGACAGGTGGCGATTGTTGAAGTGCCTGCCCGCGCTGTGATTGGTGCAGAGGAAGGGAGGGTGATTGACAGGTGGGGATTGAGAGAAGTGCCTGCCCGCGCTGTGATTGGTGCAGGGGAAGGGAGGGTGATTGACAGGTGGTGATTGTTGAAGTGCCTGCCCGCGCTGTGATTGGTGCAGGGGAAGGGAGGGTGATTGACAGGTGGCGATTGTTGAAGCGCCTGCCCGCGCTGTGATTGGTGCAGGGGAAGGGAGGGTGATTGACAGGTGGTGATTGAGAGAAGCGCCTGCCCGCGCTGTGATTGGTGCAGGGGAAGGGAGGGTGATTGACAGGTGGTGATTGAGAGAAGCGCCTGCCCGCGCTGTGATTGGTGCAGGGGAAGGGAGGGTGATTGACAGGTGGTGATTGAGAGAAGCGCCTGCCCGCGCTGTGATTGGTGCAGGGGAAGGGAGGGTGATTGACAGGTGGTGATTGAGAGAAGCGCCTGCCCGCGCTGTGATTGGTGCAGGGGAAGGGAGGGTGATTGACAGGTGGTGATTGAGAGAAGCGCCTGCCCGCGCTGTGATTGGTGCAGGGGAAGGGAGGGTGATTGACAGGTGGTGATTGTTGAAGCGCCTGCCTGCGCTGTGATTGGTGCAGGGGAAGGGAGGGTGATTGACAGGTGGTGATTGAGAGAAGCGCCTGCCCGCGCTGTGATTGGTGCAGGGGAAGGGAGGGTGATTGACAGGTGGGGATTGAGAGAAACGCCTGCCCGCGCTGTGATTGGTGCAGGGGAAGGGAGGGTGATTGACAGGTGGGGATTGAGAGAAGCGCCTGCCCGCGCTGTGATTGGTGCAGGGGAAGGGAGGGTGATTGACAGGTGGTGATTGAGAGAAGCGCCTGCCCGCGCTGTGATTGGTGCAGGGGAAGGGACGGTGATTGACAGGTGGCGATTGAGAGACGTGCCTGCCCGCGCTGTGATTGGTGCAGGGGAAGGGAGGGTGATTGACAGGTGGCGATTGTTGAGGCGCCTGCCCGCGCTGTGATTGGTGCAGGGGGAGGGTGATTGACAGGTGGCGATTGAGAGAAGCGCCTGCCCGCGCTGTGATTGGTGCAGGGGAAGGGAGGGTGATTGACAGGTGGCGATTGGTAGAAGCGCCTGCCCGCGCTGTGATTGGTGCAGGGGGAAGGGAGGGTGATTGACAGGTGGCGATTGTTGAAGCGCCTGCCCGTGCTGTGATTGGTGCAGGGGAAGGGAGGGTGATTGACAGGTGGTGATTGAGAGAAGCGCCTGCCCGCGCTGTGATTGGTGCAGGGGAAGGGAGGGTGATTGACAGGTGACGATTGAGAGAAGCGCCGGCCCGCGCTGTGATTGGTGCAGGGGAAGGGAGGGTGATTGACAGGTGGTGATTGAGAGAAGCGCCTGCCCGCGCTGTGATTGGTGCAGGGGAAGGGAGGGTGATTGACAGGTGGTGATTGAGAGAAGCGCCTGCCCGCGCTGTGATTGGTGCAGGGGAAGGGAGGGTGATTGACAGGTGGTGATTGAGAGAAGCGCCTGCCCGCGCTGTGATTGGTGCAGGGGAAGGGAGGGTGATTGACAGGTGGTGATTGAGAGAAGCGCCTGCCCGCGCTGTGATTGGTGCAGGGGAAGGGAGGGTGATTGACAGGTGGTGATTGAGAGAAGCGCCTGCCCGCGCTGTGATTGGTGCAGGGGAAGGGAGGGTGATTGACAGGTGGTGATTGAGAGAAGCGCCTGCCCGCGCTGTGATTGGTGCAGGGGAAGGGAGGGTGATTGACAGGTGGTGATTGTTGAAGCGCCTGCCTGCGCTGTGATTGGTGCAGGGGAAGGGAGGGTGATTGACAGGTGGTGATTGAGAGAAGCGCCTGCCCGCGCTGTGATTGGTGCAGGGGAAGGGAGGGTGATTGACAGGTGGGGATTGAGAGAAACGCCTGCCCGCGCTGTGATTGGTGCAGGGGAAGGGAGGGTGATTGACAGGTGGGGATTGAGAGAAGCGCCTGCCCGCGCTGTGATTGGTGCAGGGGAAGGGAGGGTGATTGACAGGTGGTGATTGAGAGAAGCGCCTGCCCGCGCTGTGATTGGTGCAGGGGAAGGGACGGTGATTGACAGGTGGTGATTGAGAGACGTGCCTGCCCGCGCTGTGATTGGTGCAGGGGAAGGGAGGGTGATTGACAGGTGGCGATTGTTGAGGCGCCTGCCCGCGCTGTGATTGGTGCAGGGGGAGGGTGATTGACAGGTGGCGATTGAGAGAAGCGCCTGCCCGCGCTGTGATTGGTGCAGGGGAAGGGAGGGTGATTGACAGGTGGCGATTGGTAGAAGCGCCTGCCCGCGCTGTGATTGGTGCAGGGGGAAGGGAGGGTGATTGACAGGTGGCGATTGTTGAAGCGCCTGCCCGTGCTGTGATTGGTGCAGGGGAAGGGAGGGTGATTGACAGGTGGTGATTGAGAGAAGCGCCTGCCCGCGCTGTGATTGGTGCAGGGGAAGGGAGGGTGATTGACAGGTGACGATTGAGAGAAGCGCCGGCCCGCGCTGTGATTGGTGCAGGGGAAGGGAGGGTGATTGACAGGTGGTGATTGAGAGACGTGCCTGCCCGCGCTGTGATTGGTGCAGGGGAAGGGAGGGTGATTGACAGGTGGCGATTGTTGAGGCGCCTGCCCGCGCTGTGATTGGTGCAGGGGGAGGGTGATTGACAGGTGGCGATTGAGAGAAGCGCCTGCCCGCGCTGTGATTGGTGCAGGGGAAGGGAGGGTGATTGACAGGTGACGATTGAGAGAAGCGCCTGCCCGCGCTGTGATTGGTGCAGGGGAAGGGAGGGTGATTGACAGGTGACGATTGAGAGAAGTGCCTGCCCGCCCTGTGATTGGTGCAGGGGAAGGGAGGGTGATTGACAGGTGGCGATTGTTGAAGCGCCTGCCCGCCCTGTGATTGGTGCAGGGGAAGGGAGGGTGATTGACAGGTGGCGATTGAGAGAAGCGCCTGCCCGCGCTGTGATTGGTGCAGGGGAAGGGAGGGTGATTGACAGGTGACGAGTGAGAGAAGCGCCTGCCCGCGCTGTGATTGGTGCAGGGGAAGGGAGGGTGATTGACAGGTGGTGATTGAGAGAAGCGCCTGCCCGCGCTGTGATTGGTGCAGGGGAAGGGAGGGTGATTGACAGGTGGGGATTGAGAGAAGCGCCTGCCCGCGCTGTGATTGGTGCAGGGGAAGGGAGGGTGATTGACAGGTGACGACTGAGAGAAGCGCCTGCCCGCGCTGTGATTGGTGCAGGGGAAGGGAGGGTGATTGACAGGTGGGGATTGAGAGAAGCGCCTGCCCGCGCTGTGATTGGTGCAGGGGAAGGGAGGGTGATTGACAGGTGGCGATTGAGAGAAGCGCCTGCCCGCGCTGTGATTGGTGCAGGGGAAGGGAGGGTGATTGACAGGTGGCGATTGAGAGAAGCGCCTGCCCCGCGCTGTGATTGGTGCAGGGGAAGGGAGGGTGATTGACAGCTGGCGATTGAGAGAAGCGCCTGCCCGCCCTGTGATTGGTGCAGGGGAAGGGAGGGTGATTGACAGGTGGTGATTGAGAGAAGCGCCTGCCCGCACTGTGATTGGTGCAGGGGAAGGGAGGGTGATTGACAGGTGGCGATTGTTGAAGCGCCTGCCCGCCCTGTGATTGGTGCAGGGGAAGGGAGGGTGATTGACAGGTGGTGATTGAGAGAAGCGCCTGCCCGCCCTGTGATTGGTGCAGGGGAAGGGAGGGTGATTGACAGGTGGCGATTGTTGAAGCGCCTGCCCGCCCTGTGATTGGTGCAGGGGAAGGGAGGGTGATTGACAGGTGGCGATTGAGAGAAGCGCCTGCCCGCGCTGTGATTGGTGCAGGGGAAGGGAGGGTGATTGACAGGTGACGAGTGAGAGAAGCGCCTGCCCGCGCTGTGATTGGTGCAGGGGAAGGGAGGGTGATTGACAGGTGGTGATTGAGAGAAGCGCCTGCCCGCGCTGTGATTGGTGCAGGGGAAGGGAGGGTGATTGACAGGTGGGGATTGAGAGAAGCGCCTGCCCGCGCTGTGATTGGTGCAGGGGAAGGGAGGGTGATTGACAGGTGACGACTGAGAGAAGCGCCTGCCCGCGCTGTGATTGGTGCAGGGGAAGGGAGGGTGATTGACAGGTGGGGATTGAGAGAAGCGCCTGCCCGCGCTGTGATTGGTGCAGGGGAAGGGAGGGTGATTGACAGGTGGCGATTGAGAGAAGCGCCTGCCCGCGCTGTGATTGGTGCAGGGGAAGGGAGGGTGATTGACAGGTGGTGATTGAGAGAAGCGCCTGCCCCGCGCTGTGATTGGTGCAGGGGAAGGGAGGGTGATTGACAGGTGGGGACTGAGAGAAGCGACTGCCCGCGCTGTGATTGGTGCAGGGGAAGGGAGGGTGATTAACAGGTGGCGATTGAGAGAAGTGCCTGCCCGCGCTCTGATTGGTGCAGGGGAAGGGAGGGTGATTGACAGGTGGCGATTGAGAGAAGCGACTGCCCGCGCTGTGATTGGTGCAGGGGAAGGGAGGGTGATTAACAGGTGGCGATTGAGAGAAGTGCCTGCCCGCGCTCTGATTGGTGCAGGGGAAGGGAGGGTGATTGACAGGTGGGGATTGAGAGTAGCGCCTGCCTGCGCTGTGATTGGTGCAGGGGAAGGGAGGGTGATTGACAGGTGGTGATTGTTGAGGCGCCTGCCCGCGCTGTGATTGGTGCAGGGGGAGGGTGATTGACAGGTGGCGATTGAGAGAAGCGCCTGCCCGCGCTGTGATTGGTGCAGGGGAAGGGAGGGTGATTGACAGGTGGTGATTGTTGAAGCGCCTGCCCGCGCTGTGATTGGTGCAGGGGAAGGGAGGGTGATTGACAGGTGGTGATTGAGAGAAGCGTCTGCCCGCGCTGTGATTGGTGCAGGGGAAGGGAGGGTGATTGACAGGTGGTGATTGAGAGAAGCGTCTGCCCGCGCTGTGATTGGTGCAGGGGAAGGGAGGGTGATTGACAGGTGGTGATTGAGAGAAGCGCCTGCCCGTGCTGTGATTGGTGCAGGGGAAGGGAGGGTGATTGACAGGTGGTGATTGTTGAAGTGCCTGCCCGCGCTGTGATTGGTGCAGGGGAAGGGAGGGTGATTGACAGGTGGCGATTGTTGAAGTGCCTGCCCGCGCTGTGATTGGTGCAGAGGAAGGGAGGGTGATTGACAGGTGGGGATTGAGAGAAGTGCCTGCCCGCGCTGTGATTGGTGCAGGGGAAGGGAGGGTGATTGACAGGTGGCGATTGAGAGAAGCGACTGCCCGCGCTGTGATTGGTGCAGGGGAAGGGAGGGTGATTGACAGGTGGCGATTGAGAGAAGTGCCTGCCCGCGCTCTGATTGGTGCAGGGGAAGGGAGGGTGATTGACAGGTGGCGATTGAGAGAAGCGCCTGCCCGCGCTGTGATTGGTGCAGGGGAAGGGAGGGTGATTGACAGGTGGGGATTGAGAGCAGCGCCTGCCTGCGCTGTGATTGGTGCAGGGGAAGGGAGGGTGATTGACAGGTGGTGATTGAGAGAAGCGCCTGCCCGCGCTGTGATTGGTGCAGGGGAAGGGAGGGTGATTGACAGGTGGCGATTGATAGACGCGCCTGCTCGCGCTGTGATTGGTGCAGGGGAAGGGAGGGTGATTGACAGGTGGGGATTGAGAGAAGCGCCTGCCCGCGCTGTGATTGGTGCAGGGGAAGGGAGGGTGATTGACAGGTGGTGATTGAGAGAAGCGCCTGCCCGCGCTGTGATTGGTGCAGGGTGAAGGGAGGGTGATTGACAGGTGGTGATTGAGAGAAGCGCCTGCCCGCGCTGTAATTGGTGCAGGGGGAAGGGAGGGTGATTGACAGGTGGCGATTGTTGAAGCGCCTGCCCGTGCTGTGATTGGTGCAGGGGAAGGGAGGGTGATTGACAGGTGGTGATGGAGAGAAGCGCCTGCCCGCGCTGTGATTGGTGCAGGGGAAGGGAGGGTGATTGACAAGTGGTGATTGAGAGAAGCGCCTGCCCGCGCTGTGATTGGTGCAGGGGAAGGGAGGGTGATTGAGAGGTGACGATTGAGAGAAGCGCCTGCCCGCGCTGTGATTGGTGCAGGGGAAGGGAGGGTGATTGACAGGTGGGGATTGCGAGAAGCGCCTGCCCGCGCTGTGATTGGTGCAGAGGAAGGGAGGGTGATTGACAGGTGACGATTGAGAGAAGCGCCTGCCCGCGCTGTGATTGGTGCAGGGGAAGGGAGGGTGATTGACAGGTGGTGATTGAGAGAAGCGCCTGCCCGCGCTGTGATTGGTGCAGGGGAAGGGAGGGTGATTGACAGGTGGGGAGTGAGAGAAGCGCCTGCCCGCGCTGTGATTGGTGCAGGGGAAGGGAGGGTGATTGACAGGTGGTGATTGTTGAAGCGCCTGCCCGCGCTGTGATTGGTGCAGGGGAAGGGAGGGTGATTGACAGGTGGGGATTGAGAGAAGCGCCTGCCCGCGCTGTGATTGGTGCAGGGGAAGGGAGGGTGATTGACAGGTGGTGATTGAGAGCAGCGCCTGCCCGCGCTGTGATTGGTGCAGGGGAAGGGAGGGTGATTGACAGGTGGGGATTGAGAGAAGCGCCTGCCCGCGCTGTGATTGGTGCAGGGGAAGGGAGGGTGATTGACAGGTGGTGATTGCTGAAGCGCCTGCCCGCGCTGTGATTGGTGCAGGGGAAGGGAGGGTGATTGACAGGTGGCGATTGTTGAGGCGCCTGCCCGCGCTGTGATTGGTGCAGGGGAAGGGAGGGTGATTGACAGGTGGCGATTGATAGAAGCGCCTGCCCGCGCTGTGATTGTTGCAGGGGAAGGGAGGGTGATTGACAGGTGGTGATTGTTGAAGCGCCTGCCCGCGCTGTGATTGGTGCAGGGGAAGGGAGGGTGATTGACAGGTGGCGATTGATAGAAGCGCCTGCCCGCGCTGTGATTGGTGCAGGGGAAGGGAGGGTGATTGACAGGTGGTGATTGCGAGAAGCGCCTGCCCGCGCTGTGATTGGTGCAGGGGAAGGGAGGGTGATTGACAGGTGGGGATTGAGAGAAGCGCCTGCCCGCGCTGTGATTGGTGCAGAGGAAGGGAGGGTGATTGACAGGTGACGATTGAGAGAAGCGCCTGCCCGCGCTGTGATTGGTGCAGGGGAAGGGAGGGTGATTGACAGGTGGTGCTGGAGAGAAGCGCCTGCCCGCGCTGTGATTGGTGCAGGGGAAGGGAGGGTGATTGACAGGTGGGGATTGAGAGAAACGCCTGCCCGCGCTGTGATTGGTGCAGGGGAAGGGAGGGTGATTGACAGGTGGGGATTGAGAGAAGCGCCTGCCCGCGCTGTGATTGGTGCAGGGGAAGGGAGGGTGATTGACAGGTGGTGATTGAGAGAAGCGCCTGCCCGCGCTGTGATTGGTGCAGGGGAAGGGACGGTGATTGACAGGTGGCGATTGAGAGACGTGCCTGCCCGCGCTGTGATTGGTGCAGGGGAAGGGAGGGTGATTGACAGGTGGCGATTGTTGAGGCGCCTGCCCGCGCTGTGATTGGTGCAGGGGGAGGGTGATTGACAGGTGGCGATTGAGAGAAGCGCCTGCCCGCGCTGTGATTGGTGCAGGGGAAGGGAGGGTGATTGACAGGTGGCGATTGGTAGAAGCGCCTGCCCGCGCTGTGATTGGTGCAGGGGGAAGGGAGGGTGATTGACAGGTGGCGATTGTTGAAGCGCCTGCCCGCGCTGTGATTGGTGCAGGGGAAGGGAGGGTGATTGACAGGTGGTGATTGAGAGAAGCGCCTGCCCGCGCTGTGATTGGTGCAGGGGAAGGGAGGGTGATTGACAGGTGACGATTGAGAGAAGTGCCTGCCCGCGCTGTGATTGGTGCAGGGGAAGGGAGGGTGATTGACAGGTGGTGATTGAGAGACGTGCCTGCCCGCGCTGTGATTGGTGCAGGGGAAGGGAGGGTGATTGACAGGTGGCGATTGTTGAGGCGCCTGCCCGCGCTGTGATTGGTGCAGGGGGAGGGTGATTGACAGGTGGCGATTGAGAGAAGCGCCTGCCCGCGCTGTGATTGGTGCAGGGGAAGGGAGGGTGATTGACAGGTGGCGATTGGTAGAAGCGCCTGCCCGCGCTGTGATTGGTGCAGGGGAAGGGAGGGTGATTGACAGGTGGCGATTGTTGGAGCGCCTGCCCGCGCTGTGATTGGTGCAGGGGAAGGGAGGGTGATTGACAGGTGGCGATTGATAGACGCGCCTGCTCGCGCTGTGATTGGTGCAGGGGAAGGGAGGGTGATTGACAGGTGGGGATTGAGAGAAGCGCCTGCCCGCGCTGTGATTGGTGCAGGGGAAGGGAGGGTGATTGACAGGTGGTGATTGAGAGAAGCGCCTGCCCGCGCTGTGATTGGTGCAGGGTGAAGGGAGGGTGATTGACAGGTGGTGATTGAGAGAAGCGCCTGCCCGCGCTGTAATTGGTGCAGGGGGAAGGGAGGGTGATTGACAGGTGGCGATTGTTGAAGCGCCTGCCCGTGCTGTGATTGGTGCAGGGGAAGGGAGGGTGATTGACAGGTGGTGATGGAGAGAAGCGCCTGCCCGCGCTGTGATTGGTGCAGGGGAAGGGAGGGTGATTGACAAGTGGTGATTGAGAGAAGCGCCTGCCCGCGCTGTGATTGGTGCAGGGGAAGGGAGGGTGATTGACAGGTGACGATTGAGAGAAGCGCCTGCCCGCGCTGTGATTGGTGCAGGGGAAGGGAGGGTGATTGACAGGTGGGGATTGAGAGAAGCGCCTGCCCGCGCTGTGATTGGTGCAGAGGAAGGGAGGGTGATTGACAGGTGACGATTGAGAGAAGCGCCTGCCCGCGCTGTGATTGGTGCAGGGGAAGGGAGGGTGATTGACAGGTGGTGATTGAGAGAAGCGCCTGCCCGCGCTGTGATTGGTGCAGGGGAAGGGAGGGTGATTGACAGGTGGGGAGTGAGAGAAGCGCCTGCCCGCGCTGTGATTGGTGCAGGGGAAGGGAGGGTGATTGACAGGTGGTGATTGTTGAAGCGCCTGCCCGCGCTGTGATTGGTGCAGGGGAAGGGAGGGTGATTGACAGGTGGGGATTGAGAGAAGCGCCTGCCCGCGCTGTGATTGGTGCAGGGGAAGGGAGGGTGATTGACAGGTGGTGATTGAGAGCAGCGCCTGCCCGCGCTGTGATTGGTGCAGGGGAAGGGAGGGTGATTGACAGGTGGGGATTGAGAGAAGCGCCTGCCCGCGCTGTGATTGGTGCAGGGGAAGGGAGGGTGATTGACAGGTGGTGATTGCTGAAGCGCCTGCCCGCGTTGTGATTGGTGCAGGGGAAGGGAGGGTGATTGACAGGTGGCGATTGTTGAGGCGCCTGCCCGCGCTGTGATTGGTGCAGGGGAAGGGAGGGTGATTGACAGGTGGCGATTGATAGAAGCGCCTGCCCGCGCTGTGATTGGTGCAGGGGAAGGGAGGGTGATTGACAGGTGGTGATTGTTGAAGCGCCTGCCCGCGCTGTGATTGGTGCAGGGGAAGGGAGGGTGATTGACAGGTGGCGATTGATAGAAGCGCCTGCCCGCGCTGTGATTGGTGCAGGGGAAGGGAGGGTGATTGACAGGTGGTGATTGCGAGAAGCGCCTGCCCGCGCTGTGATTGGTGCAGGGGAAGGGAGGGTGATTGACAGGTGGGGATTGAGAGAAGCGCCTGCCCGCGCTGTGATTGGTGCAGAGGAAGGGAGGGTGATTGACAGGTGACGATTGAGAGAAGCGCCTGCCCGCGCTGTGATTGGTGCAGGGGAAGGGAGGGTGATTGACAGTTGGTGCTGGAGAGAAGCGCCTGCCCGCGCTGTGATTGGTGCAGGGGAAGGGAGGGTGATTGACAGGTGGGGATTGAGAGAAGCGCCTGCCCGCGCTGTGATTGGTGCAGAGGAAGGGAGGGTGATTGACAGGTGACGATTGAGAGAAGCGCCTGCCCGCGCTGTGATTGGTGCAGGGGAAGGGAGGGTGATTGACAGGTGGTGATTGAGAGAAGCGCCTGCCCGCGCTGTGATTGGTGCAGGGGAAGGGAGGGTGATTGACAGGTGGGGAGTGAGAGAAGCGCCTGCCCGCGCTGTGATTGGTGCAGGGGAAGGGAGGGTGATTGACAGGTGGTGATTGAGAGAAGCGCCTGCCCGCGCTGTGATTGGTGCAGGGGAAGGGACGGTGATTGACAGGTGGCGATTGAGAGACGTGCCTGCCCGCGCTGTGATTGGTGCAGGGGAAGGGAGGGTGATTGACAGGTGGCGATTGTTGAGGCGCCTGCCCGCGCTGTGATTGGTGCAGGGGGAGGGTGATTGACAGGTGGCGATTGAGAGAAGCGCCTGCCCGCGCTGTGATTGGTGCAGGGGAAGGGAGGGTGATTGACAGGTGGCGATTGGTAGAAGCGCCTGCCCGCGCTGTGATTGGTGCAGGGGGAAGGGAGGGTGATTGACAGGTGGCGATTGTTGAAGCGCCTGCCCGCGCTGTGATTGGTGCAGGGGAAGGGAGGGTGATTGACAGGTGGTGATTGAGAGAAGCGCCTGCCCGCGCTGTGATTGGTGCAGGGGAAGGGAGGGTGATTGACAGGTGACGATTGAGAGAAGCGCCGGCCCGCGCTGTGATTGGTGCAGGGGAAGGGAGGGTGATTGACAGGTGGTGATTGAGAGACGTGCCTGCCCGCGCTGTGATTGGTGCAGGGGAAGGGAGGGTGATTGACAGGTGGCGATTGTTGAGGCGCCTGCCCGCGCTGTGATTGGTGCAGGGGGAGGGTGATTGACAGGTGGCGATTGAGAGAAGCGCCTGCCCGCGCTGTGATTGGTGCAGGGGAAGGGAGGGTGATTGACAGGTGGCGATTGGTAGAAGCGCCTGCCCGCGCTGTGATTGGTGCAGGGGAAGGGAGGGTGATTGACAGGTGACGATTGAGAGAAGCGCCTGCCCGCGCTGTGATTGGTGCAGGGGAAGGGAGGGTGATTGACAGGTGACGATTGAGAGAAGTGCCTGCCCGCCCTGTGATTGGTGCAGGGGAAGGGAGGGTGATTGACAGGTGGTGATTGTTGAAGCGCCTGCCCGCCCTGTGATTGGTGCAGGGGAAGGGAGGGTGATTGACAGGTGGCGATTGAGAGAAGCGCCTGCCCGCGCTGTGATTGGTGCAGGGGAAGGGAGGGTGATTGACAGGTGACGACTGAGAGAAGCGCCTGCCCGCGCTGTGATTGGTGCAGGGGAAGGGAGGGTGATTGACAGGTGGGGATTGAGAGAAGCGCCTGCCCGCGCTGTGATTGGTGCAGGGGAAGGGAGGGTGATTGACAGGTGGCGATTGTAGAAGCGCCTGCCCGCGCTGTGATTGGTGCAGGGGAAGGGAGGGTGATTGACAGGTGGTGATTGAGAGAAGCGCCTGCCCGCGCTGTGATTGGTGCAGGGGAAGGGAGGGTGATTGACAGGTGGTGATTGAGAGAAGCGCCTGCCCGCGCTGTGATTGGTGCAGGGGAAGGGAGGGTGATTGACAGGTGGTGATTGTTGAAGCGCCTGCCCGCGCTGTGATTGGTGCAGGGGAAGGGAGGGTGATTGAGAGGTGGGGATTGAGAGAAGCGCCAGCCCGTGCTGTGATTGGTGCAGAGGAAGGGAGGGTGATTGACAGGTGACGATTGAGAGAAGCGCCTGCCCGCGCTGTGATTGGTGCAGGGGAAGGGAGGGTGATTGACAGGTGGCGATTGAGAGAAGCGCCTGCCCGCGCTGTGATTGGTGCAGGGGAAGGGAGGGTGATTGACAGGTGGCGATTGAGAGAAGCGCCTGCCCGCGCTGTGATTGGTGCAGGGGAAGGGAGGGTGATTGACAGGTGGTGATTGAGAGAAGCGCCTGCCCCGCGCTGTGATTGGTGCAGGGGAAGGGAGGGTGATTGACAGCTGGCGATTGAGAGAAGCGCCTGCCTGCGCTGTGATTGGTGCAGGGGAAGGGAGGGTGATTGACAGGTGGTGATTGAGAGAAGCGCCTGCCCGCGCTGTGATTGGTGCAGAGGAAGGGAGGGTGATTGACAGGTGGTGATTGTTGAAGCGCCTGCCCGCGCTGTGATTGGTGCAGGGTGAAGGGAGGGTGATTGACAGGTGGCGATTGTTGAAGCGCCTGCCCGCGCTGTGATTGGTGCAGGGGAAGGGAGGGTGATTGACAGGTGGTGATTGAGAGAAGCGCCTGCCCGCGCTGTGATTGGTGCAGGGGAAGGGAGGGTGATTGACAGGTGGTGATTGTTGAAGCGCCTGCCCGCGCTGTGATTGGTGCAGGGGAAGGGAGGGTGATTGACAGGTGGCGATTGATAGAAGCGCCTGCCCGCGCTGTGATTGGTGCAGGGGAAGGGAGGGTGATTGACAGGTGGTGATTGCGAGAAGCGCCTGCCCGCGCTGTGATTGGTGCAGGGGAAGGGAGGGTGATTGACAGGTGGGGATTGAGAGAAGCGCCTGCCCGCGCTGTGATTGGTGCAGGGGAAGGGAGGGTGATTGACAGGTGACGATTGAGAGAAGCGCCTGCCCGCGCTGTGATTGGTGCAGGGGAAGGGAGGGTGATTGACAGGTGGTGCTGGAGAGAAGCGCCTGCCCGCGCTGTGATTGGTGCAGGGGAAGGGAGGGTGATTGACAGGTGGGGATTGAGAGAAACGCCTGCCCGCGCTGTGATTGGTGCAGGGGAAGGGAGGGTGATTGACAGGTGGGGATTGAGAGAAGCGCCTGCCCGCGCTGTGATTGGTGCAGGGGAAGGGAGGGTGATTGACAGGTGGTGATTGAGAGAAGCGCCTGCCCGCGCTGTGATTGGTGCAGGGGAAGGGACGGTGATTGACAGGTGGCGATTGAGAGACGTGCCTGCCCGCGCTGTGATTGGTGCAGGGGAAGGGAGGGTGATTGACAGGTGGCGATTGGTAGAAGCGCCTGCCCGCGCTGTGATTGGTGCAGGGGGAAGGGAGGGTGATTGACAGGTGGCGATTGTTGAAGCGCCTGCCCGCGCTGTGATTGGTGCAGGGGAAGGGAGGGTGATTGACAGGTGACGATTGAGAGAAGCGCCGGCCCGCGCTGTGATTGGTGCAGGGGAAGGGAGGGTGATTGACAGGTGGTGATTGAGAGACGTGCCTGCCCGCGCTGTGATTGGTGCAGGGGAAGGGAGGGTGATTGACAGCTGGCGATTGTTGAGGCGCCTGCCCGCGCTGTGATTGGTGCAGGGGGAGGGTGATTGACAGGTGGCGATTGAGAGAAGCGCCTGCCCGCGCTGTGATTGGTGCAGGGGAAGGGAGGGTGATTGACAGGTGGCGATTGGTAGAAGCGCCTGCCCGCGCTGTGATTGGTGCAGGGGAAGGGAGGGTGATTGACAGGTGGCGATTGTTGGAGCGCCTGCCCGCGCTGTGATTGGTGCAGGGGGAGGGTGATTGACAGGTGGTGATTGAGAGAAGCGCCTGCCCGCGCTGTGATTGGTGCAGGGGAAGGGAGGGTGATTGACAGGTGACGATTGAGAGAAGCGCCTGCCCGCGCTGTGATTGGTGCAGGGGAAGGGAGGGTGATTGACAGGTGACGATTGAGAGAAGTGCCTGCCCGCGCTGTGATTGGTGCAGGGGAAGGGAGGGTGATTGACAGGTGGTGATTGAGAGAAGCGCCTGCCCGCCCTGTGATTGGTGCAGGGGAAGGGAGGGTGATTGACAGGTGGTGATTGAGAGAAGCGCCTGCCCGCGCTGTGATTGGTGCAGGGGAAGGGAGGGTGATTGACAGGTGACGACTGAGAGAAGCGCCTGCCCGCGCTGTGATTGGTGCAGGGGAAGGGAGGGTGATTGACAGGTGGGGATTGAGAGAAGCGCCTGCCCGCGCTGTGATTGGTGCAGGGGAAGGGAGGGTGATTGACAGGTGGCGATTGTTGAAGCGCCTGCCCGCGCTGTGATTGGTGCAGGGGAAGGGAGGGTGATTGACAGGTGGTGATTGAGAGAAGCGCCTGCCCGCGCTGTGATTGGTGCAGGGGAAGGGAGGGTGATTGACAGGTGGTGATTGAGAGAAGCGCCTGCCCGCGCTGTGATTGGTGCAGGGGAAGGGAGGGTGATTGACAGGTGGCGATTGTTGGAGCGCCTGCCCGCGCTGTGATTGGTGCAGGGGGAGGGTGATTGACAGGTGGTGATTGAGAGAAGCGCCTGCCCGCGCTGTGATTGGTGCAGGGGAAGGGAGGGTGATTGACAGGTGGGGATTGAGAGAAGCGCCTGCCCGCGCTGTGATTGGTGCAGGGGAAGGGAGGGTGATTGACAGGTGGCGATTGTTGAAGCGCCTGCCCGCGCTGTGATTGGTGCAGGGGAAGGGAGGGTGATTGACAGGTGGTGATTGAGAGAAGCGCCTGCCCGCGCTGTGATTGGTGCAGGGGAAGGGAGGGTGATTGACAGGTGGTGATTGAGAGAAGCGCCTGCCCGCGCTGTGATTGGTGCAGGGGAAGGGAGGGTGATTGACAGGTGGCGATTGAGAGAAGCGCCTGCCCGCGCTGTGATTGGTGCAGGGGAAGGGAGGGTGATTGACAGGTGGTGATTGAGAGAAGCGCCTGCCCCGCGCTGTGATTGGTGCAGGGGAAGGGAGGGTGATTGACAGCTGGCGATTGAGAGAAGCGCCTGCCTGCGCTGTGATTGGTGCAGGGGAAGGGAGGGTGATTGACAGGTGGTGATTGAGAGAAGCGCCTGCCCGCGCTGTGATTGGTGCAGAGGAAGGGAGGGTGATTGACAGGTGGTGATTGTTGAAGCGCCTGCCCGCGCTGTGATTGGTGCAGGGTGAAGGGAGGGTGATTGACAGGTGGCGATTGTTGAAGCGCCTGCCCGCGCTGTGATTGGTGCAGGGGAAGGGAGGGTGATTGACAGGTGGTGATTGAGAGAAGCGCCTGCCCGCGCTGTGATTGGTGCAGGGGAAGGGAGGGTGATTGACAGGTGGTGATTGTTGAAGCGCCTGCCCGCGCTGTGATTGGTGCAGGGGAAGGGAGGGTGATTGACAGGTGGCGATTGATAGAAGCGCCTGCCCGCGCTGTGATTGGTGCAGGGGAAGGGAGGGTGATTGACAGGTGGTGATTGCGAGAAGCGCCTGCCCGCGCTGTGATTGGTGCAGGGGAAGGGAGGGTGATTGACAGGTGGGGATTGAGAGAAGCGCCTGCCCGCGCTGTGATTGGTGCAGAGGAAGGGAGGGTGATTGACAGGTGACGATTGAGAGAAGCGCCTGCCCGCGCTGTGATTGGTGCAGGGGAAGGGAGGGTGATTGACAGGTGGTGCTGGAGAGAAGCGCCTGCCCGCGCTGTGATTGGTGCAGGGGAAGGGAGGGTGATTGACAGGTGGGGATTGAGAGAAACGCCTGCCCGCGCTGTGATTGGTGCAGGGGAAGGGAGGGTGATTGACAGGTGGGGATTGAGAGAAGCGCCTGCCCGCGCTGTGATTGGTGCAGGGGAAGGGAGGGTGATTGACAGGTGGTGATTGAGAGAAGCGCCTGCCCGCGCTGTGATTGGTGCAGGGGAAGGGACGGTGATTGACAGGTGGCGATTGAGAGACGTGCCTGCCCGCGCTGTGATTGGTGCAGGGGAAGGGAGGGTGATTGACAGGTGGCGATTGGTAGAAGCGCCTGCCCGCGCTGTGATTGGTGCAGGGGGAAGGGAGGGTGATTGACAGGTGGCGATTGTTGAAGCGCCTGCCCGCGCTGTGATTGGTGCAGGGGAAGGGAGGGTGATTGACAGGTGACGATTGAGAGAAGCGCCGGCCCGCGCTGTGATTGGTGCAGGGGAAGGGAGGGTGATTGACAGGTGGTGATTGAGAGACGTGCCTGCCCGCGCTGTGATTGGTGCAGGGGAAGGGAGGGTGATTGACAGCTGGCGATTGTTGAGGCGCCTGCCCGCGCTGTGATTGGTGCAGGGGGAGGGTGATTGACAGGTGGCGATTGAGAGAAGCGCCTGCCCGCGCTGTGATTGGTGCAGGGGAAGGGAGGGTGATTGACAGGTGGCGATTGGTAGAAGCGCCTGCCCGCGCTGTGATTGGTGCAGGGGAAGGGAGGGTGATTGACAGGTGGCGATTGTTGGAGCGCCTGCCCGCGCTGTGATTGGTGCAGGGGGAGGGTGATTGACAGGTGGTGATTGAGAGAAGCGCCTGCCCGCGCTGTGATTGGTGCAGGGGAAGGGAGGGTGATTGACAGGTGACGATTGAGAGAAGCGCCTGCCCGCGCTGTGATTGGTGCAGGGGAAGGGAGGGTGATTGACAGGTGACGATTGAGAGAAGTGCCTGCCCGCGCTGTGATTGGTGCAGGGGAAGGGAGGGTGATTGACAGGTGGTGATTGAGAGAAGCGCCTGCCCGCCCTGTGATTGGTGCAGGGGAAGGGAGGGTGATTGACAGGTGGTGATTGAGAGAAGCGCCTGCCCGCGCTGTGATTGGTGCAGGGGAAGGGAGGGTGATTGACAGGTGACGACTGAGAGAAGCGCCTGCCCGCGCTGTGATTGGTGCAGGGGAAGGGAGGGTGATTGACAGGTGGGGATTGAGAGAAGCGCCTGCCCGCGCTGTGATTGGTGCAGGGGAAGGGAGGGTGATTGACAGGTGGCGATTGTTGAAGCGCCTGCCCGCGCTGTGATTGGTGCAGGGGAAGGGAGGGTGATTGACAGGTGGTGATTGAGAGAAGCGCCTGCCCGCGCTGTGATTGGTGCAGGGGAAGGGAGGGTGATTGACAGGTGGTGATTGAGAGAAGCGCCTGCCCGCGCTGTGATTGGTGCAGGGGAAGGGAGGGTGATTGACAGGTGGCGATTGTTGGAGCGCCTGCCCGCGCTGTGATTGGTGCAGGGGGAGGGTGATTGACAGGTGGTGATTGAGAGAAGCGCCTGCCCGCGCTGTGATTGGTGCAGGGGAAGGGAGGGTGATTGACAGGTGACGATTGAGAGAAGCGCCTGCCCGCGCTGTGATTGGTGCAGGGGAAGGGAGGGTGATTGACAGGTGACGATTGAGAGAAGTGCCTGCCCGCGCTGTGATTGGTGCAGGGGAAGGGAGGGTGATTGACAGGTGGTGATTGAGAGAAGCGCCTGCCCGCCCTGTGATTGGTGCAGGGGAAGGGAGGGTGATTGACAGGTGGTGATTGTTGAAGCGCCTGCCCGCCCTGTGATTGGTGCAGGGGAAGGGAGGGTGATTGACAGGTGGCGATTGAGAGAAGCGCCTGCCCGCGCTGTGATTGGTGCAGGGGAAGGGAGGGTGATTGACAGGTGGTGCTGGAGAGAAGCGCCTGCCCGCGCTGTGATTGGTGCAGGGGAAGGGAGGGTGATTGACAGGTGGGGATTGAGAGAAGCGCCTGCCCGCGCTGTGATTGGTGCAGGGGAAGGGAGGGTGATTGACAGGTGGTGATTGAGAGAAGCGCCTGCCCGCGCTGTGATTGGTGCAGAGGAAGGGAGGGTGATTGACAGGTGGTGATTGTTGAAGCGCCTGCCCGCGCTGTGATTGGTGCAGGGTGAAGGGAGGGTGATTGACAGGTGGCGATTGTTGAAGCGCCTGCCCGCGCTGTGATTGGTGCAGGGGAAGGGAGGGTGATTGACAGGTGGTGATTGAGAGAAGCGCCTGCCCGCGCTGTGATTGGTGCAGGGGAAGGGAGGGTGATTGACAGGTGGTGATTGAGAGAAGCGCCTGCCCGCGCTGTGATTGGTGCAGGGGAAGGGAGGGTGATTGACAGGTGGTGATTGAGAGAAGCGCCTGCCCGCGCTGTGATTGGTGCAGGGGAAGGGAGGGTGATTGACAGGTGGTGATTGAGAGAAGCGCCTGCCCGCGCTGTGATTGGTGCAGGGGAAGGGAGGGTGATTGACAGGTGGTGATTGAGAGAAGCGCCTGCCCGCGCTGTGATTGGTGCAGGGGAAGGGAGGGTGATTGACAGGTGGTGATTGTTGAAGCGCCTGCCTGCGCTGTGATTGGTGCAGGGGAAGGGAGGGTGATTGACAGGTGGTGATTGAGAGAAGCGCCTGCCCGCGCTGTGATTGGTGCAGGGGAAGGGAGGGTGATTGACAGGTGGGGATTGAGAGAAACGCCTGCCCGCGCTGTGATTGGTGCAGGGGAAGGGAGGGTGATTGACAGGTGGGGATTGAGAGAAGCGCCTGCCCGCGCTGTGATTGGTGCAGGGGAAGGGAGGGTGATTGACAGGTGGTGATTGAGAGAAGCGCCTGCCCGCGCTGTGATTGGTGCAGGGGAAGGGACGGTGATTGACAGGTGGCGATTGAGAGACGTGCCTGCCCGCGCTGTGATTGGTGCAGGGGAAGGGAGGGTGATTGACAGGTGGCGATTGTTGAGGCGCCTGCCCGCGCTGTGATTGGTGCAGGGGGAGGGTGATTGACAGGTGGCGATTGAGAGAAGCGCCTGCCCGCGCTGTGATTGGTGCAGGGGAAGGGAGGGTGATTGACAGGTGGCGATTGGTAGAAGCGCCTGCCCGCGCTGTGATTGGTGCAGGGGGAAGGGAGGGTGATTGACAGGTGGCGATTGTTGAAGCGCCTGCCCGTGCTGTGATTGGTGCAGGGGAAGGGAGGGTGATTGACAGGTGGTGATTGAGAGAAGCGCCTGCCCGCGCTGTGATTGGTGCAGGGGAAGGGAGGGTGATTGACAGGTGACGATTGAGAGAAGCGCCGGCCCGCGCTGTGATTGGTGCAGGGGAAGGGAGGGTGATTGACAGGTGGTGATTGAGAGAAGCGCCTGCCCGCGCTGTGATTGGTGCAGGGGAAGGGAGGGTGATTGACAGGTGGTGATTGAGAGAAGCGCCTGCCCGCGCTGTGATTGGTGCAGGGGAAGGGAGGGTGATTGACAGGTGGTGATTGAGAGAAGCGCCTGCCCGCGCTGTGATTG
Source organism: Somniosus microcephalus (assembly GCF_052327205.1). Classification (NCBI taxonomy): domain Eukaryota; kingdom Metazoa; phylum Chordata; class Chondrichthyes; order Squaliformes; family Somniosidae; genus Somniosus; species Somniosus microcephalus. The sequence continues at coordinate 1,545,301 of NC_141019.1, forward strand.
GTGCAGGGGAAGGGAGGGTGATTGACAGGTGGTGATTGAGAGAAGCGCCTGCCCGCGCTGTGATTGGTGCAGGGGAAGGGAGGGTGATTGACAGGTGGTGATTGAGAGAAGCGCCTGCCCGCGCTGTGATTGGTGCAGGGGAAGGGAGGGTGATTGACAGGTGGTGATTGAGAGAAGCGCCTGCCCGCGCTGTGATTGGTGCAGGGGAAGGGAGGGTGATTGACAGGTGGTGATTGTTGAAGCGCCTGCCTGCGCTGTGATTGGTGCAGGGGAAGGGAGGGTGATTGACAGGTGGTGATTGAGAGAAGCGCCTGCCCGCGCTGTGATTGGTGCAGGGGAAGGGAGGGTGATTGACAGGTGGGGATTGAGAGAAACGCCTGCCCGCGCTGTGATTGGTGCAGGGGAAGGGAGGGTGATTGACAGGTGGGGATTGAGAGAAGCGCCTGCCCGCGCTGTGATTGGTGCAGGGGAAGGGAGGGTGATTGACAGGTGGTGATTGAGAGAAGCGCCTGCCCGCGCTGTGATTGGTGCAGGGGAAGGGACGGTGATTGACAGGTGGTGATTGAGAGACGTGCCTGCCCGCGCTGTGATTGGTGCAGGGGAAGGGAGGGTGATTGACAGGTGGCGATTGTTGAGGCGCCTGCCCGCGCTGTGATTGGTGCAGGGGGAGGGTGATTGACAGGTGGCGATTGAGAGAAGCGCCTGCCCGCGCTGTGATTGGTGCAGGGGAAGGGAGGGTGATTGACAGGTGGCGATTGGTAGAAGCGCCTGCCCGCGCTGTGATTGGTGCAGGGGGAGGGTGATTGACAGGTGGCGATTGAGAGAAGCGCCTGCCCGCGCTGTGATTGGTGCAGGGGAAGGGAGGGTGATTGACAGGTGGCGATTGGTAGAAGCGCCTGCCCGCGCTGTGATTGGTGCAGGGGGAAGGGAGGGTGATTGACAGGTGACGATTGAGAGAAGCGCCTGCCCGCGCTGTGATTGGTGCAGGGGAAGGGAGGGTGATTGACAGGTGACGATTGAGAGAAGTGCCTGCCCGCGCTGTGATTGGTGCAGGGGAAGGGAGGGTGATTGACAGGTGGTGATTGAGAGAAGCGCCTGCCCGCCCTGTGATTGGTGCAGGGGAAGGGAGGGTGATTGACAGGTGGTGATTGTTGAAGCGCCTGCCCGCCCTGTGATTGGTGCAGGGGAAGGGAGGGTGATTGACAGGTGGCGATTGAGAGAAGCGCCTGCCCGCGCTGTGATTGGTGCAGGGGAAGGGAGGGTGATTGACAGGTGGTGCTGGAGAGAAGCGCCTGCCCGCGCTGTGATTGGTGCAGGGGAAGGGAGGGTGATTGACAGGTGGGGATTGAGAGAAGCGCCTGCCCGCGCTGTGATTGGTGCAGGGGAAGGGAGGGTGATTGACAGGTGGTGATTGAGAGAAGCGCCTGCCCGCGCTGTGATTGGTGCAGAGGAAGGGAGGGTGATTGACAGGTGGTGATTGTTGAAGCGCCTGCCCGCGCTGTGATTGGTGCAGGGTGAAGGGAGGGTGATTGACAGGTGGCGATTGTTGAAGCGCCTGCCCGCGCTGTGATTGGTGCAGGGGAAGGGAGGGTGATTGACAGGTGGTGATTGAGAGAAGCGCCTGCCCGCGCTGTGATTGGTGCAGGGGAAGGGAGGGTGATTGACAGGTGGTGATTGAGAGAAGCGCCTGCCCGCGCTGTGATTGGTGCAGGGGAAGGGAGGGTGATTGACAGGTGGTGATTGAGAGAAGCGCCTGCCCGCGCTGTGATTGGTGCAGGGGAAGGGAGGGTGATTGACAGGTGGTGATTGAGAGAAGCGCCTGCCCGCGCTGTGATTGGTGCAGGGGAAGGGAGGGTGATTGACAGGTGGTGATTGAGAGAAGCGCCTGCCCGCGCTGTGATTGGTGCAGGGGAAGGGAGGGTGATTGACAGGTGGTGATTGTTGAAGCGCCTGCCTGCGCTGTGATTGGTGCAGGGGAAGGGAGGGTGATTGACAGGTGGTGATTGAGAGAAGCGCCTGCCCGCGCTGTGATTGGTGCAGGGGAAGGGAGGGTGATTGACAGGTGGGGATTGAGAGAAACGCCTGCCCGCGCTGTGATTGGTGCAGGGGAAGGGAGGGTGATTGACAGGTGGGGATTGAGAGAAGCGCCTGCCCGCGCTGTGATTGGTGCAGGGGAAGGGAGGGTGATTGACAGGTGGTGATTGAGAGAAGCGCCTGCCCGCGCTGTGATTGGTGCAGGGGAAGGGACGGTGATTGACAGGTGGCGATTGAGAGACGTGCCTGCCCGCGCTGTGATTGGTGCAGGGGAAGGGAGGGTGATTGACAGGTGGCGATTGTTGAGGCGCCTGCCCGCGCTGTGATTGGTGCAGGGGGAGGGTGATTGACAGGTGGCGATTGAGAGAAGCGCCTGCCCGCGCTGTGATTGGTGCAGGGGAAGGGAGGGTGATTGACAGGTGGCGATTGGTAGAAGCGCCTGCCCGCGCTGTGATTGGTGCAGGGGGAAGGGAGGGTGATTGACAGGTGGCGATTGTTGAAGCGCCTGCCCGTGCTGTGATTGGTGCAGGGGAAGGGAGGGTGATTGACAGGTGGTGATTGAGAGAAGCGCCTGCCCGCGCTGTGATTGGTGCAGGGGAAGGGAGGGTGATTGACAGGTGACGATTGAGAGAAGCGCCGGCCCGCGCTGTGATTGGTGCAGGGGAAGGGAGGGTGATTGACAGGTGGTGATTGAGAGAAGCGCCTGCCCGCGCTGTGATTGGTGCAGGGGAAGGGAGGGTGATTGACAGGTGGTGATTGAGAGAAGCGCCTGCCCGCGCTGTGATTGGTGCAGGGGAAGGGAGGGTGATTGACAGGTGGTGATTGAGAGAAGCGCCTGCCCGCGCTGTGATTGGTGCAGGGGAAGGGAGGGTGATTGACAGGTGGTGATTGAGAGAAGCGCCTGCCCGCGCTGTGATTGGTGCAGGGGAAGGGAGGGTGATTGACAGGTGGTGATTGAGAGAAGCGCCTGCCCGCGCTGTGATTGGTGCAGGGGAAGGGAGGGTGATTGACAGGTGGTGATTGAGAGAAGCGCCTGCCCGCGCTGTGATTGGTGCAGGGGAAGGGAGGGTGATTGACAGGTGGTGATTGTTGAAGCGCCTGCCTGCGCTGTGATTGGTGCAGGGGAAGGGAGGGTGATTGACAGGTGGTGATTGAGAGAAGCGCCTGCCCGCGCTGTGATTGGTGCAGGGGAAGGGAGGGTGATTGACAGGTGGGGATTGAGAGAAACGCCTGCCCGCGCTGTGATTGGTGCAGGGGAAGGGAGGGTGATTGACAGGTGGGGATTGAGAGAAGCGCCTGCCCGCGCTGTGATTGGTGCAGGGGAAGGGAGGGTGATTGACAGGTGGTGATTGAGAGAAGCGCCTGCCCGCGCTGTGATTGGTGCAGGGGAAGGGACGGTGATTGACAGGTGGTGATTGAGAGACGTGCCTGCCCGCGCTGTGATTGGTGCAGGGGAAGGGAGGGTGATTGACAGGTGGCGATTGTTGAGGCGCCTGCCCGCGCTGTGATTGGTGCAGGGGGAGGGTGATTGACAGGTGGCGATTGAGAGAAGCGCCTGCCCGCGCTGTGATTGGTGCAGGGGAAGGGAGGGTGATTGACAGGTGGCGATTGGTAGAAGCGCCTGCCCGCGCTGTGATTGGTGCAGGGGGAAGGGAGGGTGATTGACAGGTGGCGATTGTTGAAGCGCCTGCCCGTGCTGTGATTGGTGCAGGGGAAGGGAGGGTGATTGACAGGTGGTGATTGAGAGAAGCGCCTGCCCGCGCTGTGATTGGTGCAGGGGAAGGGAGGGTGATTGACAGGTGACGATTGAGAGAAGCGCGGCCCGCGCTGTGATTGGTGCAGGGGAAGGGAGGGTGATTGACAGGTGGTGATTGAGAGACGTGCCTGCCCGCGCTGTGATTGGTGCAGGGGAAGGGAGGGTGATTGACAGGTGGCGATTGTTGAGGCGCCTGCCCGCGCTGTGATTGGTGCAGGGGGAGGGTGATTGACAGGTGGCGATTGAGAGAAGCGCCTGCCCGCGCTGTGATTGGTGCAGGGGAAGGGAGGGTGATTGACAGGTGACGATTGAGAGAAGCGCCTGCCCGCGCTGTGATTGGTGCAGGGGAAGGGAGGGTGATTGACAGGTGACGATTGAGAGAAGTGCCTGCCCGCCCTGTGATTGGTGCAGGGGAAGGGAGGGTGATTGACAGGTGGCGATTGTTGAAGCGCCTGCCCGCCCTGTGATTGGTGCAGGGGAAGGGAGGGTGATTGACAGGTGGCGATTGAGAGAAGCGCCTGCCCGCGCTGTGATTGGTGCAGGGGAAGGGAGGGTGATTGACAGGTGACGAGTGAGAGAAGCGCCTGCCCGCGCTGTGATTGGTGCAGGGGAAGGGAGGGTGATTGACAGGTGGGGATTGAGAGAAGCGCCTGCCCGCGCTGTGATTGGTGCAGGGGAAGGGAGGGTGATTGACAGGTGACGACTGAGAGAAGCGCCTGCCCGCGCTGTGATTGGTGCAGGGGAAGGGAGGGTGATTGACAGGTGGGGATTGAGAGAAGCGCCTGCCCGCGCTGTGATTGGTGCAGGGGAAGGGAGGGTGATTGACAGGTGGCGATTGAGAGAAGCGCCTGCCCGCGCTGTGATTGGTGCAGGGGAAGGGAGGGTGATTGACAGGTGGCGATTGAGAGAAGCGCCTGCCCCGCGCTGTGATTGGTGCAGGGGAAGGGAGGGTGATTGACAGCTGGCGATTGAGAGAAGCGCCTGCCCGCCCTGTGATTGGTGCAGGGGAAGGGAGGGTGATTGACAGGTGGTGATTGAGAGAAGCGCCTGCCCGCGCTGTGATTGGTGCAGGGGAAGGGAGGGTGATTGACAGGTGGCGATTGTTGAAGCGCCTGCCCGCCCTGTGATTGGTGCAGGGGAAGGGAGGGTGATTGACAGGTGGTGATTGAGAGAAGCGCCTGCCCGCCCTGTGATTGGTGCAGGGGAAGGGAGGGTGATTGACAGGTGGCGATTGTTGAAGCGCCTGCCCGCCCTGTGATTGGTGCAGGGGAAGGGAGGGTGATTGACAGGTGGCGATTGAGAGAAGCGCCTGCCCGCGCTGTGATTGGTGCAGGGGAAGGGAGGGTGATTGACAGGTGACGAGTGAGAGAAGCGCCTGCCCGCGCTGTGATTGGTGCAGGGGAAGGGAGGGTGATTGACAGGTGGTGATTGAGAGAAGCGCCTGCCCGCGCTGTGATTGGTGCAGGGGAAGGGAGGGTGATTGACAGGTGGGGATTGAGAGAAGCGCCTGCCCGCGCTGTGATTGGTGCAGGGGAAGGGAGGGTGATTGACAGGTGACGACTGAGAGAAGCGCCTGCCCGCGCTGTGATTGGTGCAGGGGAAGGGAGGGTGATTGACAGGTGGGGATTGAGAGAAGCGCCTGCCCGCGCTGTGATTGGTGCAGGGGAAGGGAGGGTGATTGACAGGTGGCGATTGAGAGAAGCGCCTGCCCGCGCTGTGATTGGTGCAGGGGAAGGGAGGGTGATTGACAGGTGGCGACTGAGAGAAGCGCCTGCCCCGCGCTGTGATTGGTGCAGGGGAAGGGAGGGTGATTGACAGCTGGCGATTGAGAGAAGCGCCTGCCCGCCCTGTGATTGGTGCAGGGGAAGGGAGGGTGATTGACAGGTGGTGATTGAGAGAAGCGCCTGCCCGCGCTGTGATTGGTGCAGGGGAAGGGAGGGTGATTGACAGGTGGCGATTGAGAGAAGCGACTGCCCGCGCTGTGATTGGTGCAGGGGAAGGGAGGGTGATTAACAGGTGGCGATTGAGAGAAGTGCCTGCCCGCGCTCTGATTGGTGCAGGGGAAGGGAGGGTGATTGACAGGTGGGGATTGAGAGTAGCGCCTGCCTGCGCTGTGATTGGTGCAGGGGAAGGGAGGGTGATTGACAGGTGGTGATTGTTGAGGCGCCTGCCCGCGCTGTGATTGGTGCAGGGGGAGGGTGATTGACAGGTGGCGATTGAGAGAAGCGCCTGCCCGCGCTGTGATTGGTGCAGGGGAAGGGAGGGTGATTGACAGGTGGTGATTGTTGAAGCGCCTGCCCGCGCTGTGATTGGTGCAGGGGAAGGGAGGGTGATTGACAGGTGGTGATTGAGAGAAGCGTCTGCCCGCGCTGTGATTGGTGCAGGGGAAGGGAGGGTGATTGACAGGTGGTGATTGAGAGAAGCGTCTGCCCGCGCTGTGATTGGTGCAGGGGAAGGGAGGGTGATTGACAGGTGGTGATTGAGAGAAGCGCCTGCCCGTGCTGTGATTGGTGCAGGGGAAGGGAGGGTGATTGACAGGTGGTGATTGTTGAAGTGCCTGCCCGCGCTGTGATTGGTGCAGGGGAAGGGAGGGTGATTGACAGGTGGCGATTGTTGAAGTGCCTGCCCGCGCTGTGATTGGTGCAGAGGAAGGGAGGGTGATTGACAGGTGGGGATTGAGAGAAGTGCCTGCCCGCGCTGTGATTGGTGCAGGGGAAGGGAGGGTGATTGACAGGTGGTGATTGTTGAAGTGCCTGCCCGCGCTGTGATTGGTGCAGGGGAAGGGAGGGTGATTGACAGGTGGCGATTGTTGAAGCGCCTGCCCGCGCTGTGATTGGTGCAGGGGAAGGGAGGGTGATTGACAGGTGGTGATTGAGAGAAGCGCCTGCCCGCGCTGTGATTGGTGCAGGGGAAGGGAGGGTGATTGACAGGTGGTGATTGAGAGAAGCGCCGGCCCGCGCTGTGATTGGTGCAGGGGAAGGGAGGGTGATTGACAGGTGGTGATTGAGAGAAGCGCCTGCCCGCGCTGTGATTGGTGCAGGGGAAGGGAGGGTGATTGACAGGTGGTGATTGAGAGAAGCGCCTGCCCGCGCTGTGATTGGTGCAGGGGAAGGGAGGGTGATTGACAGGTGGTGATTGAGAGAAGCGCCTGCCCGCGCTGTGATTGGTGCAGGGGAAGGGAGGGTGATTGACAGGTGGTGATTGAGAGAAGCGCCTGCCCGCGCTGTGATTGGTGCAGGGGAAGGGAGGGTGATTGACAGGTGGTGATTGAGAGAAGCGCCTGCCCGCGCTGTGATTGGTGCAGGGGAAGGGAGGGTGATTGACAGGTGGTGATTGAGAGAAGCGCCTGCCCGCGCTGTGATTGGTGCAGGGGAAGGGAGGGTGATTGACAGGTGGTGATTGTTGAAGCGCCTGCCTGCGCTGTGATTGGTGCAGGGGAAGGGAGGGTGATTGACAGGTGGTGATTGAGAGAAGCGCCTGCCCGCGCTGTGATTGGTGCAGGGGAAGGGAGGGTGATTGACAGGTGGGGATTGAGAGAAACGCCTGCCCGCGCTGTGATTGGTGCAGGGGAAGGGAGGGTGATTGACAGGTGGGGATTGAGAGAAGCGCCTGCCCGCGCTGTGATTGGTGCAGGGGAAGGGAGGGTGATTGACAGGTGGTGATTGAGAGAAGCGCCTGCCCGCGCTGTGATTGGTGCAGGGGAAGGGACGGTGATTGACAGGTGGTGATTGAGAGACGTGCCTGCCCGCGCTGTGATTGGTGCAGGGGAAGGGAGGGTGATTGACAGGTGGCGATTGTTGAGGCGCCTGCCCGCGCTGTGATTGGTGCAGGGGGAGGGTGATTGACAGGTGGCGATTGAGAGAAGCGCCTGCCCGCGCTGTGATTGGTGCAGGGGAAGGGAGGGTGATTGACAGGTGGCGATTGGTAGAAGCGCCTGCCCGCGCTGTGATTGGTGCAGGGGGAAGGGAGGGTGATTGACAGGTGGCGATTGTTGAAGCGCCTGCCCGTGCTGTGATTGGTGCAGGGGAAGGGAGGGTGATTGACAGGTGGTGATTGAGAGAAGCGCCTGCCCGCGCTGTGATTGGTGCAGGGGAAGGGAGGGTGATTGACAGGTGACGATTGAGAGAAGCGCCGGCCCGCGCTGTGATTGGTGCAGGGGAAGGGAGGGTGATTGACAGGTGGTGATTGAGAGACGTGCCTGCCCGCGCTGTGATTGGTGCAGGGGAAGGGAGGGTGATTGACAGGTGGCGATTGTTGAGGCGCCTGCCCGCGCTGTGATTGGTGCAGGGGGAGGGTGATTGACAGGTGGCGATTGAGAGAAGCGCCTGCCCGCGCTGTGATTGGTGCAGGGGAAGGGAGGGTGATTGACAGGTGACGATTGAGAGAAGCGCCTGCCCGCGCTGTGATTGGTGCAGGGGAAGGGAGGGTGATTGACAGGTGACGATTGAGAGAAGTGCCTGCCCGCCCTGTGATTGGTGCAGGGGAAGGGAGGGTGATTGACAGGTGGCGATTGTTGAAGCGCCTGCCCGCCCTGTGATTGGTGCAGGGGAAGGGAGGGTGATTGACAGGTGGCGATTGAGAGAAGCGCCTGCCCGCGCTGTGATTGGTGCAGGGGAAGGGAGGGTGATTGACAGGTGACGAGTGAGAGAAGCGCCTGCCCGCGCTGTGATTGGTGCAGGGGAAGGGAGGGTGATTGACAGGTGGGGATTGAGAGAAGCGCCTGCCCGCGCTGTGATTGGTGCAGGGGAAGGGAGGGTGATTGACAGGTGACGACTGAGAGAAGCGCCTGCCCGCGCTGTGATTGGTGCAGGGGAAGGGAGGGTGATTGACAGGTGGGGATTGAGAGAAGCGCCTGCCCGCGCTGTGATTGGTGCAGGGGAAGGGAGGGTGATTGACAGGTGGCGATTGAGAGAAGCGCCTGCCCGCGCTGTGATTGGTGCAGGGGAAGGGAGGGTGATTGACAGGTGGCGATTGAGAGAAGCGCCTGCCCCGCGCTGTGATTGGTGCAGGGGAAGGGAGGGTGATTGACAGCTGGCGATTGAGAGAAGCGCCTGCCCGCCCTGTGATTGGTGCAGGGGAAGGGAGGGTGATTGACAGGTGGTGATTGAGAGAAGCGCCTGCCCGCGCTGTGATTGGTGCAGGGGAAGGGAGGGTGATTGACAGGTGGCGATTGTTGAAGCGCCTGCCCGCCCTGTGATTGGTGCAGGGGAAGGGAGGGTGATTGACAGGTGGTGATTGAGAGAAGCGCCTGCCCGCCCTGTGATTGGTGCAGGGGAAGGGAGGGTGATTGACAGGTGGCGATTGTTGAAGCGCCTGCCCGCCCTGTGATTGGTGCAGGGGAAGGGAGGGTGATTGACAGGTGGCGATTGAGAGAAGCGCCTGCCCGCGCTGTGATTGGTGCAGGGGAAGGGAGGGTGATTGACAGGTGACGAGTGAGAGAAGCGCCTGCCCGCGCTGTGATTGGTGCAGGGGAAGGGAGGGTGATTGACAGGTGGTGATTGAGAGAAGCGCCTGCCCGCGCTGTGATTGGTGCAGGGGAAGGGAGGGTGATTGACAGGTGGGGATTGAGAGAAGCGCCTGCCCGCGCTGTGATTGGTGCAGGGGAAGGGAGGGTGATTGACAGGTGACGACTGAGAGAAGCGCCTGCCCGCGCTGTGATTGGTGCAGGGGAAGGGAGGGTGATTGACAGGTGGGGATTGAGAGAAGCGCCTGCCCGCGCTGTGATTGGTGCAGGGGAAGGGAGGGTGATTGACAGGTGGCGATTGAGAGAAGCGCCTGCCCGCGCTGTGATTGGTGCAGGGGAAGGGAGGGTGATTGACAGGTGGCGACTGAGAGAAGCGCCTGCCCCGCGCTGTGATTGGTGCAGGGGAAGGGAGGGTGATTGACAGCTGGCGATTGAGAGAAGCGCCTGCCCGCCCTGTGATTGGTGCAGGGGAAGGGAGGGTGATTGACAGGTGGTGATTGAGAGAAGCGCCTGCCCGCGCTGTGATTGGTGCAGGGGAAGGGAGGGTGATTGACAGGTGGCGATTGAGAGAAGCGACTGCCCGCGCTGTGATTGGTGCAGGGGAAGGGAGGGTGATTAACAGGTGGCGATTGAGAGAAGTGCCTGCCCGCGCTCTGATTGGTGCAGGGGAAGGGAGGGTGATTGACAGGTGGGGATTGAGAGTAGCGCCTGCCTGCGCTGTGATTGGTGCAGGGGAAGGGAGGGTGATTGACAGGTGGTGATTGTTGAGGCGCCTGCCCGCGCTGTGATTGGTGCAGGGGGAGGGTGATTGACAGGTGGCGATTGAGAGAAGCGCCTGCCCGCGCTGTGATTGGTGCAGGGGAAGGGAGGGTGATTGACAGGTGGTGATTGTTGAAGCGCCTGCCCGCGCTGTGATTGGTGCAGGGGAAGGGAGGGTGATTGACAGGTGGTGATTGAGAGAAGCGTCTGCCCGCGCTGTGATTGGTGCAGGGGAAGGGAGGGTGATTGACAGGTGGTGATTGAGAGAAGCGTCTGCCCGCGCTGTGATTGGTGCAGGGGAAGGGAGGGTGATTGACAGGTGGTGATTGAGAGAAGCGCCTGCCCGTGCTGTGATTGGTGCAGGGGAAGGGAGGGTGATTGACAGGTGGTGATTGTTGAAGTGCCTGCCCGCGCTGTGATTGGTGCAGGGGAAGGGAGGGTGATTGACAGGTGGCGATTGTTGAAGTGCCTGCCCGCGCTGTGATTGGTGCAGAGGAAGGGAGGGTGATTGACAGGTGGGGATTGAGAGAAGTGCCTGCCCGCGCTGTGATTGGTGCAGGGGAAGGGAGGGTGATTGACAGGTGGTGATTGTTGAAGTGCCTGCCCGCGCTGTGATTGGTGCAGGGGAAGGGAGGGTGATTGACAGGTGGCGATTGTTGAAGCGCCTGCCCGCGCTGTGATTGGTGCAGGGGAAGGGAGGGTGATTGACAGGTGGTGATTGAGAGAAGCGCCTGCCCGCGCTGTGATTGGTGCAGGGGAAGGGAGGGTGATTGACAGGTGGTGATTGAGAGAAGCGCCTGCCCGCGCTGTGATTGGTGCAGGGGAAGGGAGGGTGATTGACAGGTGGTGATTGAGAGAAGCGCCTGCCCGCGCTGTGATTGGTGCAGGGGAAGGGAGGGTGATTGACAGGTGGTGATTGAGAGAAGCGCCTGCCCGCGCTGTGATTGGTGCAGGGGAAGGGAGGGTGATTGACAGGTGGTGATTGAGAGAAGCGCCTGCCCGCGCTGTGATTGGTGCAGGGGAAGGGAGGGTGATTGACAGGTGGTGATTGTTGAAGCGCCTGCCTGCGCTGTGATTGGTGCAGGGGAAGGGAGGGTGATTGACAGGTGGTGATTGAGAGAAGCGCCTGCCCGCGCTGTGATTGGTGCAGGGGAAGGGAGGGTGATTGACAGGTGGGGATTGAGAGAAACGCCTGCCCGCGCTGTGATTGGTGCAGGGGAAGGGAGGGTGATTGACAGGTGGGGATTGAGAGAAGCGCCTGCCCGCGCTGTGATTGGTGCAGGGGAAGGGAGGGTGATTGACAGGTGGTGATTGAGAGAAGCGCCTGCCCGCGCTGTGATTGGTGCAGGGGAAGGGACGGTGATTGACAGGTGGCGATTGAGAGACGTGCCTGCCCGCGCTGTGATTGGTGCAGGGGAAGGGAGGGTGATTGACAGGTGGCGATTGTTGAGGCGCCTGCCCGCGCTGTGATTGGTGCAGGGGGAGGGTGATTGACAGGTGGCGATTGAGAGAAGCGCCTGCCCGCGCTGTGATTGGTGCAGGGGAAGGGAGGGTGATTGACAGGTGGCGATTGGTAGAAGCGCCTGCCCGCGCTGTGATTGGTGCAGGGGGAAGGGAGGGTGATTGACAGGTGGCGATTGTTGAAGCGCCTGCCCGTGCTGTGATTGGTGCAGGGGAAGGGAGGGTGATTGACAGGTGGTGATTGAGAGAAGCGCCTGCCCGCGCTGTGATTGGTGCAGGGGAAGGGAGGGTGATTGACAGGTGACGATTGAGAGAAGCGCCGGCCCGCGCTGTGATTGGTGCAGGGGAAGGGAGGGTGATTGACAGGTGGTGATTGAGAGAAGCGCCTGCCCGCGCTGTGATTGGTGCAGGGGAAGGGAGGGTGATTGACAGGTGGTGATTGAGAGAAGCGCCTGCCCGCGCTGTGATTGGTGCAGGGGAAGGGAGGGTGATTGACAGGTGGTGATTGAGAGAAGCGCCTGCCCGCGCTGTGATTGGTGCAGGGGAAGGGAGGGTGATTGACAGGTGGTGATTGAGAGAAGCGCCTGCCCGCGCTGTGATTGGTGCAGGGGAAGGGAGGGTGATTGACAGGTGGTGATTGAGAGAAGCGCCTGCCCGCGCTGTGATTGGTGCAGGGGAAGGGAGGGTGATTGACAGGTGGTGATTGAGAGAAGCGCCTGCCCGCGCTGTGATTGGTGCAGGGGAAGGGAGGGTGATTGACAGGTGGTGATTGTTGAAGCGCCTGCCTGCGCTGTGATTGGTGCAGGGGAAGGGAGGGTGATTGACAGGTGGTGATTGAGAGAAGCGCCTGCCCGCGCTGTGATTGGTGCAGGGGAAGGGAGGGTGATTGACAGGTGGGGATTGAGAGAAACGCCTGCCCGCGCTGTGATTGGTGCAGGGGAAGGGAGGGTGATTGACAGGTGGGGATTGAGAGAAGCGCCTGCCCGCGCTGTGATTGGTGCAGGGGAAGGGAGGGTGATTGACAGGTGGTGATTGAGAGAAGCGCCTGCCCGCGCTGTGATTGGTGCAGGGGAAGGGACGGTGATTGACAGGTGGTGATTGAGAGACGTGCCTGCCCGCGCTGTGATTGGTGCAGGGGAAGGGAGGGTGATTGACAGGTGGCGATTGTTGAGGCGCCTGCCCGCGCTGTGATTGGTGCAGGGGGAGGGTGATTGACAGGTGGCGATTGAGAGAAGCGCCTGCCCGCGCTGTGATTGGTGCAGGGGAAGGGAGGGTGATTGACAGGTGGCGATTGGTAGAAGCGCCTGCCCGCGCTGTGATTGGTGCAGGGGGAAGGGAGGGTGATTGACAGGTGGCGATTGTTGAAGCGCCTGCCCGTGCTGTGATTGGTGCAGGGGAAGGGAGGGTGATTGACAGGTGGTGATTGAGAGAAGCGCCTGCCCGCGCTGTGATTGGTGCAGGGGAAGGGAGGGTGATTGACAGGTGACGATTGAGAGAAGCGCCGGCCCGCGCTGTGATTGGTGCAGGGGAAGGGAGGGTGATTGACAGGTGGTGATTGAGAGACGTGCCTGCCCGCGCTGTGATTGGTGCAGGGGAAGGGAGGGTGATTGACAGGTGGCGATTGTTGAGGCGCCTGCCCGCGCTGTGATTGGTGCAGGGGGAGGGTGATTGACAGGTGGCGATTGAGAGAAGCGCCTGCCCGCGCTGTGATTGGTGCAGGGGAAGGGAGGGTGATTGACAGGTGACGATTGAGAGAAGCGCCTGCCCGCGCTGTGATTGGTGCAGGGGAAGGGAGGGTGATTGACAGGTGACGATTGAGAGAAGTGCCTGCCCGCCCTGTGATTGGTGCAGGGGAAGGGAGGGTGATTGACAGGTGGCGATTGTTGAAGCGCCTGCCCGCCCTGTGATTGGTGCAGGGGAAGGGAGGGTGATTGACAGGTGACGAGTGAGAGAAGCGCCTGCCCGCGCTGTGATTGGTGCAGGGGAAGGGAGGGTGATTGACAGGTGGTGATTGAGAGAAGCGCCTGCCCGCGCTGTGATTGGTGCAGGGGAAGGGAGGGTGATTGACAGGTGGGGATTGAGAGAAGCGCCTGCCCGCGCTGTGATTGGTGCAGGGGAAGGGAGGGTGATTGACAGGTGACGACTGAGAGAAGCGCCTGCCCGCGCTGTGATTGGTGCAGGGGAAGGGAGGGTGATTGACAGGTGGGGATTGAGAGAAGCGCCTGCCCGCGCTGTGATTGGTGCAGGGGAAGGGAGGGTGATTGACAGGTGGCGATTGAGAGAAGCGCCTGCCCGCGCTGTGATTGGTGCAGGGGAAGGGAGGGTGATTGACAGGTGGCGATTGAGAGAAGCGCCTGCCCCGCGCTGTGATTGGTGCAGGGGAAGGGAGGGTGATTGACAGCTGGCGATTGAGAGAAGCGCCTGCCCGCCCTGTGATTGGTGCAGGGGAAGGGAGGGTGATTGACAGGTGGTGATTGAGAGAAGCGCCTGCCCGCGCTGTGATTGGTGCAGGGGAAGGGAGGGTGATTGACAGGTGGCGATTGTTGAAGCGCCTGCCCGCCCTGTGATTGGTGCAGGGGAAGGGAGGGTGATTGACAGGTGGTGATTGAGAGAAGCGCCTGCCCGCCCTGTGATTGGTGCAGGGGAAGGGAGGGTGATTGACAGGTGGCGATTGTTGAAGCGCCTGCCCGCCCTGTGATTGGTGCAGGGGAAGGGAGGGTGATTGACAGGTGGCGATTGAGAGAAGCGCCTGCCCGCGCTGTGATTGGTGCAGGGGAAGGGAGGGTGATTGACAGGTGACGAGTGAGAGAAGCGCCTGCCCGCGCTGTGATTGGTGCAGGGGAAGGGAGGGTGATTGACAGGTGGTGATTGAGAGAAGCGCCTGCCCGCGCTGTGATTGGTGCAGGGGAAGGGAGGGTGATTGACAGGTGGGGATTGAGAGAAGCGCCTGCCCGCGCTGTGATTGGTGCAGGGGAAGGGAGGGTGATTGACAGGTGACGACTGAGAGAAGCGCCTGCCCGCGCTGTGATTGGTGCAGGGGAAGGGAGGGTGATTGACAGGTGGGGATTGAGAGAAGCGCCTGCCCGCGCTGTGATTGGTGCAGGGGAAGGGAGGGTGATTGACAGGTGGCGATTGAGAGAAGCGCCTGCCCGCGCTGTGATTGGTGCAGGGGAAGGGAGGGTGATTGACAGGTGGCGATTGAGAGAAGCGCCTGCCCCGCGCTGTGATTGGTGCAGGGGAAGGGAGGGTGATTGACAGCTGGCGATTGAGAGAAGCGCCTGCCCGCCCTGTGATTGGTGCAGGGGAAGGGAGGGTGATTGACAGGTGGTGATTGAGAGAAGCGCCTGCCCGCGCTGTGATTGGTGCAGGGGAAGGGAGGGTGATTGACAGGTGGCGATTGAGAGAAGCGACTGCCCGCGCTGTGATTGGTGCAGGGGAAGGGAGGGTGATTAACAGGTGGCGATTGAGAGAAGTGCCTGCCCGCGCTCTGATTGGTGCAGGGGAAGGGAGGGTGATTGACAGGTGGGGATTGAGAGTAGCGCCTGCCTGCGCTGTGATTGGTGCAGGGGAAGGGAGGGTGATTGACAGGTGGTGATTGTTGAGGCGCCTGCCCGCGCTGTGATTGGTGCAGGGGGAGGGTGATTGACAGGTGGCGATTGAGAGAAGCGCCTGCCCGCGCTGTGATTGGTGCAGGGGAAGGGAGGGTGATTGACAGGTGGTGATTGTTGAAGCGCCTGCCCGCGCTGTGATTGGTGCAGGGGAAGGGAGGGTGATTGACAGGTGGTGATTGAGAGAAGCGTCTGCCCGCGCTGTGATTGGTGCAGGGGAAGGGAGGGTGATTGACAGGTGGTGATTGAGAGAAGCGTCTGCCCGCGCTGTGATTGGTGCAGGGGAAGGGAGGGTGATTGACAGGTGGTGATTGAGAGAAGCGCCTGCCCGTGCTGTGATTGGTGCAGGGGAAGGGAGGGTGATTGACAGGTGGTGATTGTTGAAGTGCCTGCCCGCGCTGTGATTGGTGCAGGGGAAGGGAGGGTGATTGACAGGTGGCGATTGTTGAAGTGCCTGCCCGCGCTGTGATTGGTGCAGAGGAAGGGAGGGTGATTGACAGGTGGGGATTGAGAGAAGTGCCTGCCCGCGCTGTGATTGGTGCAGGGGAAGGGAGGGTGATTGACAGGTGGCGATTGAGAGAAGCGACTGCCCGCGCTGTGATTGGTGCAGGGGAAGGGAGGGTGATTGACAGGTGGCGATTGAGAGAAGTGCCTGCCCGCGCTCTGATTGGTGCAGGGGAAGGGAGGGTGATTGACAGGTGGCGATTGAGAGAAGCGCCTGCCCGCGCTGTGATTGGTGCAGGGGAAGGGAGGGTGATTGACAGGTGGGGATTGAGAGCAGCGCCTGCCTGCGCTGTGATTGGTGCAGGGGAAGGGAGGGTGATTGACAGGTGGTGATTGAGAGAAGCGCCTGCCCGCGCTGTGATTGGTGCAGGGGAAGGGAGGGTGATTGACAGGTGGTGATTGTTGAAGCGCCTGCCCGCGCTGTGATTGGTGCAGGGGAAGGGAGGGTGATTGACAGGTGGCGATTGATAGACGCGCCTGCTCGCGCTGTGATTGGTGCAGGGGAAGGGAGGGTGATTGACAGGTGGGGATTGAGAGAAGCGCCTGCCCGCGCTGTGATTGGTGCAGGGGAAGGGAGGGTGATTGACAGGTGGTGATTGAGAGAAGCGCCTGCCCGCGCTGTGATTGGTGCAGGGTGAAGGGAGGGTGATTGACAGGTGGTGATTGAGAGAAGCGCCTGCCCGCGCTGTAATTGGTGCAGGGGGAAGGGAGGGTGATTGACAGGTGGCGATTGTTGAAGCGCCTGCCCGTGCTGTGATTGGTGCAGGGGAAGGGAGGGTGATTGACAGGTGGTGATGGAGAGAAGCGCCTGCCCGCGCTGTGATTGGTGCAGGGGAAGGGAGGGTGATTGACAAGTGGTGATTGAGAGAAGCGCCTGCCCGCGCTGTGATTGGTGCAGGGGAAGGGAGGGTGATTGAGAGGTGACGATTGAGAGAAGCGCCTGCCCGCGCTGTGATTGGTGCAGGGGAAGGGAGGGTGATTGACAGGTGGGGATTGCGAGAAGCGCCTGCCCGCGCTGTGATTGGTGCAGAGGAAGGGAGGGTGATTGACAGGTGACGATTGAGAGAAGCGCCTGCCCGCGCTGTGATTGGTGCAGGGGAAGGGAGGGTGATTGACAGGTGGTGATTGAGAGAAGCGCCTGCCCGCGCTGTGATTGGTGCAGGGGAAGGGAGGGTGATTGACAGGTGGGGAGTGAGAGAAGCGCCTGCCCGCGCTGTGATTGGTGCAGGGGAAGGGAGGGTGATTGACAGGTGGTGATTGTTGAAGCGCCTGCCCGCGCTGTGATTGGTGCAGGGGAAGGGAGGGTGATTGACAGGTGGGGATTGAGAGAAGCGCCTGCCCGCGCTGTGATTGGTGCAGGGGAAGGGAGGGTGATTGACAGGTGGTGATTGAGAGCAGCGCCTGCCCGCGCTGTGATTGGTGCAGGGGAAGGGAGGGTGATTGACAGGTGGGGATTGAGAGAAGCGCCTGCCCGCGCTGTGATTGGTGCAGGGGAAGGGAGGGTGATTGACAGGTGGTGATTGCTGAAGCGCCTGCCCGCGCTGTGATTGGTGCAGGGGAAGGGAGGGTGATTGACAGGTGGCGATTGTTGAGGCGCCTGCCCGCGCTGTGATTGGTGCAGGGGAAGGGAGGGTGATTGACAGGTGGCGATTGATAGAAGCGCCTGCCCGCGCTGTGATTGTTGCAGGGGAAGGGAGGGTGATTGACAGGTGGTGATTGTTGAAGCGCCTGCCCGCGCTGTGATTGGTGCAGGGGAAGGGAGGGTGATTGACAGGTGGCGATTGATAGAAGCGCCTGCCCGCGCTGTGATTGGTGCAGGGGAAGGGAGGGTGATTGACAGGTGGGGATTGAGAGAAGCGCCTGCCCGCGCTGTGATTGGTGCAGGGGAAGGGAGGGTGATTGACAGGTGGCGATTGAGAGAAGCGCCTGCCCGCGCTGTGATTGGTGCAGGGGAAGGGAGGGTGATTGACAGGTGGCGATTGAGAGAAGCGCCTGCCCCGCGCTGTGATTGGTGCAGGGGAAGGGAGGGTGATTGACAGCTGGCGATTGAGAGAACCGCCTGCCCGCCCTGTGATTGGTGCAGGGGAAGGGAGGGTGATTGACAGGTGGTGATTGAGAGAAGCGCCTGCCCGCGCTGTGATTGGTGCAGGGGAAGGGAGGGTGATTGACAGGTGGCGATTGAGAGAAGCGACTGCCCGCGCTGTGATTGGTGCAGGGGAAGGGAGGGTGATTAACAGGTGGCGATTGAGAGAAGTGCCTGCCCGCGCTCTGATTGGTGAAGGGGAAGGGAGGGTGATTGACAGGTGGGGATTGAGAGTAGCGCCTGCCTGCGCTGTGATTGGTGCAGGGGAAGGGAGGGTGATTGACAGGTGGTGATTGTTGAGGCGCCTGCCCGCGCTGTGATTGGTGCAGGGGGAGGGTGATTGACAGGTGGCGATTGAGAGAAGCGCCTGCCCGCGCTGTGATTGGTGCAGGGGAAGGGAGGGTGATTGACAGGTGGTGATTGTTGAAGCGCCTGCCCGCGCTGTGATTGGTGCAGGGGAAGGGAGGGTGATTGACAGGTGGTGATTGAGAGAAGCGTCTGCCCGCGCTGTGATTGGTGCAGGGGAAGGGAGGGTGATTGACAGGTGGTGATTGAGAGAAGCGTCTGCCCGCGCTGTGATTGGTGCAGGGGAAGGGAGGGTGATTGACAGGTGGTGATTGAGAGAAGCGCCTGCCCGTGCTGTGATTGGTGCAGGGGAAGGGAGGGTGATTGACAGGTGGTGATTGTTGAAGTGCCTGCCCGCGCTGTGATTGGTGCAGGGGAAGGGAGGGTGATTGACAGGTGGCGATTGTTGAAGTGCCTGCCCGCGCTGTGATTGGTGCAGAGGAAGGGAGGGTGATTGACAGGTGGGGATTGAGAGAAGTGCCTGCCCGCGCTGTGATTGGTGCAGGGGAAGGGAGGGTGATTGACAGGTGGCGATTGAGAGAAGCGACTGCCCGCGCTGTGATTGGTGCAGGGGAAGGGAGGGTGATTGACAGGTGGCGATTGAGAGAAGTGCCTGCCCGCGCTCTGATTGGTGCAGGGGAAGGGAGGGTGATTGACAGGTGGCGATTGAGAGAAGCGCCTGCCCGCGCTGTGATTGGTGCAGGGGAAGGGAGGGTGATTGACAGGTGGGGATTGAGAGCAGCGCCTGCCTGCGCTGTGATTGGTGCAGGGGAAGGGAGGGTGATTGACAGGTGGTGATTGAGAGAAGCGCCTGCCCGCGCTGTGATTGGTGCAGGGGAAGGGAGGGTGATTGACAGGTGGTGATTGTTGAAGCGCCTGCCCGCGCTGTGATTGGTGCAGGGGAAGGGAGGGTGATTGACAGGTGGCGATTGATAGACGCGCCTGCTCGCGCTGTGATTGGTGCAGGGGAAGGGAGGGTGATTGACAGGTGGGGATTGAGAGAAGCGCCTGCCCGCGCTGTGATTGGTGCAGGGGAAGGGAGGGTGATTGACAGGTGGTGATTGAGAGAAGCGCCTGCCCGCGCTGTGATTGGTGCAGGGTGAAGGGAGGGTGATTGACAGGTGGTGATTGAGAGAAGCGCCTGCCCGCGCTGTAATTGGTGCAGGGGGAAGGGAGGGTGATTGACAGGTGGCGATTGTTGAAGCGCCTGCCCGTGCTGTGATTGGTGCAGGGGAAGGGAGGGTGATTGACAGGTGGTGATGGAGAGAAGCGCCTGCCCGCGCTGTGATTGGTGCAGGGGAAGGGAGGGTGATTGACAAGTGGTGATTGAGAGAAGCGCCTGCCCGCGCTGTGATTGGTGCAGGGGAAGGGAGGGTGATTGAGAGGTGACGATTGAGAGAAGCGCCTGCCCGCGCTGTGATTGGTGCAGGGGAAGGGAGGGTGATTGACAGGTGGGGATTGCGAGAAGCGCCTGCCCGCGCTGTGATTGGTGCAGAGGAAGGGAGGGTGATTGACAGGTGACGATTGAGAGAAGCGCCTGCCCGCGCTGTGATTGGTGCAGGGGAAGGGAGGGTGATTGACAGGTGGTGATTGAGAGAAGCGCCTGCCCGCGCTGTGATTGGTGCAGGGGAAGGGAGGGTGATTGACAGGTGGGGAGTGAGAGAAGCGCCTGCCCGCGCTGTGATTGGTGCAGGGGAAGGGAGGGTGATTGACAGGTGGTGATTGTTGAAGCGCCTGCCCGCGCTGTGATTGGTGCAGGGGAAGGGAGGGTGATTGACAGGTGGGGATTGAGAGAAGCGCCTGCCCGCGCTGTGATTGGTGCAGGGGAAGGGAGGGTGATTGACAGGTGGTGATTGAGAGCAGCGCCTGCCCGCGCTGTGATTGGTGCAGGGGAAGGGAGGGTGATTGACAGGTGGGGATTGAGAGAAGCGCCTGCCCGCGCTGTGATTGGTGCAGGGGAAGGGAGGGTGATTGACAGGTGGTGATTGCTGAAGCGCCTGCCCGCGCTGTGATTGGTGCAGGGGAAGGGAGGGTGATTGACAGGTGGCGATTGTTGAGGCGCCTGCCCGCGCTGTGATTGGTGCAGGGGAAGGGAGGGTGATTGACAGGTGGCGATTGATAGAAGCGCCTGCCCGCGCTGTGATTGTTGCAGGGGAAGGGAGGGTGATTGACAGGTGGTGATTGTTGAAGCGCCTGCCCGCGCTGTGATTGGTGCAGGGGAAGGGAGGGTGATTGACAGGTGGCGATTGATAGAAGCGCCTGCCCGCGCTGTGATTGGTGCAGGGGAAGGGAGGGTGATTGACAGGTGGTGATTGCGAGAAGCGCCTGCCCGCGCTGTGATTGGTGCAGGGGAAGGGAGGGTGATTGACAGGTGGGGATTGAGAGAAGCGCCTGCCCGCGCTGTGATTGGTGCAGAGGAAGGGAGGGTGATTGACAGGTGACGATTGAGAGAAGCGCCTGCCCGCGCTGTGATTGGTGCAGGGGAAGGGAGGGTGATTGACAGGTGGTGCTGGAGAGAAGCGCCTGCCCGCGCTGTGATTGGTGCAGGGGAAGGGAGGGTGATTGACAGGTGGGGATTGAGAGAAACGCCTGCCCGCGCTGTGATTGGTGCAGGGGAAGGGAGGGTGATTGACAGGTGGGGATTGAGAGAAGCGCCTGCCCGCGCTGTGATTGGTGCAGGGGAAGGGAGGGTGATTGACAGGTGGTGATTGAGAGAAGCGCCTGCCCGCGCTGTGATTGGTGCAGGGGAAGGGACGGTGATTGACAGGTGGCGATTGAGAGACGTGCCTGCCCGCGCTGTGATTGGTGCAGGGGAAGGGAGGGTGATTGACAGGTGGCGATTGTTGAGGCGCCTGCCCGCGCTGTGATTGGTGCAGGGGGAGGGTGATTGACAGGTGGCGATTGAGAGAAGCGCCTGCCCGCGCTGTGATTGGTGCAGGGGAAGGGAGGGTGATTGACAGGTGGCGATTGGTAGAAGCGCCTGCCCGCGCTGTGATTGGTGCAGGGGGAAGGGAGGGTGATTGACAGGTGGCGATTGTTGAAGCGCCTGCCCGCGCTGTGATTGGTGCAGGGGAAGGGAGGGTGATTGACAGGTGGTGATTGAGAGAAGCGCCTGCCCGCGCTGTGATTGGTGCAGGGGAAGGGAGGGTGATTGACAGGTGACGATTGAGAGAAGTGCCTGCCCGCGCTGTGATTGGTGCAGGGGAAGGGAGGGTGATTGACAGGTGGTGATTGAGAGACGTGCCTGCCCGCGCTGTGATTGGTGCAGGGGAAGGGAGGGTGATTGACAGGTGGCGATTGTTGAGGCGCCTGCCCGCGCTGTGATTGGTGCAGGGGGAGGGTGATTGACAGGTGGCGATTGAGAGAAGCGCCTGCCCGCGCTGTGATTGGTGCAGGGGAAGGGAGGGTGATTGACAGGTGGCGATTGGTAGAAGCGCCTGCCCGCGCTGTGATTGGTGCAGGGGAAGGGAGGGTGATTGACAGGTGGCGATTGTTGGAGCGCCTGCCCGCGCTGTGATTGGTGCAGGGGGAGGGTGATTGACAGGTGGTGATTGAGAGAAGCGCCTGCCCGCGCTGTGATTGGTGCAGGGGAAGGGAGGGTGATTGACAGGTGACGATTGAGAGAAGCGCCTGCCCGCGCTGTGATTGGTGCAGGGGAAGGGAGGGTGATTGACAGGTGACGATTGAGAGAAGCGCCTGCCCGCGCTGTGATTGGTGCAGGGGAAGGGAGGGTGATTGACAGGTGGCGATTGTTGAAGTGCCTGCCCGCCCTATGATTGGTGCAGGGGAAGGGAGGGTGATTGACAGGTGGTGATTGTTGAAGCGCCTGCCCGCCCTGTGATTGGTGCAGGGGAAGGGAGGGTGATTGACAGGTGGCGATTGAGAGAAGCGCCTGCCCGCGCTGTGATTGGTGCAGGGGAAGGGAGGGTGATTGACAGGTGACGACTGAGAGAAGCGCCTGCCCGCGCTGTGATTGGTGCAGGGGAAGGGAGGGTGATTGACAGGTGGGGATTGAGAGAAGCGCCTGCCCGCGCTGTGATTGGTGCAGGGGAAGGGAGGGTGATTGACAGGTGGCGATTGTTGAAGCGCCTGCCCGCGCTGTGATTGGTGCAGGGGAAGGGAGGGTGATTGACAGGTGGTGATTGAGAGAAGCGCCTGCCCGCGCTGTGATTGGTGCAGGGGAAGGGAGGGTGATTGACAGGTGGTGATTGAGAGAAGCGCCTGCCCGCGCTGTGATTGGTGCAGGGGAAGGGAGGGTGATTGACAGGTGGTGATTGAGAGAAGCGCCTGCCCGCGCTGTGATTGGTGCAGGGGAAGGGAGGGTGATTGACAGGTGGTGATTGTTGAAGCGCCTGCCCGCGCTGTGATTGGTGCAGGGGAAGGGAGGGTGATTGAGAGGTGGGGATTGAGAGAAGCGCCTGCCCGCGCTGTGATTGGTGCAGGGGAAGGGAGGGTGATTGACAGGTGGGGATTGAGAGAAGCGCCTGCCCGCGCTGTGATTGGTGCAGAGGAAGGGAGGGTGATTGACAGGTGACGATTGAGAGAAGCGCCTGCCCGCGCTGTGATTGGTGCAGGGGAAGGGAGGGTGATTGACAGGTGGCGATTGAGAGAAGCGCCTGCCCGCGCTGTGATTGGTGCAGGGGAAGGGAGGGTGATTGACAGGTGGTGATTGAGAGAAGCGCCTGCCCCGCGCTGTGATTGGTGCAGGGGAAGGGAGGGTGATTGACAGCTGGCGATTGAGAGAAGCGCCTGCCTGCGCTGTGATTGGTGCAGGGGAAGGGAGGGTGATTGACAGGTGGTGATTGAGAGAAGCGCCTGCCCGCGCTGTGATTGGTGCAGGGGAAGGGAGGGTAATTGACAGGTGGCGATTGAGAGAAGCGCCTGCCCGCGCTGTGATTGGTGCAGGGGAAGGGAGGGTGATTGACAGGTGGGGATTGAGAGAAGCGCCTGCCCGCGCTGTGATTGGTGCAGGGGAAGGGAGGGTGATTGACAGGTGGGGATTGAGAGAAGCGCCTGCCCGCGCTGTGATTGGTGCAGGGGAAGGGAGCGTGATTGACAGGTGGTGATTGTTGAAGCGCCTGCCCGCGCTGTGATTGGTGCAGGGTGAAGGGAGGGTGATTGACAGGTGGCGATTGAGAGAAGCGCCTGCCCGCGCTGTGATTGGTGCAGGGGAAGGGAGGGTGATTGACAGGTGGTGATTGTTGAAGCGCCTGCCCTCGCTGTGATTGGTGCAGGGGAAGGGAGGGTGATTGACAGGTGGTGATTGTTGAAGCGCCTGCCCGCGCTGTGATTGGTGCAGGGGAAGGGAGGGTGATTGACAGGTGGTGATTGAGAGAAGCGCCTGCCCGCGCTGTGATTGGTGCAGGGGAAGGGAGGGTGATTGACAGGTGGCGATTGATAGAAGCGCCTGCCCGCGCTGTGATTGGTGCAGGGGAAGGGAGGGTGATTGACAGGTGGTGATTGCGAGAAGCGCCTGCCCGCGCTGTGATTGGTGCAGGGGAAGGGAGGGTGATTGACAGGTGGGGATTGAGAGAAGCGCCTGCCCGCGCTGTGATTGGTGCAGAGGAAGGGAGGGTGATTGACAGGTGACGATTGAGAGAAGCGCCTGCCCGCGCTGTGATTGGTGCAGGGGAAGGGAGGGTGATTGACAGGTGGTGCTGGAGAGAAGCGCCTGCCCGCGCTGTGATTGGTGCAGGGGAAGGGAGGGTGATTGACAGGTGGGGATTGAGAGAAACGCCTGCCCGCGCTGTGATTGGTGCAGGGGAAGGGAGGGTGATTGACAGGTGGGGATTGAGAGAAGCGCCTGCCCGCGCTGTGATTGGTGCAGGGGAAGGGAGGGTGATTGACAGGTGGTGATTGAGAGAAGCGCCTGCCCGCGCTGTGATTGGTGCAGGGGAAGGGACGGTGATTGACAGGTGGCGATTGAGAGACGTGCCTGCCCGCGCTG
Source organism: Somniosus microcephalus (assembly GCF_052327205.1). Lineage (NCBI taxonomy): Eukaryota > Metazoa > Chordata > Chondrichthyes > Squaliformes > Somniosidae > Somniosus > Somniosus microcephalus. The sequence goes on from NC_141019.1 coordinate 1,569,262, forward strand.
TGATTGGTGCAGGGGAAGGGAGGGTGATTGACAGGTGGCGATTGTTGAGGCGCCTGCCCGCGCTGTGATTGGTGCAGGGGGAGGGTGATTGACAGGTGGCGATTGAGAGAAGCGCCTGCCCGCGCTGTGATTGGTGCAGGGGAAGGGAGGGTGATTGACAGGTGGCGATTGGTAGAAGCGCCTGCCCGCGCTGTGATTGGTGCAGGGGGAAGGGAGGGTGATTGACAGGTGGCGATTGTTGAAGCGCCTGCCCGCGCTGTGATTGGTGCAGGGGAAGGGAGGGTGATTGACAGGTGACGATTGAGAGAAGCGCCGGCCCGCGCTGTGATTGGTGCAGGGGAAGGGAGGGTGATTGACAGGTGGTGATTGAGAGACGTGCCTGCCCGCGCTGTGATTGGTGCAGGGGAAGGGAGGATGATTGACAGGTGGCGATTGTTGGAGCGCCTGCCCGCGCTGTGATTGGTGCAGGGGGAGGGTGATTGACAGGTGGTGATTGAGAGAAGCGCCTGCCCGCGCTGTGATTGGTGCAGGGGAAGGGAGGGTGATTGACAGGTGACGATTGAGAGAAGCGCCTGCCCGCGCTGTGATTGGTGCAGGGGAAGGGAGGGTGATTGACAGGTGACGATTGAGAGAAGTGCCTGCCCGCCCTGTGATTGGTGCAGGGGAAGGGAGGGTGATTGACAGGTGGTGATTGTTGAAGCGCCTGCCCGCCCTGTGATTGGTGCAGGGGAAGGGAGGGTGATTGACAGGTGGCGATTGAGAGAAGCGCCTGCCCGCGCTGTGATTGGTGCAGGGGAAGGGAGGGTGATTGACAGGTGGTGATTGAGAGAAGCGCCTGCCCGCGCTGTGATTGGTGCAGGGGAAGGGAGGGTGATTGACAGGTGGGGATTGAGAGAAGCGCCTGCCCGCGCTGTGATTGGTGCAGGGGAAGGGAGGGTGATTGACAGGTGACGACTGAGAGAAGCGCCTGCCCGCGCTGTGATTGGTGCAGGGGAAGGGAGGGTGATTGACAGGTGGGGATTGAGAGAAGCGCCTGCCCGCGCTGTGATTGGTGCAGGGGAAGGGAGGGTGATTGACAGGTGGGGATTGAGAGAAGCGCCTGCCCGCGCTGTGATTGGTGCAGGGGAAGGGAGGGTGATTGACAGGTGGTGATTGTTGAAGCGCCTGCCCGCGCTGTGATTGGTGCAGGGGAAGGGAGGGTGATTGACAGGTGGCGATTGTTGAAGCGCCTGCCCGCGCTGTGATTGGTGCAGGGGAAGGGAGGGTGATTGACAGGTGGTGATTGAGAGAAGCGCCTGCCCGCGCTGTGATTGGTGCAGGGGAAGGGAGGGTGATTGACAGGTGGTGATTGAGAGAAGCGCCTGCCCGCGCTGTGATTGGTGCAGGGGAAGGGAGGGTGATTGACAGGTGGTGATTGAGAGAAGCGCCTGCCCGCGCTGTGATTGGTGCAGGGGAAGGGAGGGTGATTGACAGGTGGTGATTGAGAGAAGCGCCTGCCCGCGCTGTGATTGGTGCAGGGGAAGGGAGGGTGATTGACAGGTGGTGATTGTTGAAGCGCCTGCCTGCGCTGTGATTGGTGCAGGGGAAGGGAGGGTGATTGACAGGTGGTGATTGAGAGAAGCGCCTGCCCGCGCTGTGATTGGTGCAGGGGAAGGGAGGGTGATTGACAGGTGGGGATTGAGAGAAACGCCTGCCCGCGCTGTGATTGGTGCAGGGGAAGGGAGGGTGATTGACAGGTGGTGATTGAGAGAAGCGCCTGCCCGCGCTGTGATTGGTGCAGGGGAAGGGACGGTGATTGACAGGTGGCGATTGAGAGACGTGCCTGCCCGCGCTGTGATTGGTGCAGGGGAAGGGAGGGTGATTGACAGGTGGCGATTGTTGAGGCGCCTGCCCGCGCTGTGATTGGTGCAGGGGGAGGGTGATTGACAGGTGGCGATTGAGAGAAGCGCCTGCCCGCGCTGTGATTGGTGCAGGGGAAGGGAGGGTGATTGACAGGTGGCGATTGGTAGAAGCGCCTGCCCGCGCTGTGATTGGTGCAGGGGGAAGGGAGGGTGATTGACAGGTGGCGATTGTTGAAGCGCCTGCCCGTGCTGTGATTGGTGCAGGGGAAGGGAGGGTGATTGACAGGTGGTGATTGAGAGAAGCGCCTGCCCGCGCTGTGATTGGTGCAGGGGAAGGGAGGGTGATTGACAGGTGACGATTGAGAGAAGCGCCGGCCCGCGCTGTGATTGGTGCAGGGGAAGGGAGGGTGATTGACAGGTGGTGATTGAGAGAAGCGCCTGCCCGCGCTGTGATTGGTGCAGGGGAAGGGAGGGTGATTGACAGGTGGTGATTGAGAGAAGCGCCTGCCCGCGCTGTGATTGGTGCAGGGGAAGGGAGGGTGATTGACAGGTGGTGATTGAGAGAAGCGCCTGCCCGCGCTGTGATTGGTGCAGGGGAAGGGAGGGTGATTGACAGGTGGTGATTGAGAGAAGCGCCTGCCCGCGCTGTGATTGGTGCAGGGGAAGGGAGGGTGATTGACAGGTGGTGATTGAGAGAAGCGCCTGCCCGCGCTGTGATTGGTGCAGGGGAAGGGAGGGTGATTGACAGGTGGTGATTGTTGAAGCGCCTGCCTGCGCTGTGATTGGTGCAGGGGAAGGGAGGGTGATTGACAGGTGGTGATTGAGAGAAGCGCCTGCCCGCGCTGTGATTGGTGCAGGGGAAGGGAGGGTGATTGACAGGTGGGGATTGAGAGAAACGCCTGCCCGCGCTGTGATTGGTGCAGGGGAAGGGAGGGTGATTGACAGGTGGGGATTGAGAGAAGCGCCTGCCCGCGCTGTGATTGGTGCAGGGGAAGGGAGGGTGATTGACAGGTGGTGATTGAGAGAAGCGCCTGCCCGCGCTGTGATTGGTGCAGGGGAAGGGACGGTGATTGACAGGTGGCGATTGAGAGACGTGCCTGCCCGCGCTGTGATTGGTGCAGGGGAAGGGAGGGTGATTGACAGGTGGTGATTGGTAGAAGCGCCTGCCCGCGCTGTGATTGGTGCAGGGGAAGGGAGGGTGATTGACAGGTGGCGATTGGTAGAAGCGCCTGCCCGCGCTGTGATTGGTGCAGGGGGAAGGGAGGGTGATTGACAGGTGGCGATTGTTGAAGCGCCTGCCCGCGCTGTGATTGGTGCAGGGGAAGGGAGGGTGATTGACAGGTGACGATTGAGAGAAGCGCCGGCCCGCGCTGTGATTGGTGCAGGGGGAAGGGAGGGTGATTGACAGGTGGCGATTGTTGAAGCGCCTGCCCGCGCTGTGATTGGTGCAGGGGAAGGGAGGGTGATTGACAGGTGACGATTGAGAGACGTGCCTGCCCGCGCTGTGATTGGTGCAGGGGAAGGGAGGGTGATTGACAGGTGGCGATTGTTGAGGCGCCTGCCCGCGCTGTGATTGGTGCAGGGGGAGGGTGATTGACAGGTGGCGATTGAGAGAAGCGCCTGCCCGCGCTGTGATTGGTGCAGGGGAAGGGAGGGTGATTGACAGGTGGCGATTGGTAGAAGCGCCTGCCCGCGCTGTGATTGGTGCAGGGGAAGGGAGGGTGATTGACAGGTGGCGATTGTTGGAGCGCCTGCCCGCGCTGTGATTGGTGCAGGGGGAGGGTGATTGACAGGTGGTGATTGAGAGAAGCGCCTGCCCGCGCTGTGATTGGTGCAGGGGAAGGGAGGGTGATTGACAGGTGACGATTGAGAGAAGCGCCTGCCCGCGCTGTGATTGGTGCAGGGGAAGGGAGGGTGATTGACAGGTGACGATTGAGAGAAGCGCCTGCCCGCCCTGTGATTGGTGCAGGGGAAGGGAGGGTGATTGACAGGTGGTGATTGTTGAAGCGCCTGCCCGCGCTGTGATTGGTGCAGGGGAAGGGAGGGTGATTGACAGGTGGTGATTGTTGAAGCGCCTGCCCGCCCTGTGATTGGTGCAGGGGAAGGGAGGGTGATTGACAGGTGGCGATTGAGAGAAGCGCCTGCCCGCGCTGTGATTGGTGCAGGGGAAGGGAGGGTGATTGACAGGTGGTGATTGAGAGAAGCGCCTGCCCGCGCTGTGATTGGTGCAGGGGAAGGGAGGGTGATTGACAGGTGGGGATTGAGAGAAGCGCCTGCCCGCGCTGTGATTGGTGCAGGGGAAGGGAGGGTGATTGACAGGTGACGACTGAGAGAAGCGCCTGCCCGCGCTGTGATTGGTGCAGGGGAAGGGAGGGTGATTGACAGGTGGGGATTGAGAGAAGCGCCTGCCCACGCTGTGATTGGTGCAGGGGAAGGGAGGGTGATTGACAGGTGGTGATTGAGAGAAGCGCCTGCCCGCGCTGTGATTGGTGCAGGGGAAGGGAGGGTGATTGACAGGTGGCGATTGAGAGAAGCGCCTGCCCGCGCTGCGATTGGTGCAGAGGAAGGGAGGGTGATTGACAGGTGGTGATTGTTGAAGCGCCTGCCCGCGCTGTGATTGGTGCAGGGTGAAGGGAGGGTGATTGACAGGTGGCGATTGTTGAAGCGCCTGCCCGCGCTGTGATTGGTGCAGGGGAAGGGAGGGTGATTGACAGGTGGTGATTGAGAGAAGCGCCTGCCCGCGCTGTGATTGGTGCAGGGGAAGGGAGGGTGATTGACAGGTGGTGATTGAGAGAAGCGCCTGCCCGCGCTGTGATTGGTGCAGGGGAAGGGAGGGTGATTGACAGGTGGTGATTGAGAGAAGCGCCTGCCCGCGCTGTGATTGGTGCAGGGGAAGGGAGGGTGATTGACAGGTGGTGATTGAGAGAAGCGCCTGCCCGCGCTGTGATTGGTGCAGGGGAAGGGAGGGTGATTGACAGGTGGTGATTGAGAGAAGCGCCTGCCCGCGCTGTGATTGGTGCAGGGGAAGGGAGGGTGATTGACAGGTGGTGATTGAGAGAAGCGCCTGCCCGCGCTGTGATTGGTGCAGGGGAAGGGAGGGTGATTGACAGGTGGTGATTGTTGAAGCGCCTGCCTGCGCTGTGATTGGTGCAGGGGAAGGGAGGGTGATTGACAGGTGGTGATTGAGAGAAGCGCCTGCCCGCGCTGTGATTGGTGCAGGGGAAGGGAGGGTGATTGACAGGTGGGGATTGAGAGAAACGCCTGCCCGCGCTGTGATTGGTGCAGGGGAAGGGAGGGTGATTGACAGGTGGGGATTGAGAGAAGCGCCTGCCCGCGCTGTGATTGGTGCAGGGGAAGGGAGGGTGATTGACAGGTGGCGATTGAGAGAAGCGCCTGCCCGCGCTGTGATTGGTGCAGGGGAAGGGACGGTGATTGACAGGTGGCGATTGAGAGACGTGCCTGCCCGCGCTGTGATTGGTGCAGGGGAAGGGAGGGTGATTGACAGGTGGTGATTGAGAGAAGCGCCTGCCCGCGCTGTGATTGGTGCAGGGGAAGGGAGGGTGATTGACAGGTGACGATTGAGAGAAGCGCCGGCCCGCGCTGTGATTGGTGCAGGGGAAGGGAGGGTGATTGACAGGTGGTGATTGAGAGACGTGCCTGCCCGCGCTGTGATTGGTGCAGGGGAAGGGAGGGTGATTGACAGGTGGCGATTGTTGAGGCGCCTGCCCGCGCTGTGATTGGTGCAGGGGGAGGGTGATTGACAGGTGGCGATTGAGAGAAGCGCCTGCCCGCGCTGTGATTGGTGCAGGGAAGGGAGGGTGATTGACAGGTGGCGATTGGTAGAAGCGCCTGCCCGCGCTGTGATTGGTGCAGGGGAAGGGAGGGTGATTGACAGGTGACGATTGAGAGAAGCGCCTGCCGCGCTGTGATTGGTGCAGGGGAAGGGAGGGTGATTGACAGGTGACGATTGAGAGAAGTGCCTGCCCGCCCTGTGATTGGTGCAGGGGAAGGGAGGGTGATTGACAGGTGGTGATTGTTGAAGCGCCTGCCCGCCCTGTGATTGGTGCAGGGGAAGGGAGGGTGATTGACAGGTGGCGATTGAGAGAAGCGCCTGCCCGCGCTGTGATTGGTGCAGGGGAAGGGAGGGTGATTGACAGGTGGTGATTGAGAGAAGCGCCTGCCCGCGCTGTGATTGGTGCAGGGGAAGGGAGGGTGATTGACAGGTGGGGATTGAGAGAAGCGCCTGCCCGCGCTGTGATTGGTGCAGGGGAAGGGAGGGTGATTGACAGGTGACGACTGAGAGAAGCGCCTGCCCGCGCTGTGATTGGTGCAGGGGAAGGGAGGGTGATTGACAGGTGGGGATTGAGAGAAGCGCCTGCCCGCGCTGTGATTGGTGCAGGGGAAGGGAGGGTGATTGACAGGTGGCGATTGAGAGAAGCGCCTGCCCGCGCTGTGATTGGTGCAGGGGAAGGGAGGGTGATTGACAGGTGGCGATTGAGAGAAGCGCCTGCCCCGCGCTGTGATTGGTGCAGGGCAAGGGAGGGTGATTGACAGCTGGCGATTGAGAGAAGCGCCTGCCCGCCCTGTGATTGGTGCAGGGGAAGGGAGGGTGATTGACAGGTGGTGATTGAGAGAAGCGCCTGCCCGCGCTGTGATTGGTGCAGGGGAAGGGAGGGTGATTGACAGGTGGCGATTGAGAGAAGCGACTGCCCGCGCTGTGATTGGTGCAGGGGAAGGGAGGGTGATTAACAGGTGGCGATTGAGAGAAGTGCCTGCCCGCGCTCTGATTGGTGCAGGGGAAGGGAGGGTGATTGACAGGTGGGGATTGAGAGTAGCGCCTGCCTGCGCTGTGATTGGTGCAGGGGAAGGGAGGGTGATTGACAGGTGGTGATTGTTGAGGCGCCTGCCCGCGCTGTGATTGGTGCAGGGGGAGGGTGATTGACAGGTGGCGATTGAGAGAAGCGCCTGCCCGTGCTGTGATTGGTGCAGGGGAAGGGAGGGTGATTGACAGGTGGTGATTGTTGAAGCGCCTGCCCGCGCTGTGATTGGTGCAGGGGAAGGGAGGGTGATTGACAGGTGGGGATTGAGCGAAGCGCCTGCCCGCGCTGTGATTGGTGCAGGGGAAGGGAGGGTGATTGACAGGTGGCGATTGAGAGAAGCGTCTGCCCGCGCTGTGATTGGTGCAGGGGAAGGGAGGGTGATTGACAGGTGGTGATTGAGAGAAGTGCCTGCCCGCGCTGTGATTGGTGCAGGGGAAGGGAGGGTGATTGACAGGTGGTGATTGTTGAAGTGCCTGCCCGCGCTGTGATTGGTGCAGGGGAAGGGAGGGTGATTGACAGGTGGCGATTGTTGAAGTGCCTGCCCTCGCTGTGATTGGTGCAGAGGAAGGGAGGGTGATTGACAGGTGGGGATTGAGAGAAGTGCCTGCCCGCGCTGTGATTGGTGCAGGGGAAGGGAGGGTGATTGACAGGTGGCGATTGAGAGAAGCGACTGCCCGCGCTGTGATTGGTGCAGGGGAAGGGAGGGTGATTGACAGGTGGCGATTGAGAGAAGTGCCTGCCCGCGCTCTGATTGGTGCAGGGGAAGGGAGGGTGATTGACAGGTGGGGATTGAGAGTAGCGCCTGCCTGCGCTGTGATTGGTGCAGGGGAAGGGAGGGTGATTGACAGGTGGTGATTGAGAGAAGCGCCTGCCCGTGCTGTGATTGGTGCAGGGGACGGGAGGGTGATTGACAGGTGGTGATTGTTGAAGCGCCTGCCCGCGCTGTGATTGGTGCAGGGGAAGGGAGGGTGATTGACAGGTGGCGATTGATAGACGCGCCTGCTCGCGCTGTGATTGGTGCAGGGAAGGGAGGGTGATTGACAGGTGGCGATTGATAGACGCGCCTGCCCGCGCTGTGATTGGTGCAGGGGAAGGGAGGGTGATTGACAGGTGGTGATTGTTGAAGCGCCTGCCCGCGCTGTGATTGGTGCAGGGGAAGGGAGGGTGATTGACAGGTGGCGATTGATAGACGCGCCTGCTCGCGCTGTGATTGGTGCAGGGGAAGGGAGGGTGATTGACAGGTGGGGATTGAGAGAAGCGCCTGCCCGCGCTGTGATTGGTGCAGGGGAAGGGAGGGTGATTGACAGGTGGTGATTGAGAGAAGCGCCTGCCCGCGCTGTGATTGGTGCAGGGTGAAGGGAGGGTGATTGACAGGTGGCGATTGTTGAAGCGCCTGCCCGTGCTGTGATTGGTGCAGGGAAGGGAGGGTGATTGACAGGTGGTGATGGAGAGAAGCGCCTGCCCGCGCTGTGATTGGTGCAGGGGAAGGGAGGGTGATTGACACAGGTGGGGATTGAGAGAAGCGCCTGCCCGCGCTGTGATTGGTGCAGGGGAAGGGAGGGTGATTGACAGGTGACGACTGAGAGAAGCGCCTGCCCGCGCTGTGATTGGTGCAGGGGAAGGGAGGGTGATTGACAGGTGGGGATTGAGAGAAGCGCCTGCCCGCGCTGTGATTGGTGCAGGGGAAGGGAGGGTGATTGACAGGTGGTGATTGTTGAAGCGCCTGCCTGCGCTGTGATTGGTGCAGGGGAAGGGAGGGTGATTGACAGGTGGTGATTGAGAGAAGCGCCTGCCCGCGCTGTGATTGGTGCAGGGGAAGGGAGGGTGATTGACAGGTGGGGATTGAGAGAAACGCCTGCCCGCGCTGTGATTGGTGCAGGGGAAGGGAGGGTGATTGACAGGTGGTGATTGAGAGAAGCGCCTGCCCGCGCTGTGATTGGTGCAGGGGAAGGGACGGTGATTGACAGGTGGCGATTGAGAGAAGCGCCTGCCCGCGCTGTGATTGGTGCAGGGGAAGGGAGGGTGATTGACAGGTGGCGATTGAGAGAAGCGCCTGCCCGCGCTGTGATTGGTGCAGGGGAAGGGAGGGTGATTGACAGGTGGTGATTGAGAGAAGCGCCTGCCCCGCGCTGTGATTGGTGCAGGGGAAGGGAGGGTGATTGACAGCTGGCGATTGAGAGAAGCGCCTGCCTGCGCTGTGATTGGTGCAGGGGAAGGGAGGGTGATTGACAGGTGGTGATTGAGAGAAGCGCCTGCCCGCGCTGTGATTGGTGCAGGGGAAGGGAGGGTAATTGACAGGTGGCGATTGAGAGAAGCGCCTGCCCGCGCTGTGATTGGTGCAGGGGAAGGGAGGGTGATTGACAGGTGGGGATTGTTGAAGCGCCTGCCCTCGCTGTGATTGGTGCAGGGGAAGGGAGGGTGATTGACAGGTGGTGATTGTTGAAGCGCCTGCCCGCGCTGTGATTGGTGCAGGGGAAGGGAGGGTGATTGACAGGTGGTGATTGAGAGAAGCGCCTGCCCGCGCTGTGATTGGTGCAGGGGAAGGGAGGGTGATTGACAGGTGGCGATTGATAGAAGCGCCTGCCCGCGCTGTGATTGGTGCAGGGGAAGGGAGGGTGATTGACAGGTGGTGATTGCGAGAAGCGCCTGCCCGCGCTGTGATTGGTGCAGGGGAAGGGAGGGTGATTGACAGGTGGGGATTGAGAGAAGCGCCTGCCCGCGCTGTGATTGGTGCAGAGGAAGGGAGGGTGATTGACAGGTGACGATTGAGAGAAGCGCCTGCCCGCGCTGTGATTGGTGCAGGGGAAGGGAGGGTGATTGACAGGTGGTGCTGGAGAGAAGCGCCTGCCCGCGCTGTGATTGGTGCAGGGGAAGGGAGGGTGATTGACAGGTGGGGATTGAGAGAAACGCCTGCCCGCGCTGTGATTGGTGCAGGGGAAGGGAGGGTGATTGACAGGTGGGGATTGAGAGAAGCGCCTGCCCGCGCTGTGATTGGTGCAGGGGAAGGGAGGGTGATTGACAGGTGGTGATTGAGAGAAGCGCCTGCCCGCGCTGTGATTGGTGCAGGGGAAGGGACGGTGATTGACAGGTGGCGATTGAGAGACGTGCCTGCCCGCGCTGTGATTGGTGCAGGGGAAGGGAGGGTGATTGACAGGTGGCGATTGTTGAGGCGCCTGCCCGCGCTGTGATTGGTGCAGGGGGAGGGTGATTGACAGGTGGCGATTGTTGAAGCGCCTGCCCGCGCTGTGATTGGTGCAGGGGAAGGGAGGGTGATTGACAGGTGGCGATTGATAGACGCGCCTGCTCGCGCTGTGATTGGTGCAGGGGAAGGGAGGGTGATTGACAGGTGGGGATTGAGAGAAGCGCCTGCCCGCGCTGTGATTGGTGCAGGGGAAGGGAGGGTGATTGACAGGTGGTGATTGAGAGAAGCGCCTGCCCGCGCTGTGATTGGTGCAGGGTGAAGGGAGGGTGATTGACAGGTGGCGATTGTTGAAGCGCCTGCCCGTGCTGTGATTGGTGCAGGGGAAGGGAGGGTGATTGACAGGTGGTGATGGAGAGAAGCGCCTGCCCGCGCTGTGATTGGTGCAGGGGAAGGGAGGGTGATTGACAGGTGGGGATTGAGAGAAGCGCCTGCCCGCGCTGTGATTGGTGCAGGGGAAGGGAGGGTGATTGACAGGTGACGACTGAGAGAAGCGCCTGCCCGCGCTGTGATTGGTGCAGGGGAAGGGAGGGTGATTGACAGGTGGGGATTGAGAGAAGCGCCTGCCCGCGCTGTGATTGGTGCAGGGGAAGGGAGGGTGATTGACAGGTGGTGATTGTTGAAGCGCCTGCCTGCGCTGTGATTGGTGCAGGGGAAGGGAGGGTGATTGACAGGTGGTGATTGAGAGAAGCGCCTGCCCGCGCTGTGATTGGTGCAGGGGAAGGGAGGGTGATTGACAGGTGGGGATTGAGAGAAACGCCTGCCCGCGCTGTGATTGGTGCAGGGGAAGGGAGGGTGATTGACAGGTGGTGATTGAGAGAAGCGCCTGCCCGCGCTGTGATTGGTGCAGGGGAAGGGACGGTGATTGACAGGTGGCGATTGAGAGAAGCGCCTGCCCGCGCTGTGATTGGTGCAGGGGAAGGGAGGGTGATTGACAGGTGGCGATTGAGAGAAGCGCCTGCCCGCGCTGTGATTGGTGCAGGGGAAGGGAGGGTGATTGACAGGTGGTGATTGAGAGAAGCGCCTGCCCCGCGCTGTGATTGGTGCAGGGGAAGGGAGGGTGATTGACAGCTGGCGATTGAGAGAAGCGCCTGCCTGCGCTGTGATTGGTGCAGGGGAAGGGAGGGTGATTGACAGGTGGTGATTGAGAGAAGCGCCTGCCCGCGCTGTGATTGGTGCAGGGGAAGGGAGGGTAATTGACAGGTGGCGATTGAGAGAAGCGCCTGCCCGCGCTGTGATTGGTGCAGGGGAAGGGAGGGTGATTGACAGGTGGGGATTGTTGAAGCGCCTGCCCTCGCTGTGATTGGTGCAGGGGAAGGGAGGGTGATTGACAGGTGGTGATTGTTGAAGCGCCTGCCCGCGCTGTGATTGGTGCAGGGGAAGGGAGGGTGATTGACAGGTGGTGATTGAGAGAAGCGCCTGCCCGCGCTGTGATTGGTGCAGGGGAAGGGAGGGTGATTGACAGGTGGCGATTGATAGAAGCGCCTGCCCGCGCTGTGATTGGTGCAGGGGAAGGGAGGGTGATTGACAGGTGGTGATTGCGAGAAGCGCCTGCCCGCGCTGTGATTGGTGCAGGGGAAGGGAGGGTGATTGACAGGTGGGGATTGAGAGAAGCGCCTGCCCGCGCTGTGATTGGTGCAGAGGAAGGGAGGGTGATTGACAGGTGACGATTGAGAGAAGCGCCTGCCCGCGCTGTGATTGGTGCAGGGGAAGGGAGGGTGATTGACAGGTGGTGCTGGAGAGAAGCGCCTGCCCGCGCTGTGATTGGTGCAGGGGAAGGGAGGGTGATTGACAGGTGGGGATTGAGAGAAACGCCTGCCCGCGCTGTGATTGGTGCAGGGGAAGGGAGGGTGATTGACAGGTGGGGATTGAGAGAAGCGCCTGCCCGCGCTGTGATTGGTGCAGGGGAAGGGAGGGTGATTGACAGGTGGTGATTGAGAGAAGCGCCTGCCCGCGCTGTGATTGGTGCAGGGGAAGGGACGGTGATTGACAGGTGGCGATTGAGAGACGTGCCTGCCCGCGCTGTGATTGGTGCAGGGGAAGGGAGGGTGATTGACAGGTGGCGATTGTTGAGGCGCCTGCCCGCGCTGTGATTGGTGCAGGGGGAGGGTGATTGACAGGTGGCGATTGAGAGAAGCGCCTGCCCGCGCTGTGATTGGTGCAGGGGAAGGGAGGGTGATTGACAGGTGGCGATTGGTAGAAGCGCCTGCCCGCGCTGTGATTGGTGCAGGGGGAAGGGAGGGTGATTGACAGGTGGCGATTGTTGAAGCGCCTGCCCGCGCTGTGATTGGTGCAGGGGAAGGGAGGGTGATTGACAGGTGACGATTGAGAGAAGCGCCGGCCCGCGCTGTGATTGGTGCAGGGGAAGGGAGGGTGATTGACAGGTGGTGATTGAGAGACGTGCCTGCCCGCGCTGTGATTGGTGCAGGGGAAGGGAGGATGATTGACAGGTGGCGATTGTTGGAGCGCCTGCCCGCGCTGTGATTGGTGCAGGGGGAGGGTGATTGACAGGTGGTGATTGAGAGAAGCGCCTGCCCGCGCTGTGATTGGTGCAGGGGAAGGGAGGGTGATTGACAGGTGACGATTGAGAGAAGCGCCTGCCCGCGCTGTGATTGGTGCAGGGGAAGGGAGGGTGATTGACAGGTGACGATTGAGAGAAGTGCCTGCCCGCCCTGTGATTGGTGCAGGGGAAGGGAGGGTGATTGACAGGTGGTGATTGTTGAAGCGCCTGCCCGCCCTGTGATTGGTGCAGGGGAAGGGAGGGTGATTGACAGGTGGCGATTGAGAGAAGCGCCTGCCCGCGCTGTGATTGGTGCAGGGGAAGGGAGGGTGATTGACAGGTGGTGATTGAGAGAAGCGCCTGCCCGCGCTGTGATTGGTGCAGGGGAAGGGAGGGTGATTGACAGGTGGGGATTGAGAGAAGCGCCTGCCCGCGCTGTGATTGGTGCAGGGGAAGGGAGGGTGATTGACAGGTGACGACTGAGAGAAGCGCCTGCCCGCGCTGTGATTGGTGCAGGGGAAGGGAGGGTGATTGACAGGTGGGGATTGAGAGAAGCGCCTGCCCGCGCTGTGATTGGTGCAGGGGAAGGGAGGGTGATTGACAGGTGGGGATTGAGAGAAGCGCCTGCCCGCGCTGTGATTGGTGCAGGGGAAGGGAGGGTGATTGACAGGTGGTGATTGTTGAAGCGCCTGCCCGCGCTGTGATTGGTGCAGGGGAAGGGAGGGTGATTGACAGGTGGCGATTGTTGAAGCGCCTGCCCGCGCTGTGATTGGTGCAGGGGAAGGGAGGGTGATTGACAGGTGGTGATTGAGAGAAGCGCCTGCCCGCGCTGTGATTGGTGCAGGGGAAGGGAGGGTGATTGACAGGTGGTGATTGAGAGAAGCGCCTGCCCGCGCTGTGATTGGTGCAGGGGAAGGGAGGGTGATTGACAGGTGGTGATTGAGAGAAGCGCCTGCCCGCGCTGTGATTGGTGCAGGGGAAGGGAGGGTGATTGACAGGTGGTGATTGAGAGAAGCGCCTGCCCGCGCTGTGATTGGTGCAGGGGAAGGGAGGGTGATTGACAGGTGGTGATTGTTGAAGCGCCTGCCTGCGCTGTGATTGGTGCAGGGGAAGGGAGGGTGATTGACAGGTGGTGATTGAGAGAAGCGCCTGCCCGCGCTGTGATTGGTGCAGGGGAAGGGAGGGTGATTGACAGGTGGGGATTGAGAGAAACGCCTGCCCGCGCTGTGATTGGTGCAGGGGAAGGGAGGGTGATTGACAGGTGGTGATTGAGAGAAGCGCCTGCCCGCGCTGTGATTGGTGCAGGGGAAGGGACGGTGATTGACAGGTGGCGATTGAGAGACGTGCCTGCCCGCGCTGTGATTGGTGCAGGGGAAGGGAGGGTGATTGACAGGTGGCGATTGTTGAGGCGCCTGCCCGCGCTGTGATTGGTGCAGGGGGAGGGTGATTGACAGGTGGCGATTGAGAGAAGCGCCTGCCCGCGCTGTGATTGGTGCAGGGGAAGGGAGGGTGATTGACAGGTGGCGATTGGTAGAAGCGCCTGCCCGCGCTGTGATTGGTGCAGGGGGAAGGGAGGGTGATTGACAGGTGGCGATTGTTGAAGCGCCTGCCCGTGCTGTGATTGGTGCAGGGGAAGGGAGGGTGATTGACAGGTGGTGATTGAGAGAAGCGCCTGCCCGCGCTGTGATTGGTGCAGGGGAAGGGAGGGTGATTGACAGGTGACGATTGAGAGAAGCGCCGGCCCGCGCTGTGATTGGTGCAGGGGAAGGGAGGGTGATTGACAGGTGGTGATTGAGAGAAGCGCCTGCCCGCGCTGTGATTGGTGCAGGGGAAGGGAGGGTGATTGACAGGTGGTGATTGAGAGAAGCGCCTGCCCGCGCTGTGATTGGTGCAGGGGAAGGGAGGGTGATTGACAGGTGGTGATTGAGAGAAGCGCCTGCCCGCGCTGTGATTGGTGCAGGGGAAGGGAGGGTGATTGACAGGTGGTGATTGAGAGAAGCGCCTGCCCGCGCTGTGATTGGTGCAGGGGAAGGGAGGGTGATTGACAGGTGGTGATTGAGAGAAGCGCCTGCCCGCGCTGTGATTGGTGCAGGGGAAGGGAGGGTGATTGACAGGTGGTGATTGTTGAAGCGCCTGCCTGCGCTGTGATTGGTGCAGGGGAAGGGAGGGTGATTGACAGGTGGTGATTGAGAGAAGCGCCTGCCCGCGCTGTGATTGGTGCAGGGGAAGGGAGGGTGATTGACAGGTGACGATTGAGAGAAGCGCCGGCCCGCGCTGTGATTGGTGCAGGGGAAGGGAGGGTGATTGACAGGTGGTGATTGAGAGAAGCGCCTGCCCGCGCTGTGATTGGTGCAGGGGAAGGGAGGGTGATTGACAGGTGGTGATTGAGAGAAGCGCCTGCCCGCGCTGTGATTGGTGCAGGGGAAGGGAGGGTGATTGACAGGTGGTGATTGAGAGAAGCGCCTGCCCGCGCTGTGATTGGTGCAGGGGAAGGGAGGGTGATTGACAGGTGGTGATTGAGAGAAGCGCCTGCCCGCGCTGTGATTGGTGCAGGGGAAGGGAGGGTGATTGACAGGTGGTGATTGAGAGAAGCGCCTGCCCGCGCTGTGATTGGTGCAGGGGAAGGGAGGGTGATTGACAGGTGGTGATTGTTGAAGCGCCTGCCTGCGCTGTGATTGGTGCAGGGGAAGGGAGGGTGATTGACAGGTGGTGATTGAGAGAAGCGCCTGCCCGCGCTGTGATTGGTGCAGGGGAAGGGAGGGTGATTGACAGGTGGGGATTGAGAGAAACGCCTGCCCGCGCTGTGATTGGTGCAGGGGAAGGGAGGGTGATTGACAGGTGGGGATTGAGAGAAGCGCCTGCCCGCGCTGTGATTGGTGCAGGGGAAGGGAGGGTGATTGACAGGTGGTGATTGAGAGAAGCGCCTGCCCGCGCTGTGATTGGTGCAGGGGAAGGGACGGTGATTGACA
Organism: Somniosus microcephalus; assembly: GCF_052327205.1. Taxonomy (NCBI): domain Eukaryota; kingdom Metazoa; phylum Chordata; class Chondrichthyes; order Squaliformes; family Somniosidae; genus Somniosus; species Somniosus microcephalus. The sequence continues at coordinate 1,584,591 of NC_141019.1, forward strand.
GGTGGCGATTGAGAGACGTGCCTGCCCGCGCTGTGATTGGTGCAGGGGAAGGGAGGGTGATTGACAGGTGGTGATTGGTAGAAGCGCCTGCCCGCGCTGTGATTGGTGCAGGGGAAGGGAGGGTGATTGACAGGTGGCGATTGGTAGAAGCGCCTGCCCGCGCTGTGATTGGTGCAGGGGGAAGGGAGGGTGATTGACAGGTGGCGATTGTTGAAGCGCCTGCCCGCGCTGTGATTGGTGCAGGGGAAGGGAGGGTGATTGACAGGTGACGATTGAGAGAAGCGCCGGCCCGCGCTGTGATTGGTGCAGGGGGAAGGGAGGGTGATTGACAGGTGGCGATTGTTGAAGCGCCTGCCCGCGCTGTGATTGGTGCAGGGGAAGGGAGGGTGATTGACAGGTGACGATTGAGAGACGTGCCTGCCCGCGCTGTGATTGGTGCAGGGGAAGGGAGGGTGATTGACAGGTGGCGATTGTTGAGGCGCCTGCCCGCGCTGTGATTGGTGCAGGGGGAGGGTGATTGACAGGTGGCGATTGAGAGAAGCGCCTGCCCGCGCTGTGATTGGTGCAGGGGAAGGGAGGGTGATTGACAGGTGGCGATTGGTAGAAGCGCCTGCCCGCGCTGTGATTGGTGCAGGGGAAGGGAGGGTGATTGACAGGTGGCGATTGTTGGAGCGCCTGCCCGCGCTGTGATTGGTGCAGGGGGAGGGTGATTGACAGGTGGTGATTGAGAGAAGCGCCTGCCCGCGCTGTGATTGGTGCAGGGGAAGGGAGGGTGATTGACAGGTGACGATTGAGAGAAGCGCCTGCCCGCGCTGTGATTGGTGCAGGGGAAGGGAGGGTGATTGACAGGTGACGATTGAGAGAAGCGCCTGCCCGCCCTGTGATTGGTGCAGGGGAAGGGAGGGTGATTGACAGGTGGTGATTGTTGAAGCGCCTGCCCGCGCTGTGATTGGTGCAGGGGAAGGGAGGGTGATTGACAGGTGGTGATTGTTGAAGCGCCTGCCCGCCCTGTGATTGGTGCAGGGGAAGGGAGGGTGATTGACAGGTGGCGATTGAGAGAAGCGCCTGCCCGCGCTGTGATTGGTGCAGGGGAAGGGAGGGTGATTGACAGGTGGTGATTGAGAGAAGCGCCTGCCCGCGCTGTGATTGGTGCAGGGGAAGGGAGGGTGATTGACAGGTGGGGATTGAGAGAAGCGCCTGCCCGCGCTGTGATTGGTGCAGGGGAAGGGAGGGTGATTGACAGGTGACGACTGAGAGAAGCGCCTGCCCGCGCTGTGATTGGTGCAGGGGAAGGGAGGGTGATTGACAGGTGGGGATTGAGAGAAGCGCCTGCCCACGCTGTGATTGGTGCAGGGGAAGGGAGGGTGATTGACAGGTGGTGATTGAGAGAAGCGCCTGCCCGCGCTGTGATTGGTGCAGGGGAAGGGAGGGTGATTGACAGGTGGCGATTGAGAGAAGCGCCTGCCCGCGCTGCGATTGGTGCAGAGGAAGGGAGGGTGATTGACAGGTGGTGATTGTTGAAGCGCCTGCCCGCGCTGTGATTGGTGCAGGGTGAAGGGAGGGTGATTGACAGGTGGCGATTGTTGAAGCGCCTGCCCGCGCTGTGATTGGTGCAGGGGAAGGGAGGGTGATTGACAGGTGGTGATTGAGAGAAGCGCCTGCCCGCGCTGTGATTGGTGCAGGGGAAGGGAGGGTGATTGACAGGTGGTGATTGAGAGAAGCGCCTGCCCGCGCTGTGATTGGTGCAGGGGAAGGGAGGGTGATTGACAGGTGGTGATTGAGAGAAGCGCCTGCCCGCGCTGTGATTGGTGCAGGGGAAGGGAGGGTGATTGACAGGTGGTGATTGAGAGAAGCGCCTGCCCGCGCTGTGATTGGTGCAGGGGAAGGGAGGGTGATTGACAGGTGGTGATTGAGAGAAGCGCCTGCCCGCGCTGTGATTGGTGCAGGGGAAGGGAGGGTGATTGACAGGTGGTGATTGAGAGAAGCGCCTGCCCGCGCTGTGATTGGTGCAGGGGAAGGGAGGGTGATTGACAGGTGGTGATTGTTGAAGCGCCTGCCTGCGCTGTGATTGGTGCAGGGGAAGGGAGGGTGATTGACAGGTGGTGATTGAGAGAAGCGCCTGCCCGCGCTGTGATTGGTGCAGGGGAAGGGAGGGTGATTGACAGGTGGGGATTGAGAGAAACGCCTGCCCGCGCTGTGATTGGTGCAGGGGAAGGGAGGGTGATTGACAGGTGGGGATTGAGAGAAGCGCCTGCCCGCGCTGTGATTGGTGCAGGGGAAGGGAGGGTGATTGACAGGTGGCGATTGAGAGAAGCGCCTGCCCGCGCTGTGATTGGTGCAGGGGAAGGGACGGTGATTGACAGGTGGCGATTGAGAGACGTGCCTGCCCGCGCTGTGATTGGTGCAGGGGAAGGGAGGGTGATTGACAGGTGGTGATTGAGAGAAGCGCCTGCCCGCGCTGTGATTGGTGCAGGGGAAGGGAGGGTGATTGACAGGTGACGATTGAGAGAAGCGCCGGCCCGCGCTGTGATTGGTGCAGGGGAAGGGAGGGTGATTGACAGGTGGTGATTGAGAGACGTGCCTGCCCGCGCTGTGATTGGTGCAGGGGAAGGGAGGGTGATTGACAGGTGGCGATTGTTGAGGCGCCTGCCCGCGCTGTGATTGGTGCAGGGGGAGGGTGATTGACAGGTGGCGATTGAGAGAAGCGCCTGCCCGCGCTGTGATTGGTGCAGGGGAAGGGAGGGTGATTGACAGGTGGCGATTGGTAGAAGCGCCTGCCCGCGCTGTGATTGGTGCAGGGGAAGGGAGGGTGATTGACAGGTGACGATTGAGAGAAGCGCCTGCCCGCGCTGTGATTGGTGCAGGGGAAGGGAGGGTGATTGACAGGTGACGATTGAGAGAAGTGCCTGCCCGCCCTGTGATTGGTGCAGGGGAAGGGAGGGTGATTGACAGGTGGTGATTGTTGAAGCGCCTGCCCGCCCTGTGATTGGTGCAGGGGAAGGGAGGGTGATTGACAGGTGGCGATTGAGAGAAGCGCCTGCCCGCGCTGTGATTGGTGCAGGGGAAGGGAGGGTGATTGACAGGTGGTGATTGAGAGAAGCGCCTGCCCGCGCTGTGATTGGTGCAGGGGAAGGGAGGGTGATTGACAGGTGGGGATTGAGAGAAGCGCCTGCCCGCGCTGTGATTGGTGCAGGGGAAGGGAGGGTGATTGACAGGTGACGACTGAGAGAAGCGCCTGCCCGCGCTGTGATTGGTGCAGGGGAAGGGAGGGTGATTGACAGGTGGGGATTGAGAGAAGCGCCTGCCCGCGCTGTGATTGGTGCAGGGGAAGGGAGGGTGATTGACAGGTGGCGATTGAGAGAAGCGCCTGCCCGCGCTGTGATTGGTGCAGGGGAAGGGAGGGTGATTGACAGGTGGCGATTGAGAGAAGCGCCTGCCCCGCGCTGTGATTGGTGCAGGGGAAGGGAGGGTGATTGACAGCTGGCGATTGAGAGAAGCGCCTGCCCGCCCTGTGATTGGTGCAGGGGAAGGGAGGGTGATTGACAGGTGGTGATTGAGAGAAGCGCCTGCCCGCGCTGTGATTGGTGCAGGGGAAGGGAGGGTGATTGACAGGTGGCGATTGAGAGAAGCGACTGCCCGCGCTGTGATTGGTGCAGGGGAAGGGAGGGTGATTAACAGGTGGCGATTGAGAGAAGTGCCTGCCCGCGCTCTGATTGGTGCAGGGGAAGGGAGGGTGATTGACAGGTGGGGATTGAGAGTAGCGCCTGCCTGCGCTGTGATTGGTGCAGGGGAAGGGAGGGTGATTGACAGGTGGTGATTGTTGAGGCGCCTGCCCGCGCTGTGATTGGTGCAGGGGGAGGGTGATTGACAGGTGGCGATTGAGAGAAGCGCCTGCCCGTGCTGTGATTGGTGCAGGGGAAGGGAGGGTGATTGACAGGTGGTGATTGTTGAAGCGCCTGCCCGCGCTGTGATTGGTGCAGGGGAAGGGAGGGTGATTGACAGGTGGGGATTGAGCGAAGCGCCTGCCCGCGCTGTGATTGGTGCAGGGGAAGGGAGGGTGATTGACAGGTGGCGATTGAGAGAAGCGTCTGCCCGCGCTGTGATTGGTGCAGGGGAAGGGAGGGTGATTGACAGGTGGTGATTGAGAGAAGTGCCTGCCCGCGCTGTGATTGGTGCAGGGGAAGGGAGGGTGATTGACAGGTGGTGATTGTTGAAGTGCCTGCCCGCGCTGTGATTGGTGCAGGGGAAGGGAGGGTGATTGACAGGTGGCGATTGTTGAAGTGCCTGCCCTCGCTGTGATTGGTGCAGAGGAAGGGAGGGTGATTGACAGGTGGGGATTGAGAGAAGTGCCTGCCCGCGCTGTGATTGGTGCAGGGGAAGGGAGGGTGATTGACAGGTGGCGATTGAGAGAAGCGACTGCCCGCGCTGTGATTGGTGCAGGGGAAGGGAGGGTGATTGACAGGTGGCGATTGAGAGAAGTGCCTGCCCGCGCTCTGATTGGTGCAGGGGAAGGGAGGGTGATTGACAGGTGGGGATTGAGAGTAGCGCCTGCCTGCGCTGTGATTGGTGCAGGGGAAGGGAGGGTGATTGACAGGTGGTGATTGAGAGAAGCGCCTGCCCGTGCTGTGATTGGTGCAGGGGAAGGGAGGGTGATTGACAGGTGGTGATTGTTGAAGCGCCTGCCCGCGCTGTGATTGGTGCAGGGGAAGGGAGGGTGATTGACAGGTGGCGATTGATAGACGCGCCTGCTCGCGCTGTGATTGGTGCAGGGGAAGGGAGGGTGATTGACAGGTGGCGATTGATAGACGCGCCTGCCCGCGCTGTGATTGGTGCAGGGGAAGGGAGGGTGATTGACAGGTGGTGATTGTTGAAGCGCCTGCCCGCGCTGTGATTGGTGCAGGGGAAGGGAGGGTGATTGACAGGTGGCGATTGATAGACGCGCCTGCTCGCGCTGTGATTGGTGCAGGGGAAGGGAGGGTGATTGACAGGTGGGGATTGAGAGAAGCGCCTGCCCGCGCTGTGATTGGTGCAGGGGAAGGGAGGGTGATTGACAGGTGGTGATTGAGAGAAGCGCCTGCCCGCGCTGTGATTGGTGCAGGGTGAAGGGAGGGTGATTGACAGGTGGCGATTGTTGAAGCGCCTGCCCGTGCTGTGATTGGTGCAGGGGAAGGGAGGGTGATTGACAGGTGGTGATGGAGAGAAGCGCCTGCCCGCGCTGTGATTGGTGCAGGGGAAGGGAGGGTGATTGACAGGTGGGGATTGAGAGAAGCGCCTGCCCGCGCTGTGATTGGTGCAGGGGAAGGGAGGGTGATTGACAGGTGACGACTGAGAGAAGCGCCTGCCCGCGCTGTGATTGGTGCAGGGGAAGGGAGGGTGATTGACAGGTGGGGATTGAGAGAAGCGCCTGCCCGCGCTGTGATTGGTGCAGGGGAAGGGAGGGTGATTGACAGGTGGTGATTGTTGAAGCGCCTGCCTGCGCTGTGATTGGTGCAGGGGAAGGGAGGGTGATTGACAGGTGGTGATTGAGAGAAGCGCCTGCCCGCGCTGTGATTGGTGCAGGGGAAGGGAGGGTGATTGACAGGTGGGGATTGAGAGAAACGCCTGCCCGCGCTGTGATTGGTGCAGGGGAAGGGAGGGTGATTGACAGGTGGTGATTGAGAGAAGCGCCTGCCCGCGCTGTGATTGGTGCAGGGGAAGGGACGGTGATTGACAGGTGGCGATTGAGAGACGTGCCTGCCCGCGCTGTGATTGGTGCAGGGGAAGGGAGGGTGATTGACAGGTGGCGATTGTTGAGGCGCCTGCCCGCGCTGTGATTGGTGCAGGGGGAGGGTGATTGACAGGTGGCGATTGAGAGAAGCGCCTGCCCGCGCTGTGATTGGTGCAGGGGAAGGGAGGGTGATTGACAGGTGGCGATTGGTAGAAGCGCCTGCCCGCGCTGTGATTGGTGCAGGGGGAAGGGAGGGTGATTGACAGGTGGCGATTGTTGAAGCGCCTGCCCGTGCTGTGATTGGTGCAGGGGAAGGGAGGGTGATTGACAGGTGGTGATTGAGAGAAGCGCCTGCCCGCGCTGTGATTGGTGCAGGGGAAGGGAGGGTGATTGACAGGTGACGATTGAGAGAAGCGCCGGCCCGCGCTGTGATTGGTGCAGGGGAAGGGAGGGTGATTGACAGGTGGTGATTGAGAGAAGCGCCTGCCCGCGCTGTGATTGGTGCAGGGGAAGGGAGGGTGATTGACAGGTGGTGATTGAGAGAAGCGCCTGCCCGCGCTGTGATTGGTGCAGGGGAAGGGAGGGTGATTGACAGGTGGTGATTGAGAGAAGCGCCTGCCCGCGCTGTGATTGGTGCAGGGGAAGGGAGGGTGATTGACAGGTGGTGATTGAGAGAAGCGCCTGCCCGCGCTGTGATTGGTGCAGGGGAAGGGAGGGTGATTGACAGGTGGTGATTGAGAGAAGCGCCTGCCCGCGCTGTGATTGGTGCAGGGGAAGGGAGGGTGATTGACAGGTGGTGATTGTTGAAGCGCCTGCCTGCGCTGTGATTGGTGCAGGGGAAGGGAGGGTGATTGACAGGTGGTGATTGAGAGAAGCGCCTGCCCGCGCTGTGATTGGTGCAGGGGAAGGGAGGGTGATTGACAGGTGGGGATTGAGAGAAACGCCTGCCCGCGCTGTGATTGGTGCAGGGGAAGGGAGGGTGATTGACAGGTGGGGATTGAGAGAAGCGCCTGCCCGCGCTGTGATTGGTGCAGGGGAAGGGAGGGTGATTGACAGGTGGTGATTGAGAGAAGCGCCTGCCCGCGCTGTGATTGGTGCAGGGGAAGGGACGGTGATTGACAGGTGGCGATTGAGAGACGTGCCTGCCCGCGCTGTGATTGGTGCAGGGGAAGGGAGGGTGATTGACAGGTGGTGATTGGTAGAAGCGCCTGCCCGCGCTGTGATTGGTGCAGGGGAAGGGAGGGTGATTGACAGGTGGCGATTGGTAGAAGCGCCTGCCCGCGCTGTGATTGGTGCAGGGGGAAGGGAGGGTGATTGACAGGTGGCGATTGTTGAAGCGCCTGCCCGCGCTGTGATTGGTGCAGGGGAAGGGAGGGTGATTGACAGGTGACGATTGAGAGAAGCGCCGGCCCGCGCTGTGATTGGTGCAGGGGGAAGGGAGGGTGATTGACAGGTGGCGATTGTTGAAGCGCCTGCCCGCGCTGTGATTGGTGCAGGGGAAGGGAGGGTGATTGACAGGTGACGATTGAGAGACGTGCCTGCCCGCGCTGTGATTGGTGCAGGGGAAGGGAGGGTGATTGACAGGTGGCGATTGTTGAGGCGCCTGCCCGCGCTGTGATTGGTGCAGGGGGAGGGTGATTGACAGGTGGCGATTGAGAGAAGCGCCTGCCCGCGCTGTGATTGGTGCAGGGGAAGGGAGGGTGATTGACAGGTGGCGATTGGTAGAAGCGCCTGCCCGCGCTGTGATTGGTGCAGGGGAAGGGAGGGTGATTGACAGGTGGCGATTGTTGGAGCGCCTGCCCGCGCTGTGATTGGTGCAGGGGGAGGGTGATTGACAGGTGGTGATTGAGAGAAGCGCCTGCCCGCGCTGTGATTGGTGCAGGGGAAGGGAGGGTGATTGACAGGTGACGATTGAGAGAAGCGCCTGCCCGCGCTGTGATTGGTGCAGGGGAAGGGAGGGTGATTGACAGGTGACGATTGAGAGAAGCGCCTGCCCGCCCTGTGATTGGTGCAGGGGAAGGGAGGGTGATTGACAGGTGGTGATTGTTGAAGCGCCTGCCCGCGCTGTGATTGGTGCAGGGGAAGGGAGGGTGATTGACAGGTGGTGATTGTTGAAGCGCCTGCCCGCCCTGTGATTGGTGCAGGGGAAGGGAGGGTGATTGACAGGTGGCGATTGAGAGAAGCGCCTGCCCGCGCTGTGATTGGTGCAGGGGAAGGGAGGGTGATTGACAGGTGGTGATTGAGAGAAGCGCCTGCCCGCGCTGTGATTGGTGCAGGGGAAGGGAGGGTGATTGACAGGTGGGGATTGAGAGAAGCGCCTGCCCGCGCTGTGATTGGTGCAGGGGAAGGGAGGGTGATTGACAGGTGACGACTGAGAGAAGCGCCTGCCCGCGCTGTGATTGGTGCAGGGGAAGGGAGGGTGATTGACAGGTGGGGATTGAGAGAAGCGCCTGCCCACGCTGTGATTGGTGCAGGGGAAGGGAGGGTGATTGACAGGTGGTGATTGAGAGAAGCGCCTGCCCGCGCTGTGATTGGTGCAGGGGAAGGGAGGGTGATTGACAGGTGGCGATTGAGAGAAGCGCCTGCCCGCGCTGCGATTGGTGCAGAGGAAGGGAGGGTGATTGACAGGTGGTGATTGTTGAAGCGCCTGCCCGCGCTGTGATTGGTGCAGGGTGAAGGGAGGGTGATTGACAGGTGGCGATTGTTGAAGCGCCTGCCCGCGCTGTGATTGGTGCAGGGGAAGGGAGGGTGATTGACAGGTGGTGATTGAGAGAAGCGCCTGCCCGCGCTGTGATTGGTGCAGGGGAAGGGAGGGTGATTGACAGGTGGTGATTGAGAGAAGCGCCTGCCCGCGCTGTGATTGGTGCAGGGGAAGGGAGGGTGATTGACAGGTGGTGATTGAGAGAAGCGCCTGCCCGCGCTGTGATTGGTGCAGGGGAAGGGAGGGTGATTGACAGGTGGTGATTGAGAGAAGCGCCTGCCCGCGCTGTGATTGGTGCAGGGGAAGGGAGGGTGATTGACAGGTGGTGATTGAGAGAAGCGCCTGCCCGCGCTGTGATTGGTGCAGGGGAAGGGAGGGTGATTGACAGGTGGTGATTGAGAGAAGCGCCTGCCCGCGCTGTGATTGGTGCAGGGGAAGGGAGGGTGATTGACAGGTGGTGATTGTTGAAGCGCCTGCCTGCGCTGTGATTGGTGCAGGGGAAGGGAGGGTGATTGACAGGTGGTGATTGAGAGAAGCGCCTGCCCGCGCTGTGATTGGTGCAGGGGAAGGGAGGGTGATTGACAGGTGGGGATTGAGAGAAACGCCTGCCCGCGCTGTGATTGGTGCAGGGGAAGGGAGGGTGATTGACAGGTGGGGATTGAGAGAAGCGCCTGCCCGCGCTGTGATTGGTGCAGGGGAAGGGAGGGTGATTGACAGGTGGCGATTGAGAGAAGCGCCTGCCCGCGCTGTGATTGGTGCAGGGGAAGGGACGGTGATTGACAGGTGGCGATTGAGAGACGTGCCTGCCCGCGCTGTGATTGGTGCAGGGGAAGGGAGGGTGATTGACAGGTGGTGATTGAGAGAAGCGCCTGCCCGCGCTGTGATTGGTGCAGGGGAAGGGAGGGTGATTGACAGGTGACGATTGAGAGAAGCGCCGGCCCGCGCTGTGATTGGTGCAGGGGAAGGGAGGGTGATTGGCAGGTGGTGATTGAGAGACGTGCCTGCCCGCGCTGTGATTGGTGCAGGGGAAGGGAGGGTGATTGACAGGTGGCGATTGTTGAGGCGCCTGCCCGCGCTGTGATTGGTGCAGGGGGAGGGTGATTGACAGGTGGCGATTGAGAGAAGCGCCTGCCCGCGCTGTGATTGGTGCAGGGGAAGGGAGGGTGATTGACAGGTGGCGATTGGTAGAAGCGCCTGCCCGCGCTGTGATTGGTGCAGGGGAAGGGAGGGTGATTGACAGGTGACGATTGAGAGAAGCGCCTGCCCGCGCTGTGATTGGTGCAGGGGAAGGGAGGGTGATTGACAGGTGACGATTGAGAGAAGTGCCTGCCCGCCCTGTGATTGGTGCAGGGGAAGGGAGGGTGATTGACAGGTGGTGATTGTTGAAGCGCCTGCCCGCCCTGTGATTGGTGCAGGGGAAGGGAGGGTGATTGACAGGTGGCGATTGAGAGAAGCGCCTGCCCGCGCTGTGATTGGTGCAGGGGAAGGGAGGGTGATTGACAGGTGGTGATTGAGAGAAGCGCCTGCCCGCGCTGTGATTGGTGCAGGGGAAGGGAGGGTGATTGACAGGTGGGGATTGAGAGAAGCGCCTGCCCGCGCTGTGATTGGTGCAGGGGAAGGGAGGGTGATTGACAGGTGACGACTGAGAGAAGCGCCTGCCCGCGCTGTGATTGGTGCAGGGGAAGGGAGGGTGATTGACAGGTGGGGATTGAGAGAAGCGCCTGCCCGCGCTGTGATTGGTGCAGGGGAAGGGAGGGTGATTGACAGGTGGCGATTGAGAGAAGCGCCTGCCCGCGCTGTGATTGGTGCAGGGGAAGGGAGGGTGATTGACAGGTGGCGATTGAGAGAAGCGCCTGCCCCGCGCTGTGATTGGTGCAGGGGAAGGGAGGGTGATTGACAGCTGGCGATTGAGAGAAGCGCCTGCCCGCCCTGTGATTGGTGCAGGGGAAGGGAGGGTGATTGACAGGTGGTGATTGAGAGAAGCGCCTGCCCGCGCTGTGATTGGTGCAGGGGAAGGGAGGGTGATTGACAGGTGGCGATTGAGAGAAGCGACTGCCCGCGCTGTGATTGGTGCAGGGGAAGGGAGGGTGATTAACAGGTGGCGATTGAGAGAAGTGCCTGCCCGCGCTCTGATTGGTGCAGGGGAAGGGAGGGTGATTGACAGGTGGGGATTGAGAGTAGCGCCTGCCTGCGCTGTGATTGGTGCAGGGGAAGGGAGGGTGATTGACAGGTGGTGATTGTTGAGGCGCCTGCCCGCGCTGTGATTGGTGCAGGGGGAGGGTGATTGACAGGTGGCGATTGAGAGAAGCGCCTGCCCGTGCTGTGATTGGTGCAGGGGAAGGGAGGGTGATTGACAGGTGGTGATTGTTGAAGCGCCTGCCCGCGCTGTGATTGGTGCAGGGGAAGGGAGGGTGATTGACAGGTGGGGATTGAGCGAAGCGCCTGCCCGCGCTGTGATTGGTGCAGGGGAAGGGAGGGTGATTGACAGGTGGCGATTGAGAGAAGCGTCTGCCCGCGCTGTGATTGGTGCAGGGGAAGGGAGGGTGATTGACAGGTGGTGATTGAGAGAAGTGCCTGCCCGCGCTGTGATTGGTGCAGGGGAAGGGAGGGTGATTGACAGGTGGTGATTGAGAGAAGCGCCTGCCCGTGCTGTGATTGGTGCAGGGGAAGGGAGGGTGATTGACAGGTGGTGATTGTTGAAGCGCCTGCCCGCGCTGTGATTGGTGCAGGGGAAGGGAGGGTGATTGACAGGTGGCGATTGATAGACGCGCCTGCTCGCGCTGTGATTGGTGCAGGGGAAGGGAGGGTGATTGACAGGTGGCGATTGATAGACGCGCCTGCCCGCGCTGTGATTGGTGCAGGGGAAGGGAGGGTGATTGACAGGTGGTGATTGTTGAAGCGCCTGCCCGCGCTGTGATTGGTGCAGGGGAAGGGAGGGTGATTGACAGGTGGCGATTGATAGACGCGCCTGCTCGCGCTGTGATTGGTGCAGGGGAAGGGAGGGTGATTGACAGGTGGGGATTGAGAGAAGCGCCTGCCCGCGCTGTGATTGGTGCAGGGGAAGGGAGGGTGATTGACAGGTGGTGATTGAGAGAAGCGCCTGCCCGCGCTGTGATTGGTGCAGGGTGAAGGGAGGGTGATTGACAGGTGGCGATTGTTGAAGCGCCTGCCCGTGCTGTGATTGGTGCAGGGGAAGGGAGGGTGATTGACAGGTGGTGATGGAGAGAAGCGCCTGCCCGCGCTGTGATTGGTGCAGGGGAAGGGAGGGTGATTGACAGGTGGTGATTGAGAGAAGCGCCTGCCCGCGCTGTGATTGGTGCAGGGGAAGGGAGGGTGATTGACAAGTGGTGATTGAGAGAAGCGCCTGCCCGCGCTGTGATTGGTGCAGGGGAAGGGAGGGTGATTGACAGGTGACGATTGAGAGAAGCGCCTGCCCGCGCTGTGATTGGTGCAGGGGAAGGGAGGGTGATTGACAGGTGGGGATTGAGAGAAGCGCCTGCCCGCGCTGTGATTGGTGCAGAAGAAGGGAGGGTGATTGACAGGTGACGATTGAGAGAAGCGCCTGCCCGCGCTGTGATTGGTGCAGGGGAAGGGAGAGTGATTGACAGGTGGTGATTGAGAGAAGCGCCTGCCCGCGCTGTGATTGGTGCAGGGGAAGGGAGGGTGATTGACAGGTGGGGAGTGAGAGAAGCGCCTGCCCGCGCTGTGATTGGTGCAGGGGAAGGGAGGGTGATTGACAGGTGGTGATTGTTGAAGCGCCTGCCCGCGCTGTGATTGGTGCAGGGGGAAGGGAGGGTGATTGACAGGTGGTGATTGAGAGAAGCGCCTGCCCGCGCTGTGATTGGTGCAGGGGAAGGGAGGGTGATTGACAGGTGGTGATTGAGAGAAGCGCCTGCCCGCGCTGTGATTGGTGCAGGGGAAGGGAGGGTGATTGACAGGTGGTGATTGAGAGCAGCGCCTGCCCGCGCTGTGATTGGTGCAGGGGAAGGGAGGGTGATTGACAGGTGGGGATTGAGAGAAGCGCCTGCCCGCGCTGTGATTGGTGCAGGGGAAGGGAGGGTGATTGACAGGTGGTGATTGAGAGCAGCGCCTGCCCGCGCTGTGATTGGTGCAGGGGAAGGGAGGGTGATTGACAGGTGGGGATTGAGAGCAGCGCCTGCCCGCGCTGTGATTGGTGCAGGGGAAGGGAGGGTGATTGACAGGTGGGGATTGAGAGAAGCGCCTGCCCGCGCTGTGATTGGTGCAGGGGAAGGGAGGGTGATTGACAGGTGGTGATTGAGAGCAGCGTCTGCCCGCGCTGTGATTGGTGCAGGGGAAGGGAGGGTGATTGACAGGTGGGGATTGATAGAAGCGCCTGCCCGCGCTGTGATTGGTGCAGGGGAAGGGAGGGTGATTGACAGGTGGTGATTGTTGAAGCGCCTGCCCGCGCTGTGATTGGTGCAGGGGAAGGGAGGGTGATTGACAGGTGGTGATTGCGAGAAGCGCCTGCCCGCGCTGTGATTGGTGCAGGGGAAGGGAGGGTGATTGACAGGTGGGGATTGAGAGAAGCGCCTGCCCGCGCTGTGATTGGTGCAGAGGAAGGGAGGGTGATTGACAGGTGACGATTGAGAGAAGCGCCTGCCCGCGCTGTGATTGGTGCAGGGGAAGGGAGGGTGATTGACAGGTGGGGATTGAGCGAAGCGCCTGCCCGCGCTGTGATTGGTGCAGGGGAAGGGAGGGTGATTGACAGGTGGCGATTGAGAGAAGCGTCTGCCCGCGCTGTGATTGGTGCAGGGGAAGGGAGGGTGATTGACAGGTGGTGATTGAGAGAAGTGCCTGCCCGCGCTGTGATTGGTGCAGGGGAAGGGAGGGTGATTGACAGGTGGTGATTGTTGAAGTGCCTGCCCGCGCTGTGATTGGTGCAGGGGAAGGGAGGGTGATTGACAGGTGGCGATTGTTGAAGTGCCTGCCCTCGCTGTGATTGGTGCAGAGGAAGGGAGGGTGATTGACAGGTGGGGATTGAGAGAAGTGCCTGCCCGCGCTGTGATTGGTGCAGGGGAAGGGAGGGTGATTGACAGGTGGCGATTGAGAGAAGCGACTGCCCGCGCTGTGATTGGTGCAGGGGAAGGGAGGGTGATTGACAGGTGGCGATTGAGAGAAGTGCCTGCCCGCGCTCTGATTGGTGCAGGGGAAGGGAGGGTGATTGACAGGTGGGGATTGAGAGTAGCGCCTGCCTGCGCTGTGATTGGTGCAGGGGAAGGGAGGGTGATTGACAGGTGGTGATTGAGAGAAGCGCCTGCCCGTGCTGTGATTGGTGCAGGGGAAGGGAGGGTGATTGACAGGTGGTGATTGTTGAAGCGCCTGCCCGCGCTGTGATTGGTGCAGGGGAAGGGAGGGTGATTGACAGGTGGCGATTGATAGACGCGCCTGCTCGCGCTGTGATTGGTGCAGGGGAAGGGAGGGTGATTGACAGGTGGCGATTGATAGACGCGCCTGCCCGCGCTGTGATTGGTGCAGGGGAAGGGAGGGTGATTGACAGGTGGTGATTGTTGAAGCGCCTGCCCGCGCTGTGATTGGTGCAGGGGAAGGGAGGGTGATTGACAGGTGGCGATTGATAGACGCGCCTGCTCGCGCTGTGATTGGTGCAGGGGAAGGGAGGGTGATTGACAGGTGGGGATTGAGAGAAGCGCCTGCCCGCGCTGTGATTGGTGCAGGGGAAGGGAGGGTGATTGACAGGTGGTGATTGAGAGAAGCGCCTGCCCGCGCTGTGATTGGTGCAGGGTGAAGGGAGGGTGATTGACAGGTGGCGATTGTTGAAGCGCCTGCCCGTGCTGTGATTGGTGCAGGGGAAGGGAGGGTGATTGACAGGTGGTGATGGAGAGAAGCGCCTGCCCGCGCTGTGATTGGTGCAGGGGAAGGGAGGGTGATTGACAGGTGGGGATTGAGAGAAGCGCCTGCCCGCGCTGTGATTGGTGCAGGGGAAGGGAGGGTGATTGACAGGTGACGACTGAGAGAAGCGCCTGCCCGCGCTGTGATTGGTGCAGGGGAAGGGAGGGTGATTGACAGGTGGGGATTGAGAGAAGCGCCTGCCCGCGCTGTGATTGGTGCAGGGGAAGGGAGGGTGATTGACAGGTGGTGATTGTTGAAGCGCCTGCCTGCGCTGTGATTGGTGCAGGGGAAGGGAGGGTGATTGACAGGTGGTGATTGAGAGAAGCGCCTGCCCGCGCTGTGATTGGTGCAGGGGAAGGGAGGGTGATTGACAGGTGGGGATTGAGAGAAACGCCTGCCCGCGCTGTGATTGGTGCAGGGGAAGGGAGGGTGATTGACAGGTGGTGATTGAGAGAAGCGCCTGCCCGCGCTGTGATTGGTGCAGGGGAAGGGACGGTGATTGACAGGTGGCGATTGAGAGACGTGCCTGCCCGCGCTGTGATTGGTGCAGGGGAAGGGAGGGTGATTGACAGGTGGCGATTGTTGAGGCGCCTGCCCGCGCTGTGATTGGTGCAGGGGGAGGGTGATTGACAGGTGGCGATTGAGAGAAGCGCCTGCCCGCGCTGTGATTGGTGCAGGGGAAGGGAGGGTGATTGACAGGTGGCGATTGGTAGAAGCGCCTGCCCGCGCTGTGATTGGTGCAGGGGGAAGGGAGGGTGATTGACAGGTGGCGATTGTTGAAGCGCCTGCCCGTGCTGTGATTGGTGCAGGGGAAGGGAGGGTGATTGACAGGTGGTGATTGAGAGAAGCGCCTGCCCGCGCTGTGATTGGTGCAGGGGAAGGGAGGGTGATTGACAGGTGACGATTGAGAGAAGCGCCGGCCCGCGCTGTGATTGGTGCAGGGGAAGGGAGGGTGATTGACAGGTGGTGATTGAGAGAAGCGCCTGCCCGCGCTGTGATTGGTGCAGGGGAAGGGAGGGTGATTGACAGGTGGTGATTGAGAGAAGCGCCTGCCCGCGCTGTGATTGGTGCAGGGGAAGGGAGGGTGATTGACAGGTGGTGATTGAGAGAAGCGCCTGCCCGCGCTGTGATTGGTGCAGGGGAAGGGAGGGTGATTGACAGGTGGTGATTGAGAGAAGCGCCTGCCCGCGCTGTGATTGGTGCAGGGGAAGGGAGGGTGATTGACAGGTGGTGATTGAGAGAAGCGCCTGCCCGCGCTGTGATTGGTGCAGGGGAAGGGAGGGTGATTGACAGGTGGTGATTGTTGAAGCGCCTGCCTGCGCTGTGATTGGTGCAGGGGAAGGGAGGGTGATTGACAGGTGGTGATTGAGAGAAGCGCCTGCCCGCGCTGTGATTGGTGCAGGGGAAGGGAGGGTGATTGACAGGTGGGGATTGAGAGAAACGCCTGCCCGCGCTGTGATTGGTGCAGGGGAAGGGAGGGTGATTGACAGGTGGGGATTGAGAGAAGCGCCTGCCCGCGCTGTGATTGGTGCAGGGGAAGGGAGGGTGATTGACAGGTGGTGATTGAGAGAAGCGCCTGCCCGCGCTGTGATTGGTGCAGGGGAAGGGACGGTGATTGACAGGTGGCGATTGAGAGACGTGCCTGCCCGCGCTGTGATTGGTGCAGGGGAAGGGAGGGTGATTGACAGGTGGTGATTGGTAGAAGCGCCTGCCCGCGCTGTGATTGGTGCAGGGGAAGGGAGGGTGATTGACAGGTGGCGATTGGTAGAAGCGCCTGCCCGCGCTGTGATTGGTGCAGGGGGAAGGGAGGGTGATTGACAGGTGGCGATTGTTGAAGCGCCTGCCCGCGCTGTGATTGGTGCAGGGGAAGGGAGGGTGATTGACAGGTGACGATTGAGAGAAGCGCCGGCCCGCGCTGTGATTGGTGCAGGGGGAAGGGAGGGTGATTGACAGGTGGCGATTGTTGAAGCGCCTGCCCGCGCTGTGATTGGTGCAGGGGAAGGGAGGGTGATTGACAGGTGACGATTGAGAGACGTGCCTGCCCGCGCTGTGATTGGTGCAGGGGAAGGGAGGGTGATTGACAGGTGGCGATTGTTGAGGCGCCTGCCCGCGCTGTGATTGGTGCAGGGGGAGGGTGATTGACAGGTGGCGATTGAGAGAAGCGCCTGCCCGCGCTGTGATTGGTGCAGGGGAAGGGAGGGTGATTGACAGGTGGCGATTGGTAGAAGCGCCTGCCCGCGCTGTGATTGGTGCAGGGGAAGGGAGGGTGATTGACAGGTGGCGATTGTTGGAGCGCCTGCCCGCGCTGTGATTGGTGCAGGGGGAGGGTGATTGACAGGTGGTGATTGAGAGAAGCGCCTGCCCGCGCTGTGATTGGTGCAGGGGAAGGGAGGGTGATTGACAGGTGACGATTGAG
The DNA here is from genome assembly GCF_052327205.1 of Somniosus microcephalus. Lineage (NCBI taxonomy): Eukaryota > Metazoa > Chordata > Chondrichthyes > Squaliformes > Somniosidae > Somniosus > Somniosus microcephalus. The sequence continues at coordinate 1,601,283 of NC_141019.1, forward strand.
AGAAGCGCCTGCCCGCGCTGTGATTGGTGCAGGGGAAGGGAGGGTGATTGACAGGTGACGATTGAGAGAAGCGCCTGCCCGCCCTGTGATTGGTGCAGGGGAAGGGAGGGTGATTGACAGGTGGTGATTGTTGAAGCGCCTGCCCGCGCTGTGATTGGTGCAGGGGAAGGGAGGGTGATTGACAGGTGGTGATTGTTGAAGCGCCTGCCCGCCCTGTGATTGGTGCAGGGGAAGGGAGGGTGATTGACAGGTGGCGATTGAGAGAAGCGCCTGCCCGCGCTGTGATTGGTGCAGGGGAAGGGAGGGTGATTGACAGGTGGTGATTGAGAGAAGCGCCTGCCCGCGCTGTGATTGGTGCAGGGGAAGGGAGGGTGATTGACAGGTGGGGATTGAGAGAAGCGCCTGCCCGCGCTGTGATTGGTGCAGGGGAAGGGAGGGTGATTGACAGGTGACGACTGAGAGAAGCGCCTGCCCGCGCTGTGATTGGTGCAGGGGAAGGGAGGGTGATTGACAGGTGGGGATTGAGAGAAGCGCCTGCCCACGCTGTGATTGGTGCAGGGGAAGGGAGGGTGATTGACAGGTGGTGATTGAGAGAAGCGCCTGCCCGCGCTGTGATTGGTGCAGGGGAAGGGAGGGTGATTGACAGGTGGCGATTGAGAGAAGCGCCTGCCCGCGCTGCGATTGGTGCAGAGGAAGGGAGGGTGATTGACAGGTGGTGATTGTTGAAGCGCCTGCCCGCGCTGTGATTGGTGCAGGGTGAAGGGAGGGTGATTGACAGGTGGCGATTGTTGAAGCGCCTGCCCGCGCTGTGATTGGTGCAGGGGAAGGGAGGGTGATTGACAGGTGGTGATTGAGAGAAGCGCCTGCCCGCGCTGTGATTGGTGCAGGGGAAGGGAGGGTGATTGACAGGTGGTGATTGAGAGAAGCGCCTGCCCGCGCTGTGATTGGTGCAGGGGAAGGGAGGGTGATTGACAGGTGGTGATTGAGAGAAGCGCCTGCCCGCGCTGTGATTGGTGCAGGGGAAGGGAGGGTGATTGACAGGTGGTGATTGAGAGAAGCGCCTGCCCGCGCTGTGATTGGTGCAGGGGAAGGGAGGGTGATTGACAGGTGGTGATTGAGAGAAGCGCCTGCCCGCGCTGTGATTGGTGCAGGGGAAGGGAGGGTGATTGACAGGTGGTGATTGAGAGAAGCGCCTGCCCGCGCTGTGATTGGTGCAGGGGAAGGGAGGGTGATTGACAGGTGGTGATTGTTGAAGCGCCTGCCTGCGCTGTGATTGGTGCAGGGGAAGGGAGGGTGATTGACAGGTGGTGATTGAGAGAAGCGCCTGCCCGCGCTGTGATTGGTGCAGGGGAAGGGAGGGTGATTGACAGGTGGGGATTGAGAGAAACGCCTGCCCGCGCTGTGATTGGTGCAGGGGAAGGGAGGGTGATTGACAGGTGGGGATTGAGAGAAGCGCCTGCCCGCGCTGTGATTGGTGCAGGGGAAGGGAGGGTGATTGACAGGTGGCGATTGAGAGAAGCGCCTGCCCGCGCTGTGATTGGTGCAGGGGAAGGGACGGTGATTGACAGGTGGCGATTGAGAGACGTGCCTGCCCGCGCTGTGATTGGTGCAGGGGAAGGGAGGGTGATTGACAGGTGGTGATTGAGAGAAGCGCCTGCCCGCGCTGTGATTGGTGCAGGGGAAGGGAGGGTGATTGACAGGTGACGATTGAGAGAAGCGCCGGCCCGCGCTGTGATTGGTGCAGGGGAAGGGAGGGTGATTGACAGGTGGTGATTGAGAGACGTGCCTGCCCGCGCTGTGATTGGTGCAGGGGAAGGGAGGGTGATTGACAGGTGGCGATTGTTGAGGCGCCTGCCCGCGCTGTGATTGGTGCAGGGGGAGGGTGATTGACAGGTGGCGATTGAGAGAAGCGCCTGCCCGCGCTGTGATTGGTGCAGGGGAAGGGAGGGTGATTGACAGGTGGCGATTGGTAGAAGCGCCTGCCCGCGCTGTGATTGGTGCAGGGGAAGGGAGGGTGATTGACAGGTGACGATTGAGAGAAGCGCCTGCCCGCGCTGTGATTGGTGCAGGGGAAGGGAGGGTGATTGACAGGTGACGATTGAGAGAAGTGCCTGCCCGCCCTGTGATTGGTGCAGGGGAAGGGAGGGTGATTGACAGGTGGTGATTGTTGAAGCGCCTGCCCGCCCTGTGATTGGTGCAGGGGAAGGGAGGGTGATTGACAGGTGGCGATTGAGAGAAGCGCCTGCCCGCGCTGTGATTGGTGCAGGGGAAGGGAGGGTGATTGACAGGTGGTGATTGAGAGAAGCGCCTGCCCGCGCTGTGATTGGTGCAGGGGAAGGGAGGGTGATTGACAGGTGGGGATTGAGAGAAGCGCCTGCCCGCGCTGTGATTGGTGCAGGGGAAGGGAGGGTGATTGACAGGTGACGACTGAGAGAAGCGCCTGCCCGCGCTGTGATTGGTGCAGGGGAAGGGAGGGTGATTGACAGGTGGGGATTGAGAGAAGCGCCTGCCCGCGCTGTGATTGGTGCAGGGGAAGGGAGGGTGATTGACAGGTGGCGATTGAGAGAAGCGCCTGCCCGCGCTGTGATTGGTGCAGGGGAAGGGAGGGTGATTGACAGGTGGCGATTGAGAGAAGCGCCTGCCCCGCGCTGTGATTGGTGCAGGGGAAGGGAGGGTGATTGACAGCTGGCGATTGAGAGAAGCGCCTGCCCGCCCTGTGATTGGTGCAGGGGAAGGGAGGGTGATTGACAGGTGGTGATTGAGAGAAGCGCCTGCCCGCGCTGTGATTGGTGCAGGGGAAGGGAGGGTGATTGACAGGTGGCGATTGAGAGAAGCGACTGCCCGCGCTGTGATTGGTGCAGGGGAAGGGAGGGTGATTAACAGGTGGCGATTGAGAGAAGTGCCTGCCCGCGCTCTGATTGGTGCAGGGGAAGGGAGGGTGATTGACAGGTGGGGATTGAGAGTAGCGCCTGCCTGCGCTGTGATTGGTGCAGGGGAAGGGAGGGTGATTGACAGGTGGTGATTGTTGAGGCGCCTGCCCGCGCTGTGATTGGTGCAGGGGGAGGGTGATTGACAGGTGGCGATTGAGAGAAGCGCCTGCCCGTGCTGTGATTGGTGCAGGGGAAGGGAGGGTGATTGACAGGTGGTGATTGTTGAAGCGCCTGCCCGCGCTGTGATTGGTGCAGGGGAAGGGAGGGTGATTGACAGGTGGGGATTGAGCGAAGCGCCTGCCCGCGCTGTGATTGGTGCAGGGGAAGGGAGGGTGATTGACAGGTGGCGATTGAGAGAAGCGTCTGCCCGCGCTGTGATTGGTGCAGGGGAAGGGAGGGTGATTGACAGGTGGTGATTGAGAGAAGTGCCTGCCCGCGCTGTGATTGGTGCAGGGGAAGGGAGGGTGATTGACAGGTGGTGATTGTTGAAGTGCCTGCCCGCGCTGTGATTGGTGCAGGGGAAGGGAGGGTGATTGACAGGTGGCGATTGTTGAAGTGCCTGCCCTCGCTGTGATTGGTGCAGAGGAAGGGAGGGTGATTGACAGGTGGGGATTGAGAGAAGTGCCTGCCCGCGCTGTGATTGGTGCAGGGGAAGGGAGGGTGATTGACAGGTGGCGATTGAGAGAAGCGACTGCCCGCGCTGTGATTGGTGCAGGGGAAGGGAGGGTGATTGACAGGTGGCGATTGAGAGAAGTGCCTGCCCGCGCTCTGATTGGTGCAGGGGAAGGGAGGGTGATTGACAGGTGGGGATTGAGAGTAGCGCCTGCCTGCGCTGTGATTGGTGCAGGGGAAGGGAGGGTGATTGACAGGTGGTGATTGAGAGAAGCGCCTGCCCGTGCTGTGATTGGTGCAGGGGAAGGGAGGGTGATTGACAGGTGGTGATTGTTGAAGCGCCTGCCCGCGCTGTGATTGGTGCAGGGGAAGGGAGGGTGATTGACAGGTGGCGATTGATAGACGCGCCTGCTCGCGCTGTGATTGGTGCAGGGGAAGGGAGGGTGATTGACAGGTGGCGATTGATAGACGCGCCTGCCCGCGCTGTGATTGGTGCAGGGGAAGGGAGGGTGATTGACAGGTGGTGATTGTTGAAGCGCCTGCCCGCGCTGTGATTGGTGCAGGGGAAGGGAGGGTGATTGACAGGTGGCGATTGATAGACGCGCCTGCTCGCGCTGTGATTGGTGCAGGGGAAGGGAGGGTGATTGACAGGTGGGGATTGAGAGAAGCGCCTGCCCGCGCTGTGATTGGTGCAGGGGAAGGGAGGGTGATTGACAGGTGGTGATTGAGAGAAGCGCCTGCCCGCGCTGTGATTGGTGCAGGGTGAAGGGAGGGTGATTGACAGGTGGCGATTGTTGAAGCGCCTGCCCGTGCTGTGATTGGTGCAGGGGAAGGGAGGGTGATTGACATGTGGTGATGGAGAGAAGCGCCTGCCCGCGCTGTGATTGGTGCAGGGGAAGGGAGGGTGATTGACAGGTGGTGATTGAGAGAAGCGCCTGCCCGCGCTGTGATTGGTGCAGGGGAAGGGAGGGTGATTGACAAGTGGTGATTGAGAGAAGCGCCTGCCCGCGCTGTGATTGGTGCAGGGGAAGGGAGGGTGATTGACAGGTGACGATTGAGAGAAGCGCCTGCCCGCGCTGTGATTGGTGCAGGGGAAGGGAGGGTGATTGACAGGTGGGGATTGAGAGAAGCGCCTGCCCGCGCTGTGATTGGTGCAGAAGAAGGGAGGGTGATTGACAGGTGACGATTGAGAGAAGCGCCTGCCCGTGCTGTGATTGGTGCAGGGGAAGGGAGGGTGATTGACAGGTGGTGATTGTTGAAGCGCCTGCCCGCGCTGTGATTGGTGCAGGGGAAGGGAGGGTGATTGACAGGTGGCGATTGATAGACGCGCCTGCTCGCGCTGTGATTGGTGCAGGGGAAGGGAGGGTGATTGACAGGTGGCGATTGATAGACGCGCCTGCCCGCGCTGTGATTGGTGCAGGGGAAGGGAGGGTGATTGACAGGTGGTGATTGTTGAAGCGCCTGCCCGCGCTGTGATTGGTGCAGGGGAAGGGAGGGTGATTGACAGGTGGCGATTGATAGACGCGCCTGCTCGCGCTGTGATTGGTGCAGGGGAAGGGAGGGTGATTGACAGGTGGGGATTGAGAGAAGCGCCTGCCCGCGCTGTGATTGGTGCAGGGGAAGGGAGGGTGATTGACAGGTGGTGATTGAGAGAAGCGCCTGCCCGCGCTGTGATTGGTGCAGGGTGAAGGGAGGGTGATTGACAGGTGGCGATTGTTGAAGCGCCTGCCCGTGCTGTGATTGGTGCAGGGGAAGGGAGGGTGATTGACATGTGGTGATGGAGAGAAGCGCCTGCCCGCGCTGTGATTGGTGCAGGGGAAGGGAGGGTGATTGACAGGTGGTGATTGAGAGAAGCGCCTGCCCGCGCTGTGATTGGTGCAGGGGAAGGGAGGGTGATTGACAAGTGGTGATTGAGAGAAGCGCCTGCCCGCGCTGTGATTGGTGCAGGGGAAGGGAGGGTGATTGACAGGTGACGATTGAGAGAAGCGCCTGCCCGCGCTGTGATTGGTGCAGGGGAAGGGAGGGTGATTGACAGGTGGGGATTGAGAGAAGCGCCTGCCCGCGCTGTGATTGGTGCAGAAGAAGGGAGGGTGATTGACAGGTGGTGATTGAGAGAAGCGCCTGCCCGCGCTGTGATTGGTGCAGGGGAAGGGAGGGTGATTGACAGGTGGTGATTGAGAGAAGCGCCTGCCCGCGCTGTGATTGGTGCAGGGGAAGGGAGGGTGATTGACAGGTGGTGATTGAGAGAAGCGCCTGCCCGCGCTGTGATTGGTGCAGGGGAAGGGAGGGTGATTGACAGGTGGTGATTGAGAGAAGCGCCTGCCCGCGCTGTGATTGGTGCAGGGGAAGGGAGGGTGATTGACAGGTGGTGATTGAGAGAAGCGCCTGCCCGCGCTGTGATTGGTGCAGGGGAAGGGAGGGTGATTGACAGGTGGTGATTGTTGAAGCGCCTGCCTGCGCTGTGATTGGTGCAGGGGAAGGGAGGGTGATTGACAGGTGGTGATTGAGAGAAGCGCCTGCCCGCGCTGTGATTGGTGCAGGGGAAGGGAGGGTGATTGACAGGTGGGGATTGAGAGAAACGCCTGCCCGCGCTGTGATTGGTGCAGGGGAAGGGAGGGTGATTGACAGGTGGGGATTGAGAGAAGCGCCTGCCCGCGCTGTGATTGGTGCAGGGGAAGGGAGGGTGATTGACAGGTGGTGATTGAGAGAAGCGCCTGCCCGCGCTGTGATTGGTGCAGGGGAAGGGACGGTGATTGACAGGTGGCGATTGAGAGACGTGCCTGCCCGCGCTGTGATTGGTGCAGGGGAAGGGAGGGTGATTGACAGGTGGTGATTGGTAGAAGCGCCTGCCCGCGCTGTGATTGGTGCAGGGGAAGGGAGGGTGATTGACAGGTGGCGATTGGTAGAAGCGCCTGCCCGCGCTGTGATTGGTGCAGGGGGAAGGGAGGGTGATTGACAGGTGGCGATTGTTGAAGCGCCTGCCCGCGCTGTGATTGGTGCAGGGGAAGGGAGGGTGATTGACAGGTGACGATTGAGAGAAGCGCCGGCCCGCGCTGTGATTGGTGCAGGGGGAAGGGAGGGTGATTGACAGGTGGCGATTGTTGAAGCGCCTGCCCGCGCTGTGATTGGTGCAGGGGAAGGGAGGGTGATTGACAGGTGACGATTGAGAGACGTGCCTGCCCGCGCTGTGATTGGTGCAGGGGAAGGGAGGGTGATTGACAGGTGGCGATTGTTGAGGCGCCTGCCCGCGCTGTGATTGGTGCAGGGGGAGGGTGATTGACAGGTGGCGATTGAGAGAAGCGCCTGCCCGCGCTGTGATTGGTGCAGGGGAAGGGAGGGTGATTGACAGGTGGCGATTGGTAGAAGCGCCTGCCCGCGCTGTGATTGGTGCAGGGGAAGGGAGGGTGATTGACAGGTGGCGATTGTTGGAGCGCCTGCCCGCGCTGTGATTGGTGCAGGGGGAGGGTGATTGACAGGTGGTGATTGAGAGAAGCGCCTGCCCGCGCTGTGATTGGTGCAGGGGAAGGGAGGGTGATTGACAGGTGACGATTGAGAGAAGCGCCTGCCCGCGCTGTGATTGGTGCAGGGGAAGGGAGGGTGATTGACAGGTGACGATTGAGAGAAGCGCCTGCCCGCCCTGTGATTGGTGCAGGGGAAGGGAGGGTGATTGACAGGTGGTGATTGTTGAAGCGCCTGCCCGCGCTGTGATTGGTGCAGGGGAAGGGAGGGTGATTGACAGGTGGTGATTGTTGAAGCGCCTGCCCGCCCTGTGATTGGTGCAGGGGAAGGGAGGGTGATTGACAGGTGGCGATTGAGAGAAGCGCCTGCCCGCGCTGTGATTGGTGCAGGGGAAGGGAGGGTGATTGACAGGTGGTGATTGAGAGAAGCGCCTGCCCGCGCTGTGATTGGTGCAGGGGAAGGGAGGGTGATTGACAGGTGGGGATTGAGAGAAGCGCCTGCCCGCGCTGTGATTGGTGCAGGGGAAGGGAGGGTGATTGACAGGTGACGACTGAGAGAAGCGCCTGCCCGCGCTGTGATTGGTGCAGGGGAAGGGAGGGTGATTGACAGGTGGGGATTGAGAGAAGCGCCTGCCCACGCTGTGATTGGTGCAGGGGAAGGGAGGGTGATTGACAGGTGGTGATTGAGAGAAGCGCCTGCCCGCGCTGTGATTGGTGCAGGGGAAGGGAGGGTGATTGACAGGTGGCGATTGAGAGAAGCGCCTGCCCGCGCTGCGATTGGTGCAGAGGAAGGGAGGGTGATTGACAGGTGGTGATTGTTGAAGCGCCTGCCCGCGCTGTGATTGGTGCAGGGTGAAGGGAGGGTGATTGACAGGTGGCGATTGTTGAAGCGCCTGCCCGCGCTGTGATTGGTGCAGGGGAAGGGAGGGTGATTGACAGGTGGTGATTGAGAGAAGCGCCTGCCCGCGCTGTGATTGGTGCAGGGGAAGGGAGGGTGATTGACAGGTGGTGATTGAGAGAAGCGCCTGCCCGCGCTGTGATTGGTGCAGGGGAAGGGAGGGTGATTGACAGGTGGTGATTGAGAGAAGCGCCTGCCCGCGCTGTGATTGGTGCAGGGGAAGGGAGGGTGATTGACAGGTGGTGATTGAGAGAAGCGCCTGCCCGCGCTGTGATTGGTGCAGGGGAAGGGAGGGTGATTGACAGGTGGTGATTGAGAGAAGCGCCTGCCCGCGCTGTGATTGGTGCAGGGGAAGGGAGGGTGATTGACAGGTGGTGATTGAGAGAAGCGCCTGCCCGCGCTGTGATTGGTGCAGGGGAAGGGAGGGTGATTGACAGGTGGTGATTGTTGAAGCGCCTGCCTGCGCTGTGATTGGTGCAGGGGAAGGGAGGGTGATTGACAGGTGGTGATTGAGAGAAGCGCCTGCCCGCGCTGTGATTGGTGCAGGGGAAGGGAGGGTGATTGACAGGTGGGGATTGAGAGAAACGCCTGCCCGCGCTGTGATTGGTGCAGGGGAAGGGAGGGTGATTGACAGGTGGGGATTGAGAGAAGCGCCTGCCCGCGCTGTGATTGGTGCAGGGGAAGGGAGGGTGATTGACAGGTGGCGATTGAGAGAAGCGCCTGCCCGCGCTGTGATTGGTGCAGGGGAAGGGACGGTGATTGACAGGTGGCGATTGAGAGACGTGCCTGCCCGCGCTGTGATTGGTGCAGGGGAAGGGAGGGTGATTGACAGGTGGTGATTGAGAGAAGCGCCTGCCCGCGCTGTGATTGGTGCAGGGGAAGGGAGGGTGATTGACAGGTGACGATTGAGAGAAGCGCCGGCCCGCGCTGTGATTGGTGCAGGGGAAGGGAGGGTGATTGACAGGTGGTGATTGAGAGACGTGCCTGCCCGCGCTGTGATTGGTGCAGGGGAAGGGAGGGTGATTGACAGGTGGCGATTGTTGAGGCGCCTGCCCGCGCTGTGATTGGTGCAGGGGGAGGGTGATTGACAGGTGGCGATTGAGAGAAGCGCCTGCCCGCGCTGTGATTGGTGCAGGGGAAGGGAGGGTGATTGACAGGTGGCGATTGGTAGAAGCGCCTGCCCGCGCTGTGATTGGTGCAGGGGAAGGGAGGGTGATTGACAGGTGACGATTGAGAGAAGCGCCTGCCCGCGCTGTGATTGGTGCAGGGGAAGGGAGGGTGATTGACAGGTGACGATTGAGAGAAGTGCCTGCCCGCCCTGTGATTGGTGCAGGGGAAGGGAGGGTGATTGACAGGTGGTGATTGTTGAAGCGCCTGCCCGCCCTGTGATTGGTGCAGGGGAAGGGAGGGTGATTGACAGGTGGCGATTGAGAGAAGCGCCTGCCCGCGCTGTGATTGGTGCAGGGGAAGGGAGGGTGATTGACAGGTGGTGATTGAGAGAAGCGCCTGCCCGCGCTGTGATTGGTGCAGGGGAAGGGAGGGTGATTGACAGGTGGGGATTGAGAGAAGCGCCTGCCCGCGCTGTGATTGGTGCAGGGGAAGGGAGGGTGATTGACAGGTGACGACTGAGAGAAGCGCCTGCCCGCGCTGTGATTGGTGCAGGGGAAGGGAGGGTGATTGACAGGTGGGGATTGAGAGAAGCGCCTGCCCGCGCTGTGATTGGTGCAGGGGAAGGGAGGGTGATTGACAGGTGGCGATTGAGAGAAGCGCCTGCCCGCGCTGTGATTGGTGCAGGGGAAGGGAGGGTGATTGACAGGTGGCGATTGAGAGAAGCGCCTGCCCCGCGCTGTGATTGGTGCAGGGGAAGGGAGGGTGATTGACAGCTGGCGATTGAGAGAAGCGCCTGCCCGCCCTGTGATTGGTGCAGGGGAAGGGAGGGTGATTGACAGGTGGTGATTGAGAGAAGCGCCTGCCCGCGCTGTGATTGGTGCAGGGGAAGGGAGGGTGATTGACAGGTGGCGATTGAGAGAAGCGACTGCCCGCGCTGTGATTGGTGCAGGGGAAGGGAGGGTGATTAACAGGTGGCGATTGAGAGAAGTGCCTGCCCGCGCTCTGATTGGTGCAGGGGAAGGGAGGGTGATTGACAGGTGGGGATTGAGAGTAGCGCCTGCCTGCGCTGTGATTGGTGCAGGGGAAGGGAGGGTGATTGACAGGTGGTGATTGTTGAGGCGCCTGCCCGCGCTGTGATTGGTGCAGGGGGAGGGTGATTGACAGGTGGCGATTGAGAGAAGCGCCTGCCCGTGCTGTGATTGGTGCAGGGGAAGGGAGGGTGATTGACAGGTGGTGATTGTTGAAGCGCCTGCCCGCGCTGTGATTGGTGCAGGGGAAGGGAGGGTGATTGACAGGTGGGGATTGAGCGAAGCGCCTGCCCGCGCTGTGATTGGTGCAGGGGAAGGGAGGGTGATTGACAGGTGGCGATTGAGAGAAGCGTCTGCCCGCGCTGTGATTGGTGCAGGGGAAGGGAGGGTGATTGACAGGTGGTGATTGAGAGAAGTGCCTGCCCGCGCTGTGATTGGTGCAGGGGAAGGGAGGGTGATTGACAGGTGGTGATTGTTGAAGTGCCTGCCCGCGCTGTGATTGGTGCAGGGGAAGGGAGGGTGATTGACAGGTGGCGATTGTTGAAGTGCCTGCCCTCGCTGTGATTGGTGCAGAGGAAGGGAGGGTGATTGACAGGTGGGGATTGAGAGAAGTGCCTGCCCGCGCTGTGATTGGTGCAGGGGAAGGGAGGGTGATTGACAGGTGGCGATTGAGAGAAGCGACTGCCCGCGCTGTGATTGGTGCAGGGGAAGGGAGGGTGATTGACAGGTGGCGATTGAGAGAAGTGCCTGCCCGCGCTCTGATTGGTGCAGGGGAAGGGAGGGTGATTGACAGGTGGGGATTGAGAGTAGCGCCTGCCTGCGCTGTGATTGGTGCAGGGGAAGGGAGGGTGATTGACAGGTGGTGATTGAGAGAAGCGCCTGCCCGTGCTGTGATTGGTGCAGGGGAAGGGAGGGTGATTGACAGGTGGTGATTGTTGAAGCGCCTGCCCGCGCTGTGATTGGTGCAGGGGAAGGGAGGGTGATTGACAGGTGGCGATTGATAGACGCGCCTGCTCGCGCTGTGATTGGTGCAGGGGAAGGGAGGGTGATTGACAGGTGGCGATTGATAGACGCGCCTGCCCGCGCTGTGATTGGTGCAGGGGAAGGGAGGGTGATTGACAGGTGGTGATTGTTGAAGCGCCTGCCCGCGCTGTGATTGGTGCAGGGGAAGGGAGGGTGATTGACAGGTGGCGATTGATAGACGCGCCTGCTCGCGCTGTGATTGGTGCAGGGGAAGGGAGGGTGATTGACAGGTGGGGATTGAGAGAAGCGCCTGCCCGCGCTGTGATTGGTGCAGGGGAAGGGAGGGTGATTGACAGGTGGTGATTGAGAGAAGCGCCTGCCCGCGCTGTGATTGGTGCAGGGTGAAGGGAGGGTGATTGACAGGTGGCGATTGTTGAAGCGCCTGCCCGTGCTGTGATTGGTGCAGGGGAAGGGAGGGTGATTGACATGTGGTGATGGAGAGAAGCGCCTGCCCGCGCTGTGATTGGTGCAGGGGAAGGGAGGGTGATTGACAGGTGGTGATTGAGAGAAGCGCCTGCCCGCGCTGTGATTGGTGCAGGGGAAGGGAGGGTGATTGACAAGTGGTGATTGAGAGAAGCGCCTGCCCGCGCTGTGATTGGTGCAGGGGAAGGGAGGGTGATTGACAGGTGACGATTGAGAGAAGCGCCTGCCCGCGCTGTGATTGGTGCAGGGGAAGGGAGGGTGATTGACAGGTGGGGATTGAGAGAAGCGCCTGCCCGCGCTGTGATTGGTGCAGAAGAAGGGAGGGTGATTGACAGGTGACGATTGAGAGAAGCGCCTGCCCGCGCTGTGATTGGTGCAGGGGAAGGGAGAGTGATTGACAGGTGGTGATTGAGAGAAGCGCCTGCCCGCGCTGTGATTGGTGCAGGGGAAGGGAGGGTGATTGACAGGTGGGGAGTGAGAGAAGCGCCTGCCCGCGCTGTGATTGGTGCAGGGGAAGGGAGGGTGATTGACAGGTGGTGATTGTTGAAGCGCCTGCCCGCGCTGTGATTGGTGCAGGGGGAAGGGAGGGTGATTGACAGGTGGTGATTGAGAGAAGCGCCTGCCCGCGCTGTGATTGGTGCAGGGGAAGGGAGGGTGATTGACAGGTGGTGATTGAGAGAAGCGCCTGCCCGCGCTGTGATTGGTGCAGGGGAAGGGAGGGTGATTGACAGGTGGTGATTGAGAGCAGCGCCTGCCCGCGCTGTGATTGGTGCAGGGGAAGGGAGGGTGATTGACAGGTGGGGATTGAGAGAAGCGCCTGCCCGCGCTGTGATTGGTGCAGGGGAAGGGAGGGTGATTGACAGGTGGTGATTGAGAGCAGCGCCTGCCCGCGCTGTGATTGGTGCAGGGGAAGGGAGGGTGATTGACAGGTGGGGATTGAGAGCAGCGCCTGCCCGCGCTGTGATTGGTGCAGGGGAAGGGAGGGTGATTGACAGGTGGTGATTGAGAGCAGCGTCTGCCCGCGCTGTGATTGGTGCAGGGGAAGGGAGGGTGATTGACAGGTGGGGATTGATAGAAGCGCCTGCCCGCGCTGTGATTGGTGCAGGGGAAGGGAGGGTGATTGACAGGTGGTGATTGTTGAAGCGCCTGCCCGCGCTGTGATTGGTGCAGGGGAAGGGAGGGTGATTGACAGGTGGTGATTGCGAGAAGCGCCTGCCCGCGCTGTGATTGGTGCAGGGGAAGGGAGGGTGATTGACAGGTGGGGATTGAGAGAAGCGCCTGCCCGCGCTGTGATTGGTGCAGAGGAAGGGAGGGTGATTGACAGGTGACGATTGAGAGAAGCGCCTGCCCGCGCTGTGATTGGTGCAGGGGAAGGGAGGGTGATTGACAGGTGGTGCTGGAGAGAAGCGCCTGCCCGCGCTGTGATTGGTGCAGGGGAAGGGAGGGTGATTGACAGGTGGGGATTGAGAGAAACGCCTGCCCGCGCTGTGATTGGTGCAGGGGAAGGGAGGGTGATTGACAGGTGGTGATTGAGAGAAGCGCCTGCCCGCGCTGTGATTGGTGCAGGGGGAGGGTGATTGACAGGTGGCGATTGGTAGAAGCGCCTGCCCGCGCTGTGATTGGTGCAGGGGGAAGGGAGGGTGATTGACAGGTGGCGATTGTTGAAGCGCCTGCCCGCGCTGTGATTGGTGCAGGGGAAGGGAGGGTGATTGACAGGTGGTGATTGAGAGAAGCGCCTGCCCGCGCTGTGATTGGTGCAGGGGAAGGGAGGGTGATTGACAGGTGACGATTGAGAGAAGCGCCGGCCCGCGCTGTGATTGGTGCAGGGGAAGGGAGGGTGATTGACAGGTGGTGATTGAGAGACGTGCCTGCCCGCGCTGTGATTGGTGCAGGGGAAGGGAGGGTGATTGACAGGTGGCGATTGTTGAGGCGCCTGCCCGCGCTGTGATTGGTGCAGGGGGAGGGTGATTGACAGGTGGCGATTGAGAGAAGCGCCTGCCCGCGCTGTGATTGGTGCAGGGGAAGGGAGGGTGATTGACAGGTGGCGATTGGTAGAAGCGCCTGCCCGCGCTGTGATTGGTGCAGGGGAAGGGAGGGTGATTGACAGGTGGCGATTGTTGGAGCGCCTGCCCGCTCTGTGATTGGTGCAGGGGGAGGGTGATTGACAGGTGGTGATTGAGATAAGCGCCTGCCCGCGCTGTGATTGGTGCAGGGGAAGGGAGGGTGATTGACAGGTGACGATTGAGAGAAGCGCCTGCCCGCGCTGTGATTGGTGCAGGGGAAGGGAGGGTGATTGACAGGTGGCGATTGAGAGAAGTGCCTGCCCGCGCTCTGATTGGTGCAGGGGAAGGGAGGGTGATTGACAGGTGGGGATTGAGAGTAGCGCCTGCCTGCGCTGTGATTGGTGCAGGGGAAGGGAGGGTGATTGACAGGTGGTGATTGAGAGAAGCGCCTGCCCGTGCTGTGATTGGTGCAGGGGAAGGGAGGGTGATTGACAGGTGGTGATTGTTGAAGCGCCTGCCCGCGCTGTGATTGGTGCAGGGGAAGGGAGGGTGATTGACAGGTGGCGATTGATAGACGCGCCTGCTCGCGCTGTGATTGGTGCAGGGGAAGGGAGGGTGATTGACAGGTGGCGATTGATAGACGCGCCTGCCCGCGCTGTGATTGGTGCAGGGGAAGGGAGGGTGATTGACAGGTGGTGATTGTTGAAGCGCCTGCCCGCGCTGTGATTGGTGCAGGGGAAGGGAGGGTGATTGACAGGTGGCGATTGATAGACGCGCCTGCTCGCGCTGTGATTGGTGCAGGGGAAGGGAGGGTGATTGACAGGTGGGGATTGAGAGAAGCGCCTGCCCGCGCTGTGATTGGTGCAGGGGAAGGGAGGGTGATTGACAGGTGGTGATTGAGAGAAGCGCCTGCCCGCGCTGTGATTGGTGCAGGGTGAAGGGAGGGTGATTGACAGGTGGCGATTGTTGAAGCGCCTGCCCGTGCTGTGATTGGTGCAGGGGAAGGGAGGGTGATTGACAGGTGGTGATGGAGAGAAGCGCCTGCCCGCGCTGTGATTGGTGCAGGGGAAGGGAGGGTGATTGACAGGTGGTGATTGAGAGAAGCGCCTGCCCGCGCTGTGATTGGTGCAGGGGAAGGGAGGGTGATTGACAAGTGGTGATTGAGAGAAGCGCCTGCCCGCGCTGTGATTGGTGCAGGGGAAGGGAGGGTGATTGACAGGTGACGATTGAGAGAAGCGCCTGCCCGCGCTGTGATTGGTGCAGGGGAAGGGAGGGTGATTGACAGGTGGGGATTGAGAGAAGCGCCTGCCCGCGCTGTGATTGGTGCAGAAGAAGGGAGGGTGATTGACAGGTGACGATTGAGAGAAGCGCCTGCCCGCGCTGTGATTGGTGCAGGGGAAGGGAGAGTGATTGACAGGTGGTGATTGAGAGAAGCGCCTGCCCGCGCTGTGATTGGTGCAGGGGAAGGGAGGGTGATTGACAGGTGGGGAGTGAGAGAAGCGCCTGCCCGCGCTGTGATTGGTGCAGGGGAAGGGAGGGTGATTGACAGGTGGTGATTGTTGAAGCGCCTGCCCGCGCTGTGATTGGTGCAGGGGGAAGGGAGGGTGATTGACAGGTGGTGATTGAGAGAAGCGCCTGCCCGCGCTGTGATTGGTGCAGGGGAAGGGAGGGTGATTGACAGGTGGTGATTGAGAGAAGCGCCTGCCCGCGCTGTGATTGGTGCAGGGGAAGGGAGGGTGATTGACAGGTGGTGATTGAGAGCAGCGCCTGCCCGCGCTGTGATTGGTGCAGGGGAAGGGAGGGTGATTGACAGGTGGCGATTGATAGACGCGCCTGCCCGCGCTGTGATTGGTGCAGGGGAAGGGAGGGTGATTGACAGGTGGTGATTGTTGAAGCGCCTGCCCGCGCTGTGATTGGTGCAGGGGAAGGGAGGGTGATTGACAGGTGGCGATTGATAGACGCGCCTGCTCGCGCTGTGATTGGTGCAGGGGAAGGGAGGGTGATTGACAGGTGGGGATTGAGAGAAGCGCCTGCCCGCGCTGTGATTGGTGCAGGGGAAGGGAGGGTGATTGACAGGTGGTGATTGAGAGAAGCGCCTGCCCGCGCTGTGATTGGTGCAGGGTGAAGGGAGGGTGATTGACAGGTGGCGATTGTTGAAGCGCCTGCCCGTGCTGTGATTGGTGCAGGGGAAGGGAGGGTGATTGACAGGTGGTGATGGAGAGAAGCGCCTGCCCGCGCTGTGATTGGTGCAGGGGAAGGGAGGGTGATTGACAGGTGGTGATTGAGAGAAGCGCCTGCCCGCGCTGTGATTGGTGCAGGGGAAGGGAGGGTGATTGACAAGTGGTGATTGAGAGAAGCGCCTGCCCGCGCTGTGATTGGTGCAGGGGAAGGGAGGGTGATTGACAGGTGACGATTGAGAGAAGCGCCTGCCCGCGCTGTGATTGGTGCAGGGGAAGGGAGGGTGATTGACAGGTGGGGATTGAGAGAAGCGCCTGCCCGCGCTGTGATTGGTGCAGAAGAAGGGAGGGTGATTGACAGGTGACGATTGAGAGAAGCGCCTGCCCGCGCTGTGATTGGTGCAGGGGAAGGGAGAGTGATTGACAGGTGGTGATTGAGAGAAGCGCCTGCCCGCGCTGTGATTGGTGCAGGGGAAGGGAGGGTGATTGACAGGTGGGGAGTGAGAGAAGCGCCTGCCCGCGCTGTGATTGGTGCAGGGGAAGGGAGGGTGATTGACAGGTGGTGATTGTTGAAGCGCCTGCCCGCGCTGTGATTGGTGCAGGGGGAAGGGAGGGTGATTGACAGGTGGTGATTGAGAGAAGCGCCTGCCCGCGCTGTGATTGGTGCAGGGGAAGGGAGGGTGATTGACAGGTGGTGATTGAGAGAAGCGCCTGCCCGCGCTGTGATTGGTGCAGGGGAAGGGAGGGTGATTGACAGGTGGTGATTGAGAGCAGCGCCTGCCCGCGCTGTGATTGGTGCAGGGGAAGGGAGGGTGATTGACAGGTGGGGATTGAGAGAAGCGCCTGCCCGCGCTGTGATTGGTGCAGGGGAAGGGAGGGTGATTGACAGGTGGTGATTGAGAGCAGCGCCTGCCCGCGCTGTGATTGGTGCAGGGGAAGGGAGGGTGATTGACAGGTGGGGATTGAGAGCAGCGCCTGCCCGCGCTGTGATTGGTGCAGGGGAAGGGAGGGTGATTGACAGGTGGGGATTGAGAGAAGCGCCTGCCCGCGCTGTGATTGGTGCAGGGGAAGGGAGGGTGATTGACAGGTGGTGATTGAGAGCAGCGTCTGCCCGCGCTGTGATTGGTGCAGGGGAAGGGAGGGTGATTGACAGGTGGGGATTGATAGAAGCGCCTGCCCGCGCTGTGATTGGTGCAGGGGAAGGGAGGGTGATTGACAGGTGGTGATTGTTGAAGCGCCTGCCCGCGCTGTGATTGGTGCAGGGGAAGGGAGGGTGATTGACAGGTGGTGATTGCGAGAAGCGCCTGCCCGCGCTGTGATTGGTGCAGGGGAAGGGAGGGTGATTGACAGGTGGGGATTGAGAGAAGCGCCTGCCCGCGCTGTGATTGGTGCAGAGGAAGGGAGGGTGATTGACAGGTGACGATTGAGAGAAGCGCCTGCCCGCGCTGTGATTGGTGCAGGGGAAGGGAGGGTGATTGACAGGTGGTGCTGGAGAGAAGCGCCTGCCCGCGCTGTGATTGGTGCAGGGGAAGGGAGGGTGATTGACAGGTGGGGATTGAGAGAAACGCCTGCCCGCGCTGTGATTGGTGCAGGGGAAGGGAGGGTGATTGACAGGTGGTGATTGAGAGAAGCGCCTGCCCGCGCTGTGATTGGTGCAGGGGGA
The DNA here is from genome assembly GCF_052327205.1 of Somniosus microcephalus. Taxonomy (NCBI): domain Eukaryota; kingdom Metazoa; phylum Chordata; class Chondrichthyes; order Squaliformes; family Somniosidae; genus Somniosus; species Somniosus microcephalus. The sequence goes on from NC_141019.1 coordinate 1,618,608, forward strand.
GGGTGATTGACAGGTGGCGATTGGTAGAAGCGCCTGCCCGCGCTGTGATTGGTGCAGGGGGAAGGGAGGGTGATTGACAGGTGGCGATTGTTGAAGCGCCTGCCCGCGCTGTGATTGGTGCAGGGGAAGGGAGGGTGATTGACAGGTGGTGATTGAGAGAAGCGCCTGCCCGCGCTGTGATTGGTGCAGGGGAAGGGAGGGTGATTGACAGGTGACGATTGAGAGAAGCGCCGGCCCGCGCTGTGATTGGTGCAGGGGAAGGGAGGGTGATTGACAGGTGGTGATTGAGAGACGTGCCTGCCCGCGCTGTGATTGGTGCAGGGGAAGGGAGGGTGATTGACAGGTGGCGATTGTTGAGGCGCCTGCCCGCGCTGTGATTGGTGCAGGGGGAGGGTGATTGACAGGTGGCGATTGAGAGAAGCGCCTGCCCGCGCTGTGATTGGTGCAGGGGAAGGGAGGGTGATTGACAGGTGGCGATTGGTAGAAGCGCCTGCCCGCGCTGTGATTGGTGCAGGGGAAGGGAGGGTGATTGACAGGTGGCGATTGTTGGAGCGCCTGCCCGCTCTGTGATTGGTGCAGGGGGAGGGTGATTGACAGGTGGTGATTGAGATAAGCGCCTGCCCGCGCTGTGATTGGTGCAGGGGAAGGGAGGGTGATTGACAGGTGACGATTGAGAGAAGCGCCTGCCCGCGCTGTGATTGGTGCAGGGGAAGGGAGGGTGATTGACAGGTGACGATTGAGAGAAGTGCCTGCCCGCCCTATGATTGGTGCAGGGGAAGGGAGGGTGATTGACAGGTGGTGATTGTTGAAACGCCTGCCCGCGCTGTGATTGGTGCAGGGGAAGGGAGGGTGATTGACAGGTGGTGATTGTTGAAACGCCTGCCCGCCCTGTGATTGGTGCAGGGGAAGGGAGGGTGATTGACAGGTGGCGATTGAGAGAAGCGCCTGCCCGCGCTGTGATTGGTGCAGGGGAAGGGAGGGTGATTGACAGGTGACGACTGAGAGAAGCGCCTGCCCGCGCTGTGATTGGTGCAGGGGAAGGGAGGGTGATTGACAGGTGGGGATTGAGAGAAGCGCCTGCCCGCGCTGTGATTGGTGCAGGGGAAGGGAGGGTGATTGACAGGTGGTGATTGTTGAAGCGCCTGCCCGCGCTGTGATTGGTGCAGGGGAAGGGAGGGTGATTGAGAGGTGGGGATTGAGAGAAGCGCCTGCCCGTGCTGTGATTGGTGCAGAGGAAGGGAGGGTGATTGACAGGTGACGATTGAGAGAAGCGCCTGCCCGCACTGTGATTGGTGCAGGGGAAGGGAGGGTGATTGACAGGTGGCGATTGAGAGAAGTGCCTGCCCACGCTGTGATTGGTGCAGGGGAAGGGAGGGTGATTGACAGGTGGTGATTGAGAGAAGCGCCTGCCCCGCGCTGTGATTGGTGCAGGGGAAGGGAGGGTGATTGACAGGTGGGGATTGAGAGAAGCGCCTGCCCACGCTGTGATTGGTGCAGGGGAAGGGAGGGTGATTGACAGCTGGCGATTGAGAGAAGCGCCTGCCTGCGCTGTGATTGGTGCAGGGGAAGGGAGGGTGATTGACAGGTGGTGATTGAGAGAAGCGCCTGCCCGCGCTGTGATTGGTGCAGGGGAAGGGAGGGTGATTGACAGGTGGGGATTGAGAGAAGCGCCTGCCCGCGCTGTGATTGGTGCAGGGGAAGGGAGGGTGATTGACAGTTGGGGACTGAGAGAAGCGCCTGCCCGCGCTGTGATTGGTGCAGAGGAAGGGAGGGTGATTGACAGGTGGTGATTGTTGAAGCGCCTGCCCGCGCTGTGATTGGTGCAGGGTGAAGGGAGGGTGATTGACAGGTGGCGATTGTTGAAGCGCCTGCCCGCGCTGTGATTGGTGCAGGGGAAGGGAGGGTGATTGACAGGTGGTGATTGAGAGAAGCGCCTGCCCGCGCTGTGATTGGTGCAGGGGAAGGGAGGGTGATTGACAGGTGGTGATTGTTGAAGCGCCTGCCCGCGCTGTGATTGGTGCAGGGGAAGGGAGGGTGATTGACAGGTGGCGATTGATAGAAGCGCCTGCCCGCGCTGTGATTGGTGCAGGGGAAGGGAGGGTGATTGACAGGTGGTGATTGCGAGAAGCGCCTGCCCGCGCTGTGATTGGTGCAGGGGAAGGGAGGGTTATTGACAGGTGGGGATTGAGAGAAGCGCCTGCCCGCGCTGTGATTGGTGCAGAGGAAGGGAGGGTGATTGACAGGTGACGATTGAGAGAAGCGCCTGCCCGCGCTGTGATTGGTGCAGGGGAAGGGAGGGTGATTGACAGGTGGGGATTGAGAGAAACGCCTGCCCGCGCTGTGATTGGTGCAGGGGAAGGGAGGGTGATTGACAGGTGGGGATTGAGAGAAGCGCCTGCCCGCGCTGTGATTGGTGCAGGGGAAGGGAGGGTGATTGACAGGTGGTGATTGAGAGAAGCGCCTGCCCGCGCTGTGATTGGTGCAGGGGAAGGGAGGGTGATTGACAGGTGGGGATTGAGAGAAGTGCCTGCCCGCGCTGTGATTGGTGCAGGGGAAGGGAGGGTGATTGACAGGTGGCGATTGTTGAGGCGCCTGCCCGCGCTGTGATTGGTGCAGGGGGAGGGTGATTGACAGGTGGCGATTGAGAGAAGCGCCTGCCCGCGCTGTGATTGGTGCAGGGGAAGGGAGGGTGATTGACAGGTGGCGATTGGTAGAAGCGCCTGCCCGCGCTGTGATTGGTGCAGGGGGAAGGGAGGGTGATTGACAGGTGGCGATTGTTGAAGCGCCTGCCCGCGCTGTGATTGGTGCAGGGGAAGGGAGGGTGATTGACAGGTGGTGATTGAGAGAAGCGCCTGCCCGCGCTGTGATTGGTGCAGGGGAAGGGAGGGTGATTGACAGGTGACGATTGAGAGAAGCGCCGGCCCGCGCTGTGATTGGTGCAGGGGAAGGGAGGGTGATTGACAGGTGGTGATTGAGAGACGTGCCTGCCCGCGCTGTGATTGGTGCAGGGGAAGGGAGGGTGATTGACAGGTGGCGATTGTTGAGGCGCCTGCCCGCGCTGTGATTGGTGCAGGGGGAGGGTGATTGACAGGTGGCGATTGAGAGAAGCGCCTGCCCGCCCTATGATTGGTGCAGGGGAAGGGAGGGTGATTGACAGGTGGTGATTGTTGAAACGCCTGCCCGCGCTGTGATTGGTGCAGGGGAAGGGAGGGTGATTGACAGGTGGCGATTGGTAGAAGCGCCTGCCCGCGCTGTGATTGGTGCAGGGGAAGGGAGGGTGATTGACAGGTGGCGATTGTTGGAGCGCCTGCCCGCGCTGTGATTGGTGCAGGGGGAGGGTGATTGACAGGTGGTGATTGAGAGAAGCGCCTGCCCGCGCTGTGATTGGTGCAGGGGAAGGGAGGGTGATTGACAGGTGACGATTGAGAGAAGCGCCTGCCCGCGCTGTGATTGGTGCAGGGGAAGGGAGGGTGATTGACAGGTGACGATTGAGAGAAGTGCCTGCCCGCCCTATGATTGGTGCAGGGGAAGGGAGGGTGATTGACAGGTGGTGATTGTTGAAACGCCTGCCCGCCCTGTGATTGGTGCAGGGGAAGGGAGGGTGATTGACAGGTGGCGATTGAGAGAAGCGCCTGCCCGCGCTGTGATTGGTGCAGGGGAAGGGAGGGTGATTGACAGGTGACGACTGAGAGAAGCGCCTGCCCGCGCTGTGATTGGTGCAGGGGAAGGGAGGGTGATTGACAGGTGGGGATTGAGAGAAGCGCCTGCCCGCGCTGTGATTGGTGCAGGGGAAGGGAGGGTGATTGACAGGTGGCGATTGTTGAAGCGCCTGCCCGCGCTGTGATTGGTGCAGGGGAAGGGAGGGTGATTGACAGGTGGTGATTGAGAGAAGCGCCTGCCCGCGCTGTGATTGGTGCAGGGGAAGGGAGGGTGATTGACAGGTGGTGATTGTTGAAGCGCCTGCCCGCGCTGTGATTGGTGCAGGGGAAGGGAGGGTGATTGAGAGGTGGGGATTGAGAGAAGCGCCTGCCCGTGCTGTGATTGGTGCAGAGGAAGGGAGGGTGATTGACAGGTGACGATTGAGAGAAGCGCCTGCCCGCACTGTGATTGGTGCAGGGGAAGGGAGGGTGATTGACAGGTGGCGATTGAGAGAAGCGCCTGCCCGCGCTGTGATTGGTGCAGGGGAAGGGAGGGTGATTGACAGGTGGCGATTGACAGAAGCGCCTGCCCGCGCTGTGATTGGTGCAGGGGAAGGGAGGGTGATTGACAGGTGGTGATTGAGAGAAGCGCCTGCCCCGCGCTGTGATTGGTGCAGGGGAAGGGAGGGTGATTGACAGGTGGGGATTGAGAGAAGCGCCTGCCCACGCTGTGATTGGTGCAGGGGAAGGGAGGGTGATTGACAGCTGGCGATTGAGAGAAGCGCCTGCCTGCGCTGTGATTGGTGCAGGGGAAGGGAGGGTGATTGACAGGTGGTGATTGAGAGAAGCGCCTGCCCGCGCTGTGATTGGTGCAGAGGAAGGGAGGGTGATTGACAGGTGGTGATTGTTGAAGCGCCTGCCCGCGCTGTGATTGGTGCAGGGGAAGGGAGGGTGATTGACAGGTGGCGATTGATAGAAGCGCCTGCCCGCGCTGTGATTGGTGCAGGGGAAGGGAGGGTGATTGACAGGTGGTGATTGCGAGAAGCGCCTGCCCGCGCTGTGATTGGTGCAGGGGAAGGGAGGGTGATTGACAGGTGGGGATTGAGAGAAGCGCCTGCCCGCGCTGTGATTGGTGCAGAGGAAGGGAGGGTGATTGACAGGTGACGATTGAGAGAAGCGCCTGCCCGCGCTGTGATTGGTGCAGGGGAAGGGAGGGTGATTGACAGGTGGGGATTGAGAGAAACGCCTGCCCGCGCTGTGATTGGTGCAGGGGAAGGGAGGGTGATTGACAGGTGGGGATTGAGAGAAGCGCCTGCCCGCGCTGTGATTGGTGCAGGGGAAGGGAGGGTGATTGACAGGTGGTGATTGAGAGAAGCGCCTGCCCGCGCTGTGATTGGTGCAGGGGAAGGGAGGGTGATTGACAGGTGGGGATTGAGAGAAGTGCCTGCCCGCGCTGTGATTGGTGCAGGGGAAGGGAGGGTGATTGACAGGTGGTGATTGAGAGACGTGCCTGCCCGCGCTGTGATTGGTGCAGGGGAAGGGAGGGTGATTGACAGGTGGCGATTGTTGAGGCGCCTGCCCGCGCTGTGATTGGTGCAGGGGGAGGGTGATTGACAGGTGGCGATTGAGAGAAGCGCCTGCCCGCGCTGTGATTGGTGCAGGGGAAGGGAGGGTGATTGACAGGTGGCGATTGGTAGAAGCGCCTGCCCGCGCTGTGATTGGTGCAGGGGAAGGGAGGGTGATTGACAGGTGGCGATTGTTGAAGCGCCTGCCCGCGCTGTGATTGGTGCAGGGGAAGGGAGGGTGATTGACAGGTGACGATTGAGAGAAGCGCCGGCCCGCGCTGTGATTGGTGCAGGGGAAGGGAGGGTGATTGACAGGTGGTGATTGAGAGACGTGCCTGCCCGCGCTGTGATTGGTGCAGGGGAAGGGAGGGTGATTGACAGGTGGCGATTGTTGAGGCGCCTGCCCGCGCTGTGATTGGTGCAGGGGGAGGGTGATTGACAGGTGGCGATTGAGAGAAGCGCCTGCCCGCGCTGTGATTGGTGCAGGGGAAGGGAGGGTGATTGACAGGTGGCGATTGGTAGAAGCGCCTGCCCGCGCTGTGATTGGTGCAGGGGAAGGGAGGGTGATTGACAGGTGGCGATTGTTGGAGCGCCTGCCCGCGCTGTGATTGGTGCAGGGGGAGGGTGATTGACAGGTGGTGATTGAGAGAAGCGCCTGCCCGCGCTGTGATTGGTGCAGGGGAAGGGAGGGTGATTGACAGGTGACGATTGAGAGAAGCGCCTGCCCGCGCTGTGATTGGTGCAGGGGAAGGGAGGGTGATTGACAGGTGACGATTGAGAGAAGTGCCTGCCCGCCCTGTGATTGGTGCAGGGGAAGGGAGGGTGATTGACAGGTGGTGATTGTTGAAGCGCCTGCCCGCCCTGTGATTGGTGCAGGGGAAGGGAGGGTGATTGACAGGTGGCGATTGAGAGAAGCGCCTGCCCGCGCTGTGATTGGTGCAGGGGAAGGGAGGGTGATTGACAGGTGGGGATTGAGAGAAGCGCCTGCCCGCGCTGTGATTGGTGCAGGGGAAGGGAGGGTGATTGACAGGTGACGACTGAGAGAAGCGCCTGCCCGCGCTGTGATTGGTGCAGGGGAAGGGAGGGTGATTGACAGGTGGGGATTGAGAGAAGCGCCTGCCCGCGCTGTGATTGGTGCAGGGGAAGGGAGGGTGATTGACAGGTGGTGATTGAGAGAAGCGCCTGCCCGCGCTGTGATTGGTGCAGGGTGAAGGGAGGGTGATTGACAGGTGGCGATTGTTGAAGCGCCTGCCCGTGCTGTGATTGGTGCAGGGGAAGGGAGGGTGATTGACAGGTGGCGATTGAGAGAAGCGCCTGCCCGCGCTGTGATTGGTGCAGGGGAAGGGAGGGTGATTGACAGGTGGTGATTGAGAGAAGCGCCTGCCCGCGCTGTGATTGGTGCAGGGGAAGGGAGGGTGATTGACAGGTGGTGATTGAGAGAAGCGCCTGCCCGCGCTGTGATTGGTGCAGGGGAAGGGAGGGTGATTGACAGGTGGTGATTGAGAGAAGCGCCTGCCCGCGCTGTGATTGGTGCAGGGGAAGGGAGGGTGATTGACAGGTGGTGATTGAGAGAAGCGCCTGCCCGCGCTGTGATTGGTGCAGGGGAAGGGAGGGTGATTGACAGGTGGTGATTGAGAGAAGCGCCTGCCCGCGCTGTGATTGGTGCAGGGGAAGGGAGGGTGATTGACAGGTGGTGATTGAGAGAAGCGCCTGCCCCGCGCTGTGATTGGTGCAGGGGAAGGGAGGGTGATTGACAGGTGGTGATTGAGAGAAGCGCCTGCCCGCGCTGTGATTGGTGCAGGGGAAGGGAGGGTGATTGACAGGTGGTGATTGTTGAAGCGCCTGCCTGCGCTGTGATTGGTGCAGGGGAAGGGAGGGTGATTGACAGGTGGTGATTGAGAGAAGCGCCTGCCCGCGCTGTGATTGGTGCAGGGGAAGGGAGGGTGATTGACAGGTGGGGATTGAGAGAAACGCCTGCCCGCGCTGTGATTGGTGCAGGGGAAGGGAGGGTGATTGACAGGTGGGGATTGAGAGAAGCGCCTGCCCGCGCTGTGATTGGTGCAGGGGAAGGGAGGGTGATTGACAGGTGGTGATTGAGAGAAGCGCCTGCCCGCGCTGTGATTGGTGCAGGGGAAGGGACGGTGATTGACAGGTGGCGATTGAGAGACGTGCCTGCCCGCGCTGTGATTGGTGCAGGGGAAGGGAGGGTGATTGACAGGTGGCGATTGTTGAGGCGCCTGCCCGCGCTGTGATTGGTGCAGGGGGAGGGTGATTGACAGGTGGCGATTGAGAGAAGCGCCTGCCCGCGCTGTGATTGGTGCAGGGGAAGGGAGGGTGATTGACAGGTGGCGATTGGTAGAAGCGCCTGCCCGCGCTGTGATTGGTGCAGGGGGAAGGGAGGGTGATTGACAGGTGGCGATTGTTGAAGCGCCTGCCCGTGCTGTGATTGGTGCAGGGGAAGGGAGGGTGATTGACAGGTGGTGATTGAGAGAAGCGCCTGCCCGCGCTGTGATTGGTGCAGGGGAAGGGAGGGTGATTGACAGGTGGTGATTGAGAGAAGCGCCTGCCCGCGCTGTGATTGGTGCAGGGGAAGGGAGGGTGATTGACAGGTGGTGATTGAGAGAAGCGCCTGCCCGCGCTGTGATTGGTGCAGGGGAAGGGAGGGTGATTGACAGGTGGTGATTGAGAGAAGCGCCTGCCCGCGCTGTGATTGGTGCAGGGGAAGGGAGGGTGATTGACAGGTGGTGATTGAGAGAAGCGCCTGCCCGCGCTGTGATTGGTGCAGGGGAAGGGAGGGTGATTGACAGGTGGTGATTGAGAGAAGCGCCTGCCCGCGCTGTGATTGGTGCAGGGGAAGGGAGGGTGATTGACAGGTGGTGATTGTTGAAGCGCCTGCCTGCGCTGTGATTGGTGCAGGGGAAGGGAGGGTGATTGACAGGTGGGGATTGAGAGAAACGCCTGCCCGCGCTGTGATTGGTGCAGGGGAAGGGAGGGTGATTGACAGGTGGGGATTGAGAGAAGCGCCTGCCCGCGCTGTGATTGGTGCAGGGGAAGGGAGGGTGATTGACAGGTGGTGATTGAGAGAAGCGCCTGCCCGCGCTGTGATTGGTGCAGGGGAAGGGACGGTGATTGACAGGTGGCGATTGAGAGACGTGCCTGCCCGCGCTGTGATTGGTGCAGGGGAAGGGAGGGTGATTGACAGGTGGCGATTGTTGAGGCGCCTGCCCGCGCTGTGATTGGTGCAGGGGGAGGGTGATTGACAGGTGGCGATTGAGAGAAGCGCCTGCCCGCGCTGTGATTGGTGCAGGGGAAGGGAGGGTGATTGACAGGTGGCGATTGGTAGAAGCGCCTGCCCGCGCTGTGATTGGTGCAGGGGGAAGGGAGGGTGATTGACAGGTGGCGATTGTTGAAGCGCCTGCCCGTGCTGTGATTGGTGCAGGGGAAGGGAGGGTGATTGACAGGTGGTGATTGAGAGAAGCGCCTGCCCGCGCTGTGATTGGTGCAGGGGAAGGGAGGGTGATTGACAGGTGACGATTGAGAGAAGCGCCGGCCCGCGCTGTGATTGGTGCAGGGGAAGGGAGGGTGATTGACAGGTGGTGATTGAGAGACGTGCCTGCCCGCGCTGTGATTGGTGCAGGGGAAGGGAGGGTGATTGACAGGTGGCGATTGTTGAGGCGCCTGCCCGCGCTGTGATTGGTGCAGGGGGTGGGTGATTGACAGGTGGCGATTGAGAGAAGCGCCTGCCCGCGCTGTGATTGGTGCAGGGGAAGGGAGGGTGATTGACAGGTGGCGATTGGTAGAAGCGCCTGCCCGCGCTGTGATTGGTGCAGGGGAAGGGAGGGTGATTGACAGGTGACGATTGAGAGAAGCGCCTGCCCGCGCTGTGATTGGTGCAGGGGAAGGGAGGGTGATTGACAGGTGACGATTGAGAGAAGTGCCTGCCCGCCCTGTGATTGGTGCAGGGGAAGGGAGGGTGATTGACAGGTGGCGATTGAGAGAAGCGCCTGCCCGCGCTGTGATTGGTGCAGGGGAAGGGAGGGTGATTGACAGGTGGTGATTGAGAGAAGCGCCTGCCCGCGCTGTGATTGGTGCAGGGGAAGGGAGGGTGATTGACAGGTGGGGATTGAGAGAAGCGCCTGCCCGCGCTGTGATTGGTGCAGGGGAAGGGAGGGTGATTGACAGGTGACGACTGAGAGAAGCGCCTGCCCGCGCTGTGATTGGTGCAGGGGAAGGGAGGGTGATTGACAGGTGGGGATTGAGAGAAGCGCCTGCCCGCGCTGTGATTGGTGCAGGGGAAGGGAGGGTGATTGACAGGTGGCGATTGAGAGAAGCGCCTGCCCCGCGCTGTGATTGGTGCAGGGGAAGGGAGGGTGATTGACAGGTGGCGATTGAGAGAAGCGCCTGCCCCGCGCTGTGATTGGTGCAGGGGAAGGGAGGGTGATTGACAGCTGGCGATTGAGAGAAGCGCCTGCCCGCCCTGTGATTGGTGCAGGGGAAGGGAGGGTGATTGACAGGTGGTGATTGAGAGAAGCGCCTGCCCGCGCTGTGATTGGTGCAGGGGAAGGGAGGGTGATTGACAGGTGGCGATTGAGAGAAGCGACTGCCCGCGCTGTGATTGGTGCAGGGGAAGGGAGGGTGATTAACAGGTGGCGATTGAGAGAAGTGCCTGCCCGCGCTCTGATTGGTGCAGGGGAAGGGAGGGTGATTGACAGGTGGGGATTGAGAGTAGCGCCTGCCTGCGCTGTGATTGGTGCAGGGGAAGGGAGGGTGATTGACAGGTGGTGATTGTTGAGGCGCCTGCCCGCGCTGTGATTGGTGCAGGGGGAGGGTGATTGACAGGTGGCGATTGAGAGAAGCGCCTGCCCGCGCTGTGATTGGTGCAGGGGAAGGGAGGGTGATTGACAGGTGGTGATTGTTGAAGCGCCTGCCCGCGCTGTGATTGGTGCAGGGGAAGGGAGGGTGATTGACAGGTGGGGATTGAGCGAAGCGCCTGCCCGCGCTGTGATTGGTGCAGGGGAAGGGAGGGTGATTGACAGGTGGCGATTGTTGAAGCGCCTGCCCGCGCTGTGATTGGTGCAGGGGGAGGGTGATTGACAGGTGGTGATTGAGAGAAGCGCCTGCCCGCGCTGTGATTGGTGCAGGGGAAGGGAGGGTGATTGACAGGTGACGGGGAAGGGAGGGTGATTGACAGGTGACGATTGAGAGAAGCGCCTGCCCGCCCTGTGATTGGTGCAGGGGAAGGGAGGGTGATTGACAGGTGGTGATTGTTGAAGCGCCTGCCCGCGCTGTGATTGGTGCAGGGGAAGGGAGGGTGATTGACAAGTGGCGATTGTTGAAACGCCTGCCCACGCTGTGATTGGTGCAGGGGAAGGGAGGGTGATTGACAGGTGGTGATTGAGAGAAGCGCCTGCCCGCGCTGTGATTGGTGCAGGGGAAGGGAGGGTGATTGACAGGTGGTGATTGAGAGAAGCGCCTGCCCGCGCTGTGATTGGTGCAGGGGAAGGGAGGGTGATTGACAGGTGACGATTGAGAGAAGCGCCTGCCCGCGCTGTGATTGGTGCAGGGGAAGGGAGGGTGATTGACAGGTGGGGATTGAGAGAAGCGCCTGCCCGCGCTGTGATTGGTGCAGGGGAAGGGAGGGTGATTGACAGGTGGTGATTGAGAGAAGCGCCTGCCCGCGCTGTGATTGGTGCAGGGGAAGGGAGGGTGATTGACAGGTGGGGATTGAGAGAAGCGCCTGCCCGCGCTGTGATTGGTGCAGGGGAAGGGAGGGTGATTGACAGGTGACGACTGAGAGAAGCGCCTGCCCGCGCTGTGATTGGTGCAGGGGAAGGGAGGGTGATTGACAGGTGGGGATTGAGAGAAGCGCCTGCCCGCGCTGTGATTGGTGCAGGGGAAGGGAGGGTGATTGACAGGTGGCGATTGTTGAAGCGCCTGCCCGCGCTGTAATTGGTGCAGGGGAAGGGAGGGTGATTGACAGGTGGTGATTGAGAGAAGCGCCTGCCCGCGCTGTGATTGGTGCAGGGGAAGGGAGGGTGATTGACAGGTGGTGATTGAGAGAAGCGCCTGCCCGCGCTGTGATTGGTGCAGGGGAAGGGAGGGTGATTGACAGGTGGGGATTGAGAGAAGCGCCTGCCCGCGCTGTGATTGGTGCAGGGGAAGGGAGGGTGATTGACAGGTGGCGATTGAGAGAAGCGCCTGCCCGCCCTGTGATTGGTGCAGGGGAAGGGAGGGTGATTGACAGGTGGTGATTGTTGAAGCGCCTGCCCGCGCTGTGATTGGTGCAGGGGAAGGGAGGGTGATTGACAGGTGGGGATTGAGAGAAGCGCCTGCCCGTGCTGTGATTGGTGCAGAGGAAGGGAGGGTGATTGACAGGTGACGATTGAGAGAAGCGCCTGCCCGCGCTGTGATTGGTGCAGGGGAAGGGAGGGTGATTGACAGGTGGGGATTGAGAGAAGCGCCTGCCCGCGCTGTGATTGGTGCAGGGGAAGGGAGGGTGATTGACAGGTGGTGATTGAGAGAAGTGCCTGCCTGCGCTGTGATTGGTGCAGGGGAAGGGAGGGTAATTGACAGGTGGCGATTGAGAGAAGCGCCTGCCCGCGCTGTGATTGGTGCAGAGGAAGGGAGGGTGATTGACAGGTGGTGATTGTTGAAGCGCCTGCCCGCGCTGTGATTGGTGCAGGGGAAGGGAGGGTGATTGACAGGTGGTGATTGTTGAAGCGCCTGCCCGCGCTGTGATTGGTGCAGGGGGAAGGGAGGGTGATTGACAGGTGGCGATTGTTGAAGCGCCTGCCCGCGCTGTGATTGGTGCAGGGGAAGGGAGGGTGATTGACAGGTGGTGATTGAGAGAAGCGCCTGCCCGCGCTGTGATTGGTGCAGGGGAAGGGAGGGTGATTGACAGGTGGTGATTGAGAGAAGCGCCTGCCCGCGCTGTGATTGGTGCAGGGGAAGGGAGGGTGATTGACAGGTGGTGATTGAGAGAAGCGCCTGCCCGCGCTGTGATTGGTGCAGGGGAAGGGAGGGTGATTGACAGGTGGTGATTGAGAGAAGCGCCTGCCCGCGCTGTGATTGGTGCAGGGGAAGGGAGGGTGATTGACAGGTGGTGATTGAGAGAAGTGCCTGCCCGCGCTGTGATTGGTGCAGGGGAAGGGAGGGTGATTGACAGGTGACGATTGAGAGAAGCGCCTGCCCGCGCTGTGATTGGTGCAGGGGAAGGGAGGGTGATTGACAGGTGGTGATTGAGAGAAGCGCCTGCCCGCGCTGTGATTGGTGCAGGGGAAGGGAGGGTGATTGACAGGTGGTGATTGAGAGAAGCGCCTGCCCGCGCTGTGATTGGTGCAGGGGAAGGGAGGGTGATTGACAGGTGGTGATTGTTGAAGCGCCTGCCTGCGCTGTGATTGGTGCAGGGGAAGGGAGGGTGATTGACAGGTGGTGATTGAGAGAAGCGCCTGCCCGCGCTGTGATTGGTGCAGGGGAAGGGAGGGTGATTGACAGGTGGGGATTGAGAGAAACGCCTGCCCGCGCTGTGATTGGTGCAGGGGAAGGGAGGGTGATTGACAGGTGGGGATTGAGAGAAGCGCCTGCCCGCGCTGTGATTGGTGCAGGGGAAGGGAGGGTGATTGACAGGTGGTGATTGAGAGAAGCGCCTGCCCGCGCTGTGATTGGTGCAGGGGAAGGGACGGTGATTGACAGGTGGCGATTGAGAGACGTGCCTGCCCGCGCTGTGATTGGTGCAGGGGAAGGGAGGGTGATTGACAGGTGGCGATTGTTGAGGCGCCTGCCCGCGCTGTGATTGGTGCAGGGGAAGGGAGGGTGATTGACAGGTGGCGATTGAGAGAAGCGCCTGCCCGCGCTGTGATTGGTGCAGGGGAAGGGAGGGTGATTGACAGGTGGCGATTGGTAGAAGCGCCTGCCCGCGCTGTGATTGGTGCAGGGGGAAGGGAGGGTGATTGACAGGTGGCGATTGTTGAAGCGCCTGCCCGCGCTGTGATTGGTGCAGGGGGAGGGTGATTGACAGGTGGTGATTGAGAGAAGCGCCTGCCCGCGCTGTGATTGGTGCAGGGGAAGGGAGGGTGATTGACAGGTGACGATTGAGAGAAGTGCCTGCCCGCCCTGTGATTGGTGCAGGGGAAGGGAGGGTGATTGACAGGTGGTGATTGTTGAAGCGCCTGCCCGCCCTGTGATTGGTGCAGGGGAAGGGAGGGTGATTGACAGGTGGCGATTGAGAGAAGCGTCTGCCCGCGCTGTGATTGGTGCAGGGGAAGGGAGGGTGATTGACAGGTGGTGATTGAGAGAAGCGCCTGCCCGCGCTGTGATTGGTGCAGGGGAAGGGAGGGTGATTGACAGCTGGCGATTGAGAGAAGCGCCTGCCCGCCCTGTGATTGGTGCAGGGGAAGGGAGGGTGATTGACAGGTGGCGATTGAGAGAAGCGACTGCCCGCGCTGTGATTGGTGCAGGGGAAGGGAGGGTGATTGACAGGTGGGGACTGAGAGTAGCGCCTGCCTGCGCTGTGATTGGTGCAGGGGAAGGGAGGGTGATTGACAGGTAGTGATTGTTGAGGCGCCTGCCCGCGCTGTGATTGGTGCAGGGGGAGGGTGATTGACAGGTGGCGATTGAGAGAAGCGCCTGCCCGCGCTGTGATTGGTGCAGGGGAAGGGAGGGTGATTGACAGGTGGTGATTGTTGAAGCGCCTGCCCGCGCTGTGATTGGTGCAGGGGAAGGGAGGGTGATTGACAGGTGGGGATTGAGCGAAGCGCCTGCCCGCGCTGTGATTGGTGCAGGGGAAGGGAGGGTGATTGACAGGTGGCGATTGTTGAAGCGTCTGCCCGCGCTGTGATTGGTGCAGGGGGAGGGTGATTGACAGGTGGTGATTGAGAGAAGCGCCTGCCCGCGCTGTGATTGGTGCAGGGGAAGGGAGGGTGATTGACAGGTGACGATTGAGAGAAGCGCCTGCCCGCGCTGTGATTGGTGCAGGGGAAGGGAGGGTGATTGACAGGTGACGATTGAGAGAAGCGCCTGCCCGCGCTGTGATTGGTGCAGGGGAAGGGAGGGTGATTGACAGGTGACGATTGAGAGAAGTGCCTGCCCGCCCTGTGATTGGTGCAGGGGAAGGGAGGGTGATTGACAGGTGGTGATTGTTGAAGCGCCTGCCCGCGCTGTGATTGGTGCAGGGGAAGGGAGGGTGATTGACAGGTGGGGATTGAGAGAAGCGCCTGCCCGCGCTGTGATTGGTGCAGGGGAAGGGAGGGTGATTGACAGGTGACGAGTGAGAGAAGCGCCTGCCCGCGCTGTGATTGGTGCAGGGGAAGGGAGGGTGATTGACAAGTGGCGATTGTTGAAGCGCCTGCCCGCGCTGTGATTGGTGCAGGGGAAGGGAGGGTGATTGACAAGTGGCGATTGTTGAAGCGCCTGCCCGCGCTGTGATTGGTGCAGGGGAAGGGAGGGTGATTGACAGGTGGTGATTGAGAGAAGCGCCTGCCCGCGCTGTGATTGGTGCAGGGGAAGGGAGGGTGATTGACAGGTGGTGATTGAGAGAAGCGCCTGCCCGCGCTGTGATTGGTGCAGGGGAAGGGAGGGTGATTGACAGGTGACGATTGAGAGAAGCGCCTGCCCGCGCTGTGATTGGTGCAGGGGAAGGGAGGGTGATTGACAGGTGGGGATTGAGAGAAGCGCCTGCCCGCGCTGTGATTGGTGCAGAGGAAGGGAGGGTGATTGACAGGTGACGATTGAGAGAAGCGCCTGCCCGCGCTGTGATTGGTGCAGGGGAAGGGAGGGTGATTGACAGGTGGCGATTGAGAGAAGCGCCTGCCCGCGCTGTGATTGGTGCAGGGGAAGGGAGGGTGATTGACAGGTGGTGATTGAGAGAAGCGCCTGCCCGCGCTGTGATTGGTGCAGGGGAAGGGAGGGTGATTGACAGGTGGCGATTGAGAGAAGCGACTGCCCGCGCTGTGATTGGTGCAGGGGAAGGGAGGGTGATTGACAGGTGGTGATTGAGAGAAGTGCCTGCCCGCGCTCTGATTGGTGCAGGGGAAGGGAGGGTGATTGACAGGTGGCGATTGAGAGAAGCGCCTGCCCGCGCTGTGATCGGTGCAGGGGAAGGGAGGGTGATTGACAGGTGGGGATTGAGAGTAGCGCCTGCCTGCGCTGTGATTGGTGCAGGGGAAGGGAGGGTGATTGACAGGTGGTGATTGTTGAGGCGCCTGCCCGCGCTGTGATTGGTGCAGGGGGAGGGTGATTGACAGGTGGCGATTGAGAGAAGCGCCTGCCCGCGCTGTGATTGGTGCAGAGGAAGGGAGGGTGATTGACAGGTGGTGATTGTTGAAGCGCCTGCCCGCGCTGTGATTGGTGCAGGGGAAGGGAGGGTGATTGACAGGTGGCGATTGATAGACGCGCCTACTCGCGCTGTGATTGGTGCAGGGGAAGGGAGGGTGATTGACAGGTGGGGATTGAGAGAAGCGCCTGCCCGCGCTGTGATTGGTGCAGGGGAAGGGAGGGTGATTGACAGGTGGTGATTGAGAGAAGCGCCTGCCCGCGCTGTGATTGGTGCAGGGTGAAGGGAGGGTGATTGACAGGTGGTGATTGAGAGAAGCGCCTGCCCGCGCTGTAATTGGTGCAGGGGGAAGGGAGGGTGATTGACAGGTGGCGATTGTTGAAGCGCCTGCCCGCGCTGTGATTGGTGCAGGGGAAGGGAGGGTGATTGACAAGTGGTGATTGAGAGAAGCGCCTGCCCGCGCTGTGATTGGTGCAGGGGAAGGGAGGGTGATTGACAGGTGACGATTGAGAGAAGCGCCTGCCCGCGCTGTGATTGGTGCAGGGGAAGGGAGGGTGATTGACAGGTGGGGATTGAGAGAAGCGCCTGCCCGCGCTGTGATTGGTGCAGAGGAAGGGAGGGTGATTGACAGGTGACGATTGAGAGAAGCGCCTGCCCACGCTGTGATTGGTGCAGGGGAAGGGAGGGTGATTGACAGGTGGGGAGTGAGAGAAGCGCCTGCCCGCGCTGTGATTGGTGCAGGGGAAGGGAGGGTGATTGACAGGTGGTGATTGAGAGAAGCGCCTGCCCACGCTGTGATTGGTGCAGGGGAAGGGAGGGTGATTGACAGGTGGGGAGTGAGAGAAGCGCCTGCCCGCGCTGTGATTGGTGCAGGGGAAGGGAGGGTGATTGACAGGTGGTGATTGTTGAAGCGCCTGCCCGCGCTGTGATTGGTGCAGGGGAAGGGAGGGTGATTGACAGGTGGGGATTGAGAGAAGCGCCTGCCCGCGCTGTGATTGGTGCAGGGGAAGGGAGGGTGATTGACAGGTGGTGATTGAGAGAAGCGCCTGCCCGCGCTGTGATTGGTGCAGGGGAAGGGAGGGTGATTGACAGGTGGGGATTGTTGAGGCGCCTGCCCGCGCTGTGATTGGTGCAGGGGGAGGGTGATTGACAGGTGGCGATTGAGAGAAGCGCCTGCCCGCGCTGTGATTGGTGCAGGGGAAGGGAGGGTGATTGACAGGTGGAGATTGTTGAAGCGCCTGCCCGCGCTGTGATTGGTGCAGGGGAAGGGAGGGTGATTGGCAGGTGGGGATTGAGAGAAGCGCCTGCCTGCGCTGTGATTGGTGCAGGGGAAGGGAGGGTGATTGACAGGTGACGAGTGAGAGAAGCGCCTGCCCGCGCTGTGATTGGTGCAGGGGAAGGGAGGGTGATTGACAAGTGGCGATTGTTGAAGCGCCTGCCCGCGCTGTGATTGGTGCAGGGGAAGGGAGGGTGATTGACAAGTGGCGATTGTTGAAGCGCCTGCCCGCGCTGTGATTGGTGCAGGGGAAGGGAGGGTGATTGACAGGTGGTGATTGAGAGAAGCGCCTGCCCGCGCTGTGATTGGTGCAGGGGAAGGGAGGGTGATTGACAGGTGACGATTGAGAGAAGCGCCTGCCCGCGCTGTGATTGGTGCAGGGGAAGGGAGGGTGATTGACAGGTGGGGATTGAGAGAAGCGCCTGCCCGCGCTGTGATTGGTGCAGAGGAAGGGAGGGTGATTGACAGGTGACGATTGAGAGAAGCGCCTGCCCGCGCTGTGATTGGTGCAGGGGAAGGGAGGGTGATTGACAGGTGGCGATTGAGAGAAGCGCCTGCCCGCGCTGTGATTGGTGCAGGGGAAGGGAGGGTGATTGACAGGTGGCGATTGAGAGAAGCGCCTGCCCGCGCTGTGATTGGTGCAGGGGAAGGGAGGGTGATTGACAGGTGGTGATTGAGAGAAGCGCCTGCCCCGCGCTGTGATTGGTGCAGGGGAAGGGAGGGTGATTGACAGCTGGCGATTGAGAGAAGCGCCTGCCCGCCCTGTGATTGGTGCAGGGGAAGGGAGGGTGATTGACAGGTGGTGATTGAGAGTAGCGCCTGCCTGCGCTGTGATTGGTGCAGGGGAAGGGAGGGTGATTGACAGGTGGTGATTGTTGAGGCGCCTGCCCGCGCTGTGATTGGTGCAGGGGGAGGGTGATTGACAGGTGGCGATTGAGAGAAGCGCCTGCCCGCGCTGTGATTGGTGCAGGGGAAGGGAGGGTGATTGACAGGTGGTGATTGTTGAAGCGCCTGCCCGCGCTGTGATTGGTGCAGGGGAAGGGAGGGTGATTGACAGGTGGGGATTGAGCGAAGCGCCTGCCCGCGCTGTGATTGGTGCAGGGGAAGGGAGGGTGATTGACAGGTGGCGATTGTTGAAGCGCCTGCCCGCGCTGTGATTGGTGCAGGGGGAGGGTGATTGACAGGTGGTGATTGAGAGAAGCGCCTGCCCGCGCTGTGATTGGTGCAGGGGAAGGGAGGGTGATTGACAGGTGACGATTGAGAGAAGCGCCTGCCCGCGCTGTGATTGGTGCAGGGGAAGGGAGGCTGATTGACAGGTGACGATTGAGAGAAGTGCCTGCCCGCCCTGTGATTGGTGCAGGGGAAGGGAGGATGATTGACAGGTGGTGATTGTTGAAGCGCCTGCCCGCGCTGTGATTGGTGCAGGGGAAGGGAGGGTGATTGACAGGTGGGGATTGAGAGAAGCGCCTGCCCGCGCTGTGATTGGTGCAGGGGAAGGGAGGGTGATTGACAGGTGACGAGTGAGAGAAGCGCCTGCCCGCGCTGTGATTGGTGCAGGGGAAGGGAGGGTGATTGACAGGTGGTGATTGTTGAAGCGCCTGCCCGCGCTGTGATTGGTGCAGGGGAAGGGAGGGTGATTGACAAGTGGCGATTGTTGAAGCGCCTGCCCGCGCTGTGATTGGTGCAGGGGAAGGGAGGGTGATTGACAAGTGGCGATTGTTGAAGCGCCTGCCCGCGCTGTGATTGGTGCAGGGGAAGGGAGGGTGATTGACAGGTGGTGATTGAGAGAAGCGCCTGCCCGCGCTGTGATTGGTGCAGGGGAAGGGAGGGTGATTGACAGGTGACGATTGAGAGAAGCGCCTGCCCGCGCTGTGATTGGTGCAGGGGAAGGGAGGGTGATTGACAGGTGGGGATTGAGAGAAGCGCCTGCCCGCGCTGTGATTGGTGCAGAGGAAGGGAGGGTGATTGACAGGTGACGATTGAGAGAAGCGCCTGCCCGCGCTGTGATTGGTGCAGGGGAAGGGAGGGTGATTGACAGGTGGCGATTGAGAGAAGCGCCTGCCCGCGCTGTGATTGGTGCAGGGGAAGGGAGGGTGATTGACAGGTGGCGATTGAGAGAAGTGCCTGCCCGCGCTCTGATTGGTGCAGGGGAAGGGAGGGTGATTGACAGGTGGCGATTGAGAGAAGCGCCTGCCCGCGCTGTGATCGGTGCAGGGGAAGGGAGGGTGATTGACAGGTGGGGATTGAGAGTAGCGCCTGCCTGCGCTGTGATTGGTGCAGAGGAAGGGAGGGTGATTGACAGGTGGTGATTGTTGAGGCGCCTGCCCGCGCTGTGATTGGTGCAGGGGGAGGGTGATTGACAGGTGGGGATTGAGAGAAGCGCCTGCCCGCGCTGTGATTGGTGCAGGGGAAGGGAGGGTGATTGACAGGTGGTGATTGTTGAAGCGCCTGCCCGCGCTGTGATTGGTGCAGGGGAAGGGAGGGTGATTGACAGGTGGCGATTGATAGACGCGCCTGCTCGCGCTGTGATTGGTGCAGGGGAAGGGAGGGTGATTGACAGGTGGGGATTGAGAGAAGCGCCTGCCCGCGCTGTGATTGGTGCAGGGGAAGGGAGGGTGATTGACAGGTGGTGATTGAGAGAAGCGCCTGCCCGCGCTGTGATTGGTGCAGGGTGAAGGGAGGGTGATTGACAGGTGGTGATTGAGAGAAGCGCCTGCCCGCGCTGTAATTGGTGCAGGGGGAAGGGAGGGTGATTGACAGGTGGCGATTGTTGAAGCGCCTGCCCGCGCTGTGATTGGTGCAGGGGAAGGGAGGGTGATTGACAGGTGATGATGGAGAGAAGCGCCTGCCCGCGCTGTGATTGGTGCAGGGGAAGGGAGGGTGATTGACAAGTGGTGATTGAGAGAAGCGCCTGCCCGCGCTGTGATTGGTGCAGGGGAAGGGAGGGTGATTGACAGGTGGTGATTGAGAGAAGCGCCTGCCCGCGCTGTGATTGGTGCAGGGGAAGGGAGGGTGATTGACAGGTGGGGATTGAGAGAAGCGCCTGCCCGCGCTGTGATTGGTGCAGAGGAAGGGAGGGTGATTGACAGGTGACGATTGAGAGAAGAGCCTGCCCGCGCTGTGATTGGTGCAGGGGAAGGGAGGGTGATTGACAGGTGGTGATTGAGAGAAGCGCCTGCCCACGCTGTGATTGGTGCAGGGGAAGGGAGGGTGATTGACAGGTGGGGAGTGAGAGAAGCGCCTGCCCGCGCTGTGATTGGTGCAGAGGAAGGGAGGGTGATTGACAGGTGGTGATTGTTGAAGCGCCTGCCCGCGCTGTGATTGGTGCAGGGGAAGGGAGGGTGATTGACAGGTGGGGATTGAGAGAAGCGCCTGCCCGCGCTGTGATTGGTGCAGGGGAAGGGAGGGTGATTGACAGGTGGTGATTGAGAGAAGCGCCTGCCCGCGCTGTGATTGGTGCAGGGGAAGGGAGGGTGATTGACAGGTGGGGATTGAGAGAAGCGCCTGCCCGCGCTGTGATTGGTGCAGGGGAAGGGAGGGTGATTGACAGGTGGTGATTGCTGAAGCGCCTGCCCGCGCTGTGATTGGTGCAGGGGAAGGGAGGGTGATTGACAGGTGGCGATTGTTGAGGCGCCTGCCCGCGCTGTGATTGGTGCAGGGGAAGGGAGGGTGATTGACAGGTGGCGATTGTTGAGGCGCCTGCCCGCGCTGTGATTGGTGCAGGGGGAGGGTGATTGACAGGTGGTGATTGAGAGAAGCGCCTGCCCGCGCTGTGATTGGTGCAGGGGAAGGGAGGGTGATTGACAGGTGGTGATTGCTGAAGCGCCTGCCCGCGCTGTGATTGGTGCAGGGGAAGGGAGGGTGATTGACAGGTGGCGATTGTTGAGGCGCCTGCCCGCGCTGTGATTGGTGCAGGGGAAGGGAGGGTGATTGACAGGTGGTGATTGTTGAAGCGCCTGCCCGCGCTGTGATTGGTGCAGGGGAAGGGAGGGTGATTGACAGGTGGCGATTGATAGAAGCGCCTGCCCGCGCTGTGATTGGTGCAGGGGAAGGGAGGGTGATTGACAGGTGGTGATTGAGAGAAGCGCCTGCCCGCGCTGTGATTAGTGCAGGGGAAGGGAGGGTGATTGACAGGTGGTGATTGAGAGACGTGCCTGCCCGCGCTGTGATTGGTGCAGGGGAAGGGAGGGTGATTGACAGGTGGGGATTGAGAGAAGCGCCTGCCCGCGCTGTGATTGGTGCAGGGGAAGGGAGGGTGATTGACAGGTGACGATTGAGAGAAGCGCCTGCCCGCGCTGTGATTGGTGCAGGGGAAGGGAGGGTGATTGACAGGTGGGGATTGAGAGAAGCGCCTGCCCGCGCTGTGATTGGTGCAGAGGAAGGGAGGGTGATTGACAGGTGACGATTGAGAGAAGCGCCTGCCCGCGCTGTGATTGGTGCAGGGGAAGGGAGGGTGATTGACAGGTGGCGATTGAGAGAAGCGCCTGCCCACGCTGTGATTGGTGCAGGGGAAGGGAGGGTGATTGACAGGTGGTGATTGAGAGAAGCGCCTGCCCGCGCTGTGATTGGTGCAGGGGAAGGGAGGGTGATTGACAGGTGGCGATTGAGAGAAGCGACTGCCCGCGCTGTGATTGGTGCAGGGGAAGGGAGGGTGATTGACAGGTGGCGATTGAGAGAAGTGCCTGCCCGCGCTGTGATTGGTGCAGGGGAAGGGAGGGTGATTGACAGGTGGTGATTGAGAGAAGTGCCTGCCCGCGCTCTGATTGGTGCAGGGGAAGGGAGGGTGATTGACAGGTGGCGATTGAGAGAAGCGCCTGCCCGCGCTGTGATTGGTGCAGGGGAAGGGAGGGTGATTGACAGGTGGTGATTGAGAGAAGTGCCTGCCCGCGCTGTGATTGGTGCAGGGGAAGGGAGGGTGATTGACAGGTGGGGATTGAGAGTAGCGCCTGCCTGCGCTGTGATTGGTGCAGAGGAAGGGAGGGTGATTGACAGGTGGTGATTGTTGAGGCGCCTGCCCGCGCTGTGATTGGTGCAGGGGAAGGGAGGGTGATTGACAGGTGGGGATTGAGAGTAGCGCCTGCCCGCGCTGTGATTGGTGCAGAGGAAGGGAGGGTGATTGACAGGTGGTGATTGTTGAGGCGCCTGCCCGCGCTGTGATTGGTGCAGGGGGAGGGTGATTGACAGGTGGGGATTGAGAGAAGCGCCTGCCCGCGCTGTGATTGGTGCAGGGGAAGGGAGGGTGATTGACAGGTGGTGATTGTTGAAGCGCCTGCCCGCGCTGTGATTGGTGCAGGGGAAGGGAGGGTGATTGACAGGTGGCGATTGATAGACGCGCCTGCTCGCGCTGTGATTGGTGCAGGGGAAGGGAGGGTGATTGACAGGTGGGGATTGAGAGAAGCGCCTGCCCGCGCTGTGATTGGTGCAGGGGAAGGGAGGGTGATTGACAGGTGGTGATTGAGAGAAGCGCCTGCCCGCGCTGTGATTGGTGCAGGGTGAAGGGAGGGTGATTGACAGGTGGTGATTGAGAGAAGCGCCTGCCCGCGCTGTAATTGGTGCAGGGGGAAGGGAGGGTGATTGACAGGTGGCGATTGTTGAAGCGCCTGCCCGCGCTGTGATTGGTGCAGGGGAAGGGAGGTTGATTGACAGGTGGTGATGGAGAGAAGCGCCTGCCCGCGCTGTGATTGGTGCAGGGGAAGGGAGGGTGATTGACAAGTGGTGATTGAGAGAAGCGCCTGCCCGCGCTGTGATTGGTGCAGGGGAAGGGAGGGTGATTGACAGGTGGGGATTGAGAGAAGCGCCTGCCCGCGCTGTGATTGGTGCAGAGGAAGGGAGGGTGATTGACAGGTGACGATTGAGAGAAGCGCCTGCCCGCGCTGTGATTGGTGCAGGGGAAGGGAGGGTGATTGACAGGTGGTGATTGAGAGAAGCGCCTGCCCACGCTGTGATTGGTGCAGGGGAAGGGAGGGTGATTGACAGGTGGGGAGTGAGAGAAGCGCCTGCCCGCGCTGTGATTGGTGCAGGGGAAGGGAGGGTGATTGACAGGTGGTGATTGTTGAAGCGCCTGCCCGCGCTGTGATTGGTGCAGGGGAAGGGAGGGTGATTGCAAGGTGGGGATTGAGAGAAGCGCCTGCCCGCGCTGTGATTGGTGCAGGGGAAGGGAGGGTGATTGACAGGTGGTGATTGAGAGAAGCGCCTGCCCGCACTGTGATTGGTGCAGGGGAAGGGAGGGTGATTGACAGGTGGGGATTGAGAGAAGCGCCTGCCCGCGCTGTGATTGGTGCAGGGGAAGGGAGGGTGATTGACAGGTGGTGATTGAGAGAAGCGCCTGCCCGCGCTGTGATTGGTGCAGGGGAAGGGAGGGTGATTGACAGGTGACGATTGAGAGAAGCGCCTGCCCGCGCTGTGATTGGTGCAGGGGAAGGGAGGGTGATTGACAGGTGGTGATTGAGAGACGTGCCTGCCCGCGCTGTGATTGGTGCAGGGGAAGGGAGGGTGATTGACAGGTGGCGATTGTTGAGGCGCCTGCCCGCGCTGTGATTGGTGCAGGGGGAGGGTGATTGACAGGTGGTGATTGAGAGAAGCGCCTCCCGCGCTGTGATTGGTGTAGGGGAAGGGAGGGTGATTGACAGGTGACGATTGAGAGAAGCGCCTGCCCGCGCTGTGATTGGTGCAGGGGAAGGGAGGGTGATTGACAGGTGACGATTGAGAGAAGCGCCTGCCCGCCCTGTGATTGGTGCAGGGGGAAGGGAGGGTGATTGACAGGTGGCGATTGAGAGAAGCGCCTGCCCGCGCTGTGATTGGTGCAGGGGAAGGGAGGGTGATTGACAGGTGACGATTGAGAGAAGTGCCTGCCCGCCCTGTGATTGGTGCAGGGGAAGGGAGGGTGATTGACAGGTGGTGATTGTTGAAGCGCCTGCCCGTCCTGTGATTGGTGCAGGGGAAGGGAGGGTGATTGACAGGTGGCGATTGAGAGAAGCGCCTGCCCGCGCTGTGATTGGTGCAGGGGAAGGGAGGGTGATTGACAGGTGGTGATTGAGAGAAGCGCCTGCCCGCGCTGTGATTGGTGCAGGGGAAGGGAGGGTGATTGACAGGTGGGGATTGAGAGAAGCGCCTGCCCGCGCTGTGATTGGTGCAGGGGAAGGGAGGGTGATTGACAGGTGGTGATTGAGAGAAGCGCCTGCCCGCGCTGTGATTGGTGCAGGGGAAGGGAGGGTGATTGACAGGTGACGATTGAGAGAAGCGCCTGCCCGCGCTGTGATTGGTGCAGAGGAAGGGAGGGTGATTGACAGGTGGCGATTGAGAGAAGCGCCTGCCCACGCTGTGATTGGTGCAGGGGAAGGGAGGGTGATTGACAGGTGGTGATTGAGAGAAGCGCCTGCCCGCGCTGTGATTGGTGCAGGGGAAGGGAGGGTGATTGACAGGTGGCGATTGAGAGAAGCGACTGCCCGCGCTGTGATTGGTGCAGGGGAAGGGAGGGTGATTGACAGGTGGCGATTGAGAGAAGTGCCTGCCCGCGCTCTGATTGGTGCAGGGGAAGGGAGGGTGATTGACAGGTGGCGATTGAGAGAAGCGCCTGCCCGCGCTGTGATTGGTGCAGGGGAAGGGAGGGTGATTGACAGGTGGCGATTGTTGAGGCGCCTGCCCGCGCTGTGATTGGTGCAGGGGGAGGGTGATTGACAGGTGGTGATTGAGAGAAGCGCCTCCCGCGCTGTGATTGGTGTAGGGGAAGGGAGGGTGATTGACAGGTGACGATTGAGAGAAGCGCCTGCCCGCGCTGTGATTGGTGCAGGGGAAGGGAGGGTGATTGACAGGTGACGATTGAGAGAAGCGCCTGCCCGCCCTGTGATTGGTGCAGGGGGAAGGGAGGGTGATTGACAGGTGGTGATTGAGAGAAGCGCCTGCCCGCGCTGTGATTGGTGCAGGGGAAGGGAGGGTGATTGACAGGTGACGATTGAGAGAAGTGCCTGCCCGCCCTGTGATTGGTGCAGGGGAAGGGAGGGTGATTGACAGGTGGTGATTGTTGAAGCGCCTGCCCGTCCTGTGATTGGTGCAGGGGAAGGGAGGGTGATTGACAGGTGGCGATTGAGAGAAGCGCCTGCCCGCGCTGTGATTGGTGCAGGGGAAGGGAGGGTGATTGACAGGTGGGGATTGAGAGAAGCGCCTGCCCGCGCTGTGATTGGTGCAGGGGAAGGGAGGGTGATTGACAGGTGGTGATTGAGAGAAGCGCCTGCCCGCGCTGTGATTGGTGCAGGGGAAGGGAGGGTGATTGACAGGTGGGGATTGAGAGAAGCGCCTGCCCGTGCTGTGATTGGTGCAGAGGAAGGGAGGGTGATTGACAGGTGGGGATTGAGAGAAGCGCCTGCCCGCGCTGTGATTGGTGCAGGGGAAGGGAGGGTGATTGACAGGTGGCGATTGAGAGAAGCGCCTGCCCGCGCTGTGATTGGTGCAGGGGAAGGGAGGGTGATTGACAGGTGGCGATTGAGAGAAGCGCCTGCCCGCGCTGTGATTGGTGCAGGGGAAGGGAGGGTGATTGACAGGTGGGGATTGAGAGAAGCGCCTGCCCGCGCTGTGATTGGTGCAGAGGAAGGGAGGGTGATTGACAGGTGACGATTGAGAGAAGCGCCTGCCCGCGCTGTGATTGGTGCAGGGGAAGGGAGGGTGATTGACAGGTGGCGATTGAGAGAAGCGCCTGCCCACGCTGTGATTGGTGCAGGGGAAGGGAGGGTGATTGACAGGTGGTGATTGAGAGAAGCGCCTGCCCGCGCTGTGATTGGTGCAGGGGAAGGGAGGGTGATTGACAGGTGGCGATTGAGAGAAGCGACTGCCCGCGCTGTGATTGGTGCAGGGGAAGGGAGGGTGATTGACAGGTGGCGATTGAGAGAAGTGCCTGCCCGCGCTCTGATTGGTGCAGGGGAAGGGAGGGTGATTGACAGGTGGCGATTGAGAGAAGCGCCTGCCCGCGCTGTGATCGGTGCAGAGGAAGGGAGGGTGATTGACAGGTGGCGACTGAGAGAAGTGCCTGCCCGCGCTGTGATTGGTGCAGGGGAAGGGAGGGTGATTGACAGGTGGGGATTGAGAGTAGCGCCTGCCTGCGCTGTGATTGGTGCAGGGGAAGGGAGGGTGATTGACAGGTGGTGATTGTTGAGGCGCCTGCCCGCGCTGTGATTGGTGCAGGGGAAGGGAGGGTGATTGACAGGTGGGGATTGAGAGTAGCGCCTGCCTGCGCTGTGATTGGTGCAGAGGAAGGGAGGGTGATTGACAGGTGGTGATTGTTGAGGCGCCTGCCCGCGCTGTGATTGGTGCAGGGGGAGGGTGATTGACAGGTGGGGATTGAGAGAAGCGCCTGCCCGCGCTGTGATTGGTGCAGGGGAAGGGAGGGTGATTGACAGGTGGTGATTGTTGAAGCGCCTGCCCGCGCTGTGATTGGTGCAGGGGAAGGGAGGGTGATTGACAGGTGGCGATTGATAGACGCGCCTGCTCGCGCTGTGATTGGTGCAGGGGAAGGGAGGGTGATTGACAGGTGGGGATTGAGAGAAGCGCCTGCCCGCGCTGTGATTGGTGCAGGGGAAGGGAGGGTGATTGACAGGTGGTGATTGAGAGAAGCGCCTGCCCGCGCTGTGATTGGTGCAGGGTGAAGGGAGGGTGATTGACAGGTGGTGATTGAGAGAAGCGCCTGCCCGCGCTGTAATTGGTGCAGGGGGAAGGGAGGGTGATTGACAGGTGGCGATTGTTGAAGCGCCTGCCCGCGCTGTGATTGGTGCAGGGGAAGGGAGGGTGATTGACAGGTGGTGATGGAGAGAAGCGCCTGCCCGCGCTGTGATTGGTGCAGGGGAAGGGAGGGTGATTGACAAGTGGTGATTGAGAGAAGCGCCTGCCCGCGCTGTGATTGGTGCAGGGGAAGGGAGGGTGATTGACAGGTGGTGATTGAGAGAAGCGCCTGCCCACGCTGTGATTGGTGCAGGGGAAGGGAGGGTGATTGACAGGTGGGGAGTGAGAGAAGCGCCTGCCCGCGCTGTGATTGGTGCAGGGGAAGGGAGGGTGATTGACAGGTGGTGATTGTTGAAGCGCCTGCCCGCGCTGTGATTGGTGCAGGGGAAGGGAGGGTGATTGCAAGGTGGGGATTGAGAGAAGCGCCTGCCCGCGCTGTGATTGGTGCAGGGGAAGGGAGGGTGATTGACAGGTGGTGATTGAGAGAAGCGCCTGCCCGCACTGTGATTGGTGCAGGGGAAGGGAGGGTGATTGACAGGTGGGGATTGAGAGAAGCGCCTGCCCGCGCTGTGATTGGTGCAGGGGAAGGGAGGGTGATTGACAGGTGGTGATTGCTGAAGCGCCTGCCCGCGCTGTGATTGGTGCAGGGGAAGGGAGGGTGATTGACAGGTGGCGATTGTTGAGGCGCCTGCCCGCGCTGTGATTGGTGCAGGGGAAGGGAGGGTGATTGACAGGTGGTGATTGTTGAAGCGCCTGCCCGCGCTGTGATTGGTGCAGGGGAAGGGAGGGTGATTGACAGGTGGCGATTGATAGAAGCGCCTGCCCGCGCTGTGATTGGTGCAGGGGAAGGGAGGGTGATTGACAGGTGGTGATTGAGAGAAGCGCCTGCCCGCGCTGTGATTGGTGCAGGGGAAGGGAGGGTGATTGACAGGTGGGGATTGAGAGAAGCGCCTGCCCGCGCTGTGATTGGTGCAGGGGAAGGGAGGGTGATTGACAGGTGGTGATTGAGAGAAGCGCCTGCCCGCGCTGTGATTGGTGCAGGGGAAGGGAGGGTGATTGACAGGTGGGGATTGAGAGAAGCGCCTGCCCGCGCTGTGATTGGTGCAGGGGAAGGGAGGGTGATTGACAGGTGGGGATTGAGAGAAGCGCCTGCCCGCGCTGTGATTGGTGCAGGGGAAGGGAGGGTGATTGACAGGTGGTGATTGAGAGAAGCGCCTGCCCGCGCTGTGATTGGTGCAGGGGAAGGGACGGTGATTGACAGGTGGCGATTGAGAGACGTGCCTGCCCGCGCTGTGATTGGTGCAGGGGAAGGGAGGGTGATTGACAGGTGGCGATTGTTGAGGCGCCTGCCCGCGCTGTGATTGGTGCAGGGGGAGGGTGATTGACAGGTGGCGATTGAGAGAAGCGCCTGCCCGCGCTGTGATTGGTGCAGGGGAAGGGAGGGTGATTGACAGGTGGCGATTGGTAGAAGCGCCTGCCCGCGCTGTGATTGGTGCAGGGGGAAGGGAGGGTGATTGACAGGTGGCGATTGTTGAAGCGCCTGCCCGTGCTGTGATTGGTGCAGGGGAAGGGAGGGTGATTGACAGGTGGTGATTGAGAGAAGCGCCTGCCCGCGCTGTCATTGGTGCAGGGGAAGGGAGGGTGATTGACAGGTGGTGATTGAGAGAAGCGCCTGCCCGCGCTGTGATTGGTGCAGGGGAAGGGAGGGTGATTGACAGGTGACGATTGAGAGAAGCGCCTGCCCGCGCTGTGATTGGTGCAGGGGAAGGGAGGGTGATTGACAGGTGGTGATTGAGAGACGTGCCTGCCCGCGCTGTGATTGGTGCAGGGGAAGGGAGGGTGATTGACAGGTGGCGATTGTTGAGGCGCCTGCCCGCGCTGTGATTGGTGCAGGGGGAGGGTGATTGACAGGTGGTGATTGAGAGAAGCGCCTCCCGCGCTGTGATTGGTGTAGGGGAAGGGAGGGTGATTGACAGGTGACGATTGAGAGAAGCGCCTGCCCGCGCTGTGATTGGTGCAGGGGAAGGGAGGGTGATTGACAGGTGACGATTGAGAGAAGCGCCTGCCCGCCCTGTGATTGGTGCAGGGGGAAGGGAGGGTGATTGACAGGTGGCGATTGAGAGAAGCGCCTGCCCGCGCTGTGATTGGTGCAGGGGAAGGGAGGGTGATTGACAGGTGACGATTGAGAGAAGTGCCTGCCCGCCCTGTGATTGGTGCAGGGGAAGGGAGGGTGATTGACAGGTGGTGATTGTTGAAGCGCCTGCCCGCCCTGTGATTGGTGCAGGGGAAGGGAGGGTGATTGACAGGTGGCGATTGAGAGAAGCGCCTGCCCGCGCTGTGATTGGTGCAGGGGAAGGGAGGGTGATTGACAGGTGGTGATTGAGAGAAGCGCCTGCCCGCGCTGTGATTGGTGCAGGGGAAGGGAGGGTGATTGACAGGTGGGGATTGAGAGAAGCGCCTGCCCGCGCTGTGATTGGTGCAGGGGAAGGGAGGGTGATTGACAGGTGGTGATTGAGAGAAGCGCCTGCCCGCGCTGTGATTGGTGCAGGGGAAGGGAGGGTGATTGACAGGTGGGGATTGAGAGAAGCGCCTGCCCGTGCTGTGATTGGTGCAGAGGAAGGGAGGGTGATTGACAGGTGGCGATTGAGAGAAGCGCCTGCCCGCGCTGTGATTGGTGCAGGGGAAGGGAGGGTGATTGACAGGTGGCGATTGAGAGAAGCGCCTGCCCGCGCTGTGATTGGTGCAGGGGAAGGGAGGGTGATTGACAGGTGGTGATTGAGAGAAGCGCCTGCCCCGCGCTGTGATTGGTGCAGGGGAAGGGAGGGTGATTGACAGCTGGCGATTGAGAGAAGCGCCTGCCCGCCCTGTGATTGGTGCAGGGGAAGGGAGGGTGATTGACAGGTGGCGATTGAGAGAAGCGCCTGCCCGCGCTGTGATTGGTGCAGAGGAAGGGAGGGTGATTGACAGGTGGTGATTGTTGAAGCGCCTGCCCGCGCTGTGATTGGTGCAGGGTGAAGGGAGGGTGATTGACAGGTGGCGATTGTTGAAGCGCCTGCCCGCGCTGTGATTGGTGCAGGGGAAGGGAGGGTGATTGACAGGTGGTGATTGAGAGAAGCGCCTGCCCGCGCTGTGATTGGTGCAGGGGAAGGGAGGGTGATTGACAGGTGGTGATTGAGAGAAGCGCCTGCCCGCGCTGTGATTGGTGCAGGGGAAGGGAGGGTGATTGACAGGTGGTGATTGAGAGAAGCGCCTGCCCGCGCTGTGATTGGTGCAGGGGAAGGGAGGGTGATAGACAGGTGGTGATTGAGAGAAGCGCCTGCCCGCGCTGTGATTGGTGCAGGGGAAGGGAGGGTGATTGACAGGTGGTGATTGAGAGAAGCGCCTGCCCGCGCTGTGATTGGTGCAGGGGAAGGGAGGGTGATTGACAGGTGGTGATTGTTGAAGCGCCTGCCTGCGCTGTGATTGGTGCAGGGGAAGGGAGGGTGATTGACAGGTGGTGATTGAGAGAAGCGCCTGCCCGCGCTGTGATTGGTGCAGGGGAAGGGAGGGTGATTGACAGGTGGCGATTGAGAGATGCGCCTGCCCGCGCTGTGATTGGTGCAGGGGAAGGGAGGGTGATTGACAGGTGGGGATTGAGAGAAGCGCCTGCCCGCGCTGTGATTGGTGCAGGGGAAGGGAGGGTGATTGACAGGTGGCGATTGAGAGAAGCGCCTGCCCGCGCTGTGATTGGTGCAGGGGAAGGGAGGGTGATTGACAGGTGGCGATTGTTGAGGCGCCTGCCCGCGCTGTGATTGGTGCAGGGGGAGGGTGATTGACAGGTGGCGATTGAGAGAAGAGCCTGCCCGCGCTGTGATTGGTGCAGGGGAAGGGAGGGTGATTGACAGGTGGTGATTGTTGAAGCGCCTGCCCGCGCTGTGATTGGTGCAGGGGAAGGGAGGGTGATTGACAGGTGGCGATTGTTCAAGCGCCTGCCCGCGCTGTGATTGGTGCAGGGGAAGGGAGGGTGATTGACAGGTGGGGACTGTTGAAGCGCCTGCCCGCGCTGTGATTGGTGCAGGGGAAGGGAGGGTGATTGACAGGTGGCGATTGTTGAAGCGCCTGCCCGCGCTGTGATTGGTGCAGGGGAAGGGAGGGTGATTGACAGGTGGTGATTGAGAGAAGCGCCTGCCCGCGCTGTGATTGGTGCAGGGGAAGGGAGGGTGATTGACAGGTGACGATTGAGAGAAGCGCCTGCCCGCGCTGTGATTGGTGCAGGGGAAGGGAGGGTGATTGACAGGTGACGATTGAGAGAAGCGCCTGCCCGCGCTGTGATTGGTGCAGGGGAAGGGAGGGTGATTGACAGGTGACGATTGAGAGAAGTGCCTGCCCGCCCTGTGATTGGTGCAGGGGAAGGGAGGGTGATTGACAGGTGGTGATTGTTGAAGCGCCTGCCCGCGCTGTGATTGGTGCAGGGGAAGGGAGGGTGATTGACAGGTGGGGATTGAGAAAAGCGCCTGCCCGCGCTGTGATTGGTGCACGGGAAGGGAGGGTGATTGACAAGTGGCGATTGTTGAAGCGCCTGCCCGCGCTGTGATTGGTGCAGGGGAAGGGTGGGTGATTGACAAGTGGCGATAGTTGAAGCGGCTGCCCGCGCTGTGATTGGTGCAGGGGAAGGGAGGGTGATTGACAGGTGGTGATTGAGAGAAGCGCCTGCCCGCGCTGTGATTGGTGCAGGGGAAGGGAGGGTGATTGACAGGTGACGATTGAGAGAAGCGCCTGCCCGCGCTGTGATTGGTGCAGAGGAAGGGAGGGTGATTGACAGGTGGGGATTGAGAGAAGCGCCTGCCCGCGCTGTGATTGGTGCAGAGGAAGGGAGGGTGATTGACAGGTGACGATTGAGAGAAGCGCCTGCCCGCGCTGTGATTGGTGCAGGGGAAGGGAGGGTGATTGACAGGTGGCGATTGAGAGAAGCGCCTGCCCGCGCTGTGATTGGTGCAGGGGAAGGGAGGGTGATTGACAGGTGGCGATTGAGAGAAGCGCCTGCCCGCGCTGTGATTGGTGCAGGGGAAGGGAGGGTGATTGACAGGTGGTGATTGAGAGAAGCGCCTACCCCGCGCTGTGATTGGTGCAGGGGAAGGGAGGGTGATTGACAGGTGGTGATTGAGAGAAGCGCCTGCCCGCGCTGTGATTGGTGCAGGGGAAGGGAGGGTGATTGACAGGTGGCGATTGAGAGAAGCGCCTGCCCGCGCTGTGATTGGTGCAGAGGAAGGGAGGGTGATTGACAGGTGGTGATTGTTGAAGCGCCTGCCCGTGCTGTGATTGGTGCAGAGGAAGGGAGGGTGATTGACAGGTGGTGATTGTTGAAGCGCCTGCCCGCGCTGTGATTGGTGCAGGGGAAGGGAGGGTGATTGACAGGTGGGGATTGAGAGAAGCGCCTGCCCGTGCTGTGATTGGTGCAGAGGAAGGGAGGGTGATTGACAGGTGGCGATTGAGAGAAGCGCCTGCCCGCGCTGTGATTGGTGCAGGGGAAGGGAGGGTGATTGACAGGTGGCGATTGAGAGAAGCGCCTGCCCGCGCTGTGATTGGTGCAGGGGAAGGGAGGGTGATTGACAGGTGGTGATTGAGAGAAGCGCCTGCCCCGCGCTGTGATTGGTGCAGGGGAAGGGAGGGTGATTGACAGCTGGCGATTGAGAGAAGCGCCTGCCCGCCCTGTGATTGGTGCAGGGGAAGGGAGGGTGATTGACAGGTGGCGATTGAGAGAAGCGCCTGCCCGCGCTGTGATTGGTGCAGAGGAAGGGAGGGTGATTGACAGGTGGTGATTGTTGAAGCGCCTGCCCGCGCTGTGATTGGTGCAGGGTGAAGGGAGGGTGATTGACAGGTGGCGATTGTTGAAGCGCCTGCCCGCGCTGTGATTGGTGCAGGGGAAGGGAGGGTGATTGACAGGTGGTGATTGAGAGAAGCGCCTGCCCGCGCTGTGATTGGTGCAGGGGAAGGGAGGGTGATTGACAGGTGGTGATTGAGAGAAGCGCCTGCCCGCGCTGTGATTGGTGCAGGGGAAGGGAGGGTGATTGACAGGTGGTGATTGAGAGAAGCGCCTGCCCGCGCTGTGATTGGTGCAGGGGAAGGGAGGGTGATAGACAGGTGGTGATTGAGAGAAGCGCCTGCCCGCGCTGTGATTGGTGCAGGGGAAGGGAGGGTGATTGACAGGTGGTGATTGAGAGAAGCGCCTGCCCGCGCTGTGATTGGTGCAGGGGAAGGGAGGGTGATTGACAGGTGGTGATTGTTGAAGCGCCTGCCTGCGCTGTGATTGGTGCAGGGGAAGGGAGGGTGATTGACAGGTGGTGATTGAGAGAAGCGCCTGCCCGCGCTGTGATTGGTGCAGGGGAAGGGAGGGTGATTGACAGGTGGCGATTGAGAGATGCGCCTGCCCGCGCTGTGATTGGTGCAGGGGAAGGGAGGGTGATTGACAGGTGGGGATTGAGAGAAGCGCCTGCCCGCGCTGTGATTGGTGCAGGGGAAGGGAGGGTGATTGACAGGTGGCGATTGAGAGAAGCGCCTGCCCGCGCTGTGATTGGTGCAGGGGAAGGGAGGGTGATTGACAGGTGGCGATTGTTGAGGCGCCTGCCCGCGCTGTGATTGGTGCAGGGGGAGGGTGATTGACAGGTGGCGATTGAGAGAAGAGCCTGCCCGCGCTGTGATTGGTGCAGGGGAAGGGAGGGTGATTGACAGGTGGTGATTGTTGAAGCGCCTGCCCGCGCTGTGATTGGTGCAGGGGAAGGGAGGGTGATTGACAGGTGGCGATTGTTCAAGCGCCTGCC
This sequence comes from Somniosus microcephalus, assembly GCF_052327205.1. Classification (NCBI taxonomy): domain Eukaryota; kingdom Metazoa; phylum Chordata; class Chondrichthyes; order Squaliformes; family Somniosidae; genus Somniosus; species Somniosus microcephalus. Next base: position 1,651,862 of record NC_141019.1, read on the forward strand.
CGCGCTGTGATTGGTGCAGGGGAAGGGAGGGTGATTGACAGGTGGGGACTGTTGAAGCGCCTGCCCGCGCTGTGATTGGTGCAGGGGAAGGGAGGGTGATTGACAGGTGGCGATTGTTGAAGCGCCTGCCCGCGCTGTGATTGGTGCAGGGGAAGGGAGGGTGATTGACAGGTGGTGATTGAGAGAAGCGCCTGCCCGCGCTGTGATTGGTGCAGGGGAAGGGAGGGTGATTGACAGGTGACGATTGAGAGAAGCGCCTGCCCGCGCTGTGATTGGTGCAGGGGAAGGGAGGGTGATTGACAGGTGACGATTGAGAGAAGCGCCTGCCGGCGCTGTGATTGGTGCAGGGGAAGGGAGGGTGATTGACAGGTGACGATTGAGAGAAGTGCCTGCCCGCCCTGTGATTGGTGCAGGGGAAGGGAGGGTGATTGACAGGTGGTGATTGTTGAAGCGCCTGCCCGCGCTGTGATTGGTGCAGGGGAAGGGAGGGTGATTGACAGGTGGGGATTGAGAAAAGCGCCTGCCCGCGCTGTGATTGGTGCAGGGGAAGGGAGGGTGATTGACAAGTGGCGATTGTTGAAGCGCCTGCCCGCGCTGTGATTGGTGCAGGGGAAGGGTGGGTGATTGACAAGTGGCGATAGTTGAAGCGGCTGCCCGCGCTGTGATTGGTGCAGGGGAAGGGAGGGTGATTGACAGGTGGTGATTGAGAGAAGCGCCTGCCCGCGCTGTGATTGGTGCAGGGGAAGGGAGGGTGATTGACAGGTGACGATTGAGAGAAGCGCCTGCCCGCGCTGTGATTGGTGCAGAGGAAGGGAGGGTGATTGACAGGTGGGGATTGAGAGAAGCGCCTGCCCGCGCTGTGATTGGTGCAGAGGAAGGGAGGGTGATTGACAGGTGACGATTGAGAGAAGCGCCTGCCCGCGCTGTGATTGGTGCAGGGGAAGGGAGGGTGATTGACAGGTGGCGATTGAGAGAAGCGCCTGCCCGCGCTGTGATTGGTGCAGGGGAAGGGAGGGTGATTGACAGGTGGCGATTGAGAGAAGCGCCTGCCCGCGCTGTGATTGGTGCAGGGGAAGGGAGGGTGATTGACAGGTGGTGATTGAGAGAAGCGCCTACCCCGCGCTGTGATTGGTGCAGGGGAAGGGAGGGTGATTGACAGGTGGTGATTGAGAGAAGCGCCTGCCCGCGCTGTGATTGGTGCAGGGGAAGGGAGGGTGATTGACAGGTGGCGATTGAGAGAAGCGCCTGCCCGCGCTGTGATTGGTGCAGAGGAAGGGAGGGTGATTGACAGGTGGTGATTGTTGAAGCGCCTGCCCGTGCTGTGATTGGTGCAGAGGAAGGGAGGGTGATTGACAGGTGGTGATTGTTGAAGCGCCTGCCCGCGCTGTGATTGGTGCAGGGTAAGGGAGGGTGATTGACAGGTGGTGATTGTTGAAGCGCCTGCCCGCGCTGTGATTGGTGCAGGGGAAGGGAGGGTGATTGACAGGTGGTGATTGAGAGAAGCGCCTGCCCGCGCTGTGATTGGTGCAGGGGAAGGGAGGGTGATTGACAGGTGGTGATTGAGAGAAGCGCCTGCCCGCGCTGTGATTGGTGCAGGGGAAGGGAGGCTGATTGACAGGTGGTGATTGAGAGAAGCGCCTGCCCGCGCTGTGATTGGTGCAGGGGAAGGGAGGGTGATTGACAGGTGACGATTGAGAGAAGTGCCTGCCCGCGCTGTGATTGGTGCAGGGGAAGGGAGGGTGATTGACAGGTGGTGATTGAGAGAAGCGCCTGCCCGCGCTGTGATTGGTGCAGGGGAAGGGAGGGTGATTGACAGGTGGTGATTGAGAGAAGCGCCTGCCCGCGCTGTGATTGGTGCAGGGGAAGGGAGGGTGATTGACAGGTGGGGATTGAGAGAAGCGCCTGCCCGCGCTGTGATTGGTGCAGAGGAAGGGAGGGTGATTGACAGGTGACGATTGAGAGAAGCGCCTGCCCGCCCTGTGATTGGTGCAGGGGGAAGGGAGGGTGATTGACAGGTGGCGATTGAGAGAAGCGCCTGCCCGCGCTGTGATTGGTGCAGGGGAAGGGAGGGTGATTGACAGGTGACGATTGAGAGAAGTGCCTGCCCGCCCTGTGATTGGTGCAGGGGAAGGGAGGGTGATTGACAGGTGGTGATTGTTGAAGCGCCTGCCCGCCCTGTGATTGGTGCAGAGGAAGGGAGGGTGATTGACAGGTGGGGATTGAGAGAAGCGCCTGCCCGTGCTGTGATTGGTGCAGAGGAAGGGAGGGTGATTGACAGGTGACGATTGAGAGAAGCGCCTGCCCGCGCTGTGATTGGTGCAGGGGAAGGGAGGGTGATTGACAGGTGGCGATTGAGAGAAGCGCCTGCCCGCGCTGTGATTGGTGCAGGGGAAGGGAGGGTGATTGACAGGTGGCGATTGAGAGAAGCGCCTGCCCGCGCTGTGATTGGTGCAGGGGAAGGGAGGGTGATTGACAGGTGGTGATTGAGAGAAGCGCCTGCCCCGCGCTGTGATTGGTGCAGGGGAAGGGAGGGTGATTGACAGCTGGCGATTGAGAGAAGCGCCTGCCCGCCCTGTGATTGGTGCAGGGGAAGGGAGGGTGATTGACAGGTGGCGATTGAGAGAAGCGCCTGCCCGCGCTGTGATTGGTGCAGGGGAAGGGAGGGTGATTGACAGGTGGTGATTGTTGAAGCGCTTGCCCGCGCTGTGATTGGTGCAGGGTGAAGGGAGGGTGATTGACAGGTGGCGATTGTTGAAGCGCCTGCCCGCCCTGTGATTGGTGCAGGGGAAGGGAGGGTGATTGACAGGTGGTGATTGAGAGAAGCGCCTGCCCGTGCTGTGATTGGTGCAGAGGAAGGGAGCGTGATTGACAGGTGGTGATTGTTGAAGCGCTTGCCCGCGCTGTGATTGGTGCAGGGTGAAGGGAGGGTGATTGACAGGTGGCGATTGTTGAAGCGCCTGCCCACGCTGTGATTGGTGCAGGGGAAGGGAGGGTGATTGACAGGTGGTGATTGAGAGAAGCGCCTGCCCGCGCTGTGATTGGTGCAGGGGAAGGGAGGGTGATTGACAGGTGACGATTGAGAGAAGTGCCTGCCCGCGCTGTGATTGGTGCAGGGGAAGGGAGGGTGATTGACAGGTGGTGATTGAGAGAAGCGCCTGCCCACGCTGTGATTGGTGCAGGGGAAGGGAGGGTGATTGACAGGTGGCGATTGTTGAAGCGCCTACCCGCGCTGTGATTGGTGCAGGGGAAGGGAGGGTGATTGACAGGTGGTGATTGAGAGAAGCGCCTGCCCGCGCTGTGATTGGTGCAGGGGAAGGGAGGGTGATTGACAGGTGGTGATTGAGAGAAGCGCCTGCCCGCGCTGTGATTGGTGCAGGGGAAGGGAGGGTGATTGACAGGTGGTGATTGAGAGAAGCGCCTGCCCGCGCTGTGATTGGTGCAGGGGAAGGGAGGGTGATTGACAGGTGGTGATTGAGAGAAGCGCCTGCCCGCGCTGTGATTGGTGCAGGGGAAGGGAGGGTGATTGACAGGTGGTGATTGAGAGAAGCGCCTGCCCGCGCTGTGATTGGTGCAGGGGAATGGAGGGTGATTGACAGGTGGTGATTGAGAGAAGCGCCTGCCCGCGCTGTGATTGGTGCAGGGGAAGGGAGGGTGATTGACAGGTGGTGATTGTTGAGGCGCCTGCCCGCGCTGTGATTGGTGCAGGGGAAGGGAGGGTGATTGACAGGTGGTGATTGTTGAAGCGCCTGCCCGCGCTGTGATTGGTGCAGGGGAAGGGAGGGTGATTGACAGGTGGTGATTGTTGAGGCGCCTGCCCGCGCTGTGATTGGTGCAGGGGGAGGGTGATTGACAGGTGGCGATTGAGAGAAGCGCCTGCCTGCGCTGTGATTGGTGCAGGGGAAGGGAGGGTGATTGACAGGTGGCGATTGTTGAAGCGCCTGCCCGCGCTGTGATTGGTGCAGGGGAAGGGAGGGTGATTGACAGGTGGTGATTGAGAGAAGTGCCTGCCCGCGCTGTGATTGGTGCAGGGGAAGGGAGGGTGATTGACAGGTGGGGATTGAGCGAAGCGCCTGCCCGCGCTGTGATTGGTGTAGGGGAAGGGAGGGTGATTGACAGGTGGTGATTGTTGAAGCGCCTGCCCGCGCTGTGATTGGTGCAGGGGAAGGGAGGGTGATTGACAGGTGGGGATTGAGAGAAGCGCCTGCCCGCGCTGTGATTGGTGCAGGGGAAGGGAGGGTGATTGACAGGTGGTGATTGAGAGAAGCGCCTGCCCGTGCTGTGATTGGTGCAGGGGAAGGGAGGGTGATTGACAGGTGGGGATTGAGAGAAGCGCCTGCCCGCGCTGTGATTGGTGCAGGGGAAGGGAGGGTGATTGACAGGTGGCGATTGAGAGAAGCGCCTGCCCGCGCTGTGATTGGTGCAGGGGAAGGGAGGGTGATTGACAGGTGGCGATTGAGAGAAGCGCCTGCCGGCGCTGTGATTGGTGCAGGGGAAGGGAGGGTGATTGACAGGTGGGGATTGAGAGAAGCGCCTGCCCGCGCTGTGATTGGTGCAGGGGAAGGGAGGGTGATTGACAGGTGGCGATTGAGAGAAGCGCCTGCCCGCGCTGTGATTGGTGCAGGGGAAGGGAGGGTGATTGACAGGTGGCGATTGAGAGAAGCGCCTGCCCGCGCTGTGATTGGTGCAGGGGAAGGGAGGGTGATTGACAGGTGGTGACTGAGAGAAGCGCCTGCCCGCGCTGTGATTGGTGCAGGGGAAGGGAGGGTGATTGACAGGTGACGATTGAGAGAAGTGCCTGCTCGCGCTGTGATTGGTGCAGGGGAAGGGAGGGTGATTGACAGGTGACGATTGAGAGAAGTGCCTGCCCGCGCTGTGATTGGTGCAGGGGAAGGGAGGGTGATTGACAGGTGGCGATTGAGAGAAGCGCCTGCCCGCGCTGTGATTGGTGCAGGGGAAGGGAGGGTGATTGACAGGTGGCGATTGAGAGAAGCGCCTGCCCGCGCTGTGATTGGTGCAGGGGAAGGGAGGGTGATTGACAGGTGGTGATTGTTGAAGCGCCTGCCCGCGCTGTGATTGGTGCAGGGGGAAGGGAGGGTGATTGACAGGTGGCGATTGTTGAAGCGCCTGCCCGCGCTGTGATTGGTGCAGGGGAAGGGAGGGTGATTTACAGGTGGGGATTGAGGGAAGCGCCTGCCCGCGCTGTGATTGGTGCAGGGGAAGGGAGGGTGATTGACAGGTGGCGATTGATAGAAGCGCCTGCCCGCGCTGTGATTGGTGCAGGGGAAGGGAGGGTGATTGACAGGTGGTGATTGAGAGAAGCGCCTGCCCGCGCTGTGATTGGTGCAGGGGAAGGGAGGGTGATTGACAGGTGGGGATTGAGAGAAGCGCCTGCCCGCGCTGTGATTGGTGCAGGGGAAGGGAGGGTGATTGACAGGTGGTGATTGAGAGAAGCGCCTGCCCGCGCTGTGATTGGTGCAGGGGAAGGGAGGGTGATTGACAGGTGGGGATTGAGAGAAGCGCCTGCCCGCGCTGTGATTGGTGCAGGGGAAGGGAGGGTGATTGACAGGTGGGGATTGAGAGAAGCGCCTGCCCGCGCTGTGATTGGTGCAGGGGAAGGGAGGGTGATTGACAGGTGGTGATTGAGAGAAGCGCCTGCCCGCGCTGTGATTGGTGCAGGGGAAGGGACGGTGATTGACAGGTGGCGATTGAGAGACGTGCCTGCCCGCGCTGTGATTGGTGCAGGGGAAGGGAGGGTGATTGACAGGTGGCGATTGTTGAGGCGCCTGCCCGCGCTGTGATTGGTGCAGGGGGAGGGTGATTGACAGGTGGCGATTGAGAGAAGCGCCTGCCCGCGCTGTGATTGGTGCAGGGGAAGGGAGGGTGATTGACAGGTGGCGATTGGTAGAAGCGCCTGCCCGCGCTGTGATTGGTGCAGGGGGAAGGGAGGGTGATTGACAGGTGGCGATTGTTGAAGCGCCTGCCCGTGCTGTGATTGGTGCAGGGGAAGGGAGGGTGATTGACAGGTGGTGATTGAGAGAAGCGCCTGCCCGCGCTGTGATTGGTGCAGGGGAAGGGAGGGTGATTGACAGGTGGTGATTGAGAGAAGCGCCTGCCCGCGCTGTGATTGGTGCAGGGGAAGGGAGGGTGATTGACAGGTGACGATTGAGAGAAGCGCCTGCCCGCGCTGTGATTGGTGCAGGGGAAGGGAGGGTGATTGACAGGTGGTGATTGAGAGACGTGCCTGCCCGCGCTGTGATTGGTGCAGGGGAAGGGAGGGTGATTGACAGGTGGCGATTGTTGAGGCGCCTGCCCGCGCTGTGATTGGTGCAGGGGGAGGGTGATTGACAGGTGGTGATTGAGAGAAGCGCCTCCCGCGCTGTGATTGGTGTAGGGGAAGGGAGGGTGATTGACAGGTGACGATTGAGAGAAGCGCCTGCCCGCGCTGTGATTGGTGCAGGGGAAGGGAGGGTGATTGACAGGTGACGATTGAGAGAAGCGCCTGCCCGCCCTGTGATTGGTGCAGGGGGAAGGGAGGGTGATTGACAGGTGGCGATTGAGAGAAGCGCCTGCCCGCGCTGTGATTGGTGCAGGGGAAGGGAGGGTGATTGACATGTGACGATTGAGAGAAGTGCCTGCCCGCCCTGTGATTGGTGCAGGGGAAGGGAGGGTGATTGACAGGTGGTGATTGTTGAAGCGCCTGCCCGCCCTGTGATTGGTGCAGGGGAAGGGAGGGTGATTGACAGGTGGCGATTGAGAGAAGCGCCTGCCCGCGCTGTGATTGGTGCAGGGGAAGGGAGGGTGATTGACAGGTGGTGATTGAGAGAAGCGCCTGCCCGCGCTGTGATTGGTGCAGGGGAAGGGAGGGTGATTGACAGGTGGGGATTGAGAGAAGCGCCTGCCCGCGCTGTGATTGGTGCAGGGGAAGGGAGGGTGATTGACAGGTGGTGATTGAGAGAAGCGCCTGCCCGCGCTGTGATTGGTGCAGGGGAAGGGAGGGTGATTGACAGGTGGGGATTGAGAGAAGCGCCTGCCCGTGCTGTGATTGGTGCAGAGGAAGGGAGGGTGATTGACAGGTGGCGATTGAGAGAAGCGCCTGCCCGCGCTGTGATTGGTGCAGGGGAAGGGAGGGTGATTGACAGGTGGCGATTGAGAGAAGCGCCTGCCCACGCTGTGATTGGTGCAGGGGAAGGGAGGGTGATTGACAGGTGGCGATTGAGAGAAGCGCCTGCCCACGCTGTGATTGGTGCAGGGGAAGGGAGGGTGATTGACAGGTGGTGATTGAGAGAAGCGCCTGCCCGCGCTGTGATTGGTGCAGGGGAAGGGAGGGTGATTGACAGGTGGCGATTGAGAGAAGCGACTGCCCGCGCTGTGATTGGTGCAGGGGAAGGGAGGGTGATTGACAGGTGGCGATTGAGAGAAGTGCCTGCCCGCGCTCTGATTGGTGCAGGGGAAGGGAGGGTGATTGACAGGTGGCGATTGAGAGAAGCGCCTGCCCGCGCTGTGATCGGTGCAGAGGAAGGGAGGGTGATTGACAGGTGGCGACTGAGAGAAGTGCCTGCCCGCGCTGTGATTGGTGCAGGGGAAGGGAGGGTGATTGACAGGTGGGGATTGAGAGTAGCGCCTGCCTGCGCTGTGATTGGTGCAGGGGAAGGGAGGGTGATTGACAGGTGGTGATTGTTGAGGCGCCTGCCCGCGCTGTGATTGGTGCAGGGGAAGGGAGGGTGATTGACAGGTGGGGATTGAGAGTAGCGCCTGCCTGCGCTGTGATTGGTGCAGAGGAAGGGAGGGTGATTGACAGGTGGTGATTGTTGAGGCGCCTGCCCGCGCTGTGATTGGTGCAGGGGGAGGGTGATTGACAGGTGGGGATTGAGAGAAGCGCCTGCCCGCGCTGTGATTGGTGCAGGGGAAGGGAGGGTGATTGACAGGTGGTGATTGTTGAAGCGCCTGCCCGCGCTGTGATTGGTGCAGGGGAAGGGAGGGTGATTGACAGGTGGCGATTGATAGACGCGCCTGCTCGCGCTGTGATTGGTGCAGGGGAAGGGAGGGTGATTGACAGGTGGGGATTGAGAGAAGCGCCTGCCCGCGCTGTGATTGGTGCAGGGGAAGGGAGGGTGATTGACAGGTGGTGATTGAGAGAAGCGCCTGCCCGCGCTGTGATTGGTGCAGGGTGAAGGGAGGGTGATTGACAGGTGGTGATTGAGAGAAGCGCCTGCCCGCGCTGTAATTGGTGCAGGGGGAAGGGAGGGTGATTGACAGGTGGCGATTGTTGAAGCGCCTGCCCGCGCTGTGATTGGTGCAGGGGAAGGGAGGGTGATTGACAGGTGGTGATGGAGAGAAGCGCCTGCCCGCGCTGTGATTGGTGCAGGGGAAGGGAGGGTGATTGACAAGTGGTGATTGAGAGAAGCGCCTGCCCGCGCTGTGATTGGTGCAGGGGAAGGGAGGGTGATTGACAGGTGGTGATTGAGAGAAGCGCCTGCCCACGCTGTGATTGGTGCAGGGGAAGGGAGGGTGATTGACGCAGGGGAAGGGAGGGTGATTGACAGGTGGGGAGTGAGAGAAGCGCCTGCCCGCGCTGTGATTGGTGCAGGGGAAGGGAGGGTGATTGACAGGTGGTGATTGTTGAAGCGCCTGCCCGCGCTGTGATTGGTGCAGGGGAAGGGAGGGTGATTGCAAGGTGGGGATTGAGAGAAGCGCCTGCCCGCGCTGTGATTGGTGCAGGGGAAGGGAGGGTGATTGACAGGTGGTGATTGAGAGAAGCGCCTGCCCGCACTGTGATTGGTGCAGGGGAAGGGAGGGTGATTGACAGGTGGGGATTGAGAGAAGCGCCTGCCCGCGCTGTGATTGGTGCAGGGGAAGGGAGGGTGATTGACAGGTGGTGATTGCTGAAGCGCCTGCCCGCGCTGTGATTGGTGCAGGGGAAGGGAGGGTGATTGACAGGTGGCGATTGTTGAGGCGCCTGCCCGCGCTGTGATTGGTGCAGGGGAAGGGAGGGTGATTGACAGGTGGTGATTGTTGAAGCGCCTGCCCGCGCTGTGATTGGTGCAGGGGAAGGGAGGGTGATTGACAGGTGGCGATTGATAGAAGCGCCTGCCCGCGCTGTGATTGGTGCAGGGGAAGGGAGGGTGATTGACAGGTGGTGATTGAGAGAAGCGCCTGCCCGCGCTGTGATTGGTGCAGGGGAAGGGAGGGTGATTGACAGGTGGGGATTGAGAGAAGCGCCTGCCCGCGCTGTGATTGGTGCAGGGGAAGGGAGGGTGATTGACAGGTGGTGATTGAGAGAAGCGCCTGCCCGCGCTGTGATTGGTGCAGGGGAAGGGAGGGTGATTGACAGGTGGGGATTGAGAGAAGCGCCTGCCCGCGCTGTGATTGGTGCAGGGGAAGGGAGGGTGATTGACAGGTGGGGATTGAGAGAAGCGCCTGCCCGCGCTGTGATTGGTGCAGGGGAAGGGAGGGTGATTGACAGGTGGTGATTGAGAGAAGCGCCTGCCCGCGCTGTGATTGGTGCAGGGGAAGGGACGGTGATTGACAGGTGGCGATTGAGAGACGTGCCTGCCCGCGCTGTGATTGGTGCAGGGGAAGGGAGGGTGATTGACAGGTGGCGATTGTTGAGGCGCCTGCCCGCGCTGTGATTGGTGCAGGGGGAGGGTGATTGACAGGTGGCGATTGAGAGAAGCGCCTGCCCGCGCTGTGATTGGTGCAGGGGAAGGGAGGGTGATTGACAGGTGGCGATTGGTAGAAGCGCCTGCCCGCGCTGTGATTGGTGCAGGGGGAAGGGAGGGTGATTGACAGGTGGCGATTGTTGAAGCGCCTGCCCGTGCTGTGATTGGTGCAGGGGAAGGGAGGGTGATTGACAGGTGGTGATTGAGAGAAGCGCCTGCCCGCGCTGTGATTGGTGCAGGGGAAGGGAGGGTGATTGACAGGTGGTGATTGAGAGAAGCGCCTGCCCGCGCTGTGATTGGTGCAGGGGAAGGGAGGGTGATTGACAGGTGACGATTGAGAGAAGCGCCTGCCCGCGCTGTGATTGGTGCAGGGGAAGGGAGGGTGATTGACAGGTGGTGATTGAGAGACGTGCCTGCCCGCGCTGTGATTGGTGCAGGGGAAGGGAGGGTGATTGACAGGTGGCGATTGTTGAGGCGCCTGCCCGCGCTGTGATTGGTGCAGGGGGAGGGTGATTGACAGGTGGTGATTGAGAGAAGCGCCTCCCGCGCTGTGATTGGTGTAGGGGAAGGGAGGGTGATTGACAGGTGACGATTGAGAGAAGCGCCTGCCCGCGCTGTGATTGGTGCAGGGGAAGGGAGGGTGATTGACAGGTGACGATTGAGAGAAGCGCCTGCCCGCCCTGTGATTGGTGCAGGGGGAAGGGAGGGTGATTGACAGGTGGCGATTGAGAGAAGCGCCTGCCCGCGCTGTGATTGGTGCAGGGGAAGGGAGGGTGATTGACAGGTGACGATTGAGAGAAGTGCCTGCCCGCCCTGTGATTGGTGCAGGGGAAGGGAGGGTGATTGACAGGTGGTGATTGTTGAAGCGCCTGCCCGCCCTGTGATTGGTGCAGGGGAAGGGAGGGTGATTGACAGGTGGCGATTGAGAGAAGCGCCTGCCCGCGCTGTGATTGGTGCAGGGGAAGGGAGGGTGATTGACAGGTGGTGATTGAGAGAAGCGCCTGCCCGCGCTGTGATTGGTGCAGGGGAAGGGAGGGTGATTGACAGGTGGGGATTGAGAGAAGCGCCTGCCCGCGCTGTGATTGGTGCAGGGGAAGGGAGGGTGATTGACAGGTGGTGATTGAGAGAAGCGCCTGCCCGCGCTGTGATTGGTGCAGGGGAAGGGAGGGTGATTGACAGGTGGGGATTGAGAGAAGCGCCTGCCCGTGCTGTGATTGGTGCAGAGGAAGGGAGGGTGATTGACAGGTGGCGATTGAGAGAAGCGCCTGCCCGCGCTGTGATTGGTGCAGGGGAAGGGAGGGTGATTGACAGGTGGCGATTGAGAGAAGCGCCTGCCCGCGCTGTGATTGGTGCAGGGGAAGGGAGGGTGATTGACAGGTGGTGATTGAGAGAAGCGCCTGCCCCGCGCTGTGATTGGTGCAGGGGAAGGGAGGGTGATTGACAGCTGGCGATTGAGAGAAGCGCCTGCCCGCCCTGTGATTGGTGCAGGGGAAGGGAGGGTGATTGACAGGTGGCGATTGAGAGAAGCGCCTGCCCGCGCTGTGATTGGTGCAGAGGAAGGGAGGGTGATTGACAGGTGGTGATTGTTGAAGCGCCTGCCCGCGCTGTGATTGGTGCAGGGTGAAGGGAGGGTGATTGACAGGTGGCGATTGTTGAAGCGCCTGCCCGCGCTGTGATTGGTGCAGGGGAAGGGAGGGTGATTGACAGGTGGTGATTGAGAGAAGCGCCTGCCCGCGCTGTGATTGGTGCAGGGGAAGGGAGGGTGATTGACAGGTGGTGATTGAGAGAAGCGCCTGCCCGCGCTGTGATTGGTGCAGGGGAAGGGAGGGTGATTGACAGGTGGTGATTGAGAGAAGCGCCTGCCCGCGCTGTGATTGGTGCAGGGGAAGGGAGGGTGATAGACAGGTGGTGATTGAGAGAAGCGCCTGCCCGCGCTGTGATTGGTGCAGGGGAAGGGAGGGTGATTGACAGGTGGTGATTGAGAGAAGCGCCTGCCCGCGCTGTGATTGGTGCAGGGGAAGGGAGGGTGATTGACAGGTGGTGATTGTTGAAGCGCCTGCCTGCGCTGTGATTGGTGCAGGGGAAGGGAGGGTGATTGACAGGTGGTGATTGAGAGAAGCGCCTGCCCGCGCTGTGATTGGTGCAGGGGAAGGGAGGGTGATTGACAGGTGGCGATTGAGAGATGCGCCTGCCCGCGCTGTGATTGGTGCAGGGGAAGGGAGGGTGATTGACAGGTGGGGATTGAGAGAAGCGCCTGCCCGCGCTGTGATTGGTGCAGGGGAAGGGAGGGTGATTGACAGGTGGCGATTGAGAGAAGCGCCTGCCCGCGCTGTGATTGGTGCAGGGGAAGGGAGGGTGATTGACAGGTGGCGATTGTTGAGGCGCCTGCCCGCGCTGTGATTGGTGCAGGGGGAGGGTGATTGACAGGTGGCGATTGAGAGAAGAGCCTGCCCGCGCTGTGATTGGTGCAGGGGAAGGGAGGGTGATTGACAGGTGGTGATTGTTGAAGCGCCTGCCCGCGCTGTGATTGGTGCAGGGGAAGGGAGGGTGATTGACAGGTGGCGATTGTTCAAGCGCCTGCCCGCGCTGTGATTGGTGCAGGGGAAGGGAGGGTGATTGACAGGTGGGGACTGTTGAAGCGCCTGCCCGCGCTGTGATTGGTGCAGGGGAAGGGAGGGTGATTGACAGGTGGCGATTGTTGAAGCGCCTGCCCGCGCTGTGATTGGTGCAGGGGAAGGGAGGGTGATTGACAGGTGGTGATTGAGAGAAGCGCCTGCCCGCGCTGTGATTGGTGCAGGGGAAGGGAGGGTGATTGACAGGTGACGATTGAGAGAAGCGCCTGCCCGCGCTGTGATTGGTGCAGGGGAAGGGAGGGTGATTGACAGGTGACGATTGAGAGAAGCGCCTGCCCGCGCTGTGATTGGTGCAGGGGAAGGGAGGGTGATTGACAGGTGACGATTGAGAGAAGTGCCTGCCCGCCCTGTGATTGGTGCAGGGGAAGGGAGGGTGATTGACAGGTGGTGATTGAGAGAAGCGCCTGCCCGCGCTGTGATTGGTGCAGGGGAAGGGAGGGTGATTGACAGGTGGGGATTGAGAGAAGCGCCTGCCCGCGCTGTGATTGGTGCAGGGGAAGGGAGGGTGATTGACAGGTGGGGATTGAGAGAAGCGCCTGCCCGCGCTGTGATTGGTGCAGGGGAAGGGAGGGTGATTGACAGGTGGTGATTGAGAGAAGCGCCTGCCCGCGCTGTGATTGGTGCAGGGGAAGGGACGGTGATTGACAGGTGGCGATTGAGAGACGTGCCTGCCCGCGCTGTGATTGGTGCAGGGGAAGGGAGGGTGATTGACAGGTGGCGATTGTTGAGGCGCCTGCCCGCGCTGTGATTGGTGCAGGGGGAGGGTGATTGACAGGTGGCGATTGAGAGAAGCGCCTGCCCGCGCTGTGATTGGTGCAGGGGAAGGGAGGGTGATTGACAGGTGGCGATTGGTAGAAGCGCCTGCCCGCGCTGTGATTGGTGCAGGGGGAAGGGAGGGTGATTGACAGGTGGCGATTGTTGAAGCGCCTGCCCGTGCTGTGATTGGTGCAGGGGAAGGGAGGGTGATTGACAGGTGGTGATTGAGAGAAGCGCCTGCCCGCGCTGTGATTGGTGCAGGGGAAGGGAGGGTGATTGACAGGTGGTGATTGAGAGAAGCGCCTGCCCGCGCTGTGATTGGTGCAGGGGAAGGGAGGGTGATTGACAGGTGACGATTGAGAGAAGCGCCTGCCCGCGCTGTGATTGGTGCAGGGGAAGGGAGGGTGATTGACAGGTGGTGATTGAGAGACGTGCCTGCCCGCGCTGTGATTGGTGCAGGGGAAGGGAGGGTGATTGACAGGTGGCGATTGTTGAGGCGCCTGCCCGCGCTGTGATTGGTGCAGGGGGAGGGTGATTGACAGGTGGTGATTGAGAGAAGCGCCTCCCGCGCTGTGATTGGTGTAGGGGAAGGGAGGGTGATTGACAGGTGACGATTGAGAGAAGCGCCTGCCCGCGCTGTGATTGGTGCAGGGGAAGGGAGGGTGATTGACAGGTGACGATTGAGAGAAGCGCCTGCCCGCCCTGTGATTGGTGCAGGGGGAAGGGAGGGTGATTGACAGGTGGCGATTGAGAGAAGCGCCTGCCCGCGCTGTGATTGGTGCAGGGGAAGGGAGGGTGATTGACAGGTGACGATTGAGAGAAGTGCCTGCCCGCCCTGTGATTGGTGCAGGGGAAGGGAGGGTGATTGACAGGTGGTGATTGTTGAAGCGCCTGCCCGCCCTGTGATTGGTGCAGGGGAAGGGAGGGTGATTGACAGGTGGCGATTGAGAGAAGCGCCTGCCCGCGCTGTGATTGGTGCAGGGGAAGGGAGGGTGATTGACAGGTGGTGATTGAGAGAAGCGCCTGCCCGCGCTGTGATTGGTGCAGGGGAAGGGAGGGTGATTGACAGGTGGGGATTGAGAGAAGCGCCTGCCCGCGCTGTGATTGGTGCAGGGGAAGGGAGGGTGATTGACAGGTGGTAATTGAGAGAAGCGCCTGCCCGCGCTGTGATTGGTGCAGGGGAAGGGAGGGTGATTGACAGGTGGGGATTGAGAGAAGCGCCTGCCCGTGCTGTGATTGGTGCAGAGGAAGGGAGGGTGATTGACAGGTGGCGATTGAGAGAAGCGCCTGCCCGCGCTGTGATTGGTGCAGGGGAAGGGAGGGTGATTGACAGGTGGCGATTGAGAGAAGCGCCTGCCCGCGCTGTGATTGGTGCAGGGGAAGGGAGGGTGATTGACAGGTGGTGATTGAGAGAAGCGCCTGCCCCGCGCTGTGATTGGTGCAGGGGAAGGGAGGGTGATTGACAGCTGGCGATTGAGAGAAGCGCCTGCCCGCCCTGTGATTGGTGCAGGGGAAGGGAGGGTGATTGACAGGTGGCGATTGAGAGAAGCGCCTGCCCGCGCTGTGATTGGTGCAGAGGAAGGGAGGGTGATTGACAGGTGGTGAGTGTTGAAGCGCCTGCCCGCGCTGTGATTGGTGCAGGGTGAAGGGAGGGTGATTGACAGGTGGCGATTGTTGAAGCGCCTGCCCGCGCTGTGATTGGTGCAGGGGAAGGGAGGGTGATTGACAGGTGGTGATTGAGAGAAGCGCCTGCCCGCGCTGTGATTGGTGCAGGGGAAGGGAGGGTGATTGACAGGTGGTGATTGAGAGAAGCGCCTGCCCGCGCTGTGATTGGTGCAGGGGAAGGGAGGGTGATTGACAGGTGGTGATTGAGAGAAGCGCCTGCCCGCGCTGTGATTGGTGCAGGGGAAGGGAGGGTGATAGACAGGTGGTGATTGAGAGAAGCGCCTGCCCGCGCTGTGATTGGTGCAGGGGAAGGGAGGGTGATTGACAGGTGGTGATTGAGAGAAGCGCCTGCCCGCGCTGTGATTGGTGCAGGGGAAGGGAGGGTGATTGACAGGTGGTGATTGTTGAAGCGCCTGCCTGCGCTGTGATTGGTGCAGGGGAAGGGAGGGTGATTGACAGGTGGTGATTGAGAGAAGCGCCTGCCCGCGCTGTGATTGGTGCAGGGGAAGGGAGGGTGATTGACAGGTGGCGATTGAGAGATGCGCCTGCCCGCGCTGTGATTGGTGCAGGGGAAGGGAGGGTGATTGACAGGTGGGGATTGAGAGAAGCGCCTGCCCGCGCTGTGATTGGTGCAGGGGAAGGGAGGGTGATTGACAGGTGGCGATTGAGAGAAGCGCCTGCCCGCGCTGTGATTGGTGCAGGGGAAGGGAGGGTGATTGACAGGTGGCGATTGTTGAGGCGCCTGCCCGCGCTGTGATTGGTGCAGGGGGAGGGTGATTGACAGGTGGCGATTGAGAGAAGAGCCTGCCCGCGCTGTGATTGGTGCAGGGGAAGGGAGGGTGATTGACAGGTGGTGATTGTTGAAGCGCCTGCCCGCGCTGTGATTGGTGCAGGGGAAGGGAGGGTGATTGACAGGTGGCGATTGTTCAAGCGCCTGCCCGCGCTGTGATTGGTGCAGGGGAAGGGAGGGTGATTGACAGGTGGGGACTGTTGAAGCGCCTGCCCGCGCTGTGATTGGTGCAGGGGAAGGGAGGGTGATTGACAGGTGGCGATTGTTGAAGCGCCTGCCCGCGCTGTGATTGGTGCAGGGGAAGGGAGGGTGATTGACAGGTGGTGATTGAGAGAAGCGCCTGCCCGCGCTGTGATTGGTGCAGGGGAAGGGAGGGTGATTGACAGGTGACGATTGAGAGAAGCGCCTGCCCGCGCTGTGATTGGTGCAGGGGAAGGGAGGGTGATTGACAGGTGACGATTGAGAGAAGCGCCTGCCCGCGCTGTGATTGGTGCAGGGGAAGGGAGGGTGATTGACAGGTGACGATTGAGAGAAGTGCCTGCCCGCCCTGTGATTGGTGCAGGGGAAGGGAGGGTGATTGACAGGTGGTGATTGTTGAAGCGCCTGCCCGCGCTGTGATTGGTGCAGGGGAAGGGAGGGTGATTGACAGGTGGGGATTGAGAAAAGCGCCTGCCCGCGCTGTGATTGGTGCAGGGGAAGGGAGGGTGATTGACAAGTGGCGATTGTTGAAGCGCCTGCCCGCGCTGTGATTGGTGCAGGGGAAGGGTGGGTGATTGACAAGTGGCGATAGTTGAAGCGGCTGCCCGCGCTGTGATTGGTGCAGGGGAAGGGAGGGTGATTGACAGGTGGTGATTGAGAGAAGCGCCTGCCCGCGCTGTGATTGGTGCAGGGGAAGGGAGGGTGATTGACAGGTGACGATTGAGAGAAGCGCCTGCCCGCGCTGTGATTGGTGCAGAGGAAGGGAGGGTGATTGACAGGTGGGGATTGAGAGAAGCGCCTGCCCGCGCTGTGATTGGTGCAGAGGAAGGGAGGGTGATTGACAGGTGACGATTGAGAGAAGCGCCTGCCCGCGCTGTGATTGGTGCAGGGGAAGGGAGGGTGATTGACAGGTGGCGATTGAGAGAAGCGCCTGCCCGCGCTGTGATTGGTGCAGGGGAAGGGAGGGTGATTGACAGGTGGCGATTGAGAGAAGCGCCTGCCCGCGCTGTGATTGGTGCAGGGGAAGGGAGGGTGATTGACAGGTGGTGATTGAGAGAAGCGCCTACCCCGCGCTGTGATTGGTGCAGGGGAAGGGAGGGTGATTGACAGGTGGTGATTGAGAGAAGCGCCTGCCCGCGCTGTGATTGGTGCAGGGGAAGGGAGGGTGATTGACAGGTGGCGATTGAGAGAAGCGCCTGCCCGCGCTGTGATTGGTGCAGAGGAAGGGAGGGTGATTGACAGGTGGTGATTGTTGAAGCGCCTGCCCGTGCTGTGATTGGTGCAGAGGAAGGGAGGGTGATTGACAGGTGGTGATTGTTGAAGCGCCTGCCCGCGCTGTGATTGGTGCAGGGGAAGGGAGGGTGATTGACAGGTGGGGATTGAGAGAAGCGCCTGCCCGTGCTGTGATTGGTGCAGAGGAAGGGAGGGTGATTGACAGGTGGCGATTGAGAGAAGCGCCTGCCCGCGCTGTGATTGGTGCAGGGGAAGGGAGGGTGATTGACAGGTGGCGATTGAGAGAAGCGCCTGCCCGCGCTGTGATTGGTGCAGGGGAAGGGAGGGTGATTGACAGGTGGTGATTGAGAGAAGCGCCTGCCCCGCGCTGTGATTGGTGCAGGGGAAGGGAGGGTGATTGACAGCTGGCGATTGAGAGAAGCGCCTGCCCGCCCTGTGATTGGTGCAGGGGAAGGGAGGGTGATTGACAGGTGGCGATTGAGAGAAGCGCCTGCCCGCGCTGTGATTGGTGCAGAGGAAGGGAGGGTGATTGACAGGTGGTGATTGTTGAAGCGCCTGCCCGCGCTGTGATTGGTGCAGGGTGAAGGGAGGGTGATTGACAGGTGGCGATTGTTGAAGCGCCTGCCCGCGCTGTGATTGGTGCAGGGGAAGGGAGGGTGATTGACAGGTGGTGATTGAGAGAAGCGCCTGCCCGCGCTGTGATTGGTGCAGGGGAAGGGAGGGTGATTGACAGGTGGTGATTGAGAGAAGCGCCTGCCCGCGCTGTGATTGGTGCAGGGGAAGGGAGGGTGATAGACAGGTGGTGATTGAGAGAAGCGCCTGCCCGCGCTGTGATTGGTGCAGGGGAAGGGAGGGTGATTGACAGGTGGTGATTGAGAGAAGCGCCTGCCCGCGCTGTGATTGGTGCAGGGGAAGGGAGGGTGATTGACAGGTGGTGATTGTTGAAGCGCCTGCCTGCGCTGTGATTGGTGCAGGGGAAGGGAGGGTGATTGACAGGTGGTGATTGAGAGAAGCGCCTGCCCGCGCTGTGATTGGTGCAGGGGAAGGGAGGGTGATTGACAGGTGGCGATTGAGAGATGCGCCTGCCCGCGCTGTGATTGGTGCAGGGGAAGGGAGGGTGATTGACAGGTGGGGATTGAGAGAAGCGCCTGCCCGCGCTGTGATTGGTGCAGGGGAAGGGAGGGTGATTGACAGGTGGCGATTGAGAGAAGCGCCTGCCCGCGCTGTGATTGGTGCAGGGGAAGGGAGGGTGATTGACAGGTGGCGATTGTTGAGGCGCCTGCCCGCGCTGTGATTGGTGCAGGGGGAGGGTGATTGACAGGTGGCGATTGAGAGAAGAGCCTGCCCGCGCTGTGATTGGTGCAGGGGAAGGGAGGGTGATTGACAGGTGGTGATTGTTGAAGCGCCTGCCCGCGCTGTGATTGGTGCAGGGGAAGGGAGGGTGATTGACAGGTGGCGATTGTTCAAGCGCCTGCCCGCGCTGTGATTGGTGCAGGGGAAGGGAGGGTGATTGACAGGTGGGGACTGTTGAAGCGCCTGCCCGCGCTGTGATTGGTGCAGGGGAAGGGAGGGTGATTGACAGGTGGCGATTGTTGAAGCGCCTGCCCGCGCTGTGATTGGTGCAGGGGAAGGGAGGGTGATTGACAGGTGGTGATTGAGAGAAGCGCCTGCCCGCGCTGTGATTGGTGCAGGGGAAGGGAGGGTGATTGACAGGTGACGATTGAGAGAAGCGCCTGCCCGCGCTGTGATTGGTGCAGGGGAAGGGAGGGTGATTGACAGGTGACGATTGAGAGAAGTGCCTGCCCGCCCTGTGATTGGTGCAGGGGAAGGGAGGGTGATTGACAGGTGGTGATTGTTGAAGCGCCTGCCCGCGCTGTGATTGGTGCAGGGGAAGGGAGGGTGATTGACAGGTGGGGATTGAGAAAAGCGCCTGCCCGCGCTGTGATTGGTGCAGGGGAAGGGAGGGTGATTGACAGGTGGTGATTGAGAGAAGCGCCTGCCCGCGCTGTGATTGGTGCAGGGGAAGGGAGGGTGATTGACAGGTGGTGATTGAGAGAAGCGCCTGCCCGCGCTGTGATTGGTGCAGGGGAAGGGAGGGTGATTGACAGGTGGTGATTGAGAGAAGCGCCTGCCCGCGCTGTGATTGGTGCAGGGGAAGGGAGGGTGATTGACAGGTGACGATTGAGAGAAGTGCCTGCCCGCGCTGTGATTGGTGCAGGGGAAGGGAGGGTGATTGACAGGTGGTGATTGAGAGAAGCGCCTGCCCGCGCTGTGATTGGTGCAGGGGAAGGGAGGGTGATTGACAGGTGGTGATTGAGAGAAGCGCCTGCCCGCGCTGTGATTGGTGCAGGGGAAGGGAGGGTGATTGACAGGTGGGGATTGAGAGAAGCGCCTGCCCGCGCTGTGATTGGTGCAGAGGAAGGGAGGGTGATTGACAGGTGACGATTGAGAGAAGCGCCTGCCCGCCCTGTGATTGGTGCAGGGGGAAGGGAGGGTGATTGACAGGTGGCGATTGAGAGAAGCGCCTGCCCGCGCTGTGATTGGTGCAGGGGAAGGGAGGGTGATTGACAGGTGACGATTGAGAGAAGTGCCTGCCCGCCCTGTGATTGGTGCAGGGGAAGGGAGGGTGATTGACAGGTGGTGATTGTTGAAGCGCCTGCCCGCCCTGTGATTGGTGCAGGGGAAGGGAGGGTGATTGACAGGTGGCGATTGAGAGAAGCGCCTGCCCGCGCTGTGATTGGTGCAGGGGAAGGGAGGGTGATTGACAGGTGGTGATTGTTGAAGCGCCTGCCCGCGCTGTGATTGGTGCAGGGGAAGGGAGGGTGATTGACAGGTGGCGATTGTTCAAGCGCCTGCCCGCGCTGTGATTGGTGCAGGGGAAGGGAGGGTGATTGACAGGTGGGGACTGTTGAAGCGCCTGCCCGCGCTGTGATTGGTGCAGGGGAAGGGAGGGTGATTGACAGGTGGCGATTGTTGAAGCGCCTGCCCGCGCTGTGATTGGTGCAGGGGAAGGGAGGGTGATTGACAGGTGGTGATTGAGAGAAGCGCCTGCCCGCGCTGTGATTGGTGCAGGGGAAGGGAGGGTGATTGACAGGTGACGATTGAGAGAAGCGCCTGCCCGCGCTGTGATTGGTGCAGGGGAAGGGAGGGTGATTGACAGGTGACGATTGAGAGAAGCGCCTGCCCGCGCTGTGATTGGTGCAGCGGAAGGGAGGGTGATTGACAGGTGACGATTGAGAGAAGTGCCTGCCCGCCCTGTGATTGGTGCAGGGGAAGGGAGGGTGATTGACAGGTGGTGATTGAGAGAAGCGCCTGCCCGCGCTGTGATTGGTGCAGGGGAAGGGAGGGTGATTGACAGGTGGGGATTGAGAGAAGCGCCTGCCCGCGCTGTGATTGGTGTAGGGGAAGGGAGGGTGATTGACAGGTGGGGATTGAGAGAAGCGCCTGCCCGCGCTGTGATTGGTGCAGGGGAAGGGAGGGTGATTGACAGGTGGTGATTGAGAGAAGCGCCTGCCCGCGCTGTGATTGGTGCAGGGGAAGGGACGGTGATTGACAGGTGGCGATTGAGAGACGTGCCTGCCCGCGCTGTGATTGGTGCAGGGGAAGGGAGGGTGATTGACAGGTGGCGATTGTTGAGGCGCCTGCCCGCGCTGTGATTGGTGCAGGGGGAGGGTGATTGACAGGTGGCGATTGAGAGAAGCGCCTGCCCGCGCTGTGATTGGTGCAGGGGAAGGGAGGGTGATTGACAGGTGGCGATTGGTAGAAGCGCCTGCCCGCGCTGTGATTGGTGCAGGGGGAAGGGAGGGTGATTGACAGGTGGCGATTGTTGAAGCGCCTGCCCGTGCTGTGATTGGTGCAGGGGAAGGGAGGGTGATTGACAGGTGGTGATTGAGAGAAGCGCCTGCCCGCGCTGTGATTGGTGCAGGGGAAGGGAGGGTGATTGACAGGTGGTGATTGAGAGAAGCGCCTGCCCGCGCTGTGATTGGTGCAGGGGAAGGGAGGGTGATTGACAGGTGACGATTGAGAGAAGCGCCTGCCCGCGCTGTGATTGGTGCAGGGGAAGGGAGGGTGATTGACAGGTGGTGATTGAGAGACGTGCCTGCCCGCGCTGTGATTGGTGCAGGGGAAGGGAGGGTGATTGACAGGTGGCGATTGTTGAGGCGCCTGCCCGCGCTGTGATTGGTGCAGGGGGAGGGTGATTGACAGGTGGTGATTGAGAGAAGCGCCTCCCGCGCTGTGATTGGTGTAGGGGAAGGGAGGGTGATTGACAGGTGACGATTGAGAGAAGCGCCTGCCCGCGCTGTGATTGGTGCAGGGGAAGGGAGGGTGATTGACAGGTGACGATTGAGAGAAGCGCCTGCCCGCCCTGTGATTGGTGCAGGGGGAAGGGAGGGTGATTGACAGGTGGCGATTGAGAGAAGCGCCTGCCCGCGCTGTGATTGGTGCAGGGGAAGGGAGGGTGATTGACAGGTGACGATTGAGAGAAGTGCCTGCCCGCCCTGTGATTGGTGCAGGGGAAGGGAGGGTGATTGACAGGTGGTGATTGTTGAAGCGCCTGCCCGCCCTGTGATTGGTGCAGGGGAAGGGAGGGTGATTGACAGGTGGCGATTGAGAGAAGCGCCTGCCCGCGCTGTGATTGGTGCAGGGGAAGGGAGGGTGATTGACAGGTGGTGATTGAGAGAAGCGCCTGCCCGCGCTGTGATTGGTGCAGGGGAAGGGAGGGTGATTGACAGGTGGGGATTGAGAGAAGCGCCTGCCCGCGCTGTGATTGGTGCAGGGGAAGGGAGGGTGATTGACAGGTGGTGATTGAGAGAAGCGCCTGCCCGCGCTGTGATTGGTGCAGGGGAAGGGAGGGTGATTGACAGGTGGGGATTGAGAGAAGCGCCTGCCCGTGCTGTGATTGGTGCAGAGGAAGGGAGGGTGATTGACAGGTGGCGATTGAGAGAAGCGCCTGCCCGCGCTGTGATTGGTGCAGGGGAAGGGAGGGTGATTGACAGGTGGCGATTGAGAGAAGCGCCTGCCCGCGCTGTGATTGGTGCAGGGGAAGGGAGGGTGATTGACAGGTGGTGATTGAGAGAAGCGCCTGCCCCGCGCTGTGATTGGTGCAGGGGAAGGGAGGGTGATTGACAGCTGGCGATTGAGAGAAGCGCCTGCCCGCCCTGTGATTGGTGCAGGGGAAGGGAGGGTGATTGACAGGTGGCGATTGAGAGAAGCGCCTGCCCGCGCTGTGATTGGTGCAGAGGAAGGGAGGGTGATTGACAGGTGGTGAGTGTTGAAGCGCCTGCCCGCGCTGTGATTGGTGCAGGGTGAAGGGAGGGTGATTGACAGGTGGCGATTGTTGAAGCGCCTGCCCGCGCTGTGATTGGTGCAGGGGAAGGGAGGGTGATTGACAGGTGGTGATTGAGAGAAGCGCCTGCCCGCGCTGTGATTGGTGCAGGGGAAGGGAGGGTGATTGACAGGTGGTGATTGAGAGAAGCGCCTGCCCGCGCTGTGATTGGTGCAGGGGAAGGGAGGGTGATTGACAGGTGGTGATTGAGAGAAGCGCCTGCCCGCGCTGTGATTGGTGCAGGGGAAGGGAGGGTGATAGACAGGTGGTGATTGAGAGAAGCGCCTGCCCGCGCTGTGATTGGTGCAGGGGAAGGGAGGGTGATTGACAGGTGGTGATTGAGAGAAGCGCCTGCCCGCGCTGTGATTGGTGCAGGGGAAGGGAGGGTGATTGACAGGTGGTGATTGTTGAAGCGCCTGCCTGCGCTGTGATTGGTGCAGGGGAAGGGAGGGTGATTGACAGGTGGTGATTGAGAGAAGCGCCTGCCCGCGCTGTGATTGGTGCAGGGGAAGGGAGGGTGATTGACAGGTGGCGATTGAGAGATGCGCCTGCCCGCGCTGTGATTGGTGCAGGGGAAGGGAGGGTGATTGACAGGTGGGGATTGAGAGAAGCGCCTGCCCGCGCTGTGATTGGTGCAGGGGAAGGGAGGGTGATTGACAGGTGGCGATTGAGAGAAGCGCCTGCCCGCGCTGTGATTGGTGCAGGGGAAGGGAGGGTGATTGACAGGTGGCGATTGTTGAGGCGCCTGCCCGCGCTGTGATTGGTGCAGGGGGAGGGTGATTGACAGGTGGCGATTGAGAGAAGAGCCTGCCCGCGCTGTGATTGGTGCAGGGGAAGGGAGGGTGATTGACAGGTGGTGATTGTTGAAGCGCCTGCCCGCGCTGTGATTGGTGCAGGGGAAGGGAGGGTGATTGACAGGTGGCGATTGTTCAAGCGCCTGCCCGCGCTGTGATTGGTGCAGGGGAAGGGAGGGTGATTGACAGGTGGGGACTGTTGAAGCGCCTGCCCGCGCTGTGATTGGTGCAGGGGAAGGGAGGGTGATTGACAGGTGGCGATTGTTGAAGCGCCTGCCCGCGCTGTGATTGGTGCAGGGGAAGGGAGGGTGATTGACAGGTGGTGATTGAGAGAAGCGCCTGCCCGCGCTGTGATTGGTGCAGGGGAAGGGAGGGTGATTGACAGGTGACGATTGAGAGAAGCGCCTGCCCGCGCTGTGATTGGTGCAGGGGAAGGGAGGGTGATTGACAGGTGACGATTGAGAGAAGCGCCTGCCCGCGCTGTGATTGGTGCAGGGGAAGGGAGGGTGATTGACAGGTGACGATTGAGAGAAGTGCCTGCCCGCCCTGTGATTGGTGCAGGGGAAGGGAGGGTGATTGACAGGTGGTGATTGTTGAAGCGCCTGCCCGCGCTGTGATTGGTGCAGGGGAAGGGAGGGTGATTGACAGGTGGGGATTGAGAAAAGCGCCTGCCCGCGCTGTGATTGGTGCAGGGGAAGGGAGGGTGATTGACAAGTGGCGATTGTTGAAGCGCCTGCCCGCGCTGTGATTGGTGCAGGGGAAGGGTGGGTGATTGACAAGTGGCGATAGTTGAAGCGGCTGCCCGCGCTGTGATTGGTGCAGGGGAAGGGAGGGTGATTGACAGGTGGTGATTGAGAGAAGCGCCTGCCCGCGCTGTGATTGGTGCAGGGGAAGGGAGGGTGATTGACAGGTGACGATTGAGAGAAGCGCCTGCCCGCGCTGTGATTGGTGCAGAGGAAGGGAGGGTGATTGACAGGTGGGGATTGAGAGAAGCGCCTGCCCGCGCTGTGATTGGTGCAGAGGAAGGGAGGGTGATTGACAGGTGACGATTGAGAGAAGCGCCTGCCCGCGCTGTGATTGGTGCAGGGGAAGGGAGGGTGATTGACAGGTGGCGATTGAGAGAAGCGCCTGCCCGCGCTGTGATTGGTGCAGGGGAAGGGAGGGTGATTGACAGGTGGCGATTGAGAGAAGCGCCTGCCCGCGCTGTGATTGGTGCAGGGGAAGGGAGGGTGATTGACAGGTGGTGATTGAGAGAAGCGCCTACCCCGCGCTGTGATTGGTGCAGGGGAAGGGAGGGTGATTGACAGGTGGTGATTGAGAGAAGCGCCTGCCCGCGCTGTGATTGGTGCAGGGGAAGGGAGGGTGATTGACAGGTGGCGATTGAGAGAAGCGCCTGCCCGCGCTGTGATTGGTGCAGAGGAAGGGAGGGTGATTGACAGGTGGTGATTGTTGAAGCGCCTGCCCGTGCTGTGATTGGTGCAGAGGAAGGGAGGGTGATTGACAGGTGGTGATTGTTGAAGCGCCTGCCCGCGCTGTGATTGGTGCAGGGGAAGGGAGGGTGATTGACAGGTGGGGATTGAGAGAAGCGCCTGCCCGTGCTGTGATTGGTGCAGAGGAAGGGAGGGTGATTGACAGGTGGCGATTGAGAGAAGCGCCTGCCCGCGCTGTGATTGGTGCAGGGGAAGGGAGGGTGATTGACAGGTGGCGATTGAGAGAAGCGCCTGCCCGCGCTGTGATTGGTGCAGGGGAAGGGAGGGTGATTGACAGGTGGTGATTGAGAGAAGCGCCTGCCCCGCGCTGTGATTGGTGCAGGGGAAGGGAGGGTGATTGACAGCTGGCGATTGAGAGAAGCGCCTGCCCGCCCTGTGATTGGTGCAGGGGAAGGGAGGGTGATTGACAGGTGGCGATTGAGAGAAGCGCCTGCCCGCGCTGTGATTGGTGCAGAGGAAGGGAGGGTGATTGACAGGTGGTGATTGTTGAAGCGCCTGCCCGCGCTGTGATTGGTGCAGGGTGAAGGGAGGGTGATTGACAGGTGGCGATTGTTGAAGCGCCTGCCCGCGCTGTGATTGGTGCAGGGGAAGGGAGGGTGATTGACAGGTGGTGATTGAGAGAAGCGCCTGCCCGCGCTGTGATTGGTGCAGGGGAAGGGAGGGTGATTGACAGGTGGTGATTGAGAGAAGCGCCTGCCCGCGCTGTGATTGGTGCAGGGGAAGGGAGGGTGATAGACAGGTGGTGATTGAGAGAAGCGCCTGCCCGCGCTGTGATTGGTGCAGGGGAAGGGAGGGTGATTGACAGGTGGTGATTGAGAGAAGCGCCTGCCCGCGCTGTGATTGGTGCAGGGGAAGGGAGGGTGATTGACAGGTGGTGATTGTTGAAGCGCCTGCCTGCGCTGTGATTGGTGCAGGGGAAGGGAGGGTGATTGACAGGTGGTGATTGAGAGAAGCGCCTGCCCGCGCTGTGATTGGTGCAGGGGAAGGGAGGGTGATTGACAGGTGGCGATTGAGAGATGCGCCTGCCCGCGCTGTGATTGGTGCAGGGGAAGGGAGGGTGATTGACAGGTGGGGATTGAGAGAAGCGCCTGCCCGCGCTGTGATTGGTGCAGGGGAAGGGAGGGTGATTGACAGGTGGCGATTGAGAGAAGCGCCTGCCCGCGCTGTGATTGGTGCAGGGGAAGGGAGGGTGATTGACAGGTGGCGATTGTTGAGGCGCCTGCCCGCGCTGTGATTGGTGCAGGGGGAGGGTGATTGACAGGTGGCGATTGAGAGAAGAGCCTGCCCGCGCTGTGATTGGTGCAGGGGAAGGGAGGGTGATTGACAGGTGGTGATTGTTGAAGCGCCTGCCCGCGCTGTGATTGGTGCAGGGGAAGGGAGGGTGATTGACAGGTGGCGATTGTTCAAGCGCCTGCCCGCGCTGTGATTGGTGCAGGGGAAGGGAGGGTGATTGACAGGTGGGGACTGTTGAAGCGCCTGCCCGCGCTGTGATTGGTGCAGGGGAAGGGAGGGTGATTGACAGGTGGCGATTGTTGAAGCGCCTGCCCGCGCTGTGATTGGTGCAGGGGAAGGGAGGGTGATTGACAGGTGGTGATTGAGAGAAGCGCCTGCCCGCGCTGTGATTGGTGCAGGGGAAGGGAGGGTGATTGACAGGTGACGATTGAGAGAAGCGCCTGCCCGCGCTGTGATTGGTGCAGGGGAAGGGAGGGTGATTGACAGGTGACGATTGAGAGAAGCGCCTGCCCGCGCTGTGATTGGTGCAGGGGAAGGGAGGGTGATTGACAGGTGACGATTGAGAGAAGTGCCTGCCCGCCCTGTGATTGGTGCAGGGGAAGGGAGGGTGATTGACAGGTGGTGATTGTTGAAGCGCCTGCCCGCGCTGTGATTGGTGCAGGGGAAGGGAGGGTGATTGACAGGTGGGGATTGAGAAAAGCGCCTGCCCGCGCTGTGATTGGTGCAGGGGAAGGGAGGGTGATTGACAAGTGGCGATTGTTGAAGCGCCTGCCCGCGCTGTGATTGGTGCAGGGGAAGGGTGGGTGATTGACAAGTGGCGATAGTTGAAGCGGCTGCCCGCGCTGTGATTGGTGCAGGGGAAGGGAGGGTGATTGACAGGTGGTGATTGAGAGAAGCGCCTGCCCGCGCTGTGATTGGTGCAGGGGAAGGGAGGGTGATTGACAGGTGACGATTGAGAGAAGCGCCTGCCCGCGCTGTGATTGGTGCAGAGGAAGGGAGGGTGATTGACAGGTGGGGATTGAGAGAAGCGCCTGCCCGCGCTGTGATTGGTGCAGAGGAAGGGAGGGTGATTGACAGGTGACGATTGAGAGAAGCGCCTGCCCGCGCTGTGATTGGTGCAGGGGAAGGGAGGGTGATTGACAGGTGGCGATTGAGAGAAGCGCCTGCCCGCGCTGTGATTGGTGCAGGGGAAGGGAGGGTGATTGACAGGTGGCGATTGAGAGAAGCGCCTGCCCGCGCTGTGATTGGTGCAGGGGAAGGGAGGGTGATTGACAGGTGGTGATTGAGAGAAGCGCCTACCCCGCGCTGTGATTGGTGCAGGGGAAGGGAGGGTGATTGACAGGTGGTGATTGAGAGAAGCGCCTGCCCGCGCTGTGATTGGTGCAGGGGAAGGGAGGGTGATTGACAGGTGGCGATTGAGAGAAGCGCCTGCCCGCGCTGTGATTGGTGCAGAGGAAGGGAGGGTGATTGACAGGTGGTGATTGTTGAAGCGCCTGCCCGTGCTGTGATTGGTGCAGAGGAAGGGAGGGTGATTGACAGGTGGTGATTGTTGAAGCGCCTGCCCGCGCTGTGATTGGTGCAGGGTAAGGGAGGGTGATTGACAGGTGGTGATTGTTGAAGCGCCTGCCCGCGCTGTGATTGGTGCAGGGGAAGGGAGGGTGATTGACAGGTGGTGATTGAGAGAAGCGCCTGCCCGCGCTGTGATTGGTGCAGGGGAAGGGAGGGTGATTGACAGGTGGTGATTGAGAGAAGCGCCTGCCCGCGCTGTGATTGGTGCAGGGGAAGGGAGGGTGATTGACAGGTGGTGATTGAGAGAAGCGCCTGCCCGCGCTGTGATTGGTGCAGGGGAAGGGAGGGTGATTGACAGGTGACGATTGAGAGAAGTGCCTGCCCGCGCTGTGATTGGTGCAGGGGAAGGGAGGGTGATTGACAGGTGGTGATTGAGAGAAGCGCCTGCCCGCGCTGTGATTGGTGCAGGGGAAGGGAGGGTGATTGACAGGTGGTGATTGAGAGAAGCGCCTGCCCGCGCTGTGATTGGTGCAGGGGAAGGGAGGGTGATTGACAGGTGGGGATTGAGAGAAGCGCCTGCCCGCGCTGTGATTGGTGCAGAGGAAGGGAGGGTGATTGACAGGTGACGATTGAGAGAAGCGCCTGCCCGCCCTGTGATTGGTGCAGGGGGAAGGGAGGGTGATTGACAGGTGGCGATTGAGAGAAGCGCCTGCCCGCGCTGTGATTGGTGCAGGGGAAGGGAGGGTGATTGACAGGTGACGATTGAGAGAAGTGCCTGCCCGCCCTGTGATTGGTGCAGGGGAAGGGAGGGTGATTGACAGGTGGTGATTGTTGAAGCGCCTGCCCGCCCTGTGATTGGTGCAGAGGAAGGGAGGGTGATTGACAGGTGGGGATTGAGAGAAGCGCCTGCCCGTGCTGTGATTGGTGCAGAGGAAGGGAGGGTGATTGACAGGTGACGATTGAGAGAAGCGCCTGCCCGCGCTGTGATTGGTGCAGGGGAAGGGAGGGTGATTGACAGGTGGCGATTGAGAGAAGCGCCTGCCCGCGCTGTGATTGGTGCAGGGGAAGGGAGGGTGATTGACAGGTGGCGATTGAGAGAAGCGCCTGCCCGCACTGTGATTGGTGCAGGGGAAGGGAGGGTGATTGACAGGTGGTGATTGAGAGAAGCGCCTGCCCCGCGCTGTGATTGGTGCAGGGGAAGGGAGGGTGATTGACAGCTGGCGATTGAGAGAAGCGCCTGCCCGCCCTGTGATTGGTGCAGGGGAAGGGAGGGTGATTGACAGGTGGCGATTGAGAGAAGCGCCTGCCCGCGCTGTGATTGGTGCAGGGGAAGGGAGGGTGATTGACAGGTGGTGATTGTTGAAGCGCTTGCCCGCGCTGTGATTGGTGCAGGGTGAAGGGAGGGTGATTGACAGGTGGCGATTGTTGAAGCGCCTGCCCGCCCTGTGATTGGTGCAGGGGAAGGGAGGGTGATTGACAGGTGGTGATTGAGAGAAGCGCCTGCCCGTGCTGTGATTGGTGCAGAGGAAGGGAGCGTGATTGACAGGTGGTGATTGTTGAAGCGCTTGCCCGCGCTGTGATTGGTGCAGGGTGAAGGGAGGGTGATTGACAGGTGGCGATTGTTGAAGCGCCTGCCCACGCTGTGATTGGTGCAGGGGAAGGGAGGGTGATTGACAGGTGGTGATTGAGAGAAGCGCCTGCCCGCGCTGTGATTGGTGCAGGGGAAGGGAGGGTGATTGACAGGTGACGATTGAGAGAAGTGCCTGCCCGCGCTGTGATTGGTGCAGGGGAAGGGAGGGTGATTGACAGGTGGTGATTGAGAGAAGCGCCTGCCCACGCTGTGATTGGTGCAGGGGAAGGGAGGGTGATTGACAGGTGGCGATTGTTGAAGCGCCTACCCGCGCTGTGATTGGTGCAGGGGAAGGGAGGGTGATTGACAGGTGGTGATTGAGAGAAGCGCCTGCCCGCGCTGTGATTGGTGCAGGGGAAGGGAGGGTGATTGACAGGTGGTGATTGAGAGAAGCGCCTGCCCGCGCTGTGATTGGTGCAGGGGAAGGGAGGGTGATTGACAGGTGGTGATTGAGAGAAGCGCCTGCCCGCGCTGTGATTGGTGCAGGGGAAGGGAGGGTGATTGATAGGTGGTGATTGAGAGAAGCGCCTGCCCGCGCTGTGATTGGTGCAGGGGAAGGGAGGGTGATTGACAGGTGGTGATTGAGAGAAGCGCCTGCCCGCGCTGTGATTGGTGCAGGGGAATGGAGGGTGATTGACAGGTGGTGATTGAGAGAAGCGCCTGCCCGCGCTGTGATTGGTGCAGGGGAAGGGAGGGTGATTGACAGGTGGTGATTGTTGAGGCGCCTGCCCGCGCTGTGATTGGTGCAGGGGAAGGGAGGGTGATTGACAGGTGGTGATTGTTGAAGCGCCTGCCCGCGCTGTGATTGGTGCAGGGGAAGGGAGGGTGATTGACAGGTGGTGATTGTTGAGGCGCCTGCCCGCGCTGTGATTGGTGCAGGGGGAGGGTGATTGACAGGTGGCGATTGAGAGAAGCGCCTGCCTGCGCTGTGATTGGTGCAGGGGAAGGGAGGGTGATTGACAGGTGGCGATTGTTGAAGCGCCTGCCCGCGCTGTGATTGGTGCAGGGGAAGGGAGGGTGATTGACAGGTGGTGATTGAGAGAAGTGCCTGCCCGCGCTGTGATTGGTGCAGGGGAAGGGAGGGTGATTGACAGGTGGGGATTGAGCGAAGCGCCTGCCCGCGCTGTGATTGGTGTAGGGGAAGGGAGGGTGATTGACAGGTGGTGATTGTTGAAGCGCCTGCCCGCGCTGTGATTGGTGCAGGGGAAGGGAGGGTGATTGACAGGTGGGGATTGAGAGAAGCGCCTGCCCGCGCTGTGATTGGTGCAGGGGAAGGGAGGGTGATTGACAGGTGGTGATTGAGAGAAGCGCCTGCCCGTGCTGTGATTGGTGCAGGGGAAGGGAGGGTGATTGACAGGTGGTGATTGAGAGAAGCGCCTGCCCGTGCTGTGATTGGTGCAGGGGAAGGGAGGGTGATTGACAGGTGGGGATTGAGAGAAGCGCCTGCCCGCGCTGTGATTGGTGCAGGGGAAGGGAGGGTGATTGACAGGTGGCGATTGAGAGAAGCGCCTGCCCGCGCTGTGATTGGTGCAGGGGAAGGGAGGGTGATTGACAGGTGGGGATTGAGAGAAGTGCCTGCCCGCGCTGTGATTGGTGCAGGGGAAGGGAGGGTGATTGACAGGTGGTGATTGAGAGAAGCGCCTGCCCACGCTGTGATTGGTGCAGGGGAAGGGAGGGTGATTGACAGGTGGCGATTGTTGAAGCGCCTACCCGCGCTGTGATTGGTGCAGGGGAAGGGAGGGTGATTGACAGGTGGTGATTGAGAGAAGCGCCTGCCCGCGCTGTGATTGGTGCAGGGGAAGGGAGGGTGATTGACAGGTGGTGATTGAGAGAAGCGCCTGCCCGCGCTGTGATTGGTGCAGGGGAAGGGAGGGTGATTGACAGGTGGTGATTGAGAGAAGCGCCTGCCCGCGCTGTGATTGGTGCAGGGGAAGGGAGGGTGATTGATAGGTGGTGATTGAGAGAAGCGCCTGCCCGCGCTGTGATTGGTGCAGGGGAAGGGAGGGTGATTGACAGGTGGTGATTGAGAGAAGCGCCTGCCCGCGCTGTGATTGGTGCAGGGGAATGGAGGGTGATTGACAGGTGGTGATTGAGAGAAGCGCCTGCCCGCGCTGTGATTGGTGCAGGGGAAGGGAGGGTGATTGACAGGTGGTGATTGTTGAGGCGCCTGCCCGCGCTGTGATTGGTGCAGGGGAAGGGAGGGTGATTGACAGGTGGTGATTGTTGAAGCGCCTGCCCGCGCTGTGATTGGTGCAGGGGAAGGGAGGGTGATTGACAGGTGGTGATTGTTGAGGCGCCTGCCCGCGCTGTGATTGGTGCAGGGGGAGGGTGATTGACAGGTGGCGATTGAGAGAAGCGCCTGCCTGCGCTGTGATTGGTGCAGGGGAAGGGAGGGTGATTGACAGGTGGCGATTGTTGAAGCGCCTGCCCGCGCTGTGATTGGTGCAGGGGAAGGGAGGGTGATTGACAGGTGGTGATTGAGAGAAGTGCCTGCCCGCGCTGTGATTGGTGCAGGGGAAGGGAGGGTGATTGACAGGTGGGGATTGAGCGAAGCGCCTGCCCGCGCTGTGATTGGTGTAGGGGAAGGGAGGGTGATTGACAGGTGGTGATTGTTGAAGCGCCTGCCCGCGCTGTGATTGGTGCAGGGGAAGGGAGGGTGATTGACAGGTGGGGATTGAGAGAAGCGCCTGCCCGCGCTGTGATTGGTGCAGGGGAAGGGAGGGTGATTGACAGGTGGTGATTGAGAGAAGCGCCTGCCCGTGCTGTGATTGGTGCAGGGGAAGGGAGGGTGATTGACAGGTGGTGATTGAGAGAAGCGCCTGCCCGTGCTGTGATTGGTGCAGGGGAAGGGAGGGTGATTGACAGGTGGGGATTGAGAGAAGCGCCTGCCCGCGCTGTGATTGGTGCAGGGGAAGGGAGGGTGATTGACAGGTGGCGATTGAGAGAAGCGCCTGCCCGCGCTGTGATTGGTGCAGGGGAAGGGAGGGTGATTGACAGGTGGGGATTGAGAGAAGCGCCTGCCGGCGCTGTGATTGGTGCAGGGGAAGGGAGGGTGATTGACAGGTGGGGATTGAGAGAAGCGCCTGCCCGCGCTGTGATTGGTGCAGGGGAAGGGAGGGTGATTGACAGGTGGCGATTGAGAGAAGCGCCTGCCCGCGCTGTGATTGGTGCAGGGGAAGGGAGGGTGATTGACAGGTGGCGATTGAGAGAAGCGCCTGCCCGCGCTGTGATTGGTGCAGGGGAAGGGAGGGTGATTGACAGGTGGTGTTGTTGAAGCGCCTGCCCGCGCTGTGATTGGTGCAGGGGAAGGGAGGGTGATTGACAGGTGGTGATTGAGAGAAGCGCCTGCCCGCGCTGTGATTGGTGCAGGGGAAGGGAGGATGATTGACAGGTGGTGACTGAGAGAAGCGCCTGCCCGCGCTGTGATTGGTGCAGGGGAAGGGAGGGTGATTGACAGGTGACGATTGAGAGAAGTGCCTGCTCGCGCTGTGATTGGTGCAGGGGAAGGGAGGGTGATTGACAGGTGACGATTGAGAGAAGTGCCTGCCCGCGCTGTGATTGGTGCAGGGGAAGGGAGGGTGATTGACAGGTGGCGATTGAGAGAAGCGCCTGCCCGCGCTGTGATTGGTGCAGGGGAAGGGAGGGTGATTGACAGGTGGCGATTGAGAGAAGCGCCTGCCCGCGCTGTGATTGGTGCAGGGGAAGGGAGGGTGATTGACAGGTGGTGATTGTTGAAGCGCCTGCCCGCGCTGTGATTGGTGCAGGGGGAAGGGAGGGTGATTGACAGGTGGCGATTGTTGAAGCGCCTGCCCGCGCTGTGATTGGTGCAGGGGAAGGGAGGGTGATTTACAGGTGGGGATTGAGGGAAGCGCCTGCCCGCGCTGTGATTGGTGCAGGGGAAGGGAGGGTGATTGACAGGTGGCGATTGATAGAAGCGCCTGCCCGCGCTGTGATTGGTGCAGGGGAAGGGAGGGTGATTGACAGGTGGTGATTGAGAGAAGCGCCTGCCCGCGCTGTGATTGGTGCAGGGGAAGGGAGGGTGATTGACAGGTGGGGATTGAGAGAAGCGCCTGCCCGCGCTGTGATTGGTGCAGGGGAAGGGAGGGTGATTGACAGGTGGTGATTGAGAGAAGCGCCTGCCCGCGCTGTGATTGGTGCAGGGGAAGGGAGGGTGATTGACAGGTGGGGATTGAGAGAAGCGCCTGCCCGCGCTGTGATTGGTGCAGGGGAAGGGAGGGTGATTGACAGGTGGGGATTGAGAGAAGCGCCTGCCCGCGCTGTGATTGGTGCAGGGGAAGGGAGGGTGATTGACAGGTGGTGATTGAGAGAAGCGCCTGCCCGCGCTGTGATTGGTGCAGGGGAAGGGACGGTGATTGACAGGTGGCGATTGAGAGACGTGCCTGCCCGCGCTGTGATTGGTGCAGGGGAAGGGAGGGTGATTGACAGGTGGCGATTGTTGAGGCGCCTGCCCGCGCTGTGATTGGTGCAGGGGGAGGGTGATTGACAGGTGGCGATTGAGAGAAGCGCCTGCCCGCGCTGTGATTGGTGCAGGGGAAGGGAGGGTGATTGACAGGTGGCGATTGGTAGAAGCGCCTGCCCGCGCTGTGATTGGTGCAGGGGGAAGGGAGGGTGATTGACAGGTGGCGATTGTTGAAGCGCCTGCCCGTGCTGTGATTGGTGCAGGGGAAGGGAGGGTGATTGACAGGTGGCGATTGAGAGAAGCGCCTGCCCGCGCTGTGATTGGTGCAGGGGAAGGGAGGGTGATTGACAGGTGGTGATTGAGAGAAGCGCCTGCCCGCGCTGTGATTGGTGCAGGGGAAGGGAGGGTGATTGACAGGTGGTGATTGAGAGAAGCGCCTGCCCGCGCTGTGATTGGTGCAGGGGAAGGGAGGGTGATTGACAGGTGACGATTGAGAGAAGCGCCTGCCCGCGCTGTGATTGGTGCAGGGGAAGGGAGGGTGATTGACAGGTGGTGATTGAGAGACGTGCCTGCCCGCGCTGTGATTGGTGCAGGGGAAGGGAGGGTGATTGACAGGTGGCGATTGTTGAGGCGCCTGCCCGCGCTGTGATTGGTGCAGGGGGAGGGTGATTGACAGGTGGTGATTGAGAGAAGCGCCTCCCGCGCTGTGATTGGTGTAGGGGAAGGGAGGGTGATTGACAGGTGACGATTGAGAGAAGCGCCTGCCCGCGCTGTGATTGGTGCAGGGGAAGGGAGGGTGATTGACAGGTGACGATTGAGAGAAGCGCCTGCCCGCCCTGTGATTGGTGCAGGGGGAAGGGAGGGTGATTGACAGGTGGCGATTGAGAGAAGCGCCTGCCCGCGCTGTGATTGGTGCAGGGGAAGGGAGGGTGATTGACATGTGACGATTGAGAGAAGTGCCTGCCCGCCCTGTGATTGGTGCAGGGGAAGGGAGGGTGATTGACAGGTGGTGATTGTTGAAGCGCCTGCCCGCCCTGTGATTGGTGCAGGGGAAGGGAGGGTGATTGACAGGTGGCGATTGAGAGAAGCGCCTGCCCGCGCTGTGATTGGTGCAGGGGAAGGGAGGGTGATTGACAGGTGGTGATTGAGAGAAGCGCCTGCCCGCGCTGTGATTGGTGCAGGGGAAGGGAGGGTGATTGACAGGTGGGGATTGAGAGAAGCGCCTGCCCGCGCTGTGATTGGTGCAGGGGAAGGGAGGGTGATTGACAGGTGGTGATTGAGAGAAGCGCCTGCCCGCGCTGTGATTGGTGCAGGGGAAGGGAGGGTGATTGACAGGTGGGGATTGAGAGAAGCGCCTGCCCGTGCTGTGATTGGTGCAGAGGAAGGGAGGGTGATTGACAGGTGGCGATTGAGAGAAGCGCCTGCCCGCGCTGTGATTGGTGCAGGGGAAGGGAGGGTGATTGACAGGTGGCGATTGAGAGAAGCGCCTGCCCGCGCTGTGATTGGTGCAGGGGAAGGGAGGGTGATTGACAGGTGGTGATTGAGAGAAGCGCCTGCCCCGCGCTGTGATTGGTGCAGGGGAAGGGAGGGTGATTGACAGCTGGCGATTGAGAGAAGCGCCTGCCCGCCCTGTGATTGGTGCAGGGGAAGGGAGGGTGATTGACAGGTGGCGATTGAGAGAAGCGCCTGCCCGCGCTGTGATTGGTGCAGAGGAAGGGAGGGTGATTGACAGGTGGTGATTGTTGAAGCGCCTGCCCGCGCTGTGATTGGTGCAGGGTGAAGGGAGGGTGATTGACAGGTGGCGATTGTTGAAGCGCCTGCCCGCGCTGTGATTGGTGCAGGGGAAGGGAGGGTGATTGACAGGTGGTGATTGAGAGAAGCGCCTGCCCGCGCTGTGATTGGTGCAGGGGAAGGGAGGGTGATTGACAGGTGGTGATTGAGAGAAGCGCCTGCCCGCGCTGTGATTGGTGCAGGGGAAGGGAGGGTGATTGACAGGTGGTGATTGAGAGAAGCGCCTGCCCGCGCTGTGATTGGTGCAGGGGAAGGGAGGGTGATTGACAGGTGGTGATTGAGAGAAGCGCCTGCCCGCGCTGTGATTGGTGCAGGGGAAGGGAGGGTGATTGACAGGTGGTGATTGTTGAAGCGCCTGCCTGCGCTGTGATTGGTGCAGGGGAAGGGAGGGTGATTGACAGGTGGTGATTGAGAGAAGCGCCTGCCCGCGCTGTGATTGGTGCAGGGGAAGGGAGGGTGATTGACAGGTGGCGATTGAGAGATGCGCCTGCCCGCGCTGTGATTGGTGCAGGGGAAGGGAGGGTGATTGACAGGTGGGGATTGAGAGAAGCGCCTGCCCGCGCTGTGATTGGTGCAGGGGAAGGGAGGGTGATTGACAGGTGGCGATTGAGAGAAGCGCCTGCCCGCGCTGTGATTGGTGCAGGGGAAGGGAGGGTGATTGACAGGTGGCGATTGTTGAGGCGCCTGCCCGCGCTGTGATTGGTGCAGGGGGAGGGTGATTGACAGGTGGCGATTGAGAGAAGAGCCTGCCCGCGCTGTGATTGGTGCAGGGGAAGGGAGGGTGATTGACAGGTGGTGATTGTTGAAGCGCCTGCCCGCGCTGTGATTGGTGCAGGGGAAGGGAGGGTGATTGACAGGTGGCGATTGTTCAAGCGCCTGCCCGCGCTGTGATTGGTGCAGGGGAAGGGAGGGTGATTGACAGGTGGGGACTGTTGAAGCGCCTGCCCGCGCTGTGATTGGTGCAGGGGAAGGGAGGGTGATTGACAGGTGGCGATTGTTGAAGCGCCTGCCCGCGCTGTGATTGGTGCAGGGGAAGGGAGGGTGATTGACAGGTGGTGATTGAGAGAAGCGCCTGCCCGCGCTGTGATTGGTGCAGGGGAAGGGAGGGTGATTGACAGGTGACGATTGAGAGAAGCGCCTGCCCGCGCTGTGATTGGTGCAGGGGAAGGGAGGGTGATTGACAGGTGACGATTGAGAGAAGCGCCTGCCCGCGCTGTGATTGGTGCAGGGGAAGGGAGGGTGATTGACAGGTGACGATTGAGAGAAGTGCCTGCCCGCCCTGTGATTGGTGCAGGGGAAGGGAGGGTGATTGACAGGTGGTGATTGTTGAAGCGCCTGCCCGCGCTGTGATTGGTGCAGGGGAAGGGAGGGTGATTGACAGGTGGGGATTGAGAAAAGCGCCTGCCCGCGCTGTGATTGGTGCAGGGGAAGGGAGGGTGATTGACAAGTGGCGATTGTTGAAGCGCCTGCCCGCGCTGTGATTGGTGCAGGGGAAGGGTGGGTGATTGACAAGTGGCGATAGTTGAAGCGCCTGCCCGCGCTGTGATTGGTGCAGGGGAAGGGAGGGTGATTGACAGGTGGTGATTGAGAGAAGCGCCTGCCCGCGCTGTGATTGGTGCAGGGGAAGGGAGGGTGATTGACAGGTGACGATTGAGAGAAGCGCCTGCCCGCGCTGTGATTGGTGCAGAGGAAGGGAGGGTGATTGACAGGTGGGGATTGAGAGAAGCGCCTGCCCGCGCTGTGATTGGTGCAGAGGAAGGGAGGGTGATTGACAGGTGACGATTGAGAGAAGCGCCTGCCCGCGCTGTGATTGGTGCAGGGGAAGGGAGGGTGATTGACAGGTGGCGATTGAGAGAAGCGCCTGCCCGCGCTGTGATTGGTGCAGGGGAAGGGAGGGTGATTGACAGGTGGCGATTGAGAGAAGCGCCTGCCCGCGCTGTGATTGGTGCAGGGGAAGGGAGGGTGATTGACAGGTGGTGATTGAGAGAAGCGCCTACCCCGCGCTGTGATTGGTGCAGGGGAAGGGAGGGTGATTGACAGGTGGTGATTGAGAGAAGCGCCTGCCCGCGCTGTGATTGGTGCAGGGGAAGGGAGGGTGATTGACAGGTGGCGATTGAGAGAAGCGCCTGCCCGCGCTGTGATTGGTGCAGAGGAAGGGAGGGTGATTGACAGGTGGTGATTGTTGAAGCGCCTGCCCGTGCTGTGATTGGTGCAGAGGAAGGGAGGGTGATTGACAGGTGGTGATTGTTGAAGCGCCTGCCCGCGCTGTGATTGGTGCAGGGTAAGGGAGGGTGATTGACAGGTGGTGATTGTTGAAGCGCCTGCCCGCGCTGTGATTGGTGCAGGGGAAGGGAGGGTGATTGACAGGTGGTGATTGAGAGAAGCGCCTGCCCGCGCTGTGATTGGTGCAGGGGAAGGGAGGGTGATTGACAGGTGGTGATTGAGAGAAGCGCCTGCCCGCGCTGTGATTGGTGCAGGGGAAGGGAGGGTGATTGACAGGTGGTGATTGAGAGAAGCGCCTGCCCGCGCTGTGATTGGTGCAGGGGAAGGGAGGGTGATTGACAGGTGACGATTGAGAGAAGTGCCTGCCCGCGCTGTGATTGGTGCA
Organism: Somniosus microcephalus; assembly: GCF_052327205.1. NCBI lineage: Eukaryota > Metazoa > Chordata > Chondrichthyes > Squaliformes > Somniosidae > Somniosus > Somniosus microcephalus. The sequence goes on from NC_141019.1 coordinate 1,689,597, forward strand.
GGGGAAGGGAGGGTGATTGACAGGTGGTGATTGAGAGAAGCGCCTGCCCGCGCTGTGATTGGTGCAGGGGAAGGGAGGGTGATTGACAGGTGGTGATTGAGAGAAGCGCCTGCCCGCGCTGTGATTGGTGCAGGGGAAGGGAGGGTGATTGACAGGTGGGGATTGAGAGAAGCGCCTGCCCGCGCTGTGATTGGTGCAGAGGAAGGGAGGGTGATTGACAGGTGACGATTGAGAGAAGCGCCTGCCCGCCCTGTGATTGGTGCAGGGGGAAGGGAGGGTGATTGACAGGTGGCGATTGAGAGAAGCGCCTGCCCGCGCTGTGATTGGTGCAGGGGAAGGGAGGGTGATTGACAGGTGACGATTGAGAGAAGTGCCTGCCCGCCCTGTGATTGGTGCAGGGGAAGGGAGGGTGATTGACAGGTGGTGATTGTTGAAGCGCCTGCCCGCCCTGTGATTGGTGCAGAGGAAGGGAGGGTGATTGACAGGTGGGGATTGAGAGAAGCGCCTGCCCGTGCTGTGATTGGTGCAGAGGGAGGGTGATTGACAGGTGACGATTGAGAGAAGCGCCTGCCCGCGCTGTGATTGGTGCAGGGGAAGGGAGGGTGATTGACAGGTGGCGATTGAGAGAAGCGCCTGCCCGCGCTGTGATTGGTGCAGGGGAAGGGAGGGTGATTGACAGGTGGCGATTGAGAGAAGCGCCTGCCCGCGCTGTGATTGGTGCAGGGGAAGGGAGGGTGATTGACAGGTGGTGATTGAGAGAAGCGCCTGCCCCGCGCTGTGATTGGTGCAGGGGAAGGGAGGGTGATTGACAGCTGGCGATTGAGAGAAGCGCCTGCCCGCCCTGTGATTGGTGCAGGGGAAGGGAGGGTGATTGACAGGTGGCGATTGAGAGAAGCGCCTGCCCGCGCTGTGATTGGTGCAGGGGAAGGGAGGGTGATTGACAGGTGGTGATTGTTGAAGCGCTTGCCCGCGCTGTGATTGGTGCAGGGTGAAGGGAGGGTGATTGACAGGTGGCGATTGTTGAAGCGCCTGCCCGCCCTGTGATTGGTGCAGGGGAAGGGAGGGTGATTGACAGGTGGTGATTGAGAGAAGCGCCTGCCCGTGCTGTGATTGGTGCAGAGGAAGGGAGCGTGATTGACAGGTGGTGATTGTTGAAGCGCTTGCCCGCGCTGTGATTGGTGCAGGGTGAAGGGAGGGTGATTGACAGGTGGCGATTGTTGAAGCGCCTGCCCACGCTGTGATTGGTGCAGGGGAAGGGAGGGTGATTGACAGGTGGTGATTGAGAGAAGCGCCTGCCCGCGCTGTGATTGGTGCAGGGGAAGGGAGGGTGATTGACAGGTGACGATTGAGAGAAGTGCCTGCCCGCGCTGTGATTGGTGCAGGGGAAGGGAGGGTGATTGACAGGTGGTGATTGAGAGAAGCGCCTGCCCACGCTGTGATTGGTGCAGGGGAAGGGAGGGTGATTGACAGGTGGCGATTGTTGAAGCGCCTACCCGCGCTGTGATTGGTGCAGGGGAAGGGAGGGTGATTGACAGGTGGTGATTGAGAGAAGCGCCTGCACGCGCTGTGATTGGTGCAGGGGAAGGGAGGGTGATTGACAGGTGGTGATTGAGAGAAGCGCCTGCCCGCGCTGTGATTGGTGCAGGGGAAGGGAGGGTGATTGACAGGTGGTGATTGAGAGAAGCGCCTGCCCGCGCTGTGATTGGTGCAGGGGAAGGGAGGGTGATTGACAGGTGGTGATTGAGAGAAGCGCCTGCCCGCGCTGTGATTGGTGCAGGGGAAGGGAGGGTGATTGACAGGTGGTGATTGAGAGAAGCGCCTGCCCGCGCTGTGATTGGTGCAGGGGAATGGAGGGTGATTGACAGGTGGTGATTGAGAGAAGCGCCTGCCCGCGCTGTGATTGGTGCAGGGGAAGGGAGGGTGATTGACAGGTGGTGATTGTTGAGGCGCCTGCCCGCGCTGTGATTGGTGCAGGGGAAGGGAGGGTGATTGACAGGTGGTGATTGTTGAAGCGCCTGCCCGCGCTGTGATTGGTGCAGGGGAAGGGAGGGTGATTGACAGGTGGTGATTGTTGAGGCGCCTGCCCGCGCTGTGATTGGTGCAGGGGGAGGGTGATTGACAGGTGGCGATTGAGAGAAGCGCCTGCCTGCGCTGTGATTGGTGCAGGGGAAGGGAGGGTGATTGACAGGTGGCGATTGTTGAAGCGCCTGCCCGCGCTGTGATTGGTGCAGGGGAAGGGAGGGTGATTGACAGGTGGTGATTGAGAGAAGTGCCTGCCCGCGCTGTGATTGGTGCAGGGGAAGGGAGGGTGATTGACAGGTGGGGATTGAGCGAAGCGCCTGCCCGCGCTGTGATTGGTGTAGGGGAAGGGAGGGTGATTGACAGGTGGTGATTGTTGAAGCGCCTGCCCGCGCTGTGATTGGTGCAGGGGAAGGGAGGGTGATTGACAGGTGGGGATTGAGAGAAGCGCCTGCCCGCGCTGTGATTGGTGCAGGGGAAGGGAGGGTGATTGACAGGTGGTGATTGAGAGAAGCGCCTGCCCGTGCTGTGATTGGTGCAGGGGAAGGGAGGGTGATTGACAGGTGGGGATTGAGAGAAGCGCCTGCCCGCGCTGTGATTGGTGCAGGGGAAGGGAGGGTGATTGACAGGTGGCGATTGAGAGAAGCGCCTGCCCGCGCTGTGATTGGTGCAGGGGAAGGGAGGGTGATTGACAGGTGGGGATTGAGAGAAGCGCCTGCCGGCGCTGTGATTGGTGCAGGGGAAGGGAGGGTGATTGACAGGTGGGGATTGAGAGAAGCGCCTGCCCGCGCTGTGATTGGTGCAGGGGAAGGGAGGGTGATTGACAGGTGGCGATTGAGAGAAGCGCCTGCCCGCGCTGTGATTGGTGCAGGGGAAGGGAGGGTGATTGACAGGTGGCGATTGAGAGAAGCGCCTGCCCGCGCTGTGATTGGTGCAGGGGAAGGGAGGGTGATTGACAGGTGGTGATTGTTGAAGCGCCTGCCCGCGCTGTGATTGGTGCAGGGGAAGGGAGGGTGATTGACAGGTGGTGATTGAGAGAAGCGCCTGCCCGCGCTGTGATTGGTGCAGGGGAAGGGAGGATGATTGACAGGTGGTGACTGAGAGAAGCGCCTGCCCGCGCTGTGATTGGTGCAGGGGAAGGGAGGGTGATTGACAGGTGACGATTGAGAGAAGCGCCTGCCCGCGCTGTGATTGGTGCAGGGGAAGGGAGGGTGATTGACAGGTGGCGATTGAGAGAAGCGCCTGCCCGCGCTGTGATTGGTGCAGGGGAAGGGAGGGTGATTGACAGGTGGTGATTGTTGAAGCGCCTGCCCGCGCTGTGATTGGTGCAGGGGGAAGGGAGGGTGATTGACAGGTGGCGATTGTTGAAGCGCCTGCCCGCGCTGTGATTGGTGCAGGGGAAGGGAGGGTGATTTACAGGTGGGGATTGAGGGAAGCGCCTGCCCGCGCTGTGATTGGTGCAGGGGAAGGGAGGGTGATTGACAGGTGGCGATTGAGAGAAGCGCCTGCCCGCGCTGTGATTGGTGCAGGGGAAGGGAGGGTGATTCACAGGTGACGATTGAGAGAAGCGCCTGCCCGCGCTGTGATTGGTGCAGGGGAAGGGAGGGTGATTGACAGGTGGCGATTGAGAGAAGCGCCTGCCCGCGCTGTGATTGGTGCAGGGGAAGGGAGGGTGATTGACAGGTGGGGATTGAGAGAAGCACCTGCCCGCGCTGTGATTGGTGCAGGGGGAAGGGAGGGTGATTGACAGGTGGTGATTGAGAGAAGCGCCTGCCCGCGCTGTGATTGGTGCGGGGGAAGGGAGGGTGATTGACAGGTGGCGATTGAGAGAAGTGCCTGCCCGCGCTGTGATTGGTGCAGGGGAAGGGAGGGTGATTGACAGCTGGTGATTGTTGAAGCGCCTGCCCGCGCTGTGATTGGTGCAGGGGAAGGGAGGGTGATTGACAGGTGGCGATTGTTGAAGCGCCTGCCCGCGCTGTGATTGGTGCAGGGGAAGGGAGGGTGATTGACAGGTGGCGATTGTTGAAGCGCCTGCCCGCGCTGTGATTGGTGCAGGGGAAGGGAGGGTGATTGACAGGTGGCGATTGTTGAAGCGCCTGCCCGCGCTGTGATTGGTGCAGGGGAAGGGAGGGTGATTGACAGCTGGCGATTGAGAGAAGCGCCTGCCCGCCCTGTGATTGGTGCAGGGGAAGGGAGGGTGATTGACAGGTGGCGATTGAGAGAAGCGCCTGCCCGCGCTGTGATTGGTGCAGAGGAAGGGAGGGTGATTGACAGGTGGTGATTGTTGAAGCGCCTGCCCGCGCTGTGATTGGTGCAGGGTGAAGGGAGGGTGATTGACAGGTGGCGATTGTTGAAGCGCCTGCCCGCGCTGTGATTGGTGCAGGGGAAGGGAGGGTGATTGACAGGTGGTGATTGAGAGAAGCGCCTGCCCGCGCTGTGATTGGTGCAGGGGAAGGGAGGGTGATTGACAGGTGGTGATTGAGAGAAGCGCCTGCCCGCGCTGTGATTGGTGCAGGGGAAGGGAGGGTGATTGACAGGTGGTGATTGAGAGAAGCGCCTGCCCGCGCTGTGATTGGTGCAGGGGAAGGGAGGGTGATTGACAGGTGGTGATTGAGAGAAGCGCCTGCCCGCGCTGTGATTGGTGCAGGGGAAGGGAGGGTGATTGACAGGTGGTGATTGAGAGAAGCGCCTGCCCGCGCTGTGATTGGTGCAGGGGAAGGGAGGGTGATTGACAGGTGGTGATTGTTGAAGCGCCTGCCTGCGCTGTGATTGGTGCAGGGGAAGGGAGGGTGATTGACAGGTGGTGATTGAGAGAAGCGCCTGCCCGCGCTGTGATTGGTGCAGGGGAAGGGAGGGTGATTGACAGGTGGTGATTGGGAGAAGCGCCTGCCCGCGCTGTGATTGGTGCAGGGGAAGGGAGGGTGATTGACAGGTGGCGATTGAGAGATGCGCCTGCCCGCGCTGTGATTGGTGCAGGGGAAGGGAGGGTGATTGACAGGTGGGGATTGAGAGAAGCGCCTGCCCGCGCTGTGATTGGTGCAGGGGAAGGGAGGGTGATTGACAGGTGGCGATTGAGAGAAGCGACTGCCCGCGCTGTGATTGGTGCAGGGGAAGGGAGGGTGATTGACAGGTGGCGATTGAGAGAAGTGCCTGCCCGCGCTCTGATTGGTGCAGGGGAAGGGAGGGTGATTGACAGGTGGCGATTGAGAGAAGTGCCTGCCCGCGCTGTGATTGGTGCAGGGGAAGGGAGGGTGATTGACAGGTGGTGATTGTTGAGGCGCCTGCCCGCGCTGTGATTGGTGCAGGGGGAGGGTGATTGACAGGTGGCGATTGAGAGAAGCGCCTGCCCGCGCTGTGATTGGTGCAGGGGAAGGGAGGGTGATTGACAGGTGGTGATTGTTGAAGCGCCTGACCGCGCTGTGATTGGTGCAGGGGAAGGGAGGGTGATTGACAGGTGGCGATTGATAGACGCGCCTGCTCGCGCTGTGATTGGTGCAGGGGAAGGGAGGGTGATTGACAGGTGGGGATTGAGAGAAGCGCCTGCCCGCGCTGTGATTGGTGCAGGGGAAGGGAGGGTGATTGACAGGTGGCGATTGAGAGAAGCGCCTGCCCGCGCTGTGATTGGTGCAGGGTGAAGGGAGGGTGATTGACAGGTGGTGATTGAGAGAAGCGCCTGCCCGCGCTGTAATTGGTGCAGGGGGAAGGGAGGGTGATTGACAGGTGGCGATTGTTGAAGCGCCTGCCCGCGCTGTGATTGGTGCAGGGGAAGGGAGGGTGATTGACAGGTGGTGATGGAGAGAAGCGCCTGCCCGCGCTGTGATTGGTGCAGGGGAAGGGAGGGTGATTGACAAGTGGTGATTGAGAGAAGCGCCTGCCCGCGCTGTGATTGGTGCAGGGGAAGGGAGGGTGATTGACAGGTGACGATTGAGAGAAGCGCCTGCCCGCGCTGTGATTGGTGCAGGGGAAGGGAGGGTGATTGACAGGTGGGGATTGAGAGAAGCGCCTGCCCGCGCTGTGATTGGTGCAGAGGAAGGGAGGGTGATTGACAGGTGACGATTGAGAGAAGCGCCTGCCCGCGCTGTGATTGGTGCAGGGGAAGGGAGGGTGATTGACAGGTGGTGATTGAGAGAAGCGCCTGCCCACGCTGTGATTGGTGCAGGGGAAGGGAGGGTGATTGACAGGTGGGGAGTGAGAGAAGCGCCTGCCCGCGCTGTGATTGGTGCAGGGGAAGGGAGGGTGATTGACAGGTGGTGATTGTTGAAGCGCCTGCCCGCGCTGTGATTGGTGCAGGGGAAGGGAGGGTGATTGACAGGTGGGGATTGAGAGAAGCGCCTGCCCGCGCTGTGATTGGTGCAGGGGAAGGGAGGGTGATTGACAGGTGACGATTGAGAGAAGCGCCTGCCCGCGCTGTGATTGGTGCAGGGGAAGGGAGGGTGATTGACAGGTGGTGATTGAGAGAAGCGCCTGCCCGCGCTGTGATTGGTGCAGGGGAAGGGAGGGTGATTGACAGGTGGGGATTGAGAGAAGCGCCTGCCCGCGCTGTGATTGGTGCAGGGGAAGGGAGGGTGATTGACAGGTGGTGATTGCTGAAGCGCCTGCCCGCGCTGTGATTGGTGCAGGGGAAGGGAGGGTGATTGACAGGTGGCGATTGTTGAGGCGCCTGCCCGCGCTGTGATTGGTGCAGGGGGAGGGTGATTGACAGGTGGCGATTGAGAGAAGCGCCTGCCCGCGCTGTGATTGGTGCAGGGGAAGGGAGGGTGATTGACAGGTGGAGATTGTTGAAGCGCCTGCCCGCGCTGTGATTGGTGCAGGGGAAGGGAGGGTGATTGACAGGTGGGGATTGAGAGAAGCGCCTGCCTGCGCTGTGATTGGTGCAGGGGAAGGGAGGGTGATTGACAGGTGACGAGTGAGAGAAGCGCCTGCCCGCGCTGTGATTGGTGCAGGGGAAGGGAGGGTGATTGACAAGTGGCGATTGTTGAAGCGCCTGCCCGCGCTGTGATTGGTGCAGGGGAAGGGAGGGTGATTGACAAGTGGCGATTGTTGAAGCGCCTGCCCGCGCTGTGATTGGTGCAGGGGAAGGGAGGGTGATTGACAGGTGGTGATTGAGAGAAGCGCCTGCCCGCGCTGTGATTGGTGCAGGGGAAGGGAGGGTGATTGACAGGTGACGATTGAGAGAAGCGCCTGCCCGCGCTGTGATTGGTGCAGGGGAAGGGAGGGTGATTGACAGGTGGGGATTGAGAGAAGCGCCTGCCCGCGCTGTGATTGGTGCAGAGGAAGGGAGGGTGATTGACAGGTGACGATTGAGAGAAGCGCCTGCCCGCGCTGTGATTGGTGCAGGGGAAGGGAGGGTGATTGACAGGTGGCGATTGAGAGAAGCGCCTGCCCGCGCTGTGATTGGTGCAGGGGAAGGGAGGGTGATTGACAGGTGGCGATTGAGAGAAGCGCCTGCCCGCGCTGTGATTGGTGCAGGGGAAGGGAGGGTGATTGACAGGTGGTGATTGAGAGAAGCGCCTGCCCCGCGCTGTGATTGGTGCAGGGGAAGGGAGGGTGATTGACAGCTGGCGATTGAGAGAAGCGCATGCCCGCCCTGTGATTGGTGCAGGGGAAGGGAGGGTGATTGACAGGTGGTGATTGAGAGTAGCGCCTGCCTGCGCTGTGATTGGTGCAGGGGAAGGGAGGGTGATTGACAGGTGGTGATTGTTGAGGCGCCTGCCCGCGCTGTGATTGGTGCAGGGGGAGGGTGATTGACAGGTGGCGATTGAGAGAAGCGCCTGCCCGCGCTGTGATTGGTGCAGGGGAAGGGAGGGTGATTGACAGGTGGTGATTGTTGAAGCGCCTGCCCGCGCTGTGATTGGTGCAGGGGAAGGGAGGGTGATTGACAGGTGGGGATTGAGCGAAGCGCCTGCCCGCGCTGTGATTGGTGCAGGGGAAGGGAGGGTGATTGACAGGTGGCGATTGTTGAAGCGCCTGCCCGCGCTGTGATTGGTGCAGGGGAAGGGAGGGTGATTGACAGGTGACGATTGAGAGAAGCGCCTGCCCGCGCTGTGATTGGTGCAGGGGAAGGGAGGGTGATTGACAGGTGAGGATTGAGAGAAGTGCCTGCCCGCCCTGTGATTGGTGCAGGGGAAGGGAGGGTGATTGACAGGTGGTGATTGTTGAAGCGCCTGCCCGCGCTGTGATTGGTGCAGGGGAAGGGAGGGTGATTGACAGGTGGGGATTGAGAGAAGCGCCTGCCCGCGCTGTGATTGGTGCAGGGGAAGGGAGGGTGATTGACAGGTGACGAGTGAGAGAAGCGCCTGCCCGCGCTGTGATTGGTGCAGGGGAAGGGAGGGTGATTGACAAGTGGCGATTGTTGAAGCGCCTGCCCGCGCTGTGATTGGTGCAGGGGAAGGGAGGGTGATTGACAAGTGGCGATTGTTGAAGCGCCTGCCCGCGCTGTGATTGGTGCAGGGGAAGGGAGGGTGATTGACAGGTGGTGATTGAGAGAAGCGCCTGCCCGCGCTGTGATTGGTGCAGGGGAAGGGAGGGTGATTGACAGGTGGTGATTGAGAGAAGCACCTGCCCGCGCTGTGATTGGTGCAGGGGGAAGGGAGGGTGATTGACAGGTGGTGATTGAGAGAAGCGCCTGCCCACGCTGTGATTGGTGCAGGGGAAGGGAGGGTGATTGACAGCTGGTGATTGTTGAAGCGCCTGCCCGCGCTGTGATTGGTGCAGGGGAAGGGAGGGTGATTGACAAGTGGCGATTGTTGAAGCGCCTGCCCGCGCTGTGATTGGTGCAGGGGAAGGGAGGGTGATTGACAAGTGGCGATTGTTGAAGCGCCTGCCCGCGCTGTGATTGGTGCAGGGGAAGGGAGGGTGATTGACAGGTGGTGATTGAGAGAAGCGCCTGCCCGCGCTGTGATTGGTGCAGGGGAAGGGAGGGTGATTGACAGGTGACGACTGAGAGAAGCGCCTGCCCGCGCTGTGATTGGTGCAGGGGAAGGGAGGGTGATTGACAGGTGGGGATTGAGAGAAGCGCCTGCCCGCGCTGTGATTGGTGCAGAGGAAGGGAGGGTGATTGACAGGTGACGATTGAGAGAAGCGCCTGCCCGCGCTGTGATTGGTGCAGGGGAAGGGAGGGTGATTGACAGGTGGCGATTGAGAGAAGCGCCTGCCCGCGCTGTGATTGGTGCAGGGGAAGGGAGGGTGATTGACAGGTGGCGATTGAGAGAAGCGCCTGCCCGCGCTGTGATTGGTGCAGGGGAAGGGAGGGTGATTGACAGGTGGTGATTGAGAGAAGCGCCTGCCCACGCTGTGATTGGTGCAGGGGAAGGGAGGGTGATTGACAGCTGGTGATTGTTGAAGCGCCTGCCCGCGCTGTGATTGGTGCAGGGGAAGGGAGGGTGATTGACAAGTGGCGATTGTTGAAGCGCCTGCCCGCGCTGTGATTGGTGCAGGGGAAGGGAGGGTGATTGACAGGTGGGGATTGAGAGAAGCGCCTGCCCGCGCTGTGATTGGTGCAGGGGAAGGGAGGGTGATTGACAGGTGACGAGTGAGAGAAGCGCCTGCCCGCGCTGTGATTGGTGCAGGGGAAGGGAGGGTGATTGACAAGTGGCGATTGTTGAAGCGCCTGCCCGCGCTGTGATTGGTGCAGGGGAAGGGAGGGTGATTGACAAGTGGCGATTGTTGAAGCGCCTGCCCGCGCTGTGATTGGTGCAGGGGAAGGGAGGGTGATTGACAAGTGGCGATTGTTGAAGCGCCTGCCCGCGCTGTGATTGGTGCAGGGGAAGGGAGGGTGATTGACAGGTGGTGATTGAGAGAAGCGCCTGCCCGCGCTGTGATTGGTACAGGGGAAGGGAGGGTGATTGACAGGTGACGATTGAGAGAAGCGCCTGCCCGCGCTGTGATTGGTGCAGGGGAAGGGAGGGTGATTGACAGGTGGGGATTGAGAGAAGCGCCTGCCCGCGCTGTGATTGGTGCAGAGGAAGGGAGGGTGATTGACAGGTGACGATTGAGAGAAGCGCCTGCCCGCGCTGTGATTGGTGCAGGGGAAGGGAGGGTGATTGACAGGTGGCGATTGAGAGAAGCGCCTGCCCGCGCTGTGATTGGTGCAGGGGAAGGGAGGGTGATTGACAGGTGGCGATTGAGAGAAGCGCCTGCCCGCGCTGTGATTGGTGCAGGGGAAGGGAGGGTGATTGACAGGTGGTGATTGAGAGAAGCGCCTGCCCGCGCTGTGATTGTTGCAGGGGAAGGGAGGGTGATTGACAGGTGGCGATTGAGAGAAGCGACTGCCCGCGCTGTGATTGGTGCAGGGGAAGGGAGGGTGATTGACAGGTGGCGATTGAGAGAAGTGCCTGCCCGCGCTCTGATTGGTGCAGGGGAAGGGAGGGTGATTGACAGGTGGCGATTGAGAGAAGCGCCTGCCCGCGCTGTGATCGGTGCAGGGGAAGGGAGGGTGATTGACAGGTGGGGATTGAGAGTAGCGCCTGCCTGCGCTGTGATTGGTGCAGAGGAAGGGAGGGTGATTGACAGGTGGTGATTGTTGAGGCGCCTGCCCGCGCTGTGATTGGTGCAGGGGGAGGGTGATTGACAGGTGGGGATTGAGAGAAGCGCCTGCCCGCGCTGTGATTGGTGCAGGGGAAGGGAGGGTGATTGACAGGTGGTGATTGTTGAAGCGCCTGCCCGCGCTGTGATTGGTGCAGGGGAAGGGAGGGTGATTGACAGGTGGCGATTGATAGACGCGCCTGCTCGCGCTGTGATTGGTGCAGGGGAAGGGAGGGTGATTGACAGGTGGGGATTGAGAGAAGCGCCTGCCCGCGCTGTGATTGGTGCAGGGGAAGGGAGGGTGATTGACAGGTGGTGATTGAGAGAAGCGCCTGTCCGCGCTGTGATTGGTGCAGGGTGAAGGGAGGGTGATTGACAGGTGGTGATTGAGAGAAGCGCCTGCCCGCGCTGTAATTGGTGCAGGGGGAAGGGAGGGTGATTGACAGGAGATGATGGAGAGAAGCGCCTGCCCGCGCTGTGATTGGTGCAGGGGAAGGGAGGGTGATTGACAAGTGGTGATTGAGAGAAGCGCCTGCCCGCGCTGTGATTGGTGCAGGGGAAGGGAGGGTGATTGACAGGTGGTGATTGAGAGAAGCGCCTGCCCGCGCTGTGATTGGTGCAGGGGAAGGGAGGGTGATTGACAGGTGGGGATTGAGAGAAGCGCCTGCCCGCGCTGTGATTGGTGCAGAGGAAGGGAGGGTGATTGACAGGTGACGATTGAGAGAAGAGCCTGCCCGCGCTGTGATTGGTGCAGGGGAAGGGAGGGTGATTGACAGGTGGTGATTGAGAGAAGCGCCTGCCCACGCTGTGATTGGTGCAGGGGAAGGGAGGGTGATTGACAGGTGGGGAGTGAGAGAAGCGCCTGCCCGCGCTGTGATTGGTGCAGGGGAAGGGAGGGTGATTGACAGGTGGTGATTGTTGAAGCGCCTGCCCGCGCTGTGATTGGTGCAGGGGAAGGGAGGGTGATTGACAGGTGACGATTGAGAGAAGCGCCTGCCCGCGTTGTGATTGGTGCAGGGGAAGGGAGGGTGATTGACAGGTGGGGATTGAGAGAAGCGCCTGCCCGCGCTGTGATTGGTGCAGGGGAAGGGAGGGTGATTGACAGGTGGGGATTGAGAGAAGCGCCTGCCCGCGCTGTGATTGGTGCAGGGGAAGGGAGGGTGATTGACAGGTGGTGATTGCTGAAGCGCCTGCCCGCGCTGTGATTGGTGCAGGGGAAGGGAGGGTGATTGACAGGTGGCGATTGTTGAGGCGCCTGCCCGCGCTGTGATTGGTGCAGGGGGAGGGTGATTGACAGGTGGCGATTGAGAGAAGCGCCTGCCCGCGCTGTGATTGGTGCAGGGGAAGGGAGGGTGATTGACAGGTGGTGATTGTTGAAGCGCCTGCCCGCGCTGTGATTGGTGCAGGGGAAGGGAGGGTGATTGACAGGTGGCGATTGATAGAAGCGCCTGCCCGCGCTGTGATTGGTGCAGGGGAAGGGAGGGTGATTGACAGGTGGTGATTGAGAGAAGCGCCTGCCCGCGCTGTGATTAGTGCAGGGGAAGGGAGGGTGATTGACAGGTGACGATTGAGAGAAGCGCCTGCCCGCGCTGTGATTGGTGCAGGGGAAGGGAGGGTGATTGACAGGTGGGGATTGAGAGAAGCGCCTGCCCGCGCTGTGATTGGTGCAGAGGAAGGGAGGGTGATTGACAGGTGACGATTGAGAGAAGCGCCTGCCCGCGCTGTGATTGGTGCAGGGGAAGGGAGGGTGATTGACAGGTGGCGATTGAGAGAAGCGCCTGCCCACGCTGTGATTGGTGCAGGGGAAGGGAGGGTGATTGACAGGTGGTGATTGAGAGAAGCGCCTGCCCGCGCTGTGATTGGTGCAGGGGAAGGGAGGGTGATTGACAGGTGGCGATTGAGAGAAGCGACTGCCCGCGCTGTGATTGGTGCAGGGGAAGGGAGGGTGATTGACAGGTGGCGATTGAGAGAAGCGCCTGCCCGCGCTGTGATCGGTGCAGAGGAAGGGAGGGTGATTGACAGGTGGCGACTGAGAGAAGTGCCTGCCCGCGCTGTGATTGGTGCAGGGGAAGGGAGGGTGATTGACAGGTGGGGATTGAGAGTAGCGCCTGCCTGCGCTGTGATTGGTGCAGAGGAAGGGAGGGTGATTGACAGGTGGTGATTGTTGAGGCGCCTGCCCGCGCTGTGATTGGTGCAGGGGAAGGGAGGGTGATTGACAGGTGGGGATTGAGAGTAGCGCCTGCCTGCGCTGTGATTGGTGCAGAGGAAGGGAGGGTGATTGACAGGTGGTGATTGTTGAGGCGCCTGCCCGCGCTGTGATTGGTGCAGGGGGAGGGTGATTGACAGGTGGGGATTGAGAGAAGCGCCTGCCCGCGCTGTGATTGGTGCAGGGGAAGGGAGGGTGATTGACAGGTGGTGATTGTTGAAGCGCCTGCCCGCGCTGTGATTGGTGCAGGGGAAGGGAGGGTGATTGACAGGTGGCGATTGATAGACGCGCCTGCTCGCGCTGTGATTGGTGCAGGGGAAGGGAGGGTGATTGACAGGTGGTGATTGAGAGAAGCGCCTGCCCGCGCTGTGATTGGTGCAGGGGAAGGGAGGGTGATTGACAGGTGGGGATTGAGAGAAGCGCCTGCCCGCGCTGTGATTGGTGCAGGGGAAGGGAGGGTGATTGACAGGTGGTGATTGAGAGAAGCGCCTGCCCACGCTGTGATTGGTGCAGGGTGAAGGGAGGGTGATTGACAGGTGGTGATTGAGAGAAGCGCCTGCCCGCGCTGTAATTGGTGCAGGGGGAAGGGAGGGTGATTGACAGGTGGCGATTGTTGAAGCGCCTGCCCGCGCTGTGATTGGTGCAGGGGAAGGGAGGGTGATTGACAGGTGGTGATGGAGAGAAGCGCCTGCCCGCGCTGTGATTGGTGCAGGGGAAGGGAGGGTGATTGACAAGTGGTGATTGAGAGAAGCGCCTGCCCGCGCTGTGATTGGTGCAGGGGAAGGGAGGGTGATTGACAGGTGGGGATTGAGAGAAGCGCCTGCCCGCGCTGTGATTGGTGCAGAGGAAGGGAGGGTGATTGACAGGTGACGATTGAGAGAAGCGCCTGCCCGCGCTGTGATTGGTGCAGGGGAAGGGAGGGTGATTGACAGGTGGTGATTGAGAGAAGCGCCTGCCCACGCTGTGATTGGTGCAGGGGAAGGGAGGGTGATTGACAGGTGGGGAGTGAGAGAAGCGCCTGCCCGCGCTGTGATTGGTGCAGGGGAAGGGAGGGTGATTGACAGGTGGTGATTGTTGAAGCGCCTGCCCGCGCTGTGATTGGTGCAGGGGAAGGGAGGGTGATTGCAAGGTGGGGATTGAGAGAAGCGCCTGCCCGCGCTGTGATTGGTGCAGGGGAAGGGAGGGTGATTGACAGGTGGCGATTGAGAGAAGCGCCTGCCCGCACTGTGATTGGTGCAGGGGAAGGGAGGGTGATTGACAGGTGGGGATTGAGAGAAGCGCCTGCCCGCGCTGTGATTGGTGCAGGGGAAGGGAGGGTGATTGACAGGTGGGGATTGAGAGAAGCGCCTGCCCGCGCTGTGATTGGTGCAGGGGAACGGAGGGTGATTGACAGGTGGTGATTGCTGAAGCGCCTGCCCGCGCTGTGATTGGTGCAGGGGAAGGGAGGGTGATTGACAGGTGGGGATTGAGAGAAGCGCCTGCCCGCGCTGTGATTGGTGCAGGGGAAGGGAGGGTGATTGACAGGTGGGGATTGAGAGAAGCGCCTGCCCGCGCTGTGATTGGTGCAGGGGAAGGGAGGGTGATTGACAGGTGGTGATTGAGAGAAGCGCCTGCCCGCGCTGTGATTGGTGCAGGGGAAGGGACGGTGATTGACAGGTGGCGATTGAGAGACGTGCCTGCCCGCGCTGTGATTGGTGCAGGGGAAGGGAGGGTGATTGACAGGTGGCGATTGTTGAGGCGCCTGCCCGCGCTGTGATTGGTGCAGGGGGAGGGTGATTGACAGGTGGCGATTGAGAGAAGCGCCTGCCCGCGCTGTGATTGGTGCAGGGGAAGGGAGGGTGATTGACAGGTGGCGATTGGTAGAAGCGCCTGCCCGCGCTGTGATTGGTGCAGGGGGAAGGGAGGGTGATTGACAGGTGGCGATTGTTGAAGCGCCTGCCCGTGCTGTGATTGGTGCAGGGGAAGGGAGGGTGATTGACAGGTGGTGATTGAGAGAAGCGCCTGCCCGCGCTGTGATTGGTGCAGGGGAAGGGAGGGTGATTGACAGGTGACGATTGAGAGAAGCGCCTGCCCGCGCTGTGATTGGTGCAGGGGAAGGGAGGGTGATTGACAGGTGGTGATTGAGAGACGTGCCTGCCCGCGCTGTGATTGGTGCAGGGGAAGGGAGGGTGATTGACAGGTGGCGATTGTTGAGGCGCCTGCCCGCGCTGTGATTGGTGCAGGGGGAGGGTGATTGACAGGTGGTGATTGAGAGAAGCGCCTCCCGCGCTGTGATTGGTGTAGGGCAAGGGAGGGTGATTGACAGGTGGCGATTGAGAGAAGCGCCTGCCCGCGCTGTGATTGGTGCAGGGGAAGGGAGGGTGATTGACAGGTGACGATTGAGAGAAGTGCCTGCCCGCCCTGTGATTGGTGCAGGGGAAGGGAGGGTGATTGACAGGTGGTGATTGTTGAAGCGCCTGCCCGCCCTGTGATTGGTGCAGGGGAAGGGAGGGTGATTGACAGGTGGCGATTGAGAGAAGCGCCTGCCCGCCCTGTGATTGGTGCAGGGGAAGGGAGGGTGATTGACAGGTGACGACTGAGAGAAGCGCCTGCCCGCGCTGTGATTGGTGCAGGGGAAGGGAGGGTGATTGACAGGTGGCGATTGATAGAAGCGCCTGCCCGCGCTGTAATTGGTGCAGGGGGAAGGGAGGGTGATTGACAGGTGGCGATTGAGAGAAGCGCCTGCCCGCGCTCTGATTGGTGCAGGGGAAGGGAGGGTGATTGACATGTGGTGCTGGAGAGAAGCGCCTGCCCGCGCTGTGATTGGTGCAGGGGAAGGGAGGGTGATTGACAGGTGGCGATTGAGAGAAGCGCCTGCCCGCGCTGTGATTGGTGCAGGGGAAGGGAGGGTGATTGACAGTTGGGGACTGAGAGAAGCGCCTGCCCGCGCTGTGATTGGTGCAGGGGAAGGGAGGGTGATTGACAGGTGACGATTGAGAGAAGTGGCTGCCCGCGCTGTGATTGGTGCAGGGGAAGGGAGGGTGATTGACAGGTGACGATTGAGAGAAGCGCCTGCCCGCGCTGTGATTGGTGCAGGGGAAGGGAGGGTGATTGACAGGTGGCGATTGAGAGAAGCGCCTGCCCGCGCTGTGATTGGTGCAGGGGAAGGGAGGGTGATTGACAGGTGGCGATTGATAGAAGCGCCTGCCCGCGCTGTAATTGGTGCAGGGGGAAGGGAGGGTGATTGACAGGTGGCGATTGAGAGAAGCGCCTGCCCGCGCTGTGATTGGTGCAGGGGAAGGGAGGGTGATTGACAGGTGGCGATTGAGAGAAGTGCCTGCCCGCGCTCTGATTGGTGCAGGGGAAGGGAGGGTGATTGACAGGTGGCGATTGAGAGAAGCGCCTGCCCGCGCTGTGATCGGTGCAGGGGAAGGGAGGGTGATTGACAGGTGGGGATTGAGAGTAGCGCCTGCCTGCGCTGTGATTGGTGCAGAGGAAGGGAGGGTGATTGACAGGTGGTGATTGTTGAGGCGCCTGCCCGCGCTGTGATTGGTGCAGGGGGAGGGTGATTGACAGGTGGGGATTGAGAGAAGCGCCTGCCCGCGCTGTGATTGGTGCAGGGGAAGGGAGGGTGATTGACAGGTGGTGATTGTTGAAGCGCCTGCCCGCGCTGTGATTGGTGCAGGGGAAGGGAGGGTGATTGACAGGTGGCGATTGATAGACGCGCCTGCTCGCGCTGTGATTGGTGCAGGGGAAGGGAGGGTGATTGACAGGTGGGGATTGAGAGAAGCGCCTGCCCGCGCTGTGATTGGTGCAGGGGAAGGGAGGGTGATTGACAGGTGGTGATTGAGAGAAGCGCCTGCCCGCGCTGTGATTGGTGCAGGGTGAAGGGAGGGTGATTGACAGGTGGTGATTGAGAGAAGCGCCTGCCCGCGCTGTAATTGGTGCAGGGGGAAGGGAGGGTGATTGACAGGTGGCGATTGTTGAAGCGCCTGCCCGCGCTGTGATTGGTGCAGGGGAAGGGAGGGTGATTGACAGGAGATGATGGAGAGAAGCGCCTGCCCGCGCTGTGATTGGTGCAGGGGAAGGGAGGGTGATTGACAAGTGGTGATTGAGAGAAGCGCCTGCCCGCGCTGTGATTGGTGCAGGGGAAGGGAGGGTGATTGACAGGTGGTGATTGAGAGAAGCGCCTGCCCGCGCTGTGATTGGTGCAGGGGAAGGGAGGGTGATTGACAGGTGGGGATTGAGAGAAGCGCCTGCCCGCGCTGTGATTGGTGCAGAGGAAGGGAGGGTGATTGACAGGTGACGATTGAGAGAAGAGCCTGCCCGCGCTGTGATTGGTGCAGGGGAAGGGAGGGTGATTGACAGGTGGTGATTGAGAGAAGCGCCTGCCCACGCTGTGATTGGTGCAGGGGAAGGGAGGGTGATTGACAGGTGGGGAGTGAGAGAAGCGCCTGCCCGCGCTGTGATTGGTGCAGGGGAAGGGAGGGTGATTGACAGGTGGTGATTGTTGAAGCGCCTGCCCGCGCTGTGATTGGTGCAGGGGAAGGGAGGGTGATTGACAGGTGACGATTGAGAGAAGCGCCTGCCCGCGTTGTGATTGGTGCAGGGGAAGGGAGGGTGATTGACAGGTGGGGATTGAGAGAAGCGCCTGCCCGCGCTGTGATTGGTGCAGGGGAAGGGAGGGTGATTGACAGGTGGGGATTGAGAGAAGCGCCTGCCCGCGCTGTGATTGGTGCAGGGGAAGGGAGGGTGATTGACAGGTGGTGATTGCTGAAGCGCCTGCCCGCGCTGTGATTGGTGCAGGGGAAGGGAGGGTGATTGACAGGTGGCGATTGTTGAGGCGCCTGCCCGCGCTGTGATTGGTGCAGGGGGAGGGTGATTGACAGGTGGCGATTGAGAGAAGCGCCTGCCCGCGCTGTGATTGGTGCAGGGGAAGGGAGGGTGATTGACAGGTGGTGATTGTTGAAGCGCCTGCCCGCGCTGTGATTGGTGCAGGGGAAGGGAGGGTGATTGACAGGTGGCGATTGATAGAAGCGCCTGCCCGCGCTGTGATTGGTGCAGGGGAAGGGAGGGTGATTGACAGGTGGTGATTGAGAGAAGCGCCTGCCCGCGCTGTGATTAGTGCAGGGGAAGGGAGGGTGATTGACAGGTGACGATTGAGAGAAGCGCCTGCCCGCGCTGTGATTGGTGCAGGGGAAGGGAGGGTGATTGACAGGTGGGGATTGAGAGAAGCGCCTGCCCGCGCTGTGATTGGTGCAGAGGAAGGGAGGGTGATTGACAGGTGACGATTGAGAGAAGCGCCTGCCCGCGCTGTGATTGGTGCAGGGGAAGGGAGGGTGATTGACAGGTGGCGATTGAGAGAAGCGCCTGCCCACGCTGTGATTGGTGCAGGGGAAGGGAGGGTGATTGACAGGTGGTGATTGAGAGAAGCGCCTGCCCGCGCTGTGATTGGTGCAGGGGAAGGGAGGGTGATTGACAGGTGGCGATTGAGAGAAGCGACTGCCCGCGCTGTGATTGGTGCAGGGGAAGGGAGGGTGATTGACAGGTGGCGATTGAGAGAAGCGCCTGCCCGCGCTGTGATCGGTGCAGAGGAAGGGAGGGTGATTGACAGGTGGCGACTGAGAGAAGTGCCTGCCCGCGCTGTGATTGGTGCAGGGGAAGGGAGGGTGATTGACAGGTGGGGATTGAGAGTAGCGCCTGCCTGCGCTGTGATTGGTGCAGAGGAAGGGAGGGTGATTGACAGGTGGTGATTGTTGAGGCGCCTGCCCGCGCTGTGATTGGTGCAGGGGAAGGGAGGGTGATTGACAGGTGGGGATTGAGAGTAGCGCCTGCCTGCGCTGTGATTGGTGCAGAGGAAGGGAGGGTGATTGACAGGTGGTGATTGTTGAGGCGCCTGCCCGCGCTGTGATTGGTGCAGGGGGAGGGTGATTGACAGGTGGGGATTGAGAGAAGCGCCTGCCCGCGCTGTGATTGGTGCAGGGGAAGGGAGGGTGATTGACAGGTGGTGATTGTTGAAGCGCCTGCCCGCGCTGTGATTGGTGCAGGGGAAGGGAGGGTGATTGACAGGTGGCGATTGATAGACGCGCCTGCTCGCGCTGTGATTGGTGCAGGGGAAGGGAGGGTGATTGACAGGTGGTGATTGAGAGAAGCGCCTGCCCGCGCTGTGATTGGTGCAGGGGAAGGGAGGGTGATTGACAGGTGGGGATTGAGAGAAGCGCCTGCCCGCGCTGTGATTGGTGCAGGGGAAGGGAGGGTGATTGACAGGTGGTGATTGAGAGAAGCGCCTGCCCACGCTGTGATTGGTGCAGGGTGAAGGGAGGGTGATTGACAGGTGGTGATTGAGAGAAGCGCCTGCCCGCGCTGTAATTGGTGCAGGGGGAAGGGAGGGTGATTGACAGGTGGCGATTGTTGAAGCGCCTGCCCGCGCTGTGATTGGTGCAGGGGAAGGGAGGGTGATTGACAGGTGGTGATGGAGAGAAGCGCCTGCCCGCGCTGTGATTGGTGCAGGGGAAGGGAGGGTGATTGACAAGTGGTGATTGAGAGAAGCGCCTGCCCGCGCTGTGATTGGTGCAGGGGAAGGGAGGGTGATTGACAGGTGGGGATTGAGAGAAGCGCCTGCCCGCGCTGTGATTGGTGCAGAGGAAGGGAGGGTGATTGACAGGTGACGATTGAGAGAAGCGCCTGCCCGCGCTGTGATTGGTGCAGGGGAAGGGAGGGTGATTGACAGGTGGTGATTGAGAGAAGCGCCTGCCCACGCTGTGATTGGTGCAGGGGAAGGGAGGGTGATTGACAGGTGGGGAGTGAGAGAAGCGCCTGCCCGCGCTGTGATTGGTGCAGGGGAAGGGAGGGTGATTGACAGGTGGTGATTGTTGAAGCGCCTGCCCGCGCTGTGATTGGTGCAGGGGAAGGGAGGGTGATTGCAAGGTGGGGATTGAGAGAAGCGCCTGCCCGCGCTGTGATTGGTGCAGGGGAAGGGAGGGTGATTGACAGGTGGCGATTGAGAGAAGCGCCTGCCCGCACTGTGATTGGTGCAGGGGAAGGGAGGGTGATTGACAGGTGGGGATTGAGAGAAGCGCCTGCCCGCGCTGTGATTGGTGCAGGGGAAGGGAGGGTGATTGACAGGTGGGGATTGAGAGAAGCGCCTGCCCGCGCTGTGATTGGTGCAGGGGAAGGGAGGGTGATTGACAGGTGGTGATTGCTGAAGCGCCTGCCCGCGCTGTGATTGGTGCAGGGGAAGGGAGGGTGATTGACAGGTGGGGATTGAGAGAAGCGCCTGCCCGCGCTGTGATTGGTGCAGGGGAAGGGAGGGTGATTGACAGGTGGGGATTGAGAGAAGCGCCTGCCCGCGCTGTGATTGGTGCAGGGGAAGGGAGGGTGATTGACAGGTGGTGATTGAGAGAAGCGCCTGCCCGCGCTGTGATTGGTGCAGGGGAAGGGACGGTGATTGACAGGTGGCGATTGAGAGACGTGCCTGCCCGCGCTGTGATTGGTGCAGGGGAAGGGAGGGTGATTGACAGGTGGCGATTGTTGAGGCGCCTGCCCGCGCTGTGATTGGTGCAGGGGGAGGGTGATTGACAGGTGGCGATTGAGAGAAGCGCCTGCCCGCGCTGTGATTGGTGCAGGGGAAGGGAGGGTGATTGACAGGTGGCGATTGGTAGAAGCGCCTGCCCGCGCTGTGATTGGTGCAGGGGGAAGGGAGGGTGATTGACAGGTGGCGATTGTTGAAGCGCCTGCCCGTGCTGTGATTGGTGCAGGGGAAGGGAGGGTGATTGACAGGTGGTGATTGAGAGAAGCGCCTGCCCGCGCTGTGATTGGTGCAGGGGAAGGGAGGGTGATTGACAGGTGACGATTGAGAGAAGCGCCTGCCCGCGCTGTGATTGGTGCAGGGGAAGGGAGGGTGATTGACAGGTGGTGATTGAGAGACGTGCCTGCCCGCGCTGTGATTGGTGCAGGGGAAGGGAGGGTGATTGACAGGTGGCGATTGTTGAGGCGCCTGCCCGCGCTGTGATTGGTGCAGGGGGAGGGTGATTGACAGGTGGTGATTGAGAGAAGCGCCTCCCGCGCTGTGATTGGTGTAGGGCAAGGGAGGGTGATTGACAGGTGGCGATTGAGAGAAGCGCCTGCCCGCGCTGTGATTGGTGCAGGGGAAGGGAGGGTGATTGACAGGTGACGATTGAGAGAAGTGCCTGCCCGCCCTGTGATTGGTGCAGGGGAAGGGAGGGTGATTGACAGGTGGTGATTGTTGAAGCGCCTGCCCGCCCTGTGATTGGTGCAGGGGAAGGGAGGGTGATTGACAGGTGGCGATTGAGAGAAGCGCCTGCCCGCGCTGTGATTGGTGCAGGGGAAGGGAGGGTGATTGACAGGTGACGACTGAGAGAAGCGCCTGCCCGCGCTGTGATTGGTGCAGGGGAAGGGAGGGTGATTGACAGGTGGCGATTGATAGAAGCGCCTGCCCGCGCTGTAATTGGTGCAGGGGGAAGGGAGGGTGATTGACAGGTGGCGATTGAGAGAAGCGCCTGCCCGCGCTCTGATTGGTGCAGGGGAAGGGAGGGTGATTGACATGTGGTGCTGGAGAGAAGCGCCTGCCCGCGCTGTGATTGGTGCAGGGGAAGGGAGGGTGATTGACAGGTGGCGATTGAGAGAAGCGCCTGCCCGCGCTGTGATTGGTGCAGGGGAAGGGAGGGTGATTGACAGTTGGGGACTGAGAGAAGCGCCTGCCCGCGCTGTGATTGGTGCAGGGGAAGGGAGGGTGATTGACAGGTGACGATTGAGAGAAGTGGCTGCCCGCGCTGTGATTGGTGCAGGGGAAGGGAGGGTGATTGACAGGTGGTGATTGAGAGAAGCGCCTGCCCACGCTGTGATTGGTGCAGGGTGAAGGGAGGGTGATTGACAGGTGGTGATTGAGAGAAGCGCCTGCCCGCGCTGTAATTGGTGCAGGGGGAAGGGAGGGTGATTGACAGGTGGCGATTGTTGAAGCGCCTGCCCGCGCTGTGATTGGTGCAGGGGAAGGGAGGGTGATTGACAGGTGGTGATGGAGAGAAGCGCCTGCCCGCGCTGTGATTGGTGCAGGGGAAGGGAGGGTGATTGACAAGTGGTGATTGAGAGAAGCGCCTGCCCGCGCTGTGATTGGTGCAGGGGAAGGGAGGGTGATTGACAGGTGGGGATTGAGAGAAGCGCCTGCCCGCGCTGTGATTGGTGCAGAGGAAGGGAGGGTGATTGACAGGTGACGATTGAGAGAAGCGCCTGCCCGCGCTGTGATTGGTGCAGGGGAAGGGAGGGTGATTGACAGGTGGTGATTGAGAGAAGCGCCTGCCCACGCTGTGATTGGTGCAGGGGAAGGGAGGGTGATTGACAGGTGGGGAGTGAGAGAAGCGCCTGCCCGCGCTGTGATTGGTGCAGGGGAAGGGAGGGTGATTGACAGGTGGTGATTGTTGAAGCGCCTGCCCGCGCTGTGATTGGTGCAGGGGAAGGGAGGGTGATTGCAAGGTGGGGATTGAGAGAAGCGCCTGCCCGCGCTGTGATTGGTGCAGGGGAAGGGAGGGTGATTGACAGGTGGCGATTGAGAGAAGCGCCTGCCCGCACTGTGATTGGTGCAGGGGAAGGGAGGGTGATTGACAGGTGGGGATTGAGAGAAGCGCCTGCCCGCGCTGTGATTGGTGCAGGGGAAGGGAGGGTGATTGACAGGTGGGGATTGAGAGAAGCGCCTGCCCGCGCTGTGATTGGTGCAGGGGAAGGGAGGGTGATTGACAGGTGGTGATTGCTGAAGCGCCTGCCCGCGCTGTGATTGGTGCAGGGGAAGGGAGGGTGATTGACAGGTGGGGATTGAGAGAAGCGCCTGCCCGCGCTGTGATTGGTGCAGGGGAAGGGAGGGTGATTGACAGGTGGGGATTGAGAGAAGCGCCTGCCCGCGCTGTGATTGGTGCAGGGGAAGGGAGGGTGATTGACAGGTGGTGATTGAGAGAAGCGCCTGCCCGCGCTGTGATTGGTGCAGGGGAAGGGACGGTGATTGACAGGTGGCGATTGAGAGACGTGCCTGCCCGCGCTGTGATTGGTGCAGGGGAAGGGAGGGTGATTGACAGGTGGCGATTGTTGAGGCGCCTGCCCGCGCTGTGATTGGTGCAGGGGGAGGGTGATTGACAGGTGGCGATTGAGAGAAGCGCCTGCCCGCGCTGTGATTGGTGCAGGGGAAGGGAGGGTGATTGACAGGTGGCGATTGGTAGAAGCGCCTGCCCGCGCTGTGATTGGTGCAGGGGGAAGGGAGGGTGATTGACAGGTGGCGATTGTTGAAGCGCCTGCCCGTGCTGTGATTGGTGCAGGGGAAGGGAGGGTGATTGACAGGTGGTGATTGAGAGAAGCGCCTGCCCGCGCTGTGATTGGTGCAGGGGAAGGGAGGGTGATTGACAGGTGACGATTGAGAGAAGCGCCTGCCCGCGCTGTGATTGGTGCAGGGGAAGGGAGGGTGATTGACAGGTGGTGATTGAGAGACGTGCCTGCCCGCGCTGTGATTGGTGCAGGGGAAGGGAGGGTGATTGACAGGTGGCGATTGTTGAGGCGCCTGCCCGCGCTGTGATTGGTGCAGGGGGAGGGTGATTGACAGGTGGTGATTGAGAGAAGCGCCTCCCGCGCTGTGATTGGTGTAGGGCAAGGGAGGGTGATTGACAGGTGGCGATTGAGAGAAGCGCCTGCCCGCGCTGTGATTGGTGCAGGGGAAGGGAGGGTGATTGACAGGTGACGATTGAGAGAAGTGCCTGCCCGCCCTGTGATTGGTGCAGGGGAAGGGAGGGTGATTGACAGGTGGTGATTGTTGAAGCGCCTGCCCGCCCTGTGATTGGTGCAGGGGAAGGGAGGGTGATTGACAGGTGGCGATTGAGAGAAGCGCCTGCCCGCGCTGTGATTGGTGCAGGGGAAGGGAGGGTGATTGACAGGTGACGACTGAGAGAAGCGCCTGCCCGCGCTGTGATTGGTGCAGGGGAAGGGAGGGTGATTGACAGGTGGCGATTGATAGAAGCGCCTGCCCGCGCTGTAATTGGTGCAGGGGGAAGGGAGGGTGATTGACAGGTGGCGATTGAGAGAAGCGCCTGCCCGCGCTCTGATTGGTGCAGGGGAAGGGAGGGTGATTGACATGTGGTGCTGGAGAGAAGCGCCTGCCCGCGCTGTGATTGGTGCAGGGGAAGGGAGGGTGATTGACAGGTGGCGATTGAGAGAAGCGCCTGCCCGCGCTGTGATTGGTGCAGGGGAAGGGAGGGTGATTGACAGTTGGGGACTGAGAGAAGCGCCTGCCCGCGCTGTGATTGGTGCAGGGGAAGGGAGGGTGATTGACAGGTGACGATTGAGAGAAGTGGCTGCCCGCGCTGTGATTGGTGCAGGGGAAGGGAGGGTGATTGACAGGTGACGATTGAGAGAAGCGCCTGCCCGCGCTGTGATTGGTGCAGGGGAAGGGAGGGTGATTGACAGGTGGCGATTGAGAGAAGCGCCTGCCCGCGCTGTGATTGGTGCAGGGGAAGGGAGGGTGATTGACAGGTGGCGATTGATAGAAGCGCCTGCCCGCGCTGTAATTGGTGCAGGGGGAAGGGAGGGTGATTGACAGGTGGCGATTGAGAGAAGCGCCTGCCCGCGCTGTGATTGGTGCAGGGGAAGGGAGGGTGATTGACAGGTGACGATTGAGAGAAGCGCCTGCCCGCGCTGTGATTGGTGCAGGGGAAGGGAGGGTGATTGACAGGTGGGGATTGAGAGAAGCGCCTGCCCGCGCTGTGATTGGTGCAGAGGAAGGGAGGGTGATTGACAGGTGGGGATTGACAGAAGCGCCTGCCCGCGCTGTGATTGGTGCAGGGGAAGGGAGGGTGATTGACAGGTGGCGATTGAGAGAAGCGCCTGCCCGCGCTGTAATTGGTGCAGGGGGAAGGGAGGGTGATTGACAGGTGGCGATTGTTGAAGCGCCTGCCCGCGTTGTGATTGGTGCAGGGGAAGGGAGTGTGATTGACAGGTGGGGATTGAGAGAAGCGCCTGCCCGCGCTGTGATTGGTGCAGAGGAAGGGAGGGTGATTGACAGGTGACGATTGAGAGAAGCGCCTGCCCGCGCTGTGATTGGTGCAGGGGAAGGGAGGGTGATTGACAGGTGGTGATTGAGAGAAGCGCCTGCCCGCGCTGTGATTGGTGCAGGGGAAGGGAGGGTGATTGACAGGTGACGATTGAGAGAAGTGCCTGCCCACGCTGTGATTGGTGCAGGGGAAGGGAGGGTGATTGACAGGTGGGGACTGAGAGAAGCGCCTGCCCGCGCTGTGATTGGTGCAGGGGAAGGGAGGGTGATTGACAGGTGACGATTGAGAGAAGTGCCTGCCCACGCTGTGATTGGTGCAGGGGAAGGGAGGGTGATTGACAGGTGACGATTGAGAGAAGCGCCTGCCCGCGCTGTGATTGGTGCAGGGGAAGGGAGGGTGATTGACAGGTGGGGATTGAGAGAAGCGCCTGCCCGCGCTGTGATTGGTGCAGAGGAAGGGAGGGTGATTGACAGGTGACGATTGAGAGAAGCGCCTGCCCGCGCTGTGATTGGTGCAGGGGAAGGGAGGGTGATTGACAGGTGGTGCTGGAGAGAAGCGCCTGCCCGCGCTGTGATTGGTGCAGGGGAAGGGAGGGTGATTGACAGGTGACGATTGAGAGAAGCGCCTGCCTGCGCTGTGATTGGTGCAGGGGCAGGGAGGGTGATTGACAGGTGGTGATTGAGAGAAGCGCCTGCCCGCGCTGTGATTGGTGCAGGGGAAGGGAGGGTGATTGACAGGTGGCGATTGAGAGAAGCGCCTGCCCGCGCTGTGATTGGTGCAGGGGAAGGGAGGGTGATTGACAGGTGGTGATTGAGAGAAGCGCCTGCCCGCGCTGTGATTGGTGCAGGGGAAGGGAGGGTGATTGACAGCTGGCGATTGAGAGAAGCGCCTGCCCGCCCTGTGATTGGTGCAGGGGAAGGGAGGGTGATTGACAGGTGGTGATTGAGAGAAGCGCCTGCCCGCGCTGTGATTGGTGCAGGGGAAGGGAGGGTGATTGACAGGTGGTGATTGAGAGAAGCGCCTGCCCGCGCTGTGATTGGTGCAGGGGAAGGGAGGGTGATTGACAGGTGACGATTGAGAGAAGCGCCTGCCCGCGCTGTGATTGGTGCAGGGGAAGGGAGGGTGATTGACAGGTGGTGATTGAGAGAAGCGCCTGCCCGCGCTGTGATTGGTGCAGGGGAAGGGAGGGTGATTGACAGGTGGCGATTGAGAGAAGCGCCTGCCCGCGCTGTGATTGGTGCAGGGGAAGGGAGGGTGATTGACAGTTGGGGACTGAGAGAAGCGCCTGCCCGCGCTGTGATTGGTGCAGGGGAAGGGAGGGTGATTGACAGGTGACGATTGAGAGAAGTGGCTGCCCGCGCTGTGATTGGTGCAGGGGAAGGGAGGGTGATTGACAGGTGGCGATTGAGAGAAGCGCCTGCCCGCGCTGTGATTGGTGCAGGGGAAGGGAGGGTGATTGACAGGTGGCGATTGAGAGAAGCGCCTGCCCGCGCTGTGATTGGTGCAGGGGAAGGGAGGGTGATTGACAGGTGGCGATTGATAGAAGCGCCTGCCCGCGCTGTAATTGGTGCAGGGGGAAGGGAGGGTGATTGACAGGTGGCGATTGAGAGAAGCGCCTGCCCGCGCTGTGATTGGTGCAGGGGAAGGGAGGGTGATTGACAGGTGACGATTGAGAGAAGCGCCTGCCCGCGCTGTGATTGGTGCAGGGGAAGGGAGGGTGATTGACAGGTGGGGATTGAGAGAAGCGCCTGCCCGCGCTGTGATTGGTGCAGAGGAAGGGAGGGTGATTGACAGGTGGGGATTGAGAGAAGCGCCTGCCCGCGCTGTGATTGGTGCAGGGGAAGGGAGGGTGATTGACAGGTGGGGATTGAGAGAAGCGCCTGCCCGCGCTGTAATTGGTGCAGGGGGAAGGGAGGGTGATTGACAGGTGGCGATTGTTGAAGCGCCTGCCCGCGCTGTGATTGGTGCAGGGGAAGGGAGTGTGATTGACAGGTGGGGATTGAGAGAAGCGCCTGCCCGCGCTGTGATTGGTGCAGAGGAAGGGAGGGTGATTGACAGGTGACGATTGAGAGAAGCGCCTGCCCGCGCTGTGATTGGTGCAGGGGAAGGGAGGGTGATTGACAGGTGGTGATTGAGAGAAGCGCCTGCCCGCGCTTTGATTGGTGCAGGGGAAGGGAGGGTGATTGACAGGTGACGATTGAGAGAAGTGCCTGCCCACGCTGTGATTGGTGCAGGGGAAGGGAGGGTGATTGACAGGTGGGGACTGAGAGAAGCGCCTGCCCGCGCTGTGATTGGTGCAGGGGAAGGGAGGGTGATTGACAGGTGACGATTGAGAGAAGTGCCTGCCCACGCTGTGATTGGTGCAGGGGAAGGGAGGGTGATTGACAGGTGACGATTGAGAGAAGCGCCTGCCCGCGCTGTGATTGGTGCAGGGGAAGGGAGGGTGATTGACAGGTGGGGATTGAGAGAAGCGCCTGCCCGCGCTGTGATTGGTGCAGAGGAAGGGAGGGTGATTGACAGGTGACGATTGAGAGAAGCGCCTGCCCGCGCTGTGATTGGTGCAGGGGAAGGGAGGGTGATTGACAGGTGGTGCTGGAGAGAAGCGCCTGCCCGCGCTGTGATTGGTGCAGGGGAAGGGAGGGTGATTGACAGGTGACGATTGAGAGAAGCGCCTGCCTGCGCTGTGATTGGTGCAGGGGAAGGTAGGGTGATTGACAGGTGGTGATTGAGAGAAGCGCCTGCCCGCGCTGTGATTGGTGCAGGGGAAGGGAGGGTGATTGACAGGTGGCGATTGAGAGAAGCGCCTGCCCGCGCTGTGATTGGTGCAGGGGAAGGGAGGGTGATTGACAGGTGGTGATTGAGAGAAGCGTCTGCCCCGCGCTGTGATTGGTGCAGGGGAAGGGAGGGTGATTGACAGCTGGCGATTGAGAGAAGCGCCTGCCCGCCCTGTGATTGGTGCAGGGGAAGGGAGGGTGATTGACAGGTGGCGATTGAGAGAAGCGCCTGCCCGCGCTGTGATTGGTGCAGAGGAAGGGAGGGTGATTGACAGGTGGTGATTGTTGAAGCGCCTGCCCGCGCTGTGATTGGTGCAGGGTGAAGGGAGGGTGATTGACAGGTGGCGATTGTTGAAGCGCCTGCCCGCGCTGTGATTGGTGCAGGGGAAGGGAGGGTGATTGACAGGTGGTGATTGAGAGAAGCGCCTGCCCGCGCTGTGATTGGTGCAGGGGAAGGGAGGGTGATTGACAGGTGGTGATTGAGAGAAGCGCCTGCCCGCGCTGTGATTGGTGCAGGGGAAGGGAGGGTGATTGACAGGTGGAGATTGAGAGAAGCGCCTGCCCGCGCTGTGATTGGTGCAGGGGAAGGGAGGGTGATAGACAGGTGGTGATTGAGAGAAGCGCCTGCCCGCGCTGTGATTGGTGCAGGGGAAGGGAGGGTGATTGACAGGTGGTGATTGAGAGAAGCGCCTGCCCGCGCTGTGATTGGTGCAGGGGAAGGGAGGGTGATTGACAGGTGGTGATTGTTGAAGCGCCTGCCCGCGCTGTGATTGGTGCAGGGGAAGGGAGGGTGATTGACAGGTGGTGATTGAGAGAAGCGCCTGCCCGCGCTGTGATTGGTGCAGGGGAAGGGAGGGTGATTGACAGGTGGCGATTGAGAGATGCGCCTGCCCGCGCTGTGATTGGTGCAGGGGAAGGGAGGGTGATTGACAGGTGGGGATTGAGAGAAGCGCCTGCCCGCGCTGTGATTGGTGCAGGGGAAGGGAGGGTGATTGACAGGTGGCGATTGAGAGAAGCGCCTGCCCGCGCTGTGATTGGTGCAGGGGAAGGGAGGGTGATTGACAGGTGGCGATTGTTGAGGCGCCTGCCCGCGCTGTGATTGGTGCAGGGGGAGGGTGATTGACAGGTGGCGATTGAGAGAAGAGCCTGCCCGCGCTGTGATTGGTGCAGGGGAAGGGAGGGTGATTGACAGGTGGTGATTGTTGAAGCGCCTGCCCGCGCTGTGATTGGTGCAGGGGAAGGGAGGGTGATTGACAGGTGGCGATTGTTCAAGCGCCTGCCCGCGCTGTGATTGGTGCAGGGGAAGGGAGGGTGATTGACAGGTGGGGACTGTTGAAGCGCCTGCCCGCGCTGTGATTGGTGCAGGGGAAGGGAGGGTGATTGACAGGTGGCGATTGTTGAAGCGCCTGCCCGCGCTGTGATTGGTGCAGGGGAAGGGAGGGTGATTGACAGGTGGTGATTGAGAGAAGCGCCTGCCCGCGCTGTGATTGGTGCAGGGGAAGGGAGGGTGATTGACAGGTGACGATTGAGAGAAGCGCCTGCCCGCGCTGTGATTGGTGCAGGGGAAGGGAGGGTGATTGACAGGTGACGATTGAGAGAAGCGCCTGCCCGCGCTGTGATTGGTGCAGGGGAAGGGAGGGTGATTGACAGGTGACGATTGAGAGAAGTGCCTGCCCGCCCTGTGATTGGTGCAGGGGAAGGGAGGGTGATTGACAGGTGGTGATTGTTGAAGCGCCTGCCCGCGCTGTGATTGGTGCAGGGGAAGGGAGGGTGATTGACAGGTGGGGATTGAGAAAAGCGCCTGCCCGCGCTGTGATTGGTGCAGGGGAAGGGAGGGTGATTGACAAGTGGCGATTGTTGAAGCGCCTGCCCGCGCTGTGATTGGTGCAGGGGAAGGGTGGGTGATTGACAAGTGGCGATAGTTGAAGCGCCTGCCCGCGCTGTGATTGGTGCAGGGGAAGGGAGGGTGATTGACAGGTGGTGATTGAGAGAAGCGCCTGCCCGCGCTGTGATTGGTGCAGGGGAAGGGAGGGTGATTGACAGGTGGTGATTGAGAGAAGCGCCTGCCCGCGCTGTGATTGGTGCAGGGGAAGGGAGGGTGATTGACAGGTGACGATTGAGAGAAGCGCCTGCCCGCGCTGTGATTGGTGCAGAGGAAGGGAGGGTGATTGACAGGTGGGGATTGAGAGAAGCGCCTGCCCGCGCTGTGATTGGTGCAGAGGAAGGGAGGGTGATTGACAGGTGACGATTGAGAGAAGCGCCTGCCCGCGCTGTGATTGGTGCAGGGGAAGGGAGGGTGATTGACAGGTGGCGATTGAGAGAAGCGCCTGCCCGCGCTGTGATTGGTGCAGGGGAAGGGAGGGTGATTGACAGGTGGCGATTGAGAGAAGCGCCTGCCCGCGCTGTGATTGGTGCAGGGGAAGGGAGGGTGATTGACAGGTGGTGATTGAGAGAAGCGCCTGCCCCGCGCTGTGATTGGTGCAGGGGAAGGGAGGGTGATTGACAGGTGGTGATTGAGAGAAGCGCCTGCCCGCGCTGTGATTGGTGCAGGGGAAGGGAGGGTGATTGACAGGTGGCGATTGAGAGAAGCGCCTGCCCGCGCTGTGATTGGTGCAGAGGAAGGGAGGGTGATTGACATGTGGTGATTGTTGAAGCGCCTGCCCGTGCTGTGATTGGTGCAGAGGAAGGGAGGGTGATTGACAGGTGGTGATTGTTGAAGCGCCTGCCCGCGCTGTGATTGGTGCAGGGGAAGGGAGGGTGATTGACAGGTGGTGATTGTTGAAGCGCCTGCCCGCGCTGTGATTGGTGCAGGGGAAGGGAGGGTGATTGACAGGTGGTGATTGAGAGAAGCGCCTGCCCGCGCTGTGATTGGTGCAGGGGAAGGGAGGGTGATTGACAGGTGGTGATTGAGAGAAGCGCCTGCCCGCGCTGTGATTGGTGCAGGGGAAGGGAGGGTGATTGACAGGTGACGATTGAGAGAAGTGCCTGCCCGCGCTGTGATTGGTGCAGGGGAAGGGAGGGTGATTGACAGGTGGTGATTGAGAGAAGCGCCTGCCCGCGCTGTGATTGGTGCAGGGGAAGGGAGCGTGATTGACAGGTGGTGATTGAGAGAAGCGCCTGCCCGCGCTGTGATTGGTGCAGGGGAAGGGAGGGTGATTGACAGGTGGGGATTGAGAGAAGCGCCTGCCCGCGCTGTGATTGGTGCAGGGGAAGGGAGGGTGATTGACAGGTGACGATTGAGAGAAGTGCCTGCCCGCCCTGTGATTGGTGCAGGGGAAGGGAGGGTGATTGACAGGTGGTGATTGTTGAAGCGCCTGCCCGCCCTGTGATTGGTGCAGGGGAAGGGAGGGTGATTGACAGGTGGCGATTGAGAGAAGCGCCTGCCCGCGCTGTGATTGGTGCAGGGGAAGGGAGGGTGATTGACAGGTGGTGATTGAGAGAAGCGCCTGCCCGCGCTGTGATTGGTGCAGGGGAAGGGAGGGTGATTGACAGGTGGGGATTGAGAGAAGCGCCTGCCCGCGCTGTGATTGGTGCAGGGGAAGGGAGGGTGATTGACAGGTGGCGATTGAGAGAAGCGCCTGCCCGCGCTGTGATTGGTGCAGGGGAAGGGAGGGTGATTGACAGGTGGTGATTGAGAGAAGCGCCTGCCCCGCGCTGTGATTGGTGCAGGGGAAGGGAGGGTGATTGACAGCTGGCGATTGAGAGAAGCGCCTGCCCGCCCTGTGATTGGTGCAGGGGAAGGGAGGGTGATTGACAGGTGGCGATTGAGAGAAGCGCCTGCCCGCGCTGTGATTGGTGCAGAGGAAGGGAGGGTGATTGACAGGTGGTGATTGTTGAAGCGCCTGCCCGCGCTGTGATTGGTGCAGGGGAAGGGAGGGTGATTGACAGGTGGTGATTGAGAGAAGCGCCTGCCCGCGCTGTGATTGGTGCAGGGGAAGGGAGGGTGATTGACAGGTGGTGATTGAGAGCAGCGCCTGCCCGCGCTGTGATTGGTGCAGGGGAAGGGAGGGTGATTGACAGGTGGTGATTGAGAGAAGCGCCTGCCCGCGCTGTGATTGGTGCAGGGGAAGGGAGGGTGATTGACAGGTGGTGATTGAGAGAAGCGCCTGCCCGCGCTGTGATTGGTGCAGGGGAAGGGAGGGTGATTGACAGGTGGTGATTGTTGAAGCGCCTGCCTGCGCTGTGATTGGTGCAGGGGAAGGGAGGGTGATTGACAGGTGGTGATTGAGAGAAGCGCCTGCCCGCGCTGTGATTGGTGCAGGGGAAGGGAGGGTGATTGACAGGTGGTGATTGGGAGAAGCGCCTGCCCGCGCTGTGATTGGTGCAGGGGAAGGGAGGGTGATTGACAGGTGGCGATTGAGAGATGCGCCTGCCCGCGCTGTGATTGGTGCAGGGGAAGGGAGGGTGATTGACAGGTGGGGATTGAGAGAAGCGCCTGCCCGCGCTGTGATTGGTGCAGGGGAAGGGAGGGTGATTGACAGGTGGCGATTGAGAGAAGCGACTGCCCGCGCTGTGATTGGTGCAGGGGAAGGGAGGGTGATTGACAGGTGGCGATTGAGAGAAGTGCCTGCCCGCGCTCTGATTGGTGCAGGGGAAGGGAGGGTGATTGACAGGTGGCGATTGAGAGAAGTGCCTGCCCGCGCTGTGATTGGTGCAGGGGAAGGGAGGGTGATTGACAGGTGGTGATTGAGAGAAGCGCCTGCCCGCGCTGTGATTGGTGCAGGGGAAGGGAGGGTGATTGACAGGTGACGATTGAGAGAAGCGCCTGCCCGCGCTGTGATTGGTGCAGGGGAAGGGAGGGTGATTGACAGGTGGCGATTGAGAGAAGCGCCTGCCCGCGCTGTGATTGGTGCAGGGGAAGGGAGGGTGATTGACAGGTGGCGATTGAGAGAAGCGCCTGCCCGCGCTGTGATTGGTGCAGGGGAAGGGAGGGTGATTGACAGGTGGTGATTGAGAGAAGCGCCTGCCCCGCGCTGTGATTGGTGCAGGGGAAGGGAGGGTGATTGACAGGTGGTGATTGAGAGAAGCGCCTGCCCGCGCTGTGATTGGTGCAGGGGAAGGGAGGGTGATTGACAGGTGGCGATTGAGAGAAGCGCCTGCCCGCGCTGTGATTGGTGCAGAGGAAGGGAGGGTGATTGACAGGTGGTGATTGTTGAAGCGCCTGCCCGTGCTGTGATTGGTGCAGAGGAAGGGAGGGTGATTGACAGGTGGTGATTGTTGAAGCGCCTGCCCGCGCTGTGATTGGTGCAGGGGAAGGGAGGGTGATTGACAGGTGGTGATTGTTGAAGCGCCTGCCCGCGCTGTGATTGGTGCAGGGGAAGGGAGGGTGATTGACAGGTGGTGATTGAGAGAAGCGCCTGCCCGCGCTGTGATTGGTGCAGGGGAAGGGAGGGTGATTGACAGGTGGTGATTGAGAGAAGCGCCTGCCCGCGCTGTGATTGGTGCAGGGGAAGGGAGGGTGATTGACAGGTGGTGATTGAGAGAAGCGCCTGCCCGCGCTGTGATTGGTGCAGGGGAAGGGAGGGTGATTGACAGGTGACGATTGAGAGAAGTGCCTGCTCGCGCTGTGATTGGTGCAGGGGAAGGGAGGGTGATTGACAGGTGGTGATTGAGAGAAGCGCCTGCCCGCGCTGTGATTGGTGCAGGGGAAGGGAGCGTGATAGACAGGTGGTGATTGAGAGAAGCGCCTGCCCGCGCTGTGATTGGTGCAGGGGAAGGGAGGGTGATTGACAGGTGGGGATTGAGAGAAGCGCCTGCCCGCGCTGTGATTGGTGCAGAGGAAGGGAGGGTGATTGACAGGTGACGATTGAGAGAAGCGCCTGCCCGCCCTGTGATTGGTGCAGGGGGAAGGGAGGGTGATTGACAGGTGGCGATTGAGAGAAGCGCCTGCCCGCGCTGTGATTGGTGCAGGGGAAGGGAGGGTGATTGACAGGTGACGATTGAGAGAAGTGCCTGCCCGCCCTGTGATTGGTGCAGGGGAAGGGAGGGTGATTGACAGGTGGCGATTGAGAGAAGCGCCTGCCCGCGCTGTGATTGGTGCAGGGGAAGGGAGGGTGATTGACAGGTGGTGATTGAGAGAAGCGCCTGCCCGCGCTGTGATTGGTGCAGGGGAAGGGAGGGTGATTGACAGGTGGGGATTGAGAGAGGCGCCTGCCCGCGCTGTGATTGGTGCAGGGGAAGGGAGGGTGATTGACAGGTGGCGATTGAGAGAAGCGCCTGCCCGCGCTGTGATTGGTGCAGGGGAAGGGAGGGTGATTGACAGGTGGTGATTGAGAGAAGCGCCTGCCCCGCGCTGTGATTGGTGCAGGGGAAGGGAGGGTGATTGACAGCTGGCGATTGAGAGAAGCGCCTGCCCGCCCTGTGATTGGTGCAGGGGAAGGGAGGGTGATTGACAGGTGGCGATTGAGAGAAGCGCCTGCCCGCGCTGTGATTGGTGCAGAGGAAGGGAGGGTGATTGACAGGTGGTGATTGTTGAAGCGCCTGCCCGCGCTGTGATTGGTGCAGGGTGAAGGGAGGGTGATTGACAGGTGGCGATTGTTGAAGCGCCTGCCCGCGCTGTGATTGGTGCAGGGGAAGGGAGGGTGATTGACAGGTGGTGATTGAGAGAAGCGCCTGCCCGCGCTGTGATTGGTGCAGGGGAAGGGAGGGTGATTGACAGGTGGTGATTGAGAGAAGCGCCTGCCCGCGCTGTGATTGGTGCAGGGGAAGGGAGGGTGATTGACAGGTGGTGATTGAGAGAAGCGCCTGCCCGCGCTGTGATTGGTGCAGGGGAAGGGAGGGTGATTGACAGGTGGTGATTGAGAGAAGCGCCTGCCCGCGCTGTGATTGGTGCAGGGGAAGGGAGGGTGATTGACAGGTGGTGATTGAGAGAAGCGCCTGCCCGCGCTGTGATTGGTGCAGGGGAAGGGAGGGTGATTGACAGGTGGTGATTGTTGAAGCGCCTGCCTGCGCTGTGATTGGTGCAGGGGAAGGGAGGGTGATTGACAGGTGGTGATTGAGAGAAGCGCCTGCCCGCGCTGTGATTGGTGCAGGGGAAGGGAGGGTGATTGACAGGTGGTGATTGGGAGAAGCGCCTGCCCGCGCTGTGATTGGTGCAGGGGAAGGGAGGGTGATTGACAGGTGGCGATTGAGAGATGCGCCTGCCCGCGCTGTGATTGGTGCAGGGGAAGGGAGGGTGATTGACAGGTGGGGATTGAGAGAAGCGCCTGCCCGCGCTGTGATTGGTGCAGGGGAAGGGAGGGTGATTGACAGGTGGCGATTGAGAGAAGCGACTGCCCGCGCTGTGATTGGTGCAGGGGAAGGGAGGGTGATTGACAGGTGGCGATTGAGAGAAGTGCCTGCCCGCGCTCTGATTGGTGCAGGGGAAGGGAGGGTGATTGACAGGTGGCGATTGAGAGAAGTGCCTGCCCGCGCTGTGATTGGTGCAGGGGAAGGGAGGGTGATTGACAGGTGGTGATTGAGAGAAGCGCCTGCCCGCGCTGTGATTGGTGCAGGGGAAGGGAGGGTGATTGACAGGTGGCGATTGAGAGAAGCGCCTGCCCGCGCTGTGATTGGTGCAGGGGAAGGGAGGGTGATTGACAGGTGGCGATTGAGAGAAGCGCCTGCCCGCGCTGTGATTGGTGCAGGGGAAGGGAGGGTGATTGACAGGTGGCGATTGAGAGAAGCGCCTGCCCCGCGCTGTGATTGGTGCAGGGGAAGGGAGGGTGATTGACAGGTGGTGATTGAGAGAAGCGCCTGCCCCGCGCTGTGATTGGTGCAGGGGAAGGGAGGGTGATTGACAGGTGGCGATTGAGAGAAGCGCCTGCCCGCGCTGTGATTGGTGCAGAGGAAGGGAGGGTGATTGACAGGTGGTGATTGTTGAAGCGCCTGCCCGTGCTGTGATTGGTGCAGAGGAAGGGAGGGTGATTGACAGGTGGTGATTGTTGAAGCGCCTGCCCGCGCTGTGATTGGTGCAGGGGAAGGGAGGGTGATTGACAGGTGGTGATTGTTGAAGCGCCTGCCCGCGCTGTGATTGGTGCAGGGGAAGGGAGGGTGATTGACAGGTGGTGATTGAGAGAAGCGCCTGCCCGCGCTGTGATTGGTGCAGGGGAAGGGAGGGTGATTGACAGGTGGTGATTGAGAGAAGCGCCTGCCCGCGCTGTGATTGGTGCAGGGGAAGGGAGGGTGATTGACAGGTGGCGATTGAGAGAAGCGCCTGCCCGCGCTGTGATTGGTGCAGGGGAAGGGAGGGTGATTGACAGGTGACGATTGAGAGAAGCGCCTGCCCGCGCTGCGATTGGTGCAGGGGAAGGGAGGGTGATTGACAGGTGGTGATTGAGAGAAGCGCCTGCCCGCGCTGTGATTGGTGCAGGGGAAGGGAGCGTGATTGACAGGTGGTGATTGAGAGAAGCGCCTGCCCGCGCTGTGATTGGTGCAGGGGAAGGGAGGGTGATTGACAGGTGGGGATTGAGAGAAGCGCCTGCCCGCGCTGTGATTGGTGCAGAGGAAGGGAGGGTGATTGACAGGTGACGATTGAGAGAAGCGCCTGCCCGCCCTGTGATTGGTGCAGGGGGAAGGGAGGGTGATTGACAGGTGGCGATTGAGAGAAGCGCCTGCCCGCGCTGTGATTGGTGCAGGGGAAGGGAGGGTGATTGACAGGTGACGATTGAGAGAAGTGCCTGCCCGCCCTGTGATTGGTGCAGGGGAAGGGAGGGTGATTGACAGGTGGTGATTGTTGAAGCGCCTGCCCGCCCTGTGATTGGTGCAGGGGAAGGGAGGGTGATTGACAGGTGGCGATTGAGAGAAGCGCCTGCCCGCGCTGTGATTGGTGCAGGGGAAGGGAGGGTGATTGACAGGTGGTGATTGAGAGAAGCGCCTGCCCGCGCTGTGATTGGTGCAGGGGAAGGGAGGGTGATTGACAGGTGGGGATTGAGAGAAGCGCCTGCCCGCGCTGTGATTGGTGCAGGGGAAGGGAGGGTGATTGACAGGTGGCGATTGAGAGAAGCGCCTGCCCGCGCTGTGATTGGTGCAGGGGAAGGGAGGGTGATTGACAGGTGGTGATTGAGAGAAGCGCCTGCCCCGCGCTGTGATTGGTGCAGGGGAAGGGAGGGTGATTGACAGCTGGCGATTGAGAGAAGCGCCTGCCCGCCCTGTGATTGGTGCAGGGGAAGGGAGGGTGATTGACAGGTGGCGATTGAGAGAAGCGCCTGCCCGCGCTGTGATTGGTGCAGAGGAAGGGAGGGTGATTGACAGGTGGTGATTGTTGAAGCGCCTGCCCGCGCTGTGATTGGTGCAGGGTGAAGGGAGGGTGATTGACAGGTGGCGATTGTTGAAGCGCCTGCCCGCGCTGTGATTGGTGCAGGGGAAGGGAGGGTGATTGACAGGTGGTGATTGAGAGAAGCGCCTGCCCGCGCTGTGATTGGTGCAGGGGAAGGGAGGGTGATTGACAGGTGGTGATTGAGAGAAGCGCCTGCCCGCGCTGTGATTGGTGCAGGGGAAGGGAGGGTGATTGACAGGTGGTGATTGAGAGAAGCGCCTGCCCGCGCTGTGATTGGTGCAGGGGAAGGGAGGGTGATTGACAGGTGGTGATTGAGAGAAGCGCCTGCCCGCGCTGTGATTGGTGCAGGGGAAGGGAGGGTGATTGACAGGTGGTGATTGAGAGAAGCGCCTGCCCGCGCTGTGATTGGTGCAGGGGAAGGGAGGGTGATTGACAGGTGGTGATTGTTGAAGCGCCTGCCTGCGCTGTGATTGGTGCAGGGGAAGGGAGGGTGATTGACAGGTGGTGATTGAGAGAAGCGCCTGCCCGCGCTGTGATTGGAGCAGGGGAAGGGAGGGTGATTGACAGGTGGTGATTGGGAGAAGCGCCTGCCCGCGCTGTGATTGGTGCAGGGGAAGGGAGGGTGATTGACAGGTGGGGATTGAGAGAAGCGCCTGCCCGCGCTGTGATTGGTGCAGGGGAAGGGAGGGTGATTGACAGGTGGCGATTGAGAGAAGCGACTGCCCGCGCTGTGATTGGTGCAGGGGAAGGGAGGGTGATTGACAGGTGGCGATTGAGAGAAGTGCCTGCCCGCGCTCTGATTGGTGCAGGGGAAGGGAGGGTGATTGACAGGTGGCGATTGAGAGAAGTGCCTGCCCGCGCTGTGATTGGTGCAGGGGAAGGGAGGGTGATTGACAGGTGGTGATTGAGAGAAGCGCCTGCCCGCGCTGTGATTGGTGCAGGGGAAGGGAGGGTGATTGACAGGTGGTGATTGAGAGAAGCGCCTGCCCGCGCTGTGATTGGTGCAGGGGAAGGTAAGTGGGCGTGTCCGGCCCCCCGGCCCACGTGGGGGAGTCAAAGGTTGACTGCAGCGCATGCGCAGCCAGCCTCGCACCGTTGGGAAGCTTTTCAAAAAAAAATTATTTCCGAAACAAATTGAAAACACTCATTAATTCCCTCAACCTCCTCCCCTCTAAAGTGCGATTATTATTATTATTGTTTTTCCTCATTTGTGTGGGGTGTCTTTTTTTACCTTGCGGTGGCGCGCGCCGATCCAACCGACCCCTGGGCGTTGCGTGCTGGCGTCAGCGCGTAATCGGAGGGGTGTGATTGACGCGAGGCGCCCGCCAATCAGGAGCGCGGAAAACGCTGGGAGGACCGGGCGGGCTGACGGTCCTCCAACCAATGGCGGCGCGGGAGGGGGGCGGGACCTCGGTGGGCTGCGTGCGCCGCTTTCCTGATTTCATTGTCTGCAGGAGCTGTTAAAGGGAAGGGGAGGAGGGGGTGGAAAAAAACCCAGCTTGTGAGTGTTTATTCCTTTGCATTATCTTTATTGCAAGGCTATTCATCAACTGCATTCATATAAAAATAAGTGCACCTTTTCTCTTTTATCCAGAACGAAGAGCCCTGGTGCTGTGAACATTTTGGTGGGCAGCCACTTTTAAAGGGACAAAGACCAGCATTCTTCCTCCACTCTCTCTCTCGTGAGTATTTGTGGTGGGTGAGGGGGGGAGGGTGAGTCAAAGGGGACTGCGGCCCCTTTTGAACAAAAACAATTGCTTGGCCATTTAAAGGGGAATGGTGCCCCCCAGGTATTTAAAGGGGCAGTGCCTCTTTCTTTCTGTATCATGTAAGAGCAGGGAGGTTCTGCTTGAACTGTACAAAACACCAGTTAGGTCACCGCGTGCAGTTCTGGTCGTCCCCATTGCAGGAAAGATGTGACTGTGCTCCAGACGGGAGATTTTCGAGGATGTTGCCAGGACTAGAGAATTTCAGCTGCAAGGAAAGATTGAATACATAGAAACATAGAAGATAGGAGCAGGAGTAGGCCATTCGGCCCCTCGAGCCTGCTCCGCCATTCAATGAGATCATGGCTGATCATCCAAATTCAGTACTCTGTCCCTGCCTTCTCCCCATATCCCTTTAGCCTTAAGAAATATATAAGTACAGGAGTAAAGAAGTCTTACTCCAATTATATAAGGCCTTGGTGAGACCACACCTGGAGTACTGTGTACAATTTTGGTCTCCTTACCTAAGGAAGGATATACTTGCCATAGAGGGAGTGCAATGAAGGTTCACGAGATTGATTCCTGGGATGGCGGGACTGTCGTATGAGAAGAGATTGAGTAAACTAGGCCTGTATTCTCTTGAATTCAGAAGAGGGGATCTCATTGAAACTTATAAAATTCTAACAGGACTAGACAGACTAGATGCAGGAAGGATGTTCCCGATGGTGGGGGAGTCCAGAACCAGGGGTCACAGTCTAAGGATAAGGGGTAAGCCATTTAGGACAGAAATCAGGAGGAATTTCTTCACCCAGAGAGTGGTGAACCTGTGGAATTCTCTACCACAGAAGGCAGTGGAGGCCAATTCATTAAATATATTCAAGAAGGAGTTAGATATATTTCTTAAGGCTAAAGGGATCAAGGGATATGGGGAGAAGGCAGGGACAGGGTACTGAGTTTGGATGATCAGCCATGATCTCATTGAATGGCGGAGCAGGCTCGAGGGGCTGAATCTCCTGCTCCTATCTTCTATGTTTCTATGTCTTAAAGGAGGATAGCGAGGCAGAGAGGTTCAGGGAGGGAATTCCAGTGCTTATGGCCGAGGCAACAGAAGACACGGCCACTGATGGTGCAGAGATTATAATCAGGGATGCTCAAGAGGGCAGAATTGGAGGAGCGCAGATGTCTCGCGGGGGGGTGGGGGGTTTGTTTTCTTTGGAACCGAGGAGGCTGAGGGGAGACCTGATTGAGGTGTATAAAATTCTTAGGGGCCGAGATAGGAAGGACCTATTTCCCTTGACAAGAGGGGTCCACAACCAGGGGCATAGATTTAAAGTAATTGGTCGGAGCTTTAGAGGGGATTTGAGGAGAAATGTTTTCACCCAGTGGGTGGTGGGGGTCTGGAACTCACTGCCTGACAGGGTGGTAGAGGCAGAAACTCTCATCACATTTTAGAAGTACTTGGATGTGCACTTGAATTGCCGTAACCTACAAGGCCACGGACCAAGTGCTGGAAAGTGGGATTAGTGTGGATAGCACTTAATCGGCTGGCACGGACAAGATGGGCCGAATGGCCTCCTTCTGTGCCGTAATTTTTCTGTGATTCTATCGCGGGGGGCGGGTGGTTGTGAGGCTGAAGGGAATAACTAAGATAGGGAGGGGCGAGGCCATGGAGGGATTTGAAAACAAGGATGAGAATTTTGAAATCGAAGCATTGCTTAACCGGGAGCCAATGTAGGTCAGCGAGCACAGGGGTGATGGGTGAACGGGACTTGGCGTTGAATTACGACACAGGTAGTTTTGGATGACCTCAAGTTTACGTGGGGTAGAATGTGGGAGGCCAGCCAGGAGTGCGTTGGAATAGTCGAGTCTAGAGGTAACAAAGGCCCGGGTGAGGGTTTCAGCAGCGGATGAGCTGAGGCAAGGGCGGAGACGGGCCATGTTACGGAGGTGGAAGTAGGCGGTCTTTGTTATGCTGCGGATATGTGTTCGGAAGCTCATTTCAGGGTCAGATATGACACCGAGGTTGTGAACAGTCTGGTTCAGCCTCAGACAGTTGCCAGGGAGAGGGATGGAGTCAGTGGCTAGGGAACAGAGTTTGTGGCAGGGACTGAAAACAATTGCTTCAGTCTTCCCAATATTTAATTGGAGAAAATTTCTGCTCACCCAGAACCAGATTAGAGATCATGGAGGGGTCGTGAGAAGTGGTGGTGAGGTAGAGCTGGGTGTCGTCAGCGTACATGTGGAAACTGACGCTGTGTTTTCAGATGATGTTACCAAGGGGCAGCATTTAGATGAGAAATAGGAGGGGCTCAAGGATAGATCCTTGGGGGACACCAGAGGTAACGATGCGGGAGCGGGAAGAGAAGCTGTTGCAGGTGATTCTGTGGCTACGATTGGATAGATAAGAATGGAACCAGGCGAGTGCAGTCCCACCCAGCTGCATGATGGTGGAGAGGTGTTGGAGAAGGATGGAGTGGTCAACCGTGTCAAAGGCTGCAGACAAGTCAGGAAGGACGAGGAGAGATAGTTTACCTTTGTCACAGTCACAAAGGATGTCATTTGATGAGACTTTGATGAGACTTGATTTTACTTCAGGGCCAAGTTAGTGAGGTGGATTGGGCTGTTTCTGGCCCGCTGGTTATTGTGGGCACAGCTGGACACCAGTGGGACCGGCTCTGCCCTGTTTGTTCTTTGAGGCAAAATAAGCCAAAAAAAATTCCTGCTTCCCCCCTTACCCTTTCTACACTCCTTTTACAGGGTATTAGAAGTGGAGCATTTACAGACAGGAAGCTCAGACCAAACATCATGTCAAGATCTGACAGAGTTACGCGATTCCTCAGGACCTGATTCAGTCGCTCCTCCAATCTGCTGGCGCCCCCGTGAGTTCACACTGGGGAGAGAACTTTTAAATGTTCTGAAAGAGCTTCAAAATCTACAAATACCTGAAGCGACACCAGTGGCCACACACTGGGGGGAAACCCAGGCCCAGTGTGTGGGAAGGGATTCACTCAGCCATCCGCTCCGATGATACACCAGCAAGTTCACACTAGGGAGGGACCTTTAACCCGCTCCGTGTCTGGGCAGGGATTAATTGCACCCTCCATGCTGCTGAGACACCAGCTTGTCCACACCGATGAGAGACCGTTGACCTGCTCCATGTTTTTGAAGCGATTCTCTCATTCTGCCACCCTACTGAGACACCAGCTTGTTCATAGTGATGAGAGACCGATTTAAATGT
Organism: Somniosus microcephalus; assembly: GCF_052327205.1. NCBI lineage: Eukaryota > Metazoa > Chordata > Chondrichthyes > Squaliformes > Somniosidae > Somniosus > Somniosus microcephalus. The sequence continues at coordinate 1,731,339 of NC_141019.1, forward strand.
TCTGACTGTGGGAAGAGATTTAAAAGGTCCCAGGATCTGAAGAGACACCAGCTGGAGAGAGCAGGAGAGATTCTGTTCACCTGCTCCGTGTGTGGGAAGAGATTCACTCGGTCCTCGAGTCTGCTGGCACACCAGCAAGTTCACACTGGGGAGAGGCCAGTGAAACATTCCGACTGGGAAAAGCTTTCAAATGTCCCAGGAGCTGAAGGGACACCAGCTGGAGAGAGCAGGAAAGAGACCGTTCACCTGCTCCGTGTGTGGGAAGGGATTCACTCAGTCATCCAACCTGTTGAGACACCAGCAAGTTCACACTGATGAGAGACCATTTAAATGTTCTGACTGTGGGAAAGGCTTTAAAACCTCTGGGAGTCTGAAGGGACACCAGCGATTTCACACTGATGAGAGACCGTTTACATGCTCTGACTGTGGGACGAGCTTTAAATGCTCCAGGGATCTGAAGGAACACCAGCTTGTTCACACTGATAAGAGACCATTTACATGTTCTGTCTGTGGCAAGAGCTTTAAAAGCTCTGGGAATCTGAAGGGACACCAGCGATTTCACACTGGGGAGAGGCCGTTCACCTGCTCCGTGTGTGGGAAGGGATTCGCTCGGTCATCCCACCTACTGAGACACCAGCGAGTTCACACTGGGGAGAGGCCACTGAAACATTCCGACTGTGGGACAAGCTTTCAAAGGTCCCAGGAGCTGAAGGGACACCAGCTGGAGAGAGCAGGAAAGAGGCCATTCACCTGCTCCGTGTGTGGGAAGAGATTCAATTGGTCTTCGCATCTTCTGACACACCAGCGAGTTCACACCGGGGAGAGGCCGTTCACCTGCTCCGTGTGTGGGAGCGGATTCACTCGGTCATCAAGCCTGGTGAGACACCAGCGAGTTCACACCGAGGAGAGGCCGTTCACCTGCTCTGTGTGTGGGAGGGGATTCACTCGGTCATCAAGCCTGGTGAGTCACCAGCGAATTCACAGTGCGGAGAGGCCGTTCACCTGCTCCGTGTGTGGGAAGGGATTCACTCAGTCATCAAGCCTGGTGAGACACCAGGGATATCACACTGATGAGAGACCGTTTACATGCTCTGACTGTGGGAAGAGCTTTAAATGCTCCAGGGATCTGAAGGAACACCAGCTTGTTCACACTGATAAGAGACCGTTTACATGTTCTGTCTGTGGGAAGAGCTTTAAAAGCTCTGGGAATCTGAAGGGACACCAGCGATTTCACACTGGGGAGAGGCCGTTCACCTGCTCCGTGTGTGGGAAGGGATTCACTCAGTCTGCCCACCTGGTGACACACAAGCAATTTCACACAGATGAGAGACCATTTAAATGTTCTGACTGTGGGAAGAGCTTTAAAAGCGCTGGGAATCTGAAGGGACACCAGCGAGTTCACTCCGATCAGAGACCATTTACATGTTCTGACTGTAGTAAGAGCTTTAAAAGCTCCGGGAATCTGAAGGGACACCAGCGAGTTCACGCTGTTCTGTAGCGCAGGGCCCTGGGGTGACATGAACATGGAATGGATGAATGTTTTATAAATTCTTGTACTCCTGTTTAATCTTTAAGACTGTTGTGCTGATGATTCCCTTCGATTGACTGTTCATGGTGTTACATAGAATGTACAACACAGAAACAGGCCATTCGGCCCAACTGGTCCATGCCGGTGTTTATGCTCTACACCCACCCTACTTCAATTGACCCTATCAACATCTCCTCCCATTCCTTTCTCCCTCATGTGGCTTCCCCATAAATCCATCAATGCCGTTCACCTCAACAACTCTTTGTGGTAGCGAGTTCCCCATTCTACCACTCTCTGGGTAAAGATATTTCTCCTGAATTCACTACTGGATTTATTAGTGCCTTTTATATTTATGGCCCCGTAATTATGATGAGATTTTGTTAAGCTGACCAGTATGTTGTTGTACTTTGTCTTTTTCTGATGAATGAAACATTACTGAGCCCCTGTACCCATGTTATGGGATGAAGTGCCAGACAAGTGAAGGAACAACGTCTGGGTGTGAATCTAATAATAACCTCACGGACCGTATAGGTGTGATAACCAGACGGGCTTGTGGTTATAGTCTGGTCACAGATGGACTAAATTCCCTGAATTAGCAGGAGTTCAGGAGGCGGTCAACAGCCGGGTCCAAACAATTCCATTTCCTGAGCGGTAACCTGCTCCGTGTGTGGGAAGGGATTCGCTCTGTCCTCCAACCTGGTGAGACACCAGCGAGTTCACACTGGAGAGCGGCCATTCACCTGCTCCGTGTGTAGGAAGGAATTCACTTGGTTATCCAATCTTGTGTGAAGAAAAAGCCACTTAAGCCGTTGTCATTTGGAACAGACTCGAGAAGGTCGCGCGTGAATCCACTGTACTTCTATTCTCCAGATTGAGGGAATTATCACCCGATCTGTGTTATGCAGCGCTCTTAATAAAGTCTGGAGAGACAATTTGTGTTCTTGTGAGCTTGATTATCTGGTATCTGAAACCCTGGGACTCCCAATCATTAGAGTCAACCTCAGTGTGTGGAAAGGGATTCCCTGGTGTATCCCACCCGCTGACACACCAGAGTGTCCACAGTGTGACTGCGGTGGGTCGATTCCACTCATTTCCTGTAAACCTGTTGTTAAAAACCTGAGCCAGTGTGTTGTGAGCCAAAGAGCCTTCTGTCCAATGCGGGGAATAAAAGCCCACAGCCTCCCCTGGCCCCAGGCCCTGAACAAGGGACTGGAGAAACTCGCTGACCTGCGGATCAGACAAACACTACAAACAGCAAGGGACCCAACACCGAGCCCTGCAGTACACCACTGGACACAGGCTTCCAGACACAAAAACAACCTTCGACCATCACCCTCTGCCTCCTGCCACTAAGCCAATTTTGGATCCAATGTGCCAAATTGCCCTGGATCCCATGGGTTCTTACCTTTTTGACCAATCTCCCATGCGGGACTTTGTTAGAAGCCTCACTGAAGTCCATGTAGACCACATCAACTGCACTACCCTCATCCACACACCTAGTCACCCCCTCAGAAAATTCAATCAAATTGGTCAGACATGATCTCCCCCTGACAAAGCCATGCTGACTATCCCTGATTAATCCCTGCCTCTCCAAGTGTAGACTAATTCTGTCCCTCAGACTTTTTTTCAATAATTTCCCTACCACTGATGTTAGGCTCCCTGGCCTGTAATTCCCTGGTTTATCCCTACTACCCTTCTTGAACAATGGTACTTCGTTAGCTGTTCTCCAGTCCTCTGGCACATCCCCTGTGGCCAGAGAGGTTCTGAAAATTTGCGTCAGAGCCCCTTGCCTCACACAGCAGCCTGGGATACATCTCGTTAGGGCCTGGGGATTTATCCACTTTTAAGCCCACTAAAACCGCTAGTACCTCCTCCCTCTCAATACTAATTTGTTCAAGTATATCACCATCCCCCTGCCTGATTTCTATGCCTACATCGTCCTTCTCCATAGTGAACACAGATGCAAAATATTCATTTAAAACCTCACCTACATCTTCTGACTCTACACACAGATTGCCACTTTGGTCCCGAATGGGCCCTACTCTTTCCCTGGTTATCCTCTTGCCCTTAATATACTAATAAAACATCTTAGGATTTTCCTTTATTTTGCCCGCCATTGTTTTTTCATGCCCCCTCTTCGCTCTCATAGAAACATAGAAGATAGGAGCAGGAGTAGGCCATTCGGCCCCTCGAGCCTGTTCCGCCATTCAATGAGATCATGGCTGATCATCCAAACTCAGTACCTGTCCCTGCCTTCTCCCCATATCCCTTGATCCCTTTCGCCTTAAGAAATATATCTAACTCCTTCTTGAATATATTTAATGAATTGGCCTCAACCGCCTTCTGTGGTAGAGAATTCCACAGGTTCACCACTCTCTGGGTGAAGAAATTCCTCCCCATCTCAGTCCTAAATGGCTTACCCCTTATCCTTAGACTGTGAATCCTGGTTCTGGACTCCGCTGCCATCGGGAACATCCTTCCTGCATCTAGTCTGTCCAGTCCTGTTAGAATTTTATAAGTTTTAATGAGATCCCCTCTCATTCTTCTAAACTCTAGCGAATATAAGCCTAATCGACCCAATCTCTCCTCATACGTCATTCCTGCCATCCCAGGCATCAGTCTGGTGAATCTTCGCTGCACTCCCTCCATGGCAAGAACGTCCTTCCTCAGTTAAGGCGACCAAAACTGCACACAATACTCAAGGTGTGGTCTCACCAAGGCCCTGTACAACTGGAGCAAGACATCCTTGTTCCTGTACTCGAACCCTCTCGCTACGAAGGCCAACATACCATTTGCCTTCTTAACCGCCTGCTGCACCTGCATGCTTACCTTCAGCAACTGGTGCACAAGGACACCCAGGTCTCGTTGCACTTCCCCTTCTCCCAATCTATTGCCATTCAGATAATAATCTGCCTTCCTGTTTTTGCCACCAAAGTGGATAACCGCATTTATCCACATTATACAGCATCTGCCATGCTTCTGCCCAATCACCCAACCTGTCCAAATCATACTGGAGTTTCTCGGCATCCTCCTCACAGCATACATGCCAACCCAGCTTTGTGTCATCTGCAAACTTGGAGATATTACATCTAGTTCCCTCGTCTAGATCATTAATATATATTGTGAATAGCTGGGGTCCAAGGACCAATCCCTGCGGAACCCCACTAGTCACTGCCTGCCACTCGGAAAAAGTGCCGTTTATTCCAACTCTTTGCTTCCTGTCTGCCAACCAGTTCTCTATCCAAGTCAGTACCTTGCTCCCAATCCGATGTGCCTTAACTTTACACGCTAATCACTTATGCGGGACCTTATCGAAAGTCTTCTGAAAGTCCAAATACACCACATTCACTGGTTCTCCCTTATCTATTCTACCAGTTACATCCTCAAAAAATTCCAGTGGATTAGTCAAACACGATTTACCTTTTGTAAATCCATGTTGACTTTGTCAAAGCCAGCATTTATTGCCCAGCCCCTGCTTAAAAACCTGTTCCATCTCCAGCTTTTTCCAGTTGTGACGAAGGGTCATCGACCTGAAAGGTTGACTCTGTTTCTCGCTCCACAGATGCTGCCGGACCTGCTGAGTACATCCAGCGTTTTCTGTCTTCTGCAGGGAGCTGGACTGGGGCACGTGATCAACTCCACGGCGGTGACTGACGGGAGCTCCGACCAATAGGGAGAGAGCGGGCGAAGCTCGGACTGAGGTGAGTGCGGGTCCTCCAACCAATCGGGGTGTCCGAGGGGCGGGACTTCTGCCGCCTGCTTCTCCCGCTGCTGAGACAAGTAGAATGCAGCAGAGGGCGCTCTTCTGGTTGGGTGTTTAAACAAATGGACTATAACTTAATAAAACTTTAAAAGAAGCTTAACAAATTAAATTAAATTCACCCCGGCCAGGGTGACAATGCACTCCAGTCCCCGCGGTGCCCACCGGTCTCAGAAGGCCTCAAGTGTGCCGGCGGACACCTCGTGCTCCATCTCCAGGGCCACCCTGACGTGAACATAGCCACGGAAGAGAGGCAGACAATCGGGCCAAACGACCCCCTCGACTGCCCGCTGCCCGGACCTGCTAATGGCCACTTTGGCCAGGCCCAGGAGCAGTTACACGAGGAGGTCCTCCGATCTGCCCTCTCCTCTCCGCACCGGGTGACCGAAGATCAGGAGCGCGGGACTGAAGTGCATCCAAAAATCGAGGAGCAGCCCCTTTGAATACTGAAAGAGGGGCTGCAACCTCTCACATTCCATGTATACGTGGAACACGGACTCCTCCAGGCCGCAGAAAAGGCAGGCGGCCTGGGAGTCCGTGAAGCTCCTTAAAACCATATTGCATGGCACTGCTCCATGCAACATCCTCCAGGCCAATCCCTAATAGAACAAGGGAGGACTCCCGTGTAGAGAGCCCTCCATTGGGGACCTCCGCCACTGCCGGACAGCAAGATGGCACGCCAAGGCGTGTTTGGACGGCAGACGAAGATGGCAAAGTGGAAAGTGTGCAGGGGAAGGGAGGGTGATTGACAGGTGGCGATTGTTGAAGCGCCTGCCCGCGCTGTGATTGGTGCAGGGGAAGGGAGGGTGATTGACAGGTGGCGATTGTTGAAGCGCCTGCCCGCGCTGTGATTGGTGCAGGGGAAGGGAGGGTGATTGACAGGTGGCGATTGTTGAAGCGCCTGCCCGCGCTGTGATTGGTGCAGGGGAAGGGAGGGTGATTGACAGGTGGGGATTGAGAGAAGCGCCTGCCCGCGCTGTGATTGGTGCAGGGGAAGGGAGGGTGATTGATAGGTGGCGATTGTTGAAGCGCCTGCCCGCGCTGTGATTGGTGCAGGGGAAGGGAGGGTGATTGACAGGTGGGGATTGAGATAAGCGCCTGCCCGCGCTGTGATTGGTGCAGGGGAAGGGAGGGTGATTGACAGGTGGGGATTGAGAGAAGCGCCTGCCCGCGCTGTGATTGGTGCAGGGGAAGGGAGGGTGATTGACAGGTGGTGATTGCTGAAGCGCCTGCCCGCGCTGTGATTGGTGCAGGGGAAGGGAGGGTGATTGACAGGTGGCGATTGTTGAGGCGCCTGCCCGCGCTGTGATTGGTGCAGGGGGAGGGTGATTGACAGGTGGCGATTGAGAGAAGCGCCTGCCCGCGCTGTGATTGGTGCAGGGGAAGGGAGGGTGATTGACAGGTGGAGATTGTTGAAGCGCCTGCCCGCGCTGTGATTGGTGCAGGGGAAGGGAGGGTGATTGACAGGTGGGGATTGAGAGAAGCGCCTGCCTGCGCTGTGATTGGTGCAGGGGAAGGGAGGGTGATTGACAGGTGACGAGTGAGAGAAGCGCCTGCCCGCGCTGTGATTGGTGCAGGGGAAGGGAGGGTGATTGACAAGTGGCGATTGTTGAAGCGCCTGCCCGCGCTGTGATTGGTGCAGGGGAAGGGAGGGTGATTGACAAGTGGCGATTGTTGAAGCGCCTGCCCGCGCTGTGATTGGTGCAGGGGAAGGGAGGGTGATTGACAGGTGGTGATTGAGAGAAGCGCCTGCCCGCGCTGTGATTGGTGCAGGGGAAGGGAGGGTGATTGACAGGTGACGATTGAGAGAAGCGCCTGCCCGCGCTGTGATTGGTGCAGGGGAAGGGAGGGTGATTGACAGGTGGGGATTGAGAGAAGCGCCTGCCCGCGCTGTGATTGGTGCAGAGGAAGGGAGGGTGATTGACAGGTGACGATTGAGAGAAGCGCCTGCCCGCGCTGTGATTGGTGCAGGGGAAGGGAGGGTGATTGACAGGTGGCGATTGAGAGAAGCGCCTGCCCGCGCTGTGATTGGTGCAGGGGAAGGGAGGGTGATTGACAGGTGGCGATTGAGAGAAGCGCCTGCCCGCGCTGTGATTGGTGCAGGGGAAGGGAGGGTGATTGACAGGTGGTGATTGAGAGAAGCGCCTGCCCCGCGCTGTGATTGGTGCAGGGGAAGGGAGGGTGATTGACAGCTGGCGATTGAGAGAAGCGCCTGCCCGCCCTGTGATTGGTGCAGGGGAAGGGAGGGTGATTGACAGGTGGTGATTGAGAGTAGCGCCTGCCTGCGCTGTGATTGGTGCAGGGGAAGGGAGGGTGATTGACAGGTGGTGATTGTTGAGGCGCCTGCCCGCGCTGTGATTGGTGCAGGGGGAGGGTGATTGACAGGTGGCGATTGAGAGAAGCGCCTGCCCGCGCTGTGATTGGTGCAGGGGAAGGGAGGGTGATTGACAGGTGGTGATTGTTGAAGCGCCTGCCCGCGCTGTGATTGGTGCAGGGGAAGGGAGGGTGATTGACAGGTGGGGATTGAGCGAAGCGCCTGCCCGCGCTGTGATTGGTGCAGGGGAAGGGAGGGTGATTGACAGGTGGCGATTGTTGAAGCGCCTGCCCGCGCTGTGATTGGTGCAGGGGAAGGGAGGGTGATTGACAGGTGGTGATTGAGAGAAGCGCCTGCCCGCGCTGTGATTGGTGCAGGGGAAGGGAGGGTGATTGACAGGTGACGATTGAGAGAAGCGCCTGCCCGCGCTGTGATTGGTGCAGGGGAAGGGAGGGTGATTGACAGGTGACGATTGAGAGAAGTGCCTGCCCGCCCTGTGATTGGTGCAGGGGAAGGGAGGGTGATTGACAGGTGGTGATTGTTGAAGCGCCTGCCCGCGCTGTGATTGGTGCAGGGGAAGGGAGGGTGATTGACAGGTGGGGATTGAGAGAAGCGCCTGCCCGCGCTGTGATTGGTGCAGGGGAAGGGAGGGTGATTGACAGGTGACGAGTGAGAGAAGCGCCTGCCCGCGCTGTGATTGGTGCAGGGGAAGGGAGGGTGATTGACAAGTGGCGATTGTTGAAGCGCCTGCCCGCGCTGTGATTGGTGCAGGGGAAGGGAGGGTGATTGACAAGTGGCGATTGTTGAAGCGCCTGCCCGCGCTGTGATTGGTGCAGGGGAAGGGAGGGTGATTGACAGGTGGTGATTGAGAGAAGCGCCTTCCCGCGCTGTGATTGGTGCAGGGGAAGGGAGGGTGATTGACAGGTGGTGATTGAGAGAAGCACCTGCCCGCGCTGTGATTGGTGCAGGGGGAAGGGAGGGTGATTGACAGGTGGTGATTGAGAGAAGCGCCTGCCCACGCTGTGATTGGTGCAGGGGAAGGGAGGGTGATTGACAGGTGGCGATTGTTGAAGCGCCTGCCCGCGCTGTGATTGGTGCAGGGGAAGGGAGGGTGATTGACAGGTGGCGATTGTTGAAGCGCCTGCCCGCGCTGTGATTGGTGCAGGGGAAGGGAGGGTGATTGACAGGTGGCGATTGTTGAGGCGCCTGCCCGCGCTGTGATTGGTGCAGGGGAAGGGAGGGTGATTGACAGGTGGGGATTGAGAGAAGCGCCTGCCCGCGCTGTGATTGGTGCAGGGGAAGGGAGGGTGATTGATAGGTGGCGATTGTTGAAGCGCCTGCCCGCGCTGTGATTGGTGCAGGGGAAGGGAGGGTGATTGACAGGTGGGGATTGAGAGAAGCGCCTGCCCGCGCTGTGATTGGTGCAGGGGAATGGAGGGTGATTGACAGGTGGTGATTGTTGAAGCGCCTGCCCGCGCTGTGATTGGTGCAGGGGAAGGGAGGGTGATTGACAGGTGGGGATTGAGAGAAGCGCCTGCCCGCGCTGTGATTGGTGCAGGGGAAGGGAGGGTGATTGACAGGTGGCGATTGAGAGAAGCGCCTGCCCGCGCTGTGATTGGTGCAGGGGAAGGGAGGGTGATTGACAGGTGGCGATTGAGAGAAGCGCCTGCCCGCGCTGTGATTGGTGCAGGGGAAGGGAGGGTGATTGACAGGTGGTGATTGAGAGAAGCGCCTGCCCGCGCTGTGATTGGTGCAGGGGAAGGGAGGGTGATTGACAGGTGACGATTGAGAGAAGTGCCTGCCCGCGCTGTGATTGGTGCAGGGGAAGGGAGGGTGATTGACAGGTGACGATTGAGAGAAGCGCCTGCCCGCGCTGTGATTGGTGCAGGGGAAGGGAGGGTGATTGACAGGTGACGACTGAGAGAAGCGCCTGCCCGCGCTGTGATTGGTGCAGGGGAAGGGAGGGTGATTGACAGGTGACGACTGAGAGAAGCGCCTGCCCGCGCTGTGATTGGTGCAGGGGAAGGGAGGGTGATTGACAGGTGGCGATTGATAGAAGCGCCTGCCCGCGCTGTAATTGGTGCAGGGGGAAGGGAGGGTGATTGACAGGTGGCGATTGAGAGAAGCGACTGCCCGCGCTGTGATTGGTGCAGGGGAAGGGAGGGTGATTGACAGGTGGTGCTGGAGAGAAGCGCCTGCCCGCGCTGTGATTGGTGCAGGGGAAGGGAGGGTGATTGACAGGTGGCGATTGAGAGAAGTGCCTGCCCGCGCTGTGATTGGTGCAGGGGAAGGGAGGGTGATTGACAGGTGGTGATTGAGAGAAGCGCCTGCCCGCGCTGTGATTGGTGCAGGGGAAGGGAGGGTGATTGACAGGTGGGGATTGAGAGAAGCGCCTGCCCGCACTGTGATTGGTGCAGGGGAAGGGAGGGTGATTGACAGGTGGTGATTGAGAGAAGCGCCTGCCCGCGCTGTGATTGGTGCAGGGGAAGGGAGGGTGATTGACAGGTGGTGATTGTTGAAGCGCTTGCCCGCGCTGTGATTGGTGCAGGGTGAAGGGAGGGTGATTGACAGGTGGCGATTGTTGAAGCGCCTGCCCGCCCTGTGATTGGTGCAGGGGAAGGGAGGGTGATTGACAGGTGGTGATTGAGAGAAGCGCCTGCCCGTGCTGTGATTGGTGCAGAGGAAGGGAGCGTGATTGACAGGTGGTGATTGTTGAAGCGCTTGCCCGCGCTGTGATTGGTGCAGGGTGAAGGGAGGGTGATTGACAGGTGGCGATTGTTGAAGCGCCTGCCCACGCTGTGATTGGTGCAGGGGAAGGGAGGGTGATTGACAGGTGGTGATTGAGAGAAGCGCCTGCCCGCGCTGTGATTGGTGCAGGGGAAGGGAGGGTGATTGACAGGTGACGATTGAGAGAAGTGCCTGCCCGCGCTGTGATTGGTGCAGGGGAAGGGAGGGTGATTGACAGGTGGTGATTGAGAGAAGCGCCTGCCCACGCTGTGATTGGTGCAGGGGAAGGGAGGGTGATTGACAGGTGGCGATTGTTGAAGCGCCTACCCGCGCTGTGATTGGTGCAGGGGAAGGGAGGGTGATTGACAGGTGGTGATTGAGAGAAGCGCCTGCCCGCGCTGTGATTGGTGCAGGGGAAGGGAGGGTGATTGACAGGTGGTGATTGAGAGAAGCGCCTGCCCGCGCTGTGATTGGTGCAGGGGAAGGGAGGGTGATTGACAGGTGGTGATTGAGAGAAGCGCCTGCCCGCGCTGTGATTGGTGCAGGGGAAGGGAGGGTGATTGACAGGTGGTGATTGAGAGAAGCGCCTGCCCGCGCTGTGATTGGTGCAGGGGAAGGGAGGGTGATTGACAGGTGGTGATTGAGAGAAGCGCCTGCCCGCGCTGTGATTGGTGCAGGGGAAGGGAGGGTGATTGACAGGTGGTGATTGAGAGAAGCGCCTGCCCGCGCTGTGATTGGTGCAGGGGAAGGGAGGGTGATTGACAGGTGGTGATTGTTGAGGCGCCTGCCCGCGCTGTGATTGGTGCAGGGGAAGGGAGGGTGATTGACAGGTGGTGATTGTTGAAGCGCCTGCCCGCGCTGTGATTGGTGCAGGGGAAGGGAGGGTGATTGACAGGTGGTGATTGTTGAGGCGCCTGCCCGCGCTGTGATTGGTGCAGGGGGAGGGTGATTGACAGGTGGCGATTGAGAGAAGCGCCTGCCTGCGCTGTGATTGGTGCAGGGGAAGGGAGGGTGATTGACAGGTGGCGATTGTTGAAGCGCCTGCCCGCGCTGTGATTGGTGCAGGGGAAGGGAGGGTGATTGACAGGTGGTGATTGAGAGAAGTGCCTGCCCGCGCTGTGATTGGTGCAGGGGAAGGGAGGGTGATTGACAGGTGGGGATTGAGCGAAGCGCCTGCCCGCGCTGTGATTGGTGTAGGGGAAGGGAGGGTGATTGACAGGTGGTGATTGTTGAAGCGCCTGCCCGCGCTGTGATTGGTGCAGGGGAAGGGAGGGTGATTGACAGGTGGGGATTGAGAGAAGCGCCTGCCCGCGCTGTGATTGGTGCAGGGGAAGGGAGGGTGATTGACAGGTGGTGATTGAGAGAAGCGCCTGCCCGTGCTGTGATTGGTGCAGGGGAAGGGAGGGTGATTGACAGGTGGGGATTGAGAGAAGCGCCTGCCCGCGCTGTGATTGGTGCAGGGGAAGGGAGGGTGATTGACAGGTGGCGATTGAGAGAAGCGCCTGCCCGCGCTGTGATTGGTGCAGGGGAAGGGAGGGTGATTGACAGGTGGGGATTGAGAGAAGCGCCTGCCGGCGCTGTGATTGGTGCAGGGGAAGGGAGGGTGATTGACAGGTGGGGATTGAGAGAAGCGCCTGCCCGCGCTGTGATTGGTGCAGGGGAAGGGAGGGTGATTGACAGGTGGCGATTGAGAGAAGCGCCTGCCCGCGCTGTGATTGGTGCAGGGGAAGGGAGGGTGATTGACAGGTGGCGATTGAGAGAAGCGCCTGCCCGCGCTGTGATTGGTGCAGGGGAAGGGAGGGTGATTGACAGGTGGTGATTGTTGAAGCGCCTGCCCGCGCTGTGATTGGTGCAGGGGAAGGGAGGGTGATTGACAGGTGGTGATTGAGAGAAGCGCCTGCCCGCGCTGTGATTGGTGCAGGGGAAGGGAGGATGATTGACAGGTGGTGACTGAGAGAAGCGCCTGCCCGCGCTGTGATTGGTGCAGGGGAAGGGAGGGTGATTGACAGGTGACGATTGAGAGAAGTGCCTGCTCGCGCTGTGATTGGTGCAGGGGAAGGGAGGGTGATTGACAGGTGACGATTGAGAGAAGTGCCTGCCCGCGCTGTGATTGGTGCAGGGGAAGGGAGGGTGATTGACAGGTGGCGATTGAGAGAAGCGCCTGCCCGCGCTGTGATTGGTGCAGGGGAAGGGAGGGTGATTGACAGGTGGCGATTGAGAGAAGCGCCTGCCCGCGCTGTGATTGGTGCAGGGGAAGGGAGGGTGATTGACAGGTGGTGATTGTTGAAGCGCCTGCCCGCGCTGTGATTGGTGCAGGGGGAAGGGAGGGTGATTGACAGGTGGCGATTGTTGAAGCGCCTGCCCGCGCTGTGATTGGTGCAGGGGAAGGGAGGGTGATTGACAGGTGGGGATTGAGAGAAGCGCCTGCCCACGCTGTGATTGGTGCAGGGGAAGGGAGGGTGATTGACAGGTGGTGATTGAGAGAAGCGCCTGCCCGCGCTGTGATTGGTGCAGGGGAAGGGCGGGTGATTGACAGGTGGTGATTGTTGAAGTGCCTGCCCACGCTGTGATTGGTGCAGGGGAAGGGAGGGTGATTTACAGGTGGGGATTGAGGGAAGCGCCTGCCCGCGCTGTGATTGGTGCAGGGGAAGGGAGGGTGATTGACAGGTGGCGATTGAGAGAAGCGCCTGCCCGCGCTGTGATTGGTGCAGGGGAAGGGAGGGTGATTCACAGGTGACGATTGAGAGAAGCGCCTGCCCGCGCTGTGATTGGTGCAGGGGAAGGGAGGGTGATTGACAGGTGGCGATTGAGAGAAGCGCCTGCCCGCGCTGTGATTGGTGCAGGGGAAGGGAGGGTGATTGACAGGTGGGGATTGAGAGAAGCACCTGCCCGCGCTGTGATTGGTGCAGGGGGAAGGGAGGGTGATTGACAGGTGGTGATTGAGAGAAGCGCCTGCCCGCGCTGTGATTGGTGCAGGGGAAGGGAGGGTGATTGACAGGTGGCGATTGAGAGAAGTGCCTGCCCGCGCTGTGATTGGTGCAGGGGAAGGGAGGGTGATTGACAGCTGGTGATTGTTGAAGCGCCTGCCCGCGCTGTGATTGGTGCAGGGGAAGGGAGGGTGATTGACAGGTGGCGATTGTTGAAGCGCCTGCCCGCGCTGTGATTGGTGCAGGGGAAGGGAGGGTGATTGACAGGTGGCGATTGTTGAAGCGCCTGCCCGCGCTGTGATTGGTGCAGGGGAAGGGAGGGTGATTGACAGGTGGCGATTGTTGAAGCGCCTGCCCGCGCTGTGATTGGTGCAGGGGAAGGAAGGGTGATTGACAGCTGGCGATTGAGAGAAGCGCCTGCCCGCCCTGTGATTGGTGCAGGGGAAGGGAGGGTGATTGACAGGTGGCGATTGAGAGAAGCGCCTGCCCGCGCTGTGATTGGTGCAGAGGAAGGGAGGGTGATTGACAGGTGGTGATTGTTGAAGCGCCTGCCCGCGCTGTGATTGGTGCAGGGTGAAGGGAGGGTGATTGACAGGTGGCGATTGTTGAAGCGCCTGCCCGCGCTGTGATTGGTGCAGGGGAAGGGAGGGTGATTGACAGGTGGTGATTGAGAGAAGCGCCTGCCCGCGCTGTGATTGGTGCAGGGGAAGGGAGGGTGATTGACAGGTGGTGATTGAGAGAAGCGCCTGCCCGCGCTGTGATTGGTGCAGGGGAAGGGAGGGTGATTGACAGGTGGTGATTGAGAGAAGCGCCTGCCCGCGCTGTGATTGGTGCAGGGGAAGGGAGGGTGATTGACAGGTGGTGATTGAGAGAAGCGCCTGCCCGCGCTGTGATTGGTGCAGGGGAAGGGAGGGTGATTGACAGGTGGTGATTGAGAGAAGCGCCTGCCCGCGCTGTGATTGGTGCAGGGGAAGGGAGGGTGATTGACAGGTGGTGATTGTTGAAGCGCCTGCCTGCGCTGTGATTGGTGCAGGGGAAGGGAGGGTGATTGACAGGTGGTGATTGAGAGAAGCGCCTGCCCGCGCTGTGATTGGTGCAGGGGAAGGGAGGGTGATTGACAGGTGGTGATTGGGAGAAGCGCCTGCCCGCGCTGTGATTGGTGCAGGGGAAGGGAGGGTGATTGACAGGTGGCGATTGAGAGATGCGCCTGCCCGCGCTGTGATTGGTGCAGGGGAAGGGAGGGTGATTGACAGGTGGGGATTGAGAGAAGCGCCTGCCCGCGCTGTGATTGGTGCAGGGGAAGGGAGGGTGATTGACAGGTGGCGATTGAGAGAAGCGACTGCCCGCGCTGTGATTGGTGCAGGGGAAGGGAGGGTGATTGACAGGTGGCGATTGAGAGAAGTGCCTGCCCGCGCTCTGATTGGTGCAGGGGAAGGGAGGGTGATTGACAGGTGGCGATTGAGAGAAGTGCCTGCCCGCGCTGTGATTGGTGCAGGGGAAGGGAGGGTGATTGACAGGTGGTGATTGTTGAGGAGCCTGCCCGCGCTGTGATTGGTGCAGGGGGAGGGTGATTGACAGGTGGCGATTGAGAGAAGCGCCTGCCCGCGCTGTGATTGGTGCAGGGGAAGGGAGGGTGATTGACAGGTGGTGATTGTTGAAGCGCCTGCCCGCGCTGTGATTGGTGCAGGGGAAGGGAGGGTGATTGACAGGTGGCGATTGATAGACGCGCCTGCTCGCGCTGTGATTGGTGCAGGGGAAGGGAGGGTGATTGACAGGTGGTGATTGAGAGAAGCGCCTGCCCGCGCTGTGATTGGTGCAGGGTGAAGGGAGGGTGATTGACAGGTGGTGATTGAGAGAAGCGCCTGCCCGCGCTGTAATTGGTGCAGGGGGAAGGGAGGGTGATTGACAGGTGGCGATTGTTGAAGCGCCTGCCCGCGCTGTGATTGGTGCAGGGGAAGGGAGGGTGATTGACAGGTGGTGATGGAGAGAAGCGCCTGCCCGCGCTGTGATTGGTGCAGGGGAAGGGAGGGTGATTGACAAGTGGTGATTGAGAGAAGCGCCTGCCCGCGCTGTGATTGGTGCAGGGGAAGGGAGGGTGATTGACAGGTGACGATTGAGAGAAGCGCCTGCCCGCGCTGTGATTGGTGCAGGGGAAGGGAGGGTGATTGACAGGTGGCGATTGAGAGAAGCGCCTGCCCGCGCTGTGATTGGTGCAGGGGAAGGGAGGGTGATTGACAGGTGGAGATTGTTGAAGCGCCTGCCCGCGCTGTGATTGGTGCAGGGGGAGGGTGATTGACAGGTGGCGATTGAGAGAAGCGCCTGCCCGCGCTGTGATTGGTGCAGGGGAAGGGAGGGTGATTGACAGGTGGTGATTGTTGAAGCGCCTGCCCGCGCTGTGATTGGTGCAGGGGAAGGGAGGGTGATTGACAGGTGGGGATTGAGCGAAGCGCCTGCCCGCGCTGTGATTGGTGCAGGGGAAGGGAGGGTGATTGACAGGTGGCGATTGTTGAAGCGCCTGCCCGCGCTGTGATTGGTGCAGGGGAAGGGAGGGTGATTGACAGGTGGTGATTGAGAGAAGCGCCTGCCCGCGCTGTGATTGGTGCAGGGGAAGGGAGGGTGATTGACAGGTGACGATTGAGAGAAGCGCCTGCCCGCGCTGTGATTGGTGCAGGGGAAGGGAGGGTGATTGACAGGTGACGATTGAGAGAAGTGCCTGCCCGCCCTGTGATTGGTGCAGGGGAAGGGAGGGTGATTGACAGGTGGTGATTGTTGAAGCGCCTGCCCGCGCTGTGATTGGTGCAGGGGAAGGGAGGGTGATTGACAGGTGGGGATTGAGAGAAGCGCCTGCCCGCGCTGTGATTGGTGCAGGGGAAGGGAGGGTGATTGACAGGTGACGAGTGAGAGAAGCGCCTGCCCGCGCTGTGATTGGTGCAGGGGAAGGGAGGGTGATTGACAAGTGGCGATTGTTGAAGCGCCTGCCCGCGCTGTGATTGGTGCAGGGGAAGGGAGGGTGATTGACAAGTGGCGATTGTTGAAGCGCCTGCCCGCGCTGTGATTGGTGCAGGGGAAGGGAGGGTGATTGACAGGTGGTGATTGAGAGAAGCGCCTGCCCGCGCTGTGATTGGTGCAGGGGAAGGGAGGGTGATTGACAGGTGGTGATTGAGAGAAGCACCTGCCCGCGCTGTGATTGGTGCAGGGGGAAGGGAGGGTGATTGACAGGTGGTGATTGAGAGAAGCGCCTGCCCACGCTGTGATTGGTGCAGGGGAAGGGAGGGTGATTGACAGCTGGTGATTGTTGAAGCGCCTGCCCGCGCTGTGATTGGTGCAGGGGAAGGGAGGGTGATTGACAGGTGGTGATTGAGAGAAGCGCCTGCCCGTGCTGTGATTGGTGCAGGGGAAGGGAGGGTGATTGACAGGTGGGGATTGAGAGAAGCGCCTGCCCGCGCTGTGATTGGTGCAGGGGAAGGGAGGGTGATTGACAGGTGGCGATTGAGAGAAGCGCCTGCCCGCGCTGTGATTGGTGCAGGGGAAGGGAGGGTGATTGACAGGTGGGGATTGAGAGAAGCGCCTGCCGGCGCTGTGATTGGTGCAGGGGAAGGGAGGGTGATTGACAGGTGGGGATTGAGAGAAGCGCCTGCCCGCGCTGTGATTGGTGCAGGGGAAGGGAGGGTGATTGACAGGTGGCGATTGAGAGAAGCGCCTGCCCGCGCTGTGATTGGTGCAGGGGAAGGGAGGGTGATTGACAGGTGGCGATTGAGAGAAGCGCCTGCCCGCGCTGTGATTGGTGCAGGGGAAGGGAGGGTGATTGACAGGTGGTGATTGTTGAAGCGCCTGCCCGCGCTGTGATTGGTGCAGGGGAAGGGAGGGTGATTGACAGGTGGTGATTGAGAGAAGCGCCTGCCCGCGCTGTGATTGGTGCAGGGGAAGGGAGGATGATTGACAGGTGGTGACTGAGAGAAGCGCCTGCCCGCGCTGTGATTGGTGCAGGGGAAGGGAGGGTGATTGACAGGTGACGATTGAGAGAAGTGCCTGCTCGCGCTGTGATTGGTGCAGGGGAAGGGAGGGTGATTGACAGGTGACGATTGAGAGAAGTGCCTGCCCGCGCTGTGATTGGTGCAGGGGAAGGGAGGGTGATTGACAGGTGGCGATTGAGAGAAGCGCCTGCCCGCGCTGTGATTGGTGCAGGGGAAGGGAGGGTGATTGACAGGTGGCGATTGAGAGAAGCGCCTGCCCGCGCTGTGATTGGTGCAGGGGAAGGGAGGGTGATTGACAGGTGGTGATTGTTGAAGCGCCTGCCCGCGCTGTGATTGGTGCAGGGGGAAGGGAGGGTGATTGACAGGTGGCGATTGTTGAAGCGCCTGCCCGCGCTGTGATTGGTGCAGGGGAAGGGAGGGTGATTGACAGGTGGGGATTGAGAGAAGCGCCTGCCCACGCTGTGATTGGTGCAGGGGAAGGGAGGGTGATTGACAGGTGGTGATTGAGAGAAGCGCCTGCCCGCGCTGTGATTGGTGCAGGGGAAGGGCGGGTGATTGACAGGTGGTGATTGTTGAAGTGCCTGCCCACGCTGTGATTGGTGCAGGGGAAGGGAGGGTGATTTACAGGTGGGGATTGAGGGAAGCGCCTGCCCGCGCTGTGATTGGTGCAGGGGAAGGGAGGGTGATTGACAGGTGGCGATTGAGAGAAGCGCCTGCCCGCGCTGTGATTGGTGCAGGGGAAGGGAGGGTGATTGACAGGTGGCGATTGAGAGAAGCGCCTGCCCGCGCTGTGATTGGTGCAGGGGAAGGGAGGGTGATTGACAGGTGGGGATTGAGAGAAGCACCTGCCCGCGCTGTGATTGGTGCAGGGGGAAGGGAGGGTGATTGACAGGTGGTGATTGAGAGAAGCGCCTGCCCGCGCTGTGATTGGTGCAGGGGAAGGGAGGGTGATTGACAGGTGGCGATTGAGAGAAGTGCCTGCCCGCGCTGTGATTGGTGCAGGGGAAGGGAGGGTGATTGACAGCTGGTGATTGTTGAAGCGCCTGCCCGCGCTGTGATTGGTGCAGGGGAAGGGAGGGTGATTGACAGGTGGCGATTGTTGAAGCGCCTGCCCGCGCTGTGATTGGTGCAGGGGAAGGGAGGGTGATTGACAGGTGGCGATTGTTGAAGCGCCTGCCCGCGCTGTGATTGGTGCAGGGGAAGGGAGGGTGATTGACAGGTGGCGATTGTTGAAGCGCCTGCCCGCGCTGTGATTGGTGCAGGGGAAGGGAGGGTGATTGACAGCTGGCGATTGAGAGAAGCGCCTGCCCGCCCTGTGATTGGTGCAGGGGAAGGGAGGGTGATTGACAGGTGGCGATTGAGAGAAGCGCCTGCCCGCGCTGTGATTGGTGCAGAGGAAGGGAGGGTGATTGACAGGTGGTGATTGTTGAAGCGCCTGCCCGCGCTGTGATTGGTGCAGGGTGAAGGGAGGGTGATTGACAGGTGGCGATTGTTGAAGCGCCTGCCCGCGCTGTGATTGGTGCAGGGGAAGGGAGGGTGATTGACAGGTGGTGATTGAGAGAAGCGCCTGCCCGCGCTGTGATTGGTGCAGGGGAAGGGAGGGTGATTGACAGGTGGTGATTGAGAGAAGCGCCTGCCCGCGCTGTGATTGGTGCAGGGGAAGGGAGGGTGATTGACAGGTGGTGATTGAGAGAAGCGCCTGCCCGCGCTGTGATTGGTGCAGGGGAAGGGAGGGTGATTGACAGGTGGTGATTGAGAGAAGCGCCTGCCCGCGCTGTGATTGGTGCAGGGGAAGGGAGGGTGATTGACAGGTGGTGATTGAGAGAAGCGCCTGCCCGCGCTGTGATTGGTGCAGGGGAAGGGAGGGTGATTGACAGGTGGTGATTGTTGAAGCGCCTGCCTGCGCTGTGATTGGTGCAGGGGAAGGGAGGGTGATTGACAGGTGGTGATTGAGAGAAGCGCCTGCCCGCGCTGTGATTGGTGCAGGGGAAGGGAGGGTGATTGACAGGTGGTGATTGGGAGAAGCGCCTGCCCGCGCTGTGATTGGTGCAGGGGAAGGGAGGGTGATTGACAGGTGGCGATTGAGAGATGCGCCTGCCCGCGCTGTGATTGGTGCAGGGGAAGGGAGGGTGATTGACAGGTGGGGATTGAGAGAAGCGCCTGCCCGCGCTGTGATTGGTGCAGGGGAAGGGAGGGTGATTGACAGGTGGCGATTGAGAGAAGCGACTGCCCGCGCTGTGATTGGTGCAGGGGAAGGGAGGGTGATTGACAGGTGGCGATTGAGAGAAGTGCCTGCCCGCGCTCTGATTGGTGCAGGGGAAGGGAGGGTGATTGACAGGTGGCGATTGAGAGAAGTGCCTGCCCGCGCTGTGATTGGTGCAGGGGAAGGGAGGGTGATTGACAGGTGGTGATTGTTGAGGCGCCTGCCCGCGCTGTGATTGGTGCAGGGGGAGGGTGATTGACAGGTGGCGATTGAGAGAAGCGCCTGCCCGCGCTGTGATTGGTGCAGGGGAAGGGAGGGTGATTGACAGGTGGTGATTGTTGAAGCGCCTGCCCGCGCTGTGATTGGTGCAGGGGAAGGGAGGGTGATTGACAGGTGGCGATTGATAGACGCGCCTGCTCGCGCTGTGATTGGTGCAGGGGAAGGGAGGGTGATTGACAGGTGGTGATTGAGAGAAGCGCCTGCCCGCGCTGTGATTGGTGCAGGGTGAAGGGAGGGTGATTGACAGGTGGTGATTGAGAGAAGCGCCTGCCCGCGCTGTAATTGGTGCAGGGGGAAGGGAGGGTGATTGACAGGTGGCGATTGTTGAAGCGCCTGCCCGCGCTGTGATTGGTGCAGGGGAAGGGAGGGTGATTGACAGGTGGTGATGGAGAGAAGCGCCTGCCCGCGCTGTGATTGGTGCAGGGGAAGGGAGGGTGATTGACAAGTGGTGATTGAGAGAAGCGCCTGCCCGCGCTGTGATTGGTGCAGGGGAAGGGAGGGTGATTGACAGGTGACGATTGAGAGAAGCGCCTGCCCGCGCTGTGATTGGTGCAGGGGAAGGGAGGGTGATTGACAGGTGGCGATTGAGAGAAGCGCCTGCCCGCGCTGTGATTGGTGCAGGGGAAGGGAGGGTGATTGACAGGTGGAGATTGTTGAAGCGCCTGCCCGCGCTGTGATTGGTGCAGGGGGAGGGTGATTGACAGGTGGCGATTGAGAGAAGCGCCTGCCCGCGCTGTGATTGGTGCAGGGGAAGGGAGGGTGATTGACAGGTGGTGATTGTTGAAGCGCCTGCCCGCGCTGTGATTGGTGCAGGGGAAGGGAGGGTGATTGACAGGTGGGGATTGAGCGAAGCGCCTGCCCGCGCTGTGATTGGTGCAGGGGAAGGGAGGGTGATTGACAGGTGGCGATTGTTGAAGCGCCTGCCCGCGCTGTGATTGGTGCAGGGGAAGGGAGGGTGATTGACAGGTGGTGATTGAGAGAAGCGCCTGCCCGCGCTGTGATTGGTGCAGGGGAAGGGAGGGTGATTGACAGGTGACGATTGAGAGAAGCGCCTGCCCGCGCTGTGATTGGTGCAGGGGAAGGGAGGGTGATTGACAGGTGACGATTGAGAGAAGTGCCTGCCCGCCCTGTGATTGGTGCAGGGGAAGGGAGGGTGATTGACAGGTGGTGATTGTTGAAGCGCCTGCCCGCGCTGTGATTGGTGCAGGGGAAGGGAGGGTGATTGACAGGTGGGGATTGAGAGAAGCGCCTGCCCGCGCTGTGATTGGTGCAGGGGAAGGGAGGGTGATTGACAGGTGACGAGTGAGAGAAGCGCCTGCCCGCGCTGTGATTGGTGCAGGGGAAGGGAGGGTGATTGACAAGTGGCGATTGTTGAAGCGCCTGCCCGCGCTGTGATTGGTGCAGGGGAAGGGAGGGTGATTGACAAGTGGCGATTGTTGAAGCGCCTGCCCGCGCTGTGATTGGTGCAGGGGAAGGGAGGGTGATTGACAGGTGGTGATTGAGAGAAGCGCCTGCCCGCGCTGTGATTGGTGCAGGGGAAGGGAGGGTGATTGACAGGTGGTGATTGAGAGAAGCACCTGCCCGCGCTGTGATTGGTGCAGGGGGAAGGGAGGGTGATTGACAGGTGGTGATTGAGAGAAGCGCCTGCCCACGCTGTGATTGGTGCAGGGGAAGGGAGGGTGATTGACAGCTGGTGATTGTTGAAGCGCCTGCCCGCGCTGTGATTGGTGCAGGGGAAGGGAGGGTGATTGACAGGTGGCGATTGTTGAAGCGCCTGCCCGCGCTGTGATTGGTGCAGGGGAAGGGAGGGTGATTGACAGGTGGCGATTGTTGAAGCGCCTGCCCGCGCTGTGATTGGTGCAGGGGAAGGGAGGGTGATTGACAGGTGGCGATTGTTGAAGCGCCTGCCCGCGCTGTGATTGGTGCAGGGGAAGGGAGGGTGATTGACAGGTGGGGATTGAGAGAAGCGCCTGCCCGCGCTGTGATTGGTGCAGGGGAAGGGAGGGTGATTGATAGGTGGCGATTGTTGAAGCGCCTGCCCGCGCTGTGATTGGTGCAGGGGAAGGGAGGGTGATTGACAGGTGGGGATTGAGAGAAGCGCCTGCCCGCGCTGTGATTGGTGCAGGGGAATGGAGGGTGATTGACAGGTGGTGATTGTTGAAGCGCCTGCCCGCGCTGTGATTGGTGCAGGGGAAGGGAGGGTGATTGACAGGTGGGGATTGAGAGAAGCGCCTGCCCGCGCTGTGATTGGTGCAGGGGAAGGGAGGGTGATTGACAGGTGGCGATTGAGAGAAGCGCCTGCCCGCGCTGTGATTGTGTGGTAAACCACGTTCACTATCGTTAGCACTGTTCACCACTGTTCGTTATAACTGTATCACTGACCACTATTGTATCACGGTACGAGGTCGCCTCTTGCCACACTGCTATACCTGGGATGACCACTGCCGACTCCGCCTTGGCTCCACCCACCAGGCCAGGTATAAAGGTGAGCGACTGGCTGGTATTCCTCCTGCTTGGATCGGATCACCCACGAGAGTGGGCTGTTATTTAGTCAATAAAAACCTTTAGTCACCTTCGTAACTCTTCGCCTTTTATTGGAGGAATTGATAGGTATATCAATTTTATTGACTAAATTTAATGATGTCTGACAACGAGTCACAACCGGCGGAGGAGCCACCAGCGCAGCTCCCAGGAGCACAGCCACACCAGCCAGCTTGGCTGCGAGCCCTCAGACCGCCGTACCTGGACCTGAACCCACGAGCAGCAAACTCAGCCGCAGACTTTAAACACTGGCTGGTCTGCTTCGAATCATACCTGAGAGAATCCAGCGTCCCTCAGGCATCCAAACTAAGTGTCCTGCAGGCACAACTGAGCCCGAGAGTATACACTCTCATCGAGGACATGACTACCTACGAGACCGCCATCAACCTGCTGAAACAGAAGTACCGGACCCCGGTAAACTACATGTACGCTAGGCACCTCCTAAGATCACGGCCGCAACAGCCAGGAGAATCAGTAGCCGAATTCTCACAGGCGCTATATGCACTCGCCAGGAACTGTGACTTTAAATCGGTGTCGGCAGCCGAAAATACTGAAGATAATATCCGCGACGCATTCCTGAAAGGCCTACGGTCCGAGTACTCACGGCAAAGACTGCTGGAAGCTAAAGACCTCAGCATGGAAAAAGCTGAAGCCCTCGCTATCTCCCTGGAAGTGGCCCACCAAGATCAGGAAGCATTCACCAGGTACTGCTCGCGACCCTGGGACTCGGGCCCGACCCCTACCACAGCACCCTTCCCAGCGCCGCCCCCGGGACCTACCTCTGCGTCGGCGTCCCGGACCCGACCGGCCCTGCCACCCCCGGCACCGGCCCCGACATCGGGCATCCGCGATCGGGCCGCCGGCTGTTTTTTTTGTGGCCAGGAGAAGCACCCGAGGTCGCGCTGCCCAGCCAAGAACTCCATATGTAGAACCTGCCTGAAGAAAGGCCACTTCTCCAAGGCCTGCAGGAGCGGATCCTCAGAGGCCAGCAGTGCCGCATGCGAACTATGGGGGCGGCCATCTTCGTTTAGGGCAACTGAGGCCAGCATCCCCACACATGAGTCATGGGGGCGGCCATCTTTGTTTAGGGCAACTGAGGCCAGCATCCCCACACATGAGTCATGGGGGCGGCCATCTTTGATTAAGGCAACCGACCCCAATAGTGCCTCATGGGGCCCTACCTCGTGGGAGACGCCATTTTACTCACCACGCCCGACCGCCTCGCCCGCAGATGACAACGACTCGCTCAGCTACACACTAGCTTCCGTCACCCTGGACCAAGCCCGCCCGCACCATCTGTCCAAGTCAATGATGGACATCAAAGTGAACGGCCACGCCACGACCTGCCTGTTCGACAGCGGAAGCACGGAGAGCTTCATCCACCCAGACACGGTGAGCCACTACTCCCTCTCTGTCCTACCAACGCGCAGCCGAATCTCGATGGCATCGAGGTCCCACGCCACGGACATCAGCGGCTACTGTGTCGTGACCCTGTCGGTTAAGGGCACGGAGTATAAAAACTTTAAACTCCTCGTCCTCCCCCATCTCTGCGCTGCCGTCCTACTAGGGCTGGACTTCCAATCCCACCTCCAAAGCGTAACCCTAGCATACGGTGGACCCCTCCCCCCACTCACAGTCAACAACCAGCAAACGTTAAACCGCCCACCGCGTAACACCTGCAGCCTCTCCACCCTCAAGGTCCCGCCACCCTCTCTGTTTGCTAACCTTACCCCTGACTGCAAACCCGTCGCTACCAAAAGCAGGCGGTATAGCGCCGGGGACAGAGCCTTCATTAGCTCTGAGGTGCGGCGCCTCCTGAAAGAGGGCATTATCGAGGGGAGCAGCAGCCCCTGGCGTGCCCAGGTCGTAGTCGTAAAGACCGGCGATAAAAACCGCCTGGTCATCGACTACAGCCAGACCATAAACAGATATACCCAGCTGGACGCATACCCCCTCCCCCGCATATCTGACATGGTCAATCAGATTGCACAGTATAAAGTATTCTCGACCATCGACCTGAAGTCGGCCTACCACCAACTCCCTATCCACCCTGAGGACCGCCAGTATACCGCCTTCGAGGCGAATGGGCGCCTATACCACTTCCTTAGGGTCCCCTTCGGTGTCACTAATGGGGTCTCGGTCTTCCAAAGGGAGATGGACCAGATGGTTGACCAGAACGAACTGCAGGCTACATTCCCCTACCTAGATAACGTCACTATCTGCGGCCGCGACCAGCAGGAACATGACGCGAATCTGGAGAAATTCCTCCGTACGGCCCAACGGCTGAACCTCACCTACAATAAGGAGAAATGCGTGTTTAACACCACGCGCCTTGCCATCCTCGGCTGCGTAGTGGAGAACGGAATCATCGGCCCCGACCCAGAAAGAATGCGCCCCCTCATGGAGCTACCCCTCCCCCACTGCCCTAAAGCACTTAGGAGAACCCTGGGGCTTTTCGCCTACTATGCCCAATGGGTACCCAATTACGCGGACAAAGCCAGACCCCTCCTGAAAGCCACTTCCTTCCCCCTCACGGAGGAGGCGTGCGCGGCCTTCTCCCTCATTAAGGGAGACATAGCCAAGGCCACGATGCACGCAGTGGACGAGTCCATCCCCTTTCAGGTGGAGAGCGACGCCTCCGACTTCGCCTTAGCCGCCACCCTAAACCAGGAGGGGAGGCCAGTGGCCTTCTTCTCAAGGACCCTACAGGGCCCCGAGATCCGACATTCGTCGGTCGAGAAAGAGGCCCAGGCGATCGTGGAGGCAGTACGGCGCTGGAGGCACTACCTGGCAGGCAAACGATTTACCCTCCTCACCGACCAGCGTTCGGTGGCTTTCATGTTTAATAACAAGCTGAAGGGCAAAATCAAGAATGACAAGATTTTGAGATGGAGAATCGAGCTCTCCACCTACGATTATGAGATCTTGTACCGGCCAGGCAAGCTGAACGAATCCCCTGATGCCCTTTCACGAATGACATGCGCCAGCGCGCATATCGATAGGCTTCAGACCCTCCACGACCAGCTCTGCCACCCCGGAGTCACCAGACTCTACCATTTCATTAAGGCCCGCAACCTGACCTACTCCATCGAGGAGGTCAGGACCATGACCAGGAACTGCCAGACCTGTGCGGAGTGCAAACCGCACTTCTATAGGCCGGACCGAGCAAGCCTGATCAAGGCCACCCGCCCCTTCGAGCGCCTGAGCATCGACTTTAAGGGGCCCCTCCCGTCCTCTGACCGTAATGTGTACTTCCTCAACATCGTTGATGAGTACTCCCGTTTCCCCTTTGCCTTCCCCTGCCCCGACATGACCAGTAGCACGGTCATTAAGTGCCTGAATGCCCTCTTCGCCTTGTTCGGGTTCCCGAACTATATACACAGCGACCGGGGCTCCTCCTTCATGAGCGAGGAACTCCGGCAATTCCTCCTAGAGAGAGGTATTGCAGCAAGCAGGACCACCAGCTACAACCCCAGAGGTAACGGTCAGGTGGAAAGAGAGAACGCGACGGTATGGAAGGCCGTCCTCTTAGCCTTAAAGTCTAAGGGCCTCCCAACCTCCCGCTGGCAAGAAGTCCTCCCGACAGCGCTGCACTCCATCCGGTCATTACTTTGCACGGCCACTAACACCACCCCCCATGAACGAATGTTCGTTTTCCCCAGGAAGTCGACTACGGGAACCACTCTACCAACCTGGCTGACCGCCCCGGGGCCGGTCTGGCTGCGGAAACACGTGAGGACCCATAAAACGGACCCCCTGGTCGAGAGGGTGAACCTCCTGCACGCCAACCCCCAGTACGCCTACGTGGCGTACCCAGACGGGCGGGAGGACACTGTCTCCCTACGAGACCTCGCACCCTCAGCCGATCCGGAAACACCGCCACCACCCCCCCCAACCTCAGTCCAGGTAGACGGCATGCCGGAACCCCACGAGCCCTCGCCGACCACGCAAACACCAGCATCAACACCGGATAAGGCACCAGCACCGGATAAGGCAACACCACCGCTGCGGCGATCGGAGAGGCTTACGAAGCCTCCGGACAGACTGACCTACCAGAATTGGTAGTACACTTCACCCCGCCGGACTTAATTCTAAACAAGGGGTGAATGTGGTAAACCACGTTCACTATCGTTAGCACTGTTCACCACTGTTCGTTATAACTGTATCACTGACCACTATTGTATCACGGTACGAGGTCGCCTCTTGCCACACTGCTATACCTGGGATGACCACTGCCGACTCCGCCTTGGCTCCACCCACCAGGCCAGGTATAAAGGTGAGCGACTGGCTGGTATTCCTCCTGCTTGGATCGGATCACCCACGAGAGTGGGCTGTTATTTAGTCAATAAAAACCTTTAGTCACCTTCGTAACTCTTCGCCTTTTATTGGAGGAATTGATAGGTATATCAGATTGGTGCAGGGGAAGGGAGGGTGATTGACAGGTGGGGACTGAGAGAAGCGCCTGCCCGCGCTGTGATTGGTGCAGGGGAAGGGAGGGTGATTGACAGGTGACGATTGAGAGAAGTGCCTGCCCGCGCTGTGATTGGTGCAGGGGAAGGGAGGGTGATTGACAGGTGACGATTGAGAGAAGTGCCTGCCCGCGCTGTGATTGGTGCAGGGGAAGGGAGGGTGATTGACAGGTGACGACTGAGAGAAGCGCCTGCCCGCGCTGTGATTGGTGCAGGGGAAGGGAGGGTGATTGACAGGTGGCGATTGATAGAAGCGCCTGCCCGCGCTGTAATTGGTGCAGGGGAAGGGAGGGTGATTGACAGGTGGCGATTGAGAGAAGCGACTGCCCGCGCTGTGATTGGTGCAGGGGAAGGGAGGGTGATTGACAGGTGGTGCTGGAGAGAAGCGCCTGCCCGCGCTGTGATTGGTGCAGGGGAAGGGAGGGTGATTGACAGGTGACGATTGAGAGAAGCGCCTGCCCGCGCTGTAATTGGTGCAGGGGGAAGGGAGGGTGATTGACAGGTGGCGATTGAGAGAAGCGACTGCCCGCGCTGTGATTGGTGCAGGGGAAGGGAGGGTGATTGACAGGTGGTGCTGGAGAGAAGCGCCTGCCCGCGCTGTGATTGGTGCAGGGGAAGGGAGGGTGATTGACAGGTGACGATTGAGAGAAGCGCCTGCCCGCACTGTGATTGGTGCAGGGGAAGGGAGGGTGATTGACAGGTGGTGATTGAGAGAAGCGCCTGCCCGCGCTGTGATTGGTGCAGGGGAAGGGAGGGTGATTGACAGGTGGTGATTGTTGAAGCGCTTGCCCGCGCTGTGATTGGTGCAGGGTGAAGGGAGGGTGATTGACAGGTGGCGATTGTTGAAGCGCCTGCCCGCCCTGTGATTGGTGCAGGGGAAGGGAGGGTGATTGACAGGTGGTGATTGAGAGAAGCGCCTGCCCGTGCTGTGATTGGTGCAGAGGAAGGGAGCGTGATTGACAGGTGGTGATTGTTGAAGCGCTTGCCCGCGCTGTGATTGGTGCAGGGTGAAGGGAGGGTGATTGACAGGTGGCGATTGTTGAAGCGCCTGCCCACGCTGTGATTGGTGCAGGGGAAGGGAGGGTGATTGACAGGTGGTGATTGAGAGAAGCGCCTGCCCGCGCTGTGATTGGTGCAGGGGAAGGGAGGGTGATTGACAGGTGACGATTGAGAGAAGTGCCTGCCCGCGCTGTGATTGGTGCAGGGGAAGGGAGGGTGATTGACAGGTGGTGATTGAGAGAAGCGCCTGCCCACGCTGTGATTGGTGCAGGGGAAGGGAGGGTGATTGACAGGTGGCGATTGTTGAAGCGCCTACCCGCGCTGTGATTGGTGCATGGGAAGGGAGGGTGATTGACAGGTGGTGATTGAGAGAAGCGCCTGCCCGCGCTGTGATTGGTGCAGGGGAAGGGAGGGTGATTGACAGGTGGTGATTGAGAGAAGCGCCTGCCCGCGCTGTGATTGGTGCAGGGGAAGGGAGGGTGATTGACAGGTGGTGATTGAGAGAAGCGCCTGCCCGCGCTGTGATTGGTGCAGGGGAAGGGAGGGTGATTGACAGGTGGTGATTGAGAGAAGCGCCTGCCCGCGCTGTGATTGGTGCAGGGGAAGGGAGGGTGATTGACAGGTGGTGATTGAGAGAAGCGCCTGCCCGCGCTGTGATTGGTGCAGGGGAAGGGAGGGTGATTGACAGGTGGTGATTGAGAGAAGCGCCTGCCCGCGCTGTGATTGGTGCAGGGGAAGGGAGGGTGATTGACAGGTGGTGATTGTTGAAGCGCCTGCCCGCGCTGTGATTGGTGCAGGGGAAGGGAGGGTGATTGACAGGTGGTGATTGTTGAGGCGCCTGCCCGCGCTGTGATTGGTGCAGGGGGAGGGTGATTGACAGGTGGCGATTGAGAGAAGCGCCTGCCTGCGCTGTGATTGGTGCAGGGGAAGGGAGGGTGATTGACAGGTGGCGATTGTTGAAGCGCCTGCCCGCGCTGTGATTGGTGCAGGGGAAGGGAGGGTGATTGACAGGTGGTGATTGAGAGAGGTGCCTGCCCGCGCTGTGATTGGTGCAGGGGAAGGGAGGGTGATTGACAGGTGGGGATTGAGCGAAGCGCCTGCCCGCGCTGTGATTGGTGTAGGGGAAGGGAGGGTGATTGACAGGTGGTGATTGTTGAAGCGCCTGCCCGCGCTGTGATTGGTGCAGGGGAAGGGAGGGTGATTGACAGGTGGGGATTGAGAGAAGCGCCTGCCCGCGCTGTGATTGGTGCAGGGGAAGGGAGGGTGATTGACAGGTGGTGATTGAGAGAAGCGCCTGCCCGTGCTGTGATTGGTGCAGGGGAAGGGAGGGTGATTGACAGGTGGGGATTGAGAGAAGCGCCTGCCCGCGCTGTGATTGGTGCAGGGGAAGGGAGGGTGATTGACAGGTGGCGATTGAGAGAAGCGCCTGCCCGCGCTGTGATTGGTGCAGGGGAAGGGAGGGTGATTGACAGGTGGGGATTGAGAGAAGCGCCTGCCGGCGCTGTGATTGGTGCAGGGGAAGGGAGGGTGATTGACAGGTGGGGATTGAGAGAAGCGCCTGCCCGCGCTGTGATTGGTGCAGGGGAAGGGAGGGTGATTGACAGGTGGCGATTGAGAGAAGCGCCTGCCCGCGCTGTGATTGGTGCAGGGGAAGGGAGGGTGATTGACAGGTGGCGATTGAGAGAAGCGCCTGCCCGCGCTGTGATTGGTGCAGGGGAAGGGAGGGTGATTGACAGGTGGTGATTGTTGAAGCGCCTGCCCGCGCTGTGATTGGTGCAGGGGAAGGGAGGGTGATTGACAGGTGGTGATTGAGAGAAGCGCCTGCCCGCGCTGTGATTGGTGCAGGGGAAGGGAGGATGATTGACAGGTGGTGACTGAGAGAAGCGCCTGCCCGCGCTGTGATTGGTGCAGGGGAAGGGAGGGTGATTGACAGGTGACGATTGAGAGAAGTGCCTGCTCGCGCTGTGATTGGTGCAGGGGAAGGGAGGGTGATTGACAGGTGACGATTGAGAGAAGTGCCTGCCCGCGCTGTGATTGGTGCAGGGGAAGGGAGGGTGATTGACAGGTGGCGATTGAGAGAAGCGCCTGCCCGCGCTGTGATTGGTGCAGGGGAAGGGAGGGTGATTGACAGGTGGCGATTGAGAGAAGCGCCTGCCCGCGCTGTGATTGGTGCAGGGGAAGGGAGGGTGATTGACAGGTGGTGATTGTTGAAGCGCCTGCCCGCGCTGTGATTGGTGCAGGGGGAAGGGAGGGTGATTGACAGGTGGCGATTGTTGAAGCGCCTGCCCGCGCTGTGATTGGTGCAGGGGAAGGGAGGGTGATTGACAGGTGGGGATTGAGAGAAGCGCCTGCCCACGCTGTGATTGGTGCAGGGGAAGGGAGGGTGATTGACAGGTGGTGATTGAGAGAAGCGCCTGCCCGCGCTGTGATTGGTGCAGGGGAAGGGCGGGTGATTGACAGGTGGTGATTGAGGGAAGCGCCTGCCCGCGCTGTGATTGGTGCAGGGGAAGGGAGGGTGATTGACAGGTGGCGATTGAGAGAAGCGCCTGCCCGCGCTGTGATTGGTGCAGGGGAAGGGAGGGTGATTCACAGGTGACGATTGAGAGAAGCGCCTGCCCGCGCTGTGATTGGTGCAGGGGAAGGGAGGGTGATTGACAGGTGGCGATTGAGAGAAGCGCCTGCCCGCGCTGTGATTGGTGCAGGGGAAGGGAGGGTGATTGACAGGTGGGGATTGAGAGAAGCACCTGCCCGCGCTGTGATTGGTGCAGGGGGAAGGGAGGGTGATTGACAGGTGGTGATTGAGAGAAGCGCCTGCCCGCGCTGTGATTGGTGCAGGGGAAGGGAGGGTGATTGACAGGTGGCGATTGAGAGAAGTGCCTGCCCGCGCTGTGATTGGTGCAGGGGAAGGGAGGGTGATTGACAGCTGGTGATTGTTGAAGCGCCTGCCCGCGCTGTGATTGGTGCAGGGGAAGGGAGGGTGATTGACAGGTGGCGATTGTTGAAGCGCCTGCCCGCGCTGTGATTGGTGCAGGGGAAGGGAGGGTGATTGACAGGTGGGGATTGAGAGAAGCGCCTGCCCGCGCTGTGATTGGTGCAGGGGAAGGGAGGGTGATTGATAGGTGGCGATTGTTGAAGCGCCTGCCCGCGCTGTGATTGGTGCAGGGGAAGGGAGGGTGATTGACAGGTGGGGATTGAGATAAGCGGCTGCCCGCGCTGTGATTGGTGCAGGGGAAGGGAGGGTGATTGACAGGTGGGGATTGAGAGAAGCGCCTGCCGGCGCTGTGATTGGTGCAGGGGAAGGGAGGGTGATTGACAGGTGGCGATTGAGAGAAGCGCCTGCCCGCGCTGTGATTGGTGCAGGGGAAGGGAGGGTGATTGACAGGTGGCGATTGAGAGAAGCGCCTGCCCGCGCTGTGATTGGTGCAGGGGAAGGGAGGGTGATTGACAGGTGGCGATTGAGAGAAGCGCCTGCCCGCGCTGTGATTAGTGCAGGGGAAGGGAGGGTGATTTAGAGGTGGCGATTGTTGAGGCACCTGCCCGCGCTGTGATTGGTGCAGGGGGAGGGTGATTGACAGGTGGCGATTGAGAGAAGCGCCTGCCCGCGCTGTGATTGGTGCAGGGGAAGGGAGGGTGATTGACAGGTGGTGATTGTTGAAGCGCCTGCCCGCGCTGTGATTGGTGCAGGGGAAGGGAGGGTGATTGACAGGTGGCGATTGATAGAAGCGCCTGCCCGCGCTGTAATTGGTGCAGGGGGAAGGGAGGGTGATTGACAGGTGGCGATTGTTGAAGCGCCTGCCCGCGCTGTGATTGGTGCAGGGGAAGGGAGGGTGATTGACAGGTGACGATTGAGAGAAGCGCCTGCCCGCGTTGTGATTGGTGCAGGGGAAGGGAGGATGATTGACAGGTGGGGATTGAGAGAAGCGCCTGCCCGCGCTGTGATTGGTGCAGAGGAAGGGAGGGTGATTGACAGGTGACGATTGAGAGAAGCGCCTGCCCGCGCTGTGATTGGTGCAGGGGAAGGGAGGGTGATTGACAGGTGGCGATTGAGAGAAGCGCCTGCCCTCGCTGTGATTGGTGCAGGGGAAGGGAGGGTGATTGACAGGTGGTGCTGGAGAGAAGCGCCTGCCCGCGCTGTGATTGGTGCAGGGGAAGGGAGGGTGATTGACAGGTGACGATTGAGAGAAGCGCCTGCCCGCGCTGTGATTGGTGCAGGGGAAGGGAGGGTGATTGACAGGTGGTGATGGAGAGAAGCGCCTGCCCGCGCTGTGATTGGTGCAGGGGAAGGGAGGGTGATTGACAGGTGGGGACTGAGAGAAGCGCCTGCCCGCGCTGTGATTGGTGCAGGGGAAGGGAGGGTGATTGACAGGTGACGATTGAGAGAAGTGCCTGCCCGCGCTGTGATTGGTGCAGGGGAAGGGAGGGTGATTGACAGGTGACGACTGAGAGAAGCGCCTGCCCGCGCTGTGATTGGAGCAGGGGAAGGGAGGGTGATTGACAGGTGGCGATTGATAGAAGCGCCTGCCCGCGCTGTAATTGGTGCAGGGGGAAGGGAGGGTGATTGACAGGTGGCGATTGAGAGAAGCGCCTGCCCGCGCTCTGATTGGTGCAGGGGAAGGGAGGGTGATTGACAGGTGGTGCTGGAGAGAAGCGCCTGCCCGCGCTGTGATTGGTGCAGGGGAAGGGAGGGTGATTGACAGGTGACGATTGAGAGAAGCGCCTGCCCGCGCTGTGATTGGTGCAGGGGAAGGGAGGGTGATTGACAGGTGGTGATTGAGAGAAGCGCCTGCCCGCGCTGTGATTGGTGCAGGGGAAGGGAGGGTGATTGACAGGTGGCGATTGAGAGAAGCGCCTGCCCGCGCTGTGATTGGTGCAGGGGAAGGGAGGGTGATTGACAGTTGGGGACTGAGAGAAGCGCCTGCCCGCGCTGTGATTGGTGCAGGGGAAGGGAGGGTGATTGACAGGTGACGATTGAGAGAAGTGGCTGCCCGCGCTGTGATTGGTGCAGGGGAAGGGAGGGTGATTGACAGGTGACGATTGAGAGAAGTGCCTGCCCGCGCTGTGATTGGTGCAGGGGAAGGGAGGGTGATTGACAGGTGGCGATTGAGAGAAGCGCCTGCCCGCGCTGTGATTGGTGCAGGGGAAGGGAGGGTGATTGACAGGTGGCGATTGATAGAAGCGCCTGCCCGCGCTGTAATTGGTGCAGGGGGAAGGGAGGGTGATTGACAGGTGGCGATTGAGAGAAGCGCCTGCCCGCGCTGTGATTGGTGCAGGGGAAGGGAGGGTGATTGACAGGTGACGATTGAGAGAAGCGCCTGCCCGCGCTGTGATTGGTGCAGGGGAAGGGAGGGTGATTGACAGGTGGGGATTGAGAGAAGCGCCTGCCCGCGCTGTGATTGGTGCAGAGGAAGGGAGGGTGATTGACAGGTGGTGATTGAGAGAAGCGCCTGCCCGCGCTGTAATTGGTGCAGGGGGAAGGGAGGGTGATTGACAGGTGGCGATTGTTGAAGCGCCTGCCCGCGCTGTGATTGGTGCAGGGGAAGGGAGTGTGATTGACAGGTGGGGATTGAGAGAAGCGCCTGCCCGCGCTGTGATTGGTGCAGGGGAAGGGAGGGTGATTGACAGGTGGGGACTGAGAGAAGCGCCTGCCCGCGCTGTGATTGGTGCAGGGGAAGGGAGGGTGATTGACAAGTGACGATTGAGAGAAGTGCCTGCCGCGCTGTGATTGGTGCAGGGGAAGGGAGGGTGATTGACAGGTGGGGACTGAGAGAAGCGCCTGCCGCGCTGTGATTGGTGCAGGGGAAGGGAGGGTGATTGACAGGTGACGATTGAGAGAAGTGCCTGCCCACGCTGTGATTGGTGCAGGGGAAGGGAGGGTGATTGACAGGTGGTGATTGAGAGAAGCGCCTGCCCACGCTGTGATTGGTGCAGGGGAAGGGAGGGTGATTGACAGGTGGTGATTGAGAGAAGCGCCTGCCCGCGCTGTGATTGGTGCAGGGGAAGGGAGGGTGATTGACAGGTGACGATTGAGAGAAGCGCCTGCCCACGCTGTGATTGGTGCAGGGGAAGGGAGGGTGATTGACAGGTGACGATTGAGAGAAGCGCCTGCCCGCGCTGTGATTGGTGCAGGGGAAGGGAGGGTGATTGACAGGTGGGGACTGAGAGAAGCGCCTGCCCGCGCTGTGATTGGTGCAGGGGAAGGGAGGGTGATTGACAGGTGGCGATTGAGAGAAGCGCCTGCCCGCGCTGTGATTGGTGCAGGGGAAGGGAGGGTGATTGACAGGTGGTGATTGAGAGAAGCGCCTGCCCGCGCTGTGATTGGTGCAGGGGAAGGTAAGTGGGCGTGTCCGGCCCCCCGGCCCACGTGGGGGAGTCAAAGGTTGACTGCAGCGCATGCGCAGCCAGCCTCGCACCGTTGGGAAGCTTTTCAAAAAAAAATTATTTCCGAAACAAATTGAAAACACTCATTAATTCCCTCAACCTCCTCCCCTCTAAAGTGCGATTATTATTATTATTGTTTTTCCTCATTTGTGTGGGGTGTCTTTTTTTACCTTGCGGTGGCGCGCGCCGATCCAACCGACCCCTGGGCGTTGCGTGCTGGCGTCAGCGCGTAATCGGAGGGGTGTGATTGACGCGAGGCGCCCGCCAATCAGGAGCGCGGAAAACGCTGGGAGGACCGGGCGGGCTGACGGTCCTCCAACCAATGGCGGCGCGGGAGGGGGGCGGGACCTCGGTGGGCTGCGTGCGCCGCTTTCCTGATTTCATTGTCTGCAGGAGCTGTTAAAGGGAAGGGGAGGAGGGGGTGGAAAAAAACCCAGCTTGTGAGTGTTTATTCCTTTGCATTATCTTTATTGCAAGGCTATTCATCAACTGCATTCATATAAAAATAAGTGCACCTTTTCTCTTTTATCCAGAACGAAGAGCCCTGGTGCTGTGAACATTTTGGTGGGCAGCCACTTTTAAAGGGACAAAGACCAGCATTCTTCCTCCACTCTCTCTCTCGTGAGTATTTGTGGTGGGTGAGGGGGGGAGGGTGAGTCAAAGGGGACTGCGGCCCCTTTTGAACAAAAACAATTGCTTGGCCATTTAAAGGGGAATGGTGCCCCCCAGGTATTTAAAGGGGCAGTGCCTCTTTCTTTCTGTATCATGTAAGAGCAGGGAGGTTCTGCTTGAACTGTACAAAACACCAGTTAGGTCACCGCGTGCAGTTCTGGTCGTCCCCATTGCAGGAAAGATGTGACTGTGCTCCAGACGGGAGATTTTCGAGGATGTTGCCAGGACTAGAGAATTTCAGCTGCAAGGAAAGATTGAATACATAGAAACATAGAAGATAGGAGCAGGAGTAGGCCATTCGGCCCCTCGAGCCTGCTCCGCCATTCAATGAGATCATGGCTGATCATCCAAATTCAGTACTCTGTCCCTGCCTTCTCCCCATATCCCTTTAGCCTTAAGAAATATATAAGTACAGGAGTAAAGAAGTCTTACTCCAATTATATAAGGCCTTGGTGAGACCACACCTGGAGTACTGTGTACAATTTTGGTCTCCTTACCTAAGGAAGGATATACTTGCCATAGAGGGAGTGCAATGAAGGTTCACGAGATTGATTCCTGGGATGGCGGGACTGTCGTATGAGAAGAGATTGAGTAAACTAGGCCTGTATTCTCTTGAATTCAGAAGAGGGGATCTCATTGAAACTTATAAAATTCTAACAGGACTAGACAGACTAGATGCAGGAAGGATGTTCCCGATGGTGGGGGAGTCCAGAACCAGGGGTCACAGTCTAAGGATAAGGGGTAAGCCATTTAGGACAGAAATCAGGAGGAATTTCTTCACCCAGAGAGTGGTGAACCTGTGGAATTCTCTACCACAGAAGGCAGTGGAGGCCAATTCATTAAATATATTCAAGAAGGAGTTAGATATATTTCTTAAGGCTAAAGGGATCAAGGGATATGGGGAGAAGGCAGGGACAGGGTACTGAGTTTGGATGATCAGCCATGATCTCATTGAATGGCGGAGCAGGCTCGAGGGGCTGAATCTCCTGCTCCTATCTTCTATGTTTCTATGTCTTAAAGGAGGATAGCGAGGCAGAGAGGTTCAGGGAGGGAATTCCAGTGCTTATGGCCGAGGCAACAGAAGACACGGCCACTGATGGTGCAGAGATTATAATCAGGGATGCTCAAGAGGGCAGAATTGGAGGAGCGCAGATGTCTCGCGGGGGGGTGGGGGGTTTGTTTTCTTTGGAACCGAGGAGGCTGAGGGGAGACCTGATTGAGGTGTATAAAATTCTTAGGGGCCGAGATAGGAAGGACCTATTTCCCTTGACAAGAGGGGTCCACAACCAGGGGCATAGATTTAAAGTAATTGGTCGGAGCTTTAGAGGGGATTTGAGGAGAAATGTTTTCACCCAGTGGGTGGTGGGGGTCTGGAACTCACTGCCTGACAGGGTGGTAGAGGCAGAAACTCTCATCACATTTTAGAAGTACTTGGATGTGCACTTGAATTGCCGTAACCTACAAGGCCACGGACCAAGTGCTGGAAAGTGGGATTAGTGTGGATAGCACTTAATCGGCTGGCACGGACAAGATGGGCCGAATGGCCTCCTTCTGTGCCGTAATTTTTCTGTGATTCTATCGCGGGGGGCGGGTGGTTGTGAGGCTGAAGGGAATAACTAAGATAGGGAGGGGCGAGGCCATGGAGGGATTTGAAAACAAGGATGAGAATTTTGAAATCGAAGCATTGCTTAACCGGGAGCCAATGTAGGTCAGCGAGCA
Source organism: Somniosus microcephalus (assembly GCF_052327205.1). Lineage (NCBI taxonomy): Eukaryota > Metazoa > Chordata > Chondrichthyes > Squaliformes > Somniosidae > Somniosus > Somniosus microcephalus. The sequence goes on from NC_141019.1 coordinate 1,767,829, forward strand.
CAGGGGTGATGGGTGAACGGGACTTGGCGTTGAATTACGACACAGGTAGTTTTGGATGACCTCAAGTTTACGTGGGGTAGAATGTGGGAGGCCAGCCAGGAGTGCGTTGGAATAGTCGAGTCTAGAGGTAACAAAGGCCCGGGTGAGGGTTTCAGCAGCGGATGAGCTGAGGCAAGGGCGGAGACGGGCCATGTTACGGAGGTGGAAGTAGGCGGTCTTTGTTATGCTGCGGATATGTGTTCGGAAGCTCATTTCAGGGTCAGATATGACACCGAGGTTGTGAACAGTCTGGTTCAGCCTCAGACAGTTGCCAGGGAGAGGGATGGAGTCAGTGGCTAGGGAACAGAGTTTGTGGCAGGGACTGAAAACAATTGCTTCAGTCTTCCCAATATTTAATTGGAGAAAATTTCTGCTCACCCAGAACCAGATTAGAGATCATGGAGGGGTCGTGAGAAGTGGTGGTGAGGTAGAGCTGGGTGTCGTCAGCGTACATGTGGAAACTGACGCTGTGTTTTCAGATGATGTTACCAAGGGGCAGCATTTAGATGAGAAATAGGAGGGGCTCAAGGATAGATCCTTGGGGGACACCAGAGGTAACGATGCGGGAGCGGGAAGAGAAGCTGTTGCAGGTGATTCTGTGGCTACGATTGGATAGATAAGAATGGAACCAGGCGAGTGCAGTCCCACCCAGCTGCATGATGGTGGAGAGGTGTTGGAGAAGGATGGAGTGGTCAACCGTGTCAAAGGCTGCAGACAAGTCAGGAAGGACGAGGAGAGATAGTTTACCTTTGTCACAGTCACAAAGGATGTCATTTGATGAGACTTTGATGAGACTTGATTTTACTTCAGGGCCAAGTTAGTGAGGTGGATTGGGCTGTTTCTGGCCCGCTGGTTATTGTGGGCACAGCTGGACACCAGTGGGACCGGCTCTGCCCTGTTTGTTCTTTGAGGCAAAATAAGCCAAAAAAAATTCCTGCTTCCCCCCTTACCCTTTCTACACTCCTTTTACAGGGTATTAGAAGTGGAGCATTTACAGACAGGAAGCTCAGACCAAACATCATGTCAAGATCTGACAGAGTTACGCGATTCCTCAGGACCTGATTCAGTCGCTCCTCCAATCTGCTGGCGCCCCCGTGAGTTCACACTGGGGAGAGAACTTTTAAATGTTCTGAAAGAGCTTCAAAATCTACAAATACCTGAAGCGACACCAGTGGCCACACACTGGGGGGAAACCCAGGCCCAGTGTGTGGGAAGGGATTCACTCAGCCATCCGCTCCGATGATACACCAGCAAGTTCACACTAGGGAGGGACCTTTAACCCGCTCCGTGTCTGGGCAGGGATTAATTGCACCCTCCATGCTGCTGAGACACCAGCTTGTCCACACCGATGAGAGACCGTTGACCTGCTCCATGTTTTTGAAGCGATTCTCTCATTCTGCCACCCTACTGAGACACCAGCTTGTTCATAGTGATGAGAGACCGATTTAAATGTTCTGACTGTGGGAAGAGATTTAAAAGGTCCCAGGATCTGAAGAGACACCAGCTGGAGAGAGCAGGAGAGATTCTGTTCACCTGCTCCGTGTGTGGGAAGAGATTCACTCGGTCCTCGAGTCTGCTGGCACACCAGCAAGTTCACACTGGGGAGAGGCCAGTGAAACATTCCGACTGGGAAAAGCTTTCAAATGTCCCAGGAGCTGAAGGGACACCAGCTGGAGAGAGCAGGAAAGAGACCGTTCACCTGCTCCGTGTGTGGGAAGGGATTCACTCAGTCATCCAACCTGTTGAGACACCAGCAAGTTCACACTGATGAGAGACCATTTAAATGTTCTGACTGTGGGAAAGGCTTTAAAACCTCTGGGAGTCTGAAGGGACACCAGCGATTTCACACTGATGAGAGACCGTTTACATGCTCTGACTGTGGGACGAGCTTTAAATGCTCCAGGGATCTGAAGGAACACCAGCTTGTTCACACTGATAAGAGACCATTTACATGTTCTGTCTGTGGCAAGAGCTTTAAAAGCTCTGGGAATCTGAAGGGACACCAGCGATTTCACACTGGGGAGAGGCCGTTCACCTGCTCCGTGTGTGGGAAGGGATTCGCTCGGTCATCCCACCTACTGAGACACCAGCGAGTTCACACTGGGGAGAGGCCACTGAAACATTCCGACTGTGGGACAAGCTTTCAAAGGTCCCAGGAGCTGAAGGGACACCAGCTGGAGAGAGCAGGAAAGAGGCCATTCACCTGCTCCGTGTGTGGGAAGAGATTCAATTGGTCTTCGCATCTTCTGACACACCAGCGAGTTCACACCGGGGAGAGGCCGTTCACCTGCTCCGTGTGTGGGAGCGGATTCACTCGGTCATCAAGCCTGGTGAGACACCAGCGAGTTCACACCGAGGAGAGGCCGTTCACCTGCTCTGTGTGTGGGAGGGGATTCACTCGGTCATCAAGCCTGGTGAGTCACCAGCGAATTCACAGTGCGGAGAGGCCGTTCACCTGCTCCGTGTGTGGGAAGGGATTCACTCAGTCATCAAGCCTGGTGAGACACCAGGGATATCACACTGATGAGAGACCGTTTACATGCTCTGACTGTGGGAAGAGCTTTAAATGCTCCAGGGATCTGAAGGAACACCAGCTTGTTCACACTGATAAGAGACCGTTTACATGTTCTGTCTGTGGGAAGAGCTTTAAAAGCTCTGGGAATCTGAAGGGACACCAGCGATTTCACACTGGGGAGAGGCCGTTCACCTGCTCCGTGTGTGGGAAGGGATTCACTCAGTCTGCCCACCTGGTGACACACAAGCAATTTCACACAGATGAGAGACCATTTAAATGTTCTGACTGTGGGAAGAGCTTTAAAAGCGCTGGGAATCTGAAGGGACACCAGCGAGTTCACTCCGATCAGAGACCATTTACATGTTCTGACTGTAGTAAGAGCTTTAAAAGCTCCGGGAATCTGAAGGGACACCAGCGAGTTCACGCTGTTCTGTAGCGCAGGGCCCTGGGGTGACATGAACATGGAATGGATGAATGTTTTATAAATTCTTGTACTCCTGTTTAATCTTTAAGACTGTTGTGCTGATGATTCCCTTCGATTGACTGTTCATGGTGTTACATAGAATGTACAACACAGAAACAGGCCATTCGGCCCAACTGGTCCATGCCGGTGTTTATGCTCTACACCCACCCTACTTCAATTGACCCTATCAACATCTCCTCCCATTCCTTTCTCCCTCATGTGGCTTCCCCATAAATCCATCAATGCCGTTCACCTCAACAACTCTTTGTGGTAGCGAGTTCCCCATTCTACCACTCTCTGGGTAAAGATATTTCTCCTGAATTCACTACTGGATTTATTAGTGCCTTTTATATTTATGGCCCCGTAATTATGATGAGATTTTGTTAAGCTGACCAGTATGTTGTTGTACTTTGTCTTTTTCTGATGAATGAAACATTACTGAGCCCCTGTACCCATGTTATGGGATGAAGTGCCAGACAAGTGAAGGAACAACGTCTGGGTGTGAATCTAATAATAACCTCACGGACCGTATAGGTGTGATAACCAGACGGGCTTGTGGTTATAGTCTGGTCACAGATGGACTAAATTCCCTGAATTAGCAGGAGTTCAGGAGGCGGTCAACAGCCGGGTCCAAACAATTCCATTTCCTGAGCGGTAACCTGCTCCGTGTGTGGGAAGGGATTCGCTCTGTCCTCCAACCTGGTGAGACACCAGCGAGTTCACACTGGAGAGCGGCCATTCACCTGCTCCGTGTGTAGGAAGGAATTCACTTGGTTATCCAATCTTGTGTGAAGAAAAAGCCACTTAAGCCGTTGTCATTTGGAACAGACTTGAGAAGGTCGCGCGTGAATCCACTGTACTTCTATTCTCCAGATTGAGGGAATTATCACCCGATCTGTGTTATGCAGCGCTCTTAATAAAGTCTGGAGAGACAATTTGTGTTCTTGTGAGCTTGATTATCTGGTATCTGAAACCCTGGGACTCCCAATCATTAGAGTCAACCTCAGTGTGTGGAAAGGGATTCCCTGGTGTATCCCACCCGCTGACACACCAGAGTGTCCACAGTGTGACTGCGGTGGGTCGATTCCACTCATTTCCTGTAAACCTGTTGTTAAAAACCTGAGCCAGTGTGTTGTGAGCCAAAGAGCCTTCTGTCCAATGCGGGGAATAAAAGCCCACAGCCTCCCCTGGCCCCAGGCCCTGAACAAGGGACTGGAGAAACTCGCTGACCTGCGGATCAGACAAACACTACAAACAGCAAGGGACCCAACACCGAGCCCTGCAGTACACCACTGGACACAGGCTTCCAGACACAAAAACAACCTTCGACCATCACCCTCTGCCTCCTGCCACTAAGCCAATTTTGGATCCAATGTGCCAAATTGCCCTGGATCCCATGGGTTCTTACCTTTTTGACCAATCTCCCATGCGGGACTTTGTTAGAAGCCTCACTGAAGTCCATGTAGACCACATCAACTGCACTACCCTCATCCACACACCTAGTCACCCCCTCAGAAAATTCAATCAAATTGGTCAGACATGATCTCCCCCTGACAAAGCCATGCTGACTATCCCTGATTAATCCCTGCCTCTCCAAGTGTAGACTAATTCTGTCCCTCAGACTTTTTTTCAATAATTTCCCTACCACTGATGTTAGGCTCCCTGGCCTGTAATTCCCTGGTTTATCCCTACTACCCTTCTTGAACAATGGTACTTCGTTAGCTGTTCTCCAGTCCTCTGGCACATCCCCTGTGGCCAGAGAGGTTCTGAAAATTTGCGTCAGAGCCCCTTGCCTCACACAGCAGCCTGGGATACATCTCGTTAGGGCCTGGGGATTTATCCACTTTTAAGCCCACTAAAACCGCTAGTACCTCCTCCCTCTCAATACTAATTTGTTCAAGTATATCACCATCCCCCTGCCTGATTTCTATGCCTACATCGTCCTTCTCCATAGTGAACACAGATGCAAAATATTCATTTAAAACCTCACCTACATCTTCTGACTCTACACACAGATTGCCACTTTGGTCCCGAATGGGCCCTACTCTTTCCCTGGTTATCCTCTTGCCCTTAATATACTAATAAAACATCTTAGGATTTTCCTTTATTTTGCCCGCCATTGTTTTTTCATGCCCCCTCTTCGCTCTCATAGAAACATAGAAGATAGGAGCAGGAGTAGGCCATTCGGCCCCTCGAGCCTGTTCCGCCATTCAATGAGATCATGGCTGATCATCCAAACTCAGTACCTGTCCCTGCCTTCTCCCCATATCCCTTGATCCCTTTCGCCTTAAGAAATATATCTAACTCCTTCTTGAATATATTTAATGAATTGGCCTCAACCGCCTTCTGTGGTAGAGAATTCCACAGGTTCACCACTCTCTGGGTGAAGAAATTCCTCCCCATCTCAGTCCTAAATGGCTTACCCCTTATCCTTAGACTGTGAATCCTGGTTCTGGACTCCGCTGCCATCGGGAACATCCTTCCTGCATCTAGTCTGTCCAGTCCTGTTAGAATTTTATAAGTTTTAATGAGATCCCCTCTCATTCTTCTAAACTCTAGCGAATATAAGCCTAATCGACCCAATCTCTCCTCATACGTCATTCCTGCCATCCCAGGCATCAGTCTGGTGAATCTTCGCTGCACTCCCTCCATGGCAAGAACGTCCTTCCTCAGTTAAGGCGACCAAAACTGCACACAATACTCAAGGTGTGGTCTCACCAAGGCCCTGTACAACTGGAGCAAGACATCCTTGTTCCTGTACTCGAACCCTCTCGCTACGAAGGCCAACATACCATTTGCCTTCTTAACCGCCTGCTGCACCTGCATGCTTACCTTCAGCAACTGGTGCACAAGGACACCCAGGTCTCGTTGCACTTCCCCTTCTCCCAATCTATTGCCATTCAGATAATAATCTGCCTTCCTGTTTTTGCCACCAAAGTGGATAACCGCATTTATCCACATTATACAGCATCTGCCATGCTTCTGCCCAATCACCCAACCTGTCCAAATCATACTGGAGTTTCTCGGCATCCTCCTCACAGCATACATGCCAACCCAGCTTTGTGTCATCTGCAAACTTGGAGATATTACATCTAGTTCCCTCGTCTAGATCATTAATATATATTGTGAATAGCTGGGGTCCAAGGACCAATCCCTGCGGAACCCCACTAGTCACTGCCTGCCACTCGGAAAAAGTGCCGTTTATTCCAACTCTTTGCTTCCTGTCTGCCAACCAGTTCTCTATCCAAGTCAGTACCTTGCTCCCAATCCGATGTGCCTTAACTTTACACGCTAATCACTTATGCGGGACCTTATCGAAAGTCTTCTGAAAGTCCAAATACACCACATTCACTGGTTCTCCCTTATCTATTCTACCAGTTACATCCTCAAAAAATTCCAGTGGATTAGTCAAACACGATTTACCTTTTGTAAATCCATGTTGACTTTGTCAAAGCCAGCATTTATTGCCCAGCCCCTGCTTAAAAACCTGTTCCATCTCCAGCTTTTTCCAGTTGTGACGAAGGGTCATCGACCTGAAAGGTTGACTCTGTTTCTCGCTCCACAGATGCTGCCGGACCTGCTGAGTACATCCAGCGTTTTCTGTCTTCTGCAGGGAGCTGGACTGGGGCACGTGATCAACTCCACGGCGGTGACTGACGGGAGCTCCGACCAATAGGGAGAGAGCGGGCGAAGCTCGGACTGAGGTGAGTGCGGGTCCTCCAACCAATCGGGGTGTCCGAGGGGCGGGACTTCTGCCGCCTGCTTCTCCCGCTGCTGAGACAAGTAGAATGCAGCAGAGGGCGCTCTTCTGGTTGGGTGTTTAAACAAATGGACTATAACTTAATAAAACTTTAAAAGAAGCTTAACAAATTAAATTAAATTCACCCCGGCCAGGGTGACAATGCACTCCAGTCCCCGCGGTGCCCACCGGTCTCAGAAGGCCTCAAGTGTGCCGGCGGACACCTCGTGCTCCATCTCCAGGGCCACCCTGACGTGAACATAGCCACGGAAGAGAGGCAGACAATCGGGCCAAACGACCCCCTCGACTGCCCGCTGCCCGGACCTGCTAATGGCCACTTTGGCCAGGCCCAGGAGCAGTTACACGAGGAGGTCCTCCGATCTGCCCTCTCCTCTCCGCACCGGGTGACCGAAGATCAGGAGCGCGGGACTGAAGTGCATCCAAAAATCGAGGAGCAGCCCCTTTGAATACTGAAAGAGGGGCTGCAACCTCTCACATTCCATGTATACGTGGAACACGGACTCCTCCAGGCCGCAGAAAAGGCAGGCGGCCTGGGAGTCCGTGAACCTCCTTAAAACCATATTGCATGGCACTGCTCCATGCAACATCCTCCAGGCCAATCCCTAATAGAACAAGGGAGGACTCCCGTGTAGAGAGCCCTCCATTGGGGACCTCCGCCACTGCCGGACAGCAAGATGGCACGCCAAGGCGTGTTTGGACGGCAGACGAAGATGGCAAAGTGGAAAGTGTGCAGGAGCAACCCGTACAGGAAACCCCTCCATGCAGAACTTAACGTCACGGAGGGCATTTCCCCGAGATGGCTCAAGTTGTGAGGTGCCGGTTCCCAAGAGGGGTTTCAGGGCCACACGCCGATGAGGAATTCCATCCAAACGGGGGTCAGTTCAGACAGGATCGCCCCATGTGCTTGAGCCTCCTCGATACACCTAGTGGAGTCAGGGCCCAGTGCCACTTTCAGCGTCTCGATGGCTTTGGCAGCGAGCTGGACGTTGGCCCAGGACAGGCGCTGTGCCAGCTCCTCCTGCACCATCCAGCCCGCTCCTCCACCATCGAGCAGGTCCCCAACCCTGGTCACCTTACCAGGCACAGCCCTGCCCTCCGCCAGTCGCCCGATCCAGTGGTCACGGAGGTGCAGATTCCTGAGCAGCGGCTTCTGAAGGAGAGCCGCCACTCCTGATGGGGGAGAACTCTGCCTGGAGGCGATGCTGTTCCAGACCCATAGCAGCTCCTGGTAAAAGACAGGCAGCTCCTGCAGGTAGGCACGCGTATGGCCCAATTCCACAAACAGGAGCTGCGTGTCGAAATTGAGGCCGTGCAGCTGGCGGAAGAAATACGTCGCCAGCGCACACCATCTCGGAGGATTCTCGACGTACAGGTATCTCTGCAGCACCTGAAGACGGAAAGTCGCAGCCTGGGTGCGAAGGCACACCAGCGCCTGACCGCCCTCCCTAAGCGGGAGACTCAGAACCGCGGCAGAGACCCAGTGCATCCTTTTGCCCCAGAAGAAGTCGATGAGCTTCTTCTGCATCTTGGCCACAAACGCAGGGGGTGGGATCAAAGTGACCAACCAGTACTACAACATGGCGGCCACCAGCTGGTTTATGGCCAGCGCTCGACCCCTGTAGGACAACACTCAGAGCAGTCCTGTCCAGCGTCCTAGGCGAGCGGTGACTTTGGCCTGCACCTCTTGCCAGTTCGCTGGCCAGGCATCCTCGGCGGGGCTGAGGTAGACTCCCAAGTAGAGGAGGTGCGTGGTGCTCCAGGCGAAGGGCCTGAACTCCTCCGGCAGGGAATCCACCCGCCACTGGCCCACCAGGAGCCCGGAGCATTTCTCCCAGTTGATCCTGGCGGAGGATGCATCCGAGTAAATCTGCTGACATTCTCGCATCCTCCGCAAGTTAGCGGGATCCGTGACCATGAGGAGCATGTCATCAGCGTCAGCCGAGAGGATGACCTCCACGCCCGGCCCTTGCAGAGCCAGTCCCGTCAACCTCTTCCGCAAGAGGCGCAGGAAAGGCTCCACGCAGACGGCGTATAACTGACCGGACATAGGGCATCCCTGATGCAACCCCCTCCCGAAGCGAAGGGGCACCGCCAAAGACCCGTTAACTTTAATCAGACACTCCGCGGCGGCATACAGAAGTTGGATCTGGGCGGCAAAATGCGTCCCGAACCCAAATGCACGCAGAGTCCCGTAGAAATACTCATGATTCACCCTGTTGGACGCCTTCTCCTGATCCAGGGAAAGGAAGGCGACCGACAGACCAGCCCTCTGGGAATGGTGGACCAGGTCCTGGACCAGATGCTGAGACAAGTGGAATGCAGCAGAGGGCGCTCTTCTGAGTTAGGGGCTCAGGCCTGTTAGTGGAGCAGTGCAGAGGGAACTTTACTCTGCACTGGGCTTTACTCCCTCAGCACTGCACTGGAGGGGCAGCACAGAGTTTTAGACTCGAGCCTCTGGAGTGGGACTTCAACCCACAACCTTCTGACTCAGAGAGTGCTGCCACCTGAGCCACGGCTGACACTCTGCATCTAACCCATGCTGTACCTGCCCTGGGAGTGTTTGATGGGACAGTGTGGAGGGAGCTTTACTCTGTATCTAACCCGTGCTGTACCTGCCCTGGGAATGTTTGATGGGACAGTGTAGAGGGAGCTTTACTCTGTATCTAACCCGTGCTGTACCTGCCCTGGGAGTGTTTGATGGGACAGTGTAGACGGAGCTTTACTCTGTATCTAACCAGTGCTGTACCTGCCCTGGGAGTGTTTGATGGGACAGTGTAGAGGGAGCTTTACTCTGTATCTAACCCGAGCTGTACCTGCCCTGGGAGTGTTTGATGGGACAGTGTAGAGGGAGCTTTACTCTGTATCTAACCCCGTGCTGTACCTACCCTGGGAATGTTTGATGGGACAGTGTAGAGGGAGCTTTACTCTGTACCTAACCCCGTGCTGTACCTACCCTGGGAGTGTTTGATGGGACAGTGTAGAGGGAGCTTTACTCTGTATCTAACCCGTGCTGTACCTGCCCTGGGAGTGTTTGATGGGACAGTGTAGAGGGAGCTTTACTCTGTATCTAACCGGTGCTGTACCTGCCCTGGGAGAGTTTGATGGGACAGTGTAGATGGAGCTTTACTTTGTATCTAACCCGTGCTGTACCTGCCCTGGGAGTGTTTGATGGGACAGTGTAGAGGGAGCTTTACTCTGTATCTAACCCATGCTGTACCTGCCCTGGGAGTGTTTGATGGGACAGTGTGGAGGGAGCTTTACTCTGTATCTAACCCGTGCTGTACCTGCCCTGGGAGTGTTTGATGGGACAGTGTAGAGGGAGCTTTACTCTGTATCTAACCCGTGCTGTACCTGCCCTGGGAGTATTTGATGGGACAGTGTAGAGGGAGCTTTACTCTGTATCTAACCCATGCTGTACCTGCCCTGGGAGTGTTTGATGGGACAGTGTAGAGGGAGCTTTACTCTGCATCTAACCCATGCTGTACCTGCCCTGGGAGTGTTTGATGGGACAGTGTAGAGGGAGCTTTACTCTGTATCTAACCTGTGCTGTACCTGCCCTGGGAGCGTTTGATGGGACAGTGCAGAGGGAGCTTTACTCTGTATCTAACCCGTGCTGTACCTGCCCTGGGAGTGTTTGATGGGACAGTGTAGAGGGAGCTTTACTCTGTATCTAACCCGTGCTGTACCTGCCCTGGGAGTGTTTGATGGGACAGTGTAGAGGGAGCTTTACTCTGTATCTAACCCGTGCTGTACCTGCCCTGTGAGTGTATGATGGGACAGTGTAGAGGGAGCTTCACTCTGTATCTAACCCGTGCTGTACCTGCCCTGGGAGTGTTTGATGGGACAGTGTAGAGGGAGCTTCACTCTGTATCTAACCCGTGCTGTACCTGCCCTGGGAGTGTTTGATGGGAGCGTGTAGAGGGAGCTTTACTCTGTATCTAACCCGTGCTGTACCTGCCCTGGGAGTGTGTGATGGGACAGTGTAGAGGGAGCTTTACTCTGTATCTAACCCGTGCTGTACCTGCCCTGGGAGTGTGTGATGGGGACAGTGTAGAGGGAGCTTTACTCTGTATCTAACCCATGCTGTACCTGCCCTTGCAGAATCACACGAGACTTTAGAATTGTTCGTAGTGGAAATCTGGATCACACTCCCACAAAAAGCTGTTGAGGCTGGGGGTCAACTGAAAATATCAAAATGGAGATTGACAGAATTTGTTGGTTATGGGTGGTGAGGATTATGGAACCAAGGTGGGTAGATGGAGTGAGATACGGATTAGCCGTGATCTGATTGAATGGCGGAATAGGCTCAAGGGGCTGAAACGCCCCGTCCTGTTCCGAGGTTCCTTCCCCACCCTGTGCAGATTGTGAATCTCCATCACCTGTTGTAGAGGTGAGTAAAGGGGATTTAGTCCATCTGTGACCAGACCATAACCACAAGCCCGTCTGGGTATCACACCTATACGGTCCGTGAGGTTATTATTAGATTCACACCCAGACATTGTGCCTTTACTTGTCGACCTATTCTATGTGATAACATGAACAGTCCACCGGCGCGCTCGAGGCCTTCCACGACCGGTGGGTACCGGGGGGACTGGCGTGCATCATCACCACCAAAAATAGAACTTTAATTTCATTTGTTAAGTTCCCTTTAAACTTTTTTTTGTTATGTTACAGGTTTTATTGGTTGTGCCCCTTTAAAAAGGGGGCACATGGTTGACTTTTAACAGGCAATTGCCTGTGATAAGGGGAAAAAATAACATGAACAGTCAAATCAAGGGAATCATCAGCACAACAGTTTGAAAGATTAAACAGCAGTACAAGAATTCATAAAACATTCATCCGTTCCACGTTCTACAGGGCCCTGCGCTACAGAACAGTGTGAACTCGCTGGTGTGTCAGCAGGTAATTGGAGTTTTTAAAGCTCTTCCCACAGTCAGAACATGTAAATGGTCTCTCATCAGTGTGAACAAGCTGGTGTTGCTTCAGCTCCCCAGAGCTTTTAAAGCTCTTCTGACAGACAGAACATTTAAAGTGTCTCTCATCAGTGTGAACAAGCTGGTGTCTCAGCAGTTTATTGGAGTATTTAAAGCTCTTCCCACAGTCAGAACATGTAAACGCTCTCTCATCGGTGTGAACAAGCTGGTGTTGCTTCAGGCTCCTGGTGCATTTAAAGCATTTCTGACAGACAGGACATTTAAACGCTCTCTCATCAGTGTGAACAAGCTGGTGTATGGTCAGAGTCCCGGGTCTTTTAAAGCTCTTCCCACAGTCGGAACATTTAAAGGGTCTCTCATCAGTGTGAACAAGCTGGTGTCTCAGCAAGGTAGATGAATCAGTGAATCCCTTTCCACACACGGAGCAGGTGAACGGCCTCTCCCCAGTGTTAACAAGCTGGTGTCTGGTCAGACCCCTGGGGCTTTTAAAGCTCTTCCCACAGTCAGAACATTTAAACGGCCTCTCATCAGTGTGAACTTTGTGGTGTGCCTGCAGGTTGGATAACTGTGTGAATCGCTTCCCACACACGGAGCAGGTGAATGGCCTTGCCCCAGTGTGAACTCGCTGGTGTGTCTGCAGTTTGGATGACACAGTGAAACTTTTCCCACATACAGAGTAGGTGAACGGTCTCCCTCCATTGTGAGACCGCTGGTGTTTTGTCAGATTCATGGAGCTTTTAAACCTCTTCACACAGTCGGAACATTGAAACGGTTTCTCATCAGTGTGGACAAGCTGGTGTCTCAGCAGGTGGGATGTGCAAGTGAATCCCTTCCCACACACGGAGCAGGTGAACGGACTGTCCCCAGGGTGACTGTGCGGATGAACTTCTGACGTAGACGGGGAACTGAATCTCTTCCCGCCGTCCCCACCTTTACCCGGTTTCTCCCCGGTGTGACGGTGCACGTGTCTTGCCAGGTCAGGCGATCGGCTGAATCCGAGTCCACACACGGAACACGTGTGCGGTTTGTCCGCGCTGTGATCGCTGCTCTCTCCTTCCATGTGCAAAGGCCGATGATATTCAGGTCCAGATGAATCGAGCGACTCTGTCAGACCCTGACGTGATGTTTGGTCTGAGCTTCCTGTCTGTAAATGCTCCACTTTTAAAACCCTGTAAAAGGAGTTTAGAAAGGGGGTAAGAGGGAGAATGTTGTCTCATGTCGCCCTTTCTCAGCCCAGGGGCAGTGAAGCTGATTTTCAGGCCCCAGCTGCTGCACAGGTTGGTTGAAAGGATCAGCATGGATCGGTCCTTGGACCCCAGCTATTCACAATATATATTAATGATCTGGATGAGGGAACTAGATGTAATATCTCCAAGTTTGCAGACGACACAAAGCTGGGTGGGCGTGTGTGCTGTGAGGAGGATGCCGAGAAACTCCAGTATGATTTGGACAGGTTGGGTGATTGGGCAGAAGCATAGCAGATGCAATATAACGTGGATAAATGCGAGGTGACAGATCAGCCATGATCTTATTGAATGGCGGAGCAGGCTCGAGGGGCCGATTGGCCTACTCCTGCTCCTAATTCTTATGTTCTTATGTTATCCACTTTGGTTTCAAAAACAAGAAGGCAGATTATTATCTGAATGGCAATAGATTGGGAGAAGGGGAAGTGCAACGAGACCTGGGCGTCCTTGTGCACCAGTCGCTGAAGGTAAGCATGCAGGTGCAGCAGGCGGTTAAGAAGGCAAATGGTATGTTGGCCTTCGTAGCAAGAGGGTTTGAGTACAGGAACAAGGATGTCTTGCTGCAGTTGTACAGGGCCTTGGTGAGACCACATCTTGAGTATTGTGTGCAGTTTTGGTCGCCTTATCTGAGGAAGGATGTTCCTGCCACGGAGGGAGTGCAGCGAAGATTCACCAGACTGATACTTGGGATGGCAGGAATGATGTATGGGGAGAGATTGGGTCGATTGGGCTTGTACTCGCTGGAGTTTAGAAGAATGAGAGGGGATCTCATTGAAACCTATAAAATTCTAACAGGACTGGACAGACTAGATGCAGGAAGGATGTTCCCGATGGTCGGGGAGTCCAGAACCAGGGGTCACAGTCTAAAGATAAGGGGTAAGACATTTAGGACAGAGATGAGGAGGAATTACTTCACCCAGAGAGTGATGAGCCTGTGGAATTCTCTACCACAGAAGGCAGTGGAGGCCAATTCATTAAATATATTCAAGAAGGAGTTGGATATATTTCTTAAGGCTAAAGGGATCAAGGGATATGGGGAGAAGGCAGGGACAGGGTACTGAATTTGGATGATCAGCCATGATCTCATTGAATGGCGGAGCAGGTTCGAGGGGCCGAATGGCCGACTCCTGCTCCTATCTTCTATGTTTCTCTCCCTAACATCTCTGAGGCTAAACCACACCATTTGCAACCTTGGTGTCATATTTGACCCTGAAATGAGCTTCCGAACACATATCCGCAGCATAACAAAGACCGCCTACTTCCACCTCCGTAACATGGCCCGTCTCCGCCCCTGCCTCAGCTCATCCGCTGCTGAAACCCTCACCCGGGCCTTTGTTACCTCTAGACTCGACTATTCCAACGCACTCCTGGCTGGCCTCCCACATTCCACCCCACGTAAACTTGAGGTCATCCAAAACTACCCGTGTCGTAATTCAACGCCAAGTCCTGTTCACCCATCACCCCTGTGCTCGCTGACCTACATTGGCTCCCGGTTAAGCAATGCTTCGATTTCAAAATTCTCATCCTTGTTTTCAAATCCCTCCATGGCCTCGCCCCTCCCTCTCTTAGTTATTCCCTTCAGCCTCACAACCACCCGCCCCCCGCGATAGAATCACAGAAAAATTACGGCACAGAAGGAGGCCATTCGGCCCATCTTGTCCGTGCCAGCCGATTAAGTGCTATCCACACTAATCCCACTTTCCAGCACTTGGTCCGTAGCCTTGTAGGTTACGGCACTTCAAGTGCACATCCAAGTACTTCTAAAATGTGATGAGAGTTTCTGCCTCTACCACCCTGTCAGGCAGTGAGTTCCAGACCCCCACCACCCACTGGGTGAAAACAGTTCTCCTCAACTCCCCTCTAAAGCTCCGACCAATTACTTTAAATCTATGCCCCTGGTTGTGGACCCCTCTTGTCAAGGGAAATAGGTCCTTCCTATCTCGGCCCCTCAGAATTTTATACACCTCAATCAGGTCTCCCCTCAGCCTCCTCGGTTCCAAAGAAAACAAACCCCCCCCACCCCGAGACATCTGCGCTCCTCCAATTCTGCCCGCTTGAGCATCCCTGATTATAATCTCTGCACCATCAGTGGCCGTGTCTTCTGTTGCCTCGGCCATAAGCTCTGGAATTCCCTCCCTGAACCTCTCCACCTCTTTCATAGAAAATAGGAGCAGGAGTCGGCCCCTCGAGCCTGCTCCGCCATTCAATGAGATCATGGCTGATCAAAGCCCACCTCTGTGACCAAGCTGCTGGCCATCTGCCCTAATTTCTCCTTATGTGGCTCGGGGTCACATTTTTCAATGTCTTACAATACTCCTGTGCAGCGCCGTGGGACGTTTTCCTACGTTAAAGGCGCTATAGAAATACAAGTTGTTGTTGTTCTCATTGTTGGAGGTGAGCTCTGAACAGGCCCCGCCCCCTCCCCCTACTCCGCGTGCGCCGCTCCAAGATGAGCGCGGGTTCTGAACAGGCCCCGCCCCCTCCCCTACTCCGCATGCGCCGCTCCAAGGTGAGCGCGGGTTCTGAACAGGCCCCGCCCCCTCCCCCTACACCGCATGCGCCGCTCCAAGGTGAGCGCGGGCTCTGAACAGGCCCCGCCCCCTCCCCTACTCCGCATGCGCCGCTCCAAGGTGAGCGCGGGTTCTGAACAGGCCCCGCCCCCTCCCCCTACACCGCATGCGCCGCTCCAAGGTGAGCGCGGGTTCTGAACAGGCCCCGCCCCCTCCCCCAACACCGCATGCGCCGCTCCAAGGTGAGCGTGGGCTCTGAACAGGCCCCGCCCCCTCCCCTACTCCGCATGCGCCGCTCCAAGGTGAGCGCGGGCTCTGAACAGGCCCCGCCCCCTCCCCTACTCCGCATGCGCCGCTCCAAGGTGAGCGCGGGTTCTGAACAGGCCCCGCCCCCTCCCCTACTCCGCATGCACCGCTCCTAGGTGAGCACGGGCTCTGAACAGGCCCCACCCCCTCCCCCTACACCGCATGCACCGCTGCAAGGTGAGCACGGGCTCTGAACAGGCCCCGCCCCCTCCCCCTACTCCGCATGCGCCGCTCCAAGGTGAGCGCGGGCTCTGAACAGGCCCCGCCCCCTCCCCCTACTCCGCATGCGCCGCTCCAAGGTGAGCGCGGGCTCTGAACAGGCCCCGCCCCCTCCCCTACTCTGCATGCGCCGCTCCAAGGTGAGCGCGGGTTCTGAACTGGCCCCACCCCCTCCCCCTACACCGCATGCACCGCTCCAAGGTGAGCACGGGCTCTGAGCAGGCCCCGCCCCCTCCCCCTACACCGCATGCGCCGCTCCAAGGTGAGCGCGGGCTCTGAACAGGCCCCACCCCCTCCCCCTACACCGCATGCACCGCTCCAAGGTGAGCGCAGGCTCTGAACAGGCTCCGCCCCCTCCCCCTACTCCGCATGCGCCGCTCCAAGGTGAGCGCGGGCTCTGAACAGCCTCCTCCCCCTACTCCGCATGCGCCACTCCAAGGTGAGCGCAGGCTCTGAACAGGCCCCGCCCCCTACCCCTACCGCGCATGCACCGCTCCAAGGTGAGCGCGGGCTCTGAACAGGCCCCGCCCCCTCCTCCGCATGCGCCGCTCCAAGGTGAGCGCGGGCTCTGAACAGGCACCGCCCCCTCCCCCTCCGCCGCTCCAAGGTGAGCGCGGGCTCTGAACAGGCCCCGCCCCCCTCCGCCACTCCAAGGTGACCGCGTGCTCTGAACAGGCCCCGCCCCATCCTCTGTATGCGCCGCTCCAAGGTGAGCGCGGGCTCTGAACAGGCCCCGCCCCCTCCCGCTCCTCCGCATGCGCCGCTCCAAGGTGAGCGCGGTCTCTGAACAGGCCCCGCCCCCTCGCCCTACTCCGCATGCGCCGCTCCAAGGTGAGCGCGGGCTCTGAACAGGCCCCGCCCCCTCCCCTACTCCGCATGCGCCGCTGCAAGGGGAGCGCGGGCTCTGAACAGGCACCGCCCCCTCCCCCTACTCCGCATGCGCCGCCGGGCCCCGCTCCCGAGGATGAGCCGCTACTGCACCTGCGCAGCGCCTCGCATTCTGGGTCGGCCCGGGCAACCGCGAGAGTCCGGATCACCGGCGGAAAGTGAGTTTAATCAGGGTTTTTTTATATATAGCGGAGAGAAGCGCGGGCAGGGAGATAAATAAAAAGAAAATACAAACCGCACCGTCCCAGCGCCCTCCCGGCACCGAGCGGAGCGGATTGAGCGGCCACAGCCCCTTGTCTTCTGCAGGGAGCCGGACTGGGCCACGTCATCAACTCCACGGCGGTGACTGACGGCAGTTCCGACCAATAGGGAGAGAGCGGGCGGAGCTTGGAGGACTGAGTTGGCGGCGGGTCCTCCAACCAATCGGGGTGTCCGAGGGGCAGGACTTCTGCCGCCTGCTTCTCCCGCTGCTGAGGCAAGTGGAATGCAGCAGAGGGCGCTCTTGTGAGTTTGGGGCTCAGGCCTGTTAGTGGAGCAGTGCAGAGGGAACTTTACTCTGCACTGGGCTTTACTCCCTCAGCACTGCACTGGAGGGGCAGCACAGAGTTTTAGACTCCAGTCTCTGGAGTGGGACTTCAACCCACAACCTTCTGACTCAGAGGAGAGAGTGCTGCCGCCTGAGCCACGGCTGACACTCTGCATCTAACCCATGCTGTACCTGCCCTGGGAGTGTTTGATGGGACAGTGTAGAGGGAGCTTTACTCTGTATCTAACCCGTGCTGTACCTGCCCTGGGAGTGTTTGATGGGACAGTGTAGAGGAGCTTTACTCTGTATCTAACCCGTGCTGTACGTGCCCTGGGAGTGTTTGATGAGACAGTGTACAGGAAGCTTTACTCTGTATCTAACCCGTGCTGTACCTGCCCTGGGAGTGTTTGATGGGACAGTGTAGAGGGAGCTTTACTCTGTATCTAACCCGTGCTGTACCTGCCCTGTGAGTGTATGATGGGACAGTGTAGAGGGAGCTTCACTCTGTATCTAACCCGTGCTGTACCTGCCCTGGGAGTGTTTGATGGGACAGTGTAGAGGGAGCTTCACTCTGTATCTAACCCGTGCTGTACCTGCCCTGGGAGTGTTTGATGGGAGCGTGTAGAGGGAGCTTTACTCTGTATCTAACCCGTGCTGTACCTGCCCTGGGAGTGTGTGATGGGACAGTGTAGAGGGAGCTTTACTCTGTATCTAACCCGTGCTGTACCTGCCCTGGGAGTGTGTGATGGGGACAGTGTAGAGGGAGCTTTACTCTGTATCTAACCCATGCTGTACCTGCCCTTGCAGAATCACACGAGACTCTAGAATTGTTCGTAGTGGAAATCTGGATCACACTCCCACAAAAAGCTGTTGAGGCTGGGGGTCAACTGAAAATATCAAAATGGAGATTGACAGAATTTGTTGGTTATGGGTGGTGAGGATTATGGAACCAAGGTGGGTAGATGGAGTGAGATACGGATTAGCCGTGATCTGATTGAATGGCGGAATAGGCTCAAGGGGCTGAAACGCCCCGTCCTGTTCCGAGGTTCCTTCCCCACCCTGTGCAGATTGTGAATCTCCATCACCTGTTGTAGAGGTGAGTAAAGGGGATTTAGTCCATCTGTGACCAGACCATAACCACAAGCCCGTCTGGGTATCACACCTATACGGTCCGTGAGGTTATTATTAGATTCACACCCAGACATTGTGCCTTTACTTGTCGACCTATTCTATGTGATAACATGAACAGTCCACCGGCGCGCTCGAGGCCTTCCACGACCGGTGGGTACCGGGGGGACTGGCGTGCATCATCACCACCAAAAATAGAACTTTAATTTCATTTGTTAAGTTCCCTTTAAACTTTTTTTTGTTATGTTACAGGTTTTATTGGTTGTGCCCCTTTAAAAAGGGGGCACATGGTTGACTTTTAACAGGCAATTGCCTGTGATAAGGGGAAAAAATAACATGAACAGTCAAATCAAGGGAATCATCAGCACAACAGTTTGAAAGATTAAACAGCAGTACAAGAATTCATAAAACATTCATCCGTTCCACGTTCTACAGGGCCCTGCGCTACAGAACAGTGTGAACTCGCTGGTGTGTCAGCAGGTAATTGGAGTTTTTAAAGCTCTTCCCACAGTCAGAACATGTAAATGGTCTCTCATCAGTGTGAACAAGCTGGTGTTGCTTCAGCTCCCCAGAGCTTTTAAAGCTCTTCTGACAGACAGAACATTTAAAGTGTCTCTCATCAGTGTGAACAAGCTGGTGTCTCAGCAGTTTATTGGAGTATTTAAAGCTCTTCCCACAGTCAGAACATGTAAACGCTCTCTCATCGGTGTGAACAAGCTGGTGTTGCTTCAGGCTCCTGGTGCATTTAAAGCATTTCTGACAGACAGGACATTTAAACGCTCTCTCATCAGTGTGAACAAGCTGGTGTATGGTCAGAGTCCCGGGTCTTTTAAAGCTCTTCCCACAGTCGGAACATTTAAAGGGTCTCTCATCAGTGTGAACAAGCTGGTGTCTCAGCAAGGTAGATGAATCAGTGAATCCCTTTCCACACACGGAGCAGGTGAACGGCCTCTCCCCAGTGTTAACAAGCTGGTGTCTGGTCAGACCCCTGGGGCTTTTAAAGCTCTTCCCACAGTCAGAACATTTAAACGGCCTCTCATCAGTGTGAACTTTGTGGTGTGCCTGCAGGTTGGATAACTGTGTGAATCGCTTCCCACACACGGAGCAGGTGAATGGCCTTGCCCCAGTGTGAACTCGCTGGTGTGTCTGCAGTTTGGATGACACAGTGAAACTTTTCCCACATACAGAGTAGGTGAACGGTCTCCCTCCATTGTGAGACCGCTGGTGTTTTGTCAGATTCATGGAGCTTTTAAACCTCTTCACACAGTCGGAACATTGAAACGGTTTCTCATCAGTGTGGACAAGCTGGTGTCTCAGCAGGTGGGATGTGCAAGTGAATCCCTTCCCACACACGGAGCAGGTGAACGGACTGTCCCCAGGGTGACTGTGCGGATGAACTTCTGACGTAGACGGGGAACTGAATCTCTTCCCGCCGTCCCCACCTTTACCCGGTTTCTCCCCGGTGTGACGGTGCACGTGTCTTGCCAGGTCAGGCGATCGGCTGAATCCGAGTCCACACACGGAACACGTGTGCGGTTTGTCCGCGCTGTGATCGCTGCTCTCTCCTTCCATGTGCAAAGGCCGATGATATTCAGGTCCGGATGAATCGAGCGACTCTGTCAGACCCTGACGTGATGTTTGGTCTGAGCTTCCTGTCTGTAAATGCTCCACTTTTAAAACCCTGTAAAAGGAGTTTAGAAAGGGGGTAAGAGGGAGAATGTTGTCTCATGTCGCCCTTTCTCAGCCCAGGGGCAGTGAAGCTGATTTTCAGGCCCCAGCTGCTGCACAGGTTGGTTGAAAGGATCAGCATGGATCGGTCCTTGGACCCCAGCTATTCACAATATATATTAATGATCTGGATGAGGGAACTAGATGTAATATCTCCAAGTTTGCAGACGACACAAAGCTGGGTGGGCGTGTGTGCTGTGAGGAGGATGCCGAGAAACTCCAGTATGATTTGGACAGGTTGGGTGATTGGGCAGAAGCATAGCAGATGCAATATAACGTGGATAAATGCGAGGTGACAGATCAGCCATGATCTTATTGAATGGCGGAGCAGGCTCGAGGGGCCGATTGGCCTACTCCTGCTCCTAATTCTTATGTTCTTATGTTATCCACTTTGGTTTCAAAAACAAGAAGGCAGATTATTATCTGAATGGCAATAGATTGGGAGAAGGGGAAGTGCAACGAGACCTGGGCGTCCTTGTGCACCAGTCGCTGAAGGTAAGCATGCAGGTGCAGCAGGCGGTTAAGAAGGCAAATGGTATGTTGGCCTTCGTAGCAAGAGGGTTTGAGTACAGGAACAAGGATGTCTTGCTGCAGTTGTACAGGGCCTTGGTGAGACCACATCTTGAGTATTGTGTGCAGTTTTGGTCGCCTTATCTGAGGAAGGATGTTCCTGCCACGGAGGGAGTGCAGCGAAGATTCACCAGACTGATACTTGGGATGGCAGGAATGATGTATGGGGAGAGATTGGGTCGATTGGGCTTGTACTCGCTGGAGTTTAGAAGAATGAGAGGGGATCTCATTGAAACCTATAAAATTCTAACAGGACTGGACAGACTAGATGCAGGAAGGATGTTCCCGATGGTCGGGGAGTCCAGAACCAGGGGTCACAGTCTAAAGATAAGGGGTAAGACATTTAGGACAGAGATGAGGAGGAATTACTTCACCCAGAGAGTGATGAGCCTGTGGAATTCTCTACCACAGAAGGCAGTGGAGGCCAATTCATTAAATATATTCAAGAAGGAGTTGGATATATTTCTTAAGGCTAAAGGGATCAAGGGATATGGGGAGAAGGCAGGGACAGGGTACTGAATTTGGATGATCAGCCATGATCTCATTGAATGGCGGAGCAGGTTCGAGGGGCCGAATGGCCGACTCCTGCTCCTATCTTCTATGTTTCTCTCCCTAACATCTCTGAGGCTAAACCACACCATTTGCAACCTTGGTGTCATATTTGACCCTGAAATGAGCTTCCGAACACATATCCGCAGCATAACAAAGACCGCCTACTTCCACCTCCGTAACATGGCCCGTCTCCGCCCCTGCCTCAGCTCATCCGCTGCTGAAACCCTCACCCGGGCCTTTGTTACCTCTAGACTCGACTATTCCAACGCACTCCTGGCTGGCCTCCCACATTCCACCCCACGTAAACTTGAGGTCATCCAAAACTACCCGTGTCGTAATTCAACGCCAAGTCCTGTTCACCCATCACCCCTGTGCTCGCTGACCTACATTGGCTCCCGGTTAAGCAATGCTTCGATTTCAAAATTCTCATCCTTGTTTTCAAATCCCTCCATGGCCTCGCCCCTCCCTCTCTTAGTTATTCCCTTCAGCCTCACAACCACCCGCCCCCCGCGATAGAATCACAGAAAAATTACGGCACAGAAGGAGGCCATTCGGCCCATCTTGTCCGTGCCAGCCGATTAAGTGCTATCCACACTAATCCCACTTTCCAGCACTTGGTCCGTAGCCTTGTAGGTTACGGCACTTCAAGTGCACATCCAAGTACTTCTAAAATGTGATGAGAGTTTCTGCCTCTACCACCCTGTCAGGCAGTGAGTTCCAGACCCCCACCACCCACTGGGTGAAAACAGTTCTCCTCAACTCCCCTCTAAAGCTCCGACCAATTACTTTAAATCTATGCCCCTGGTTGTGGACCCCTCTTGTCAAGGGAAATAGGTCCTTCCTATCTCGGCCCCTCAGAATTTTATACACCTCAATCAGGTCTCCCCTCAGCCTCCTCGGTTCCAAAGAAAACAAACCCCCCCCACCCCGAGACATCTGCGCTCCTCCAATTCTGCCCGCTTGAGCATCCCTGATTATAATCTCTGCACCATCAGTGGCCGTGTCTTCTGTTGCCTCGGCCATAAGCTCTGGAATTCCCTCCCTGAACCTCTCCACCTCTTTCATAGAAAATAGGAGCAGGAGTCGGCCCCTCGAGCCTGCTCCGCCATTCAATGAGATCATGGCTGATCAAAGCCCACCTCTGTGACCAAGCTGCTGGCCATCTGCCCTAATTTCTCCTTATGTGGCTCGGGGTCACATTTTTCAATGTCTTACAATACTCCTGTGCAGCGCCGTGGGACGTTTTCCTACGTTAAAGGCGCTATAGAAATACAAGTTGTTGTTGTTCTCATTGTTGGAGGTGAGCTCTGAACAGGCCCCGCCCCCTCCCCCTACTCCGCGTGCGCCGCTCCAAGATGAGCGCGGGTTCTGAACAGGCCCCGCCCCCTCCCCTACTCCGCATGCGCCGCTCCAAGGTGAGCGCGGGTTCTGAACAGGCCCCGCCCCCTCCCCCTACACCGCATGCGCCGCTCCAAGGTGAGCGCGGGCTCTGAACAGGCCCCGCCCCCTCCCCTACTCCGCATGCGCCGCTCCAAGGTGAGCGCGGGTTCTGAACAGGCCCCGCCCCCTCCCCCTACACCGCATGCGCCGCTCCAAGGTGAGCGCGGGTTCTGAACAGGCCCCGCCCCCTCCCCCAACACCGCATGCGCCGCTCCAAGGTGAGCGTGGGCTCTGAACAGGCCCCGCCCCCTCCCCTACTCCGCATGCGCCGCTCCAAGGTGAGCGCGGGCTCTGAACAGGCCCCGCCCCCTCCCCTACTCCGCATGCGCCGCTCCAAGGTGAGCGCGGGTTCTGAACAGGCCCCGCCCCCTCCCCTACTCCGCATGCACCGCTCCTAGGTGAGCACGGGCTCTGAACAGGCCCCACCCCCTCCCCCTACACCGCATGCACCGCTGCAAGGTGAGCACGGGCTCTGAACAGGCCCCGCCCCCTCCCCCTACTCCGCATGCGCCGCTCCAAGGTGAGCGCGGGCTCTGAACAGGCCCCGCCCCCTCCCCCTACTCCGCATGCGCCGCTCCAAGGTGAGCGCGGGCTCTGAACAGGCCCCGCCCCCTCCCCTACTCTGCATGCGCCGCTCCAAGGTGAGCGCGGGTTCTGAACTGGCCCCACCCCCTCCCCCTACACCGCATGCACCGCTCCAAGGTGAGCACGGGCTCTGAGCAGGCCCCGCCCCCTCCCCCTACACCGCATGCGCCGCTCCAAGGTGAGCGCGGGCTCTGAACAGGCCCCACCCCCTCCCCCTACACCGCATGCACCGCTCCAAGGTGAGCGCAGGCTCTGAACAGGCTCCGCCCCCTCCCCCTACTCCGCATGCGCCGCTCCAAGGTGAGCGCGGGCTCTGAACAGCCTCCTCCCCCTACTCCGCATGCGCCACTCCAAGGTGAGCGCAGGCTCTGAACAGGCCCCGCCCCCTACCCCTACCGCGCATGCACCGCTCCAAGGTGAGCGCGGGCTCTGAACAGGCCCCGCCCCCTCCTCCGCATGCGCCGCTCCAAGGTGAGCGCGGGCTCTGAACAGGCACCGCCCCCTCCCCCTCCGCCGCTCCAAGGTGAGCGCGGGCTCTGAACAGGCCCCGCCCCCCTCCGCCACTCCAAGGTGACCGCGTGCTCTGAACAGGCCCCGCCCCATCCTCTGTATGCGCCGCTCCAAGGTGAGCGCGGGCTCTGAACAGGCCCCGCCCCCTCCCACTCCTCCGCATGCGCCGCTCCAAGGTGAGCGCGGTCTCTGAACAGGCCCCGCCCCCTCGCCCTACTCCGCATGCGCCGCTCCAAGGTGAGCGCGGGCTCTGAACAGGCCCCGCCCCCTCCCCTACTCCGCATGCGCCGCTGCAAGGGGAGCGCGGGCTCTGAACAGGCACCGCCCCCTCCCCCTACTCCGCATGCGCCGCCGGGCCCCGCTCCCGAGGATGAGCCGCTACTGCACCTGCGCAGCGCCTCGCATTCTGGGTCGGCCCGGGCAACCGCGAGAGTCCGGATCACCGGCGGAAAGTGAGTTTAATCAGGGTTTTTTTATATATAGCGGAGAGAAGCGCGGGCAGGGAGATAAATAAAAAGAAAATACAAACCGCACCGTCCCAGCGCCCTCCCGGCACCGAGCGGAGCGGATTGAGCGGCCACAGCCCCTTGTCTTCTGCAGGGAGCCGGACTGGGCCACGTCATCAACTCCACGGCGGTGACTGACGGCAGTTCCGACCAATAGGGAGAGAGCGGGCGGAGCTTGGAGGACTGAGTTGGCGGCGGGTCCTCCAACCAATCGGGGTGTCCGAGGGGCAGGACTTCTGCCGCCTGCTTCTCCCGCTGCTGAGGCAAGTGGAATGCAGCAGAGGGCGCTCTTGTGAGTTTGGGGCTCAGGCCTGTTAGTGGAGCAGTGCAGAGGGAACTTTACTCTGCACTGGGCTTTACTCCCTCAGCACTGCACTGGAGGGGCAGCACAGAGTTTTAGACTCCAGTCTCTGGAGTGGGACTTCAACCCACAACCTTCTGACTCAGAGGAGAGAGTGCTGCCGCCTGAGCCACGGCTGACACTCTGCATCTAACCCATGCTGTACCTGCCCTGGGAGTGTTTGATGGGACAGTGTAGAGGGAGCTTTACTCTGTATCTAACCCGTGCTGTACCTGCCCTGGGAGTGTTTGATGGGACAGTGTAGAGGAGCTTTACTCTGTATCTAACCCGTGCTGTACGTGCCCTGGGAGTGTTTGATGAGACAGTGTACAGGAAGCTTTACTCTGTATCTAACCCGTGCTGTACCTGCCCTGGGAGTGTTTGATGGGACAGTGTAGAGGGAGCTTTACTCTGTATCTAACCCGTGCTGTACCTGCCCTGTGAGTGTATGATGGGACAGTGTAGAGGGAGCTTCACTCTGTATCTAACCCGTGCTGTACCTGCCCTGGGAGTGTTTGATGGGACAGTGTAGAGGGAGCTTCACTCTGTATCTAACCCGTGCTGTACCTGCCCTGGGAGTGTTTGATGGGAGCGTGTAGAGGGAGCTTTACTCTGTATCTAACCCGTGCTGTACCTGCCCTGGGAGTGTGTGATGGGACAGTGTAGAGGGAGCTTTACTCTGTATCTAACCCGTGCTGTACCTGCCCTGGGAGTGTGTGATGGGGACAGTGTAGAGGGAGCTTTACTCTGTATCTAACCCATGCTGTACCTGCCCTTGCAGAATCACACGAGACTCTAGAATTGTTCGTAGTGGAAATCTGGATCACACTCCCACAAAAAGCTGTTGAGGCTGGGGGTCAACTGAAAATATCAAAATGGAGATTGACAGAATTTGTTGGTTATGGGTGGTGAGGATTATGGAACCAAGGTGGGTAGATGGAGTGAGATACGGATTAGCCGTGATCTGATTGAATGGCGGAATAGGCTCAAGGGGCTGAAACGCCCCGTCCTGTTCCGAGGTTCCTTCCCCACCCTGTGCAGATTGTGAATCTCCATCACCTGTTGTAGAGGTGAGTAAAGGGGATTTAGTCCATCTGTGACCAGACCATAACCACAAGCCCGTCTGGGTATCACACCTATACGGTCCGTGAGGTTATTATTAGATTCACACCCAGACATTGTGCCTTTACTTGTCGACCTATTCTATGTGATAACATGAACAGTCCACCGGCGCGCTCGAGGCCTTCCACGACCGGTGGGTACCGGGGGGACTGGCGTGCATCATCACCACCAAAAATAGAACTTTAATTTCATTTGTTAAGTTCCCTTTAAACTTTTTTTTGTTATGTTACAGGTTTTATTGGTTGTGCCCCTTTAAAAAGGGGGCACATGGTTGACTTTTAACAGGCAATTGCCTGTGATAAGGGGAAAAAATAACATGAACAGTCAAATCAAGGGAATCATCAGCACAACAGTTTGAAAGATTAAACAGCAGTACAAGAATTCATAAAACATTCATCCGTTCCACGTTCTACAGGGCCCTGCGCTACAGAACAGTGTGAACTCGCTGGTGTGTCAGCAGGTAATTGGAGTTTTTAAAGCTCTTCCCACAGTCAGAACATGTAAATGGTCTCTCATCAGTGTGAACAAGCTGGTGTTGCTTCAGCTCCCCAGAGCTTTTAAAGCTCTTCTGACAGACAGAACATTTAAAGTGTCTCTCATCAGTGTGAACAAGCTGGTGTCTCAGCAGTTTATTGGAGTATTTAAAGCTCTTCCCACAGTCAGAACATGTAACGCTCTCTCATCGGTGTGAACAAGCTGGTGTTGCTTCAGGCTCCTGGTGCATTTAAAGCATTTCTGACAGACAGGACATTTAAACGCTCTCTCATCAGTGTGAACAAGCTGGTGTATGGTCAGAGTCCCGGGTCTTTTAAAGCTCTTCCCACAGTCGGAACATTTAAAGGGTCTCTCATCAGTGTGAACAAGCTGGTGTCTCAGCAAGGTAGATGAATCAGTGAATCCCTTTCCACACACGGAGCAGGTGAACGGCCTCTCCCCAGTGTTAACAAGCTGGTGTCTGGTCAGACCCCTGGGGCTTTTAAAGCTCTTCCCACAGTCAGAACATTTAAACGGCCTCTCATCAGTGTGAACTTTGTGGTGTGCCTGCAGGTTGGATAACTGTGTGAATCGCTTCCCACACACGGAGCAGGTGAATGGCCTTGCCCCAGTGTGAACTCGCTGGTGTGTCTGCAGTTTGGTATGACACAGTGAAACTTTTCCCACATACAGAGTAGGTGAACGGTCTCCTCCATTGTGAGACCGCTGGTGTTTTGTCAGATTCATGGAGCTTTTAAACCCTCTTCACACAGTCGGAACATTGAAACGGTTTCTCATCAGTGTGGACAAGCTGGTGTCTCAGCAGGTGGGATGTGCAAGTGAATCCCTTCCCACACACGGAGCAGGTGAACGGACTGTCCCCAGGGTGACTGTGCGGATGAACTTCTGACGTAGACGGGGAACTGAATCTCTTCCCGCCGTCCCCACCTTTACCCGGTTTCTCCCCGGTGTGACGGTGCACGTGTCTTGCCAGGTCAGGCGATCGGCTGAATCCGAGTCCACACACGGAACACGTGTGCGGTTTGTCCGCGCTGTGATCGCTGCTCTCTCCTTCCATGTGCAAAGGCCGATGATATTCAGGTCCGGATGAATCGAGCGACTCTGTCAGACCCTGACGTGATGTTTGGTCTGAGCTTCCTGTCTGTAAATGCTCCACTTTTAAAACCCTGTAAAAGGAGTTTAGAAAGGGGGTAAGAGGGAGAATGTTGTCTCATGTCGCCCTTTCTCAGCCCAGGGGCAGTGAAGCTGATTTTCAGGCCCCAGCTGCTGCACAGGTTGGTTGAAAGGATCAGCATGGATCGGTCCTTGGACCCCAGCTATTCACAATATATATTAATGATCTGGATGAGGGAACTAGATGTAATATCTCCAAGTTTGCAGACGACACAAAGCTGGGTGGGCGTGTGTGCTGTGAGGAGGATGCCGAGAAACTCCAGTATGATTTGGACAGGTTGGGTGATTGGGCAGAAGCATAGCAGATGCAATATAACGTGGATAAATGCGAGGTGACAGATCAGCCATGATCTTATTGAATGGCGGAGCAGGCTCGAGGGGCCGATTGGCCTACTCCTGCTCCTAATTCTTATGTTCTTATGTTATCCACTTTGGTTTCAAAAACAAGAAGGCAGATTATTATCTGAATGGCAATAGATTGGGAGAAGGGGAAGTGCAACGAGACCTGGGCGTCCTTGTGCACCAGTCGCTGAAGGTAAGCATGCAGGTGCAGCAGGCGGTTAAGAAGGCAAATGGTATGTTGGCCTTCGTAGCAAGAGGGTTTGAGTACAGGAACAAGGATGTCTTGCTGCAGTTGTACAGGGCCTTGGTGAGACCACATCTTGAGTATTGTGTGCAGTTTTGGTCGCCTTATCTGAGGAAGGATGTTCCTGCCACGGAGGGAGTGCAGCGAAGATTCACCAGACTGATACTTGGGATGGCAGGAATGATGTATGGGGAGAGATTGGGTCGATTGGGCTTGTACTCGCTGGAGTTTAGAAGAATGAGAGGGGATCTCATTGAAACCTATAAAATTCTAACAGGACTGGACAGACTAGATGCAGGAAGGATGTTCCCGATGGTCGGGGAGTCCAGAACCAGGGGTCACAGTCTAAAGATAAGGGGTAAGACATTTAGGACAGAGATGAGGAGGAATTACTTCACCCAGAGAGTGATGAGCCTGTGGAATTCTCTACCACAGAAGGCAGTGGAGGCCAATTCATTAAATATATTCAAGAAGGAGTTGGATATATTTCTTAAGGCTAAAGGGATCAAGGGATATGGGGAGAAGGCAGGGACAGGGTACTGAATTTGGATGATCAGCCATGATCTCATTGAATGGCGGAGCAGGTTCGAGGGGCCGAATGGCCGACTCCTGCTCCTATCTTCTATGTTTCTCTCCCTAACATCTCTGAGGCTAAACCACACCATTTGCAACCTTGGTGTCATATTTGACCCTGAAATGAGCTTCCGAACACATATCCGCAGCATAACAAAGACCGCCTACTTCCACCTCCGTAACATGGCCCGTCTCCGCCCCTGCCTCAGCTCATCCGCTGCTGAAACCCTCACCCGGGCCTTTGTTACCTCTAGACTCGACTATTCCAACGCACTCCTGGCTGGCCTCCCACATTCCACCCCACGTAAACTTGAGGTCATCCAAAACTACCCGTGTCGTAATTCAACGCCAAGTCCTGTTCACCCATCACCCCTGTGCTCGCTGACCTACATTGGCTCCCGGTTAAGCAATGCTTCGATTTCAAAATTCTCATCCTTGTTTTCAAATCCCTCCATGGCCTCGCCCCTCCCTCTCTTAGTTATTCCCTTCAGCCTCACAACCACCCGCCCCCCGCGATAGAATCACAGAAAAATTACGGCACAGAAGGAGGCCATTCGGCCCATCTTGTCCGTGCCAGCCGATTAAGTGCTATCCACACTAATCCCACTTTCCAGCACTTGGTCCGTAGCCTTGTAGGTTACGGCACTTCAAGTGCACATCCAAGTACTTCTAAAATGTGATGAGAGTTTCTGCCTCTACCACCCTGTCAGGCAGTGAGTTCCAGACCCCCACCACCCACTGGGTGAAAACAGTTCTCCTCAACTCCCCTCTAAAGCTCCGACCAATTACTTTAAATCTATGCCCCTGGTTGTGGACCCCTCTTGTCAAGGGAAATAGGTCCTTCCTATCTCGGCCCCTCAGAATTTTATACACCTCAATCAGGTCTCCCCTCAGCCTCCTCGGTTCCAAAGAAAACAAACCCCCCCCACCCCGAGACATCTGCGCTCCTCCAATTCTGCCCGCTTGAGCATCCCTGATTATAATCTCTGCACCATCAGTGGCCGTGTCTTCTGTTGCCTCGGCCATAAGCTCTGGAATTCCCTCCCTGAACCTCTCCACCTCTTTCATAGAAAATAGGAGCAGGAGTCGGCCCCTCGAGCCTGCTCCGCCATTCAATGAGATCATGGCTGATCAAAGCCCACCTCTGTGACCAAGCTGCTGGCCATCTGCCCTAATTTCTCCTTATGTGGCTCGGGGTCACATTTTTCAATGTCTTACAATACTCCTGTGCAGCGCCGTGGGACGTTTTCCTACGTTAAAGGCGCTATAGAAATACAAGTTGTTGTTGTTCTCATTGTTGGAGGTGAGCTCTGAACAGGCCCCGCCCCCTCCCCCTACTCCGCGTGCGCCGCTCCAAGATGAGCGCGGGTTCTGAACAGGCCCCGCCCCCTCCCCTACTCCGCATGCGCCGCTCCAAGGTGAGCGCGGGTTCTGAACAGGCCCCGCCCCCTCCCCCTACACCGCATGCGCCGCTCCAAGGTGAGCGCGGGCTCTGAACAGGCCCCGCCCCCTCCCCTACTCCGCATGCGCCGCTCCAAGGTGAGCGCGGGTTCTGAACAGGCCCCGCCCCCTCCCCCTACACCGCATGCGCCGCTCCAAGGTGAGCGCGGGTTCTGAACAGGCCCCGCCCCCTCCCCCAACACCGCATGCGCCGCTCCAAGGTGAGCGTGGGCTCTGAACAGGCCCCGCCCCCTCCCCTACTCCGCATGCGCCGCTCCAAGGTGAGCGCGGGCTCTGAACAGGCCCCGCCCCCTCCCCTACTCCGCATGCGCCGCTCCAAGGTGAGCGCGGGTTCTGAACAGGCCCCGCCCCCTCCCCTACTCCGCATGCACCGCTCCTAGGTGAGCACGGGCTCTGAACAGGCCCCACCCCCTCCCCCTACACCGCATGCACCGCTGCAAGGTGAGCACGGGCTCTGAACAGGCCCCGCCCCCTCCCCCTACTCCGCATGCGCCGCTCCAAGGTGAGCGCGGGCTCTGAACAGGCCCCGCCCCCTCCCCCTACTCCGCATGCGCCGCTCCAAGGTGAGCGCGGGCTCTGAACAGGCCCCGCCCCCTCCCCTACTCTGCATGCGCCGCTCCAAGGTGAGCGCGGGTTCTGAACTGGCCCCACCCCCTCCCCCTACACCGCATGCACCGCTCCAAGGTGAGCACGGGCTCTGAGCAGGCCCCGCCCCCTCCCCCTACACCGCATGCGCCGCTCCAAGGTGAGCGCGGGCTCTGAACAGGCCCCACCCCCTCCCCCTACACCGCATGCACCGCTCCAAGGTGAGCGCAGGCTCTGAACAGGCTCCGCCCCCTCCCCCTACTCCGCATGCGCCGCTCCAAGGTGAGCGCGGGCTCTGAACAGCCTCCTCCCCCTACTCCGCATGCGCCACTCCAAGGTGAGCGCAGGCTCTGAACAGGCCCCGCCCCCTACCCCTACCGCGCATGCACCGCTCCAAGGTGAGCGCGGGCTCTGAACAGGCCCCGCCCCCTCCTCCGCATGCGCCGCTCCAAGGTGAGCGCGGGCTCTGAACAGGCACCGCCCCCTCCCCCTCCGCCGCTCCAAGGTGAGCGCGGGCTCTGAACAGGCCCCGCCCCCCTCCGCCACTCCAAGGTGACCGCGTGCTCTGAACAGGCCCCGCCCCATCCTCTGTATGCGCCGCTCCAAGGTGAGCGCGGGCTCTGAACAGGCCCCGCCCCCTCCCACTCCTCCGCATGCGCCGCTCCAAGGTGAGCGCGGTCTCTGAACAGGCCCCGCCCCCTCGCCCTACTCCGCATGCGCCGCTCCAAGGTGAGCGCGGGCTCTGAACAGGCCCCGCCCCCTCCCCTACTCCGCATGCGCCGCTGCAAGGGGAGCGCGGGCTCTGAACAGGCACCGCCCCCTCCCCCTACTCCGCATGCGCCGCCGGGCCCCGCTCCCGAGGATGAGCCGCTACTGCACCTGCGCAGCGCCTCGCATTCTGGGTCGGCCCGGGCAACCGCGAGAGTCCGGATCACCGGCGGAAAGTGAGTTTAATCAGGGTTTTTTTATATATAGCGGAGAGAAGCGCGGGCAGGGAGATAAATAAAAAGAAAATACAAACCGCACCGTCCCAGCGCCCTCCCGGCACCGAGCGGAGCGGATTGAGCGGCCACAGCCCCTTGTCTTCTGCAGGGAGCCGGACTGGGCCACGTCATCAACTCCACGGCGGTGACTGACGGCAGTTCCGACCAATAGGGAGAGAGCGGGCGGAGCTTGGAGGACTGAGTTGGCGGCGGGTCCTCCAACCAATCGGGGTGTCCGAGGGGCAGGACTTCTGCCGCCTGCTTCTCCCGCTGCTGAGGCAAGTGGAATGCAGCAGAGGGCGCTCTTGTGAGTTTGGGGCTCAGGCCTGTTAGTGGAGCAGTGCAGAGGGAACTTTACTCTGCACTGGGCTTTACTCCCTCAGCACTGCACTGGAGGGGCAGCACAGAGTTTTAGACTCCAGTCTCTGGAGTGGGACTTCAACCCACAACCTTCTGACTCAGAGGAGAGAGTGCTGCCGCCTGAGCCACGGCTGACACTCTGCATCTAACCCATGCTGTACCTGCCCTGGGAGTGTTTGATGGGACAGTGTAGAGGGAGCTTTACTCTGTATCTAACCCGTGCTGTACCTGCCCTGGGAGTGTTTGATGGGACAGTGTAGAGGAGCTTTACTCTGTATCTAACCCGTGCTGTACGTGCCCTGGGAGTGTTTGATGAGACAGTGTACAGGAAGCTTTACTCTGTATCTAACCCGTGCTGTACCTGCCCTGGGAGTGTTTGATGGGACAGTGTAGAGGGAGCTTTACTCTGTATCTAACCCGTGCTGTACCTGCCCTGGGAGTGTTTGATGGGACAGTGTAGAGGAGCTTTACTCTGTATCTAACCCGTGCTGTACCTGCCCTGGGAGTGTTTGATGGGACAGTGTACAGGAAGCTTTACTCTGTATCTAACCCGTGCTGTACCTGCCCTGGGAGTGTTTGATGGGACAGTGTAGAGGGAGCTTTACTCTGTATCTAACCCGTGCTGTACCTGCCCTGGGAGTGTTTGATGGGACAGTGTACAGGAAGCTTTACTCTGTATCTAACCCGTGCTGTACCTGCCCTGGGAGTCATAGAGTCATAGAGTCATAGAGTTATACAGCACGGATAGAGGCCCTTCGGCCCATCGTGTCCGCGCCGGCCATCAAGCCCTGTCTAATCTAATCCCATATTCCAGCATTTGGTCCGTAGCCTTGTATGCTATGGCATTTCAAGTGCTCATCCAAATGCTTCTTAAATGTTGTGAGGGTTCCTGCCTCCACAACCCTTTCAGGCTGTGAGTTCCAGACTCCAACCACCCTCTGGGTGAAAAAGTTCTTTCTCAAATCCCCTCTAAACCTCCCGCCCTTTACCTTGAATCTATGCCCCCTAGTTATTGACCCCTCTACTAAGGGAAAAAGCTCCTCAGCATCCATCCTATCTGTGCCCCTCATAATTTTTTACACCTCAATCATGTCCCCCCTCAGCCTCCTCTGCTCCAAGGAAAACAAACCCAATCTGCCCAGTCTCTCTTCATAGCTGAAGCGCTCCAGCCCTGGTAACATCCTGGTGAACCTCCTCTGCACCCTCTCCAACGCGATCACATCCTTCCTGTAGTGTGGCGACCAGAACTGCACACAATATTCCAGCTGTGGCCTAACCAGTGTTTTATACAGCTCCATCATAACCTCCTTGCTCTTATATTCAATGCCTCGGCTAATGAAGGCAAGTATCCCATATGCCTTTTTTACCACCTTATCCACCTGTTCCGCCGCCTTCAGGGATCTGTGTACTTGCACACCCAGATCCCTCTGACCCTCCGTCTTGCCTAGGGTCTTACCATTCATTGTTTATTCCCTTGCCTTGTTAGTCCCCCCAAAGTGCATCACCTCGCACTTTTCCGGGTTAAATTCCATTTGCCACTGTTCCGCCCATCTGACCAACCCATCTATATCGTCCTGCAGACTGAGGCTACCCTCCTCGCTATTTACCACCCTACCAATTTTTGTATCATCCGCGAACTTACTGATCATACCTTTTACATTCATATCCAAGTCATTAATGTAGACCACAAACAGCAAGGGACCCAGCACTGATCCCTGCGGTACCCCACTGGCCACAGGCTTCCAGTCACAAAAACAACCTTCGACCATCACCCTCTGCCTTCTGCCACTAAGCCAGTTTTGTATCCAATGTGCCAAGGCACCCTGGATTCCATGGGCTCTTACCTTCTTGACCAGTCTCCTGTGCGGGACTTTATCGAAGGCCTTACTGAAATCCATGTATACCACATCCACTGCGTTACCCTCATCCACACACCTAGTCACCCCCTCAAAAAATTCAATCAAATTAGTCAGACATGATCTTCCCTTGACAAAGTCATGTTGACTATCCCTGATTAATCCTTGCCTCTCCAAGTGGAGACAAATTTTGTCCCTCAGAATTTTTTCCAATAATTTTCCGACCACTGATGTTCGGCTCACTGGCCTGTAGTTCCCCGGTTTTTCCCTACTTCCCTTCTTGAATAATGGTACTACATTAGCGGTTCTCCAGTCCTCTGGCACATCCCCTGTGGCCAGAGAGGTCCTGAATATATGTGTTAGAGCCCCCGCAATCTCTTCCTTTGCCTCACACAGCAGCCTGGGATACATTTCATCCGGGCCTGGGGATTTATCCATTTTTAGGCCAGCTAAAACCGCCAATACCTCCTCCCTCTCGATGTTAATATGTTCGAGCATATCACAGTCCCCCCGCCCTATTTCTATGTCTACATCGTCCTTCTCCATAGTGAAAACAGATGCAAAAAATTCATTTAGAACCCCTCCTACATCTTCCGGCTCCACACACAGATTGCCACTTTTGTCCCTAATGGGCCCTATTTTTTCCCTAGTTATCCTCTTACCCTTAATATACTTATAAAACATCTTAGGATTTTCCTTTATTTTGCTCGCCAGTGTTATTTCATGGCCCCTCCTTGATCTCCTAATTTCTTTTTTAAGTATCCCCCTGCACTTTTTGTACTCATCTAGGGCTTCCTCCGTCTTTAGCCTTTTGTATCTGCCAAAAGCCCTCCTTTTTTTCCTAATCCATTCTCGTATATCCCCTGACATCCAAGGTTCCCTGTGGTTTTTGGAACCACCCTTGACCTTTACGGGAACATGTTGCCATTGCATGGTCTCAATCTCCCTTCTGAAAGCCTCCCATTGCTCCGATGCGGATTTTCCTACAAGTAGCTGATCCCAGTCCATTTTGGCCAGATCCTGCCTTATCCTATTAAAATCGGCCTTCCCCCAATTTAGAACCTTTATTTCCGGCCCATCCCTGTCCTTTTCCATGACCACCTTAAATCTCACCATATTATGGTCACTGTCACCAAAGTGCTCACCTACTAGCACTTTTTCCACTTGGCCGGCCACATTCCCTAGAATTAGGTCCAGTACCGCCCCCTCTCTTGTAGGACTTTCTACATGCTGGCTCAAAAAGCTCTCCTGGATGCACTTTAAGAATTCTACACCCTCTGAGCCTTTCACACTCTGACTATCCCAGTTAATATTGGGGAAGTTGAAATCCCCCATTATTATTACCCTATTATTTGCACATTTCTCTGAGATTTGCCTACATATCTGTTCCTCTATCTCCCCCTGACTGTTTGGAGGCCTATAGTACACTCCCAGCAAAGTGCTTGCCCCCTTTTTGTTTTTAAGCTCCACCCATATGGCCTCATTAGAGGAACCTGCTAATATATCATCCCTCCTTACTGCAGTAATTGACTCCTTAATTAATATTGCGACACCCCCTCCTCTTATACCTCCCCCTCTGTCTCGCCTGAAGATTCTGTACCCCGCAATATTGAGCTGCCAGTCTTGCCCCTCCCTCAACCATGTCTCCGTGATAGCAACAATATCATACTCCCATGTGTTTATCAACACCTTCAGTTCATCCACCTTATTTGCAAGACTCCTTGCATTAAAATAGATGCCATCCAGCCTTGCCCTTATATGTTTGCCCTGTCTACCAAGCTGACTTGTTTTTTTCTCTATAATTGGCAGCACATCACCCCCTATTTCAGCTCCCCTCTGTATCCCATCCCCCTGCCAAGTTAGTTTAAACCCCCCCCAACCGTGCTAGCAAACCTCCCCGCAAGGATATTTGTCCCGCTCTGGTTCAGGTGCAACCCATCCGACTTGTACAAGTCCCACCTTCCCCAGAAGCAGGCCCAGTGATCCAGGAAAGTAAAACCCTCCCCCCTACACCAACTCTTTAGCCACTGTTTGATGGGACAGTGTAGAGGGAGCTTTACTCTGTATCTAACCCGTGCTGTACCTGCCCTCACGAGCAAATTTGGCTAGGGTAAATAATATCAGAGAGTTAAATGCGTGGCTCAAAGACTGGTGTGGGAGAAATGGGTTTTGCTTCTTGGGACACTGGCATCAGTACTGGGACAGGAGAGAGCTGTTCCGTTGGGACGGACTTCACTTGACCAGTGCTGGGACTAGAATCCTGGCGAATCGAATAACTAGGGCTGTAGAGAGGGCTTTAAACTAATTAGTGGGGGGGAGGTTTCAAGAGAGCGAAAAATAAAAATGTCAGCGGAGAAGGCAATAGAGCAAGGTAGCAGTGGGGGAATTAAAAACCAGATCGTGTCAGGAAGGGACAGAATATATAAAGATAAAGGTAAAGTAGTAAAGGGGGTAAAAGCAGGAATAAATTGTCACAAAACATATTTAAAAGTTCTTTATCTGAATGCACGCAGCATTCGTAACAAAATAGACGAGTTGACGGTACAAATAACTACACATGGGTATGATCTGGTGGCCATTACGGAGACATGGTTGCGGGGTGACCATGACTGGGAACTAAACATCCAGGGGTATTTGACTATTAGGAAGGACAGACAGGAAGGAAAAGGAGGTGGGGTGGTTGTGTTAATAAAGGATGGAATCACTGCAATAGTGAGAAATGATATTGGGTCAAAGGATCAGGATAGTGAAACGGTTTGGGTGGAAATAAGGAATAATAAGGGGAAAAAGTCACTAGTGGGCGTAGTCTATAGGCCTCCTAACAGTTGCAACTCTATTGGTCGGAGTATAAATCAGGAAATAGTTGGGGCTTGTAATAATGGAACAGCTATAATCATTGGAGATTTTAACTTTCATATTTACTGGACAAATCAAATTGGGCAGGGCAGCCTTGAGGAAGAGTTCATAGAGTGCATTAGGGACGGGTTCCTTGAGCAGTATGTTACAGAACCAACCAGGGGACAGGCAATCTTAGATCTGGTCCTGTGTAATGAGACAGGATTAATAAAAAATGTCCTAGTAAAGGATCCCCTTGGAATGAGTGACCATAACATGGTTGAATTCCAAATTCAGTTGGAGGGTGAGAGAGCTGGATCTGAAACCGGCGTACTAAGCTTAAATAAAGGAGACTATGAAGGTATGAGAGCAGAGTTGATTAAGTGGACTGCGAAAATAGATTAAGGTGTAAGACGGTACATGAGCAGTGGTGTACATTCAAGGAGATATTTCACAACTTTCAAGAAAAATATATTCCACTGAGGAAAAAGGGGCGTAAAAGAAAAGACAGCCATCCGTGGCTAAGTAATAATGGATAGTATCCGACTGAAAACAAGGGCATATAAAGTAGCCAAATCTAGTGGGAGGATAGAAGATTGGGAAGCATTTAAAAGCCAGCAAAGAATAACTAAAAGATTAATTAAGAAAGGGAAGATAGATTATGAAAGTAAACTAGCAAAAAATAGAAAAACAGATAGCAAGAGTTTCTACAGTTATATAAAAAGAAAAAGGGTGGCTAAAGTGAACGTTGGTCCCTTAGAGGACGAGACCGGGAAATTAGTAGTGGGGAACATGGAGATGGCAAAAACACTGAACAAATATTTTGTATCGGTCTTTACAGTAGAGGACACTAAAAATATCCCAACACTGGACAAACAGGGGGCTATAGGGGGGGAGAAGCTAAACACGATTAAAATCACTAAGGAGATGGTACTCAGTAAGATAATGGGACTTAAGGCGGATAAATCCCCTGGAACCTGATGGCTTACATCCTAGGGTCTTGAGAGAGGTAGCGGTGGGGATTGCGGATGCATTGGCGGTAATTTTCAAAAACTCCCTGGATTCAGGCAAGGTCCCAGCAGGTTGGAAAACTGCTAATGTTACGCCCTTATTTAAAAAGGGACGTAGACAAAAGGCTGGAAACTATTGACCAGTTAGCCTAACATCTGTGGTTGGTAAAATGTTGGAGTCCATTATTAAGGAAGCAGTAACAGGACATTTGGATAAGCATAATTTAATAGGACAGAGTCAGCATGGTTTTATAAAGGGGAAGTCATGTTTGACAAATTTTCTCGAATTCTTTGAGGATGTAACATACAGGGTGGATAAAGGGGAACCAGTGGATGTGGTGTATTTGGACTTCCAAAAGGCATGTGACAAGGTGCCACACAAAAGATTACTGCACAAGATAAAAAATCACAGGATTGGGGGTAATATCCTGGCATGAGTGGAAGATTGGCTATCTAACAGAAAACAGAGAGTTGGGATAAATAGTTCATTCTCGGGTTGGCAATCAGTAACTAGTGGTGTTCCGCAGGGGTCAGTGCTGGGACCCCAACGCTTTACAATCTATATTAACGATTTGGAGGAGGGGACCGAGTGCAACATATCCAAGTTTGCCGACGATACAAAGATGGGAGGGAAAGCAGTGAGTGAGGAGGACATAAAAAACCTGCAAAAGGACATAGACAGGCTAAGTGAGTGGGCAGAAATCTGGCAGATGGAATATAATGTTGGAAAGTGTGAGGTTATGCACTTTGGCAGAAAAAATCAAAGAGCAAGTTATTATCTAAATGGAGAGAAACTGCAAAGTGCTACAGTACAAAGGGATCTGGGGGTCCTGGTGCATGAAACACAGAAGGTTAGTATGCAGGTGCAGCAGGTGATCAGGAAGGCCAATGGCATCTTGGCTTTTATTGCGAGGGGGATGGAGTATAAAAACAGGGAAGTCTTGCTTCAGTTATACAGGGTACTGGTGAGGCCACACCTGGAATATTGTGTACAGTTTTGGTTTCCATATTTAAGAAAAGATATACTTGCTCTCGAGGCAGTTCAGAGAAGGTTCACTCGGTTGATTCCGGAGATGAGGGGGTTGACTTATGGGGAAAGGTTGAATAGGTTGGGCCTATACTCATTGGAATTCAGAAGAATGAGAGGCGATCTTATCGAAACATATAAGATTATGAGGGGGCTTGATCGGGTGGATGCGGGGAGAATGTTTCCACT
This sequence comes from Somniosus microcephalus, assembly GCF_052327205.1. Lineage (NCBI taxonomy): Eukaryota > Metazoa > Chordata > Chondrichthyes > Squaliformes > Somniosidae > Somniosus > Somniosus microcephalus. The sequence goes on from NC_141019.1 coordinate 1,806,847, forward strand.
GATGGGTGAGACTAGAACTAGGGGGCATAATCTTAGAATAAGGGGCTGCCCTTTCAAAACTGAGATGAGGAGAAACTTCTTCACTCAGAGGGTGGTAAATCTATGGAATTTGCTACCTCAGAGAGCTGTGGAAGCTGCGACATTAAATAAATTTAAAACGGAGATAGACAGTTTCCTAACTGATAAGGGATTTAGGGGTTACGGGGAGCGGGCAGGGAAGTGGACGTGAGTCTAGGTTCGGATCAGCCATGATCCTATTGAATGGCAGAGCAGGCCCGAGGGGCCATATGGCCTACTCCTGCTCCTACTTCTTATGTTCTTATGTTCTTTTTCTCTTCACATATCTATAAAAGCTTTTACAGTCAGTTTTTATGTTCCCTGCAAGCTTACTCTCATATTCTATTTTCCTCCTCTTAATGAATCCCTTTGTCCTCCTTTGTTGACTCCTAAACTGCTCCCAATCCTCAGGTTTATTGCTTTTTCTGGCCAATTTATATGTCCTCTCCTTGGATCTTATGCTATCCCTAATTTCCCTTGTTAGCCACGGTTGAGACACCTTTTTTGTTTTATTTTTATGCCAAACTGGGATGAACAAATTCTGTAGTTCATCCATGCGGTCTTTGAATGTTTGCCATTGCCTAGCCACCGTCAACCCTTTGAGTGACATTCCCCAATCAATCCTACCCAACTCACTCCTCAGACCATCGTAGTTTCCTTTATTTAAATTGAGGACCCTAGTCTCTGAGTCAACAACTTCATTCTCCATCTTAATGAAGAATTCGATCATATTATGATCACTCCAACCCAAGGGGCCTCGTACAACAAGATTGCTAATTAATCCTTTCTCGTTACATAATACCTAGTCTAAGATGGCCTGATCTCTGGTTGGTTCCTCGACATATTGGTCCAGGAAACCATCCCGTAAACACTCCAGGAATTCCTCCTCCACAGTAGAGGACATGAGAGGGGGGGAGGGAGTGGGTGTCCCTTTAAATGTGCAGGGGGTGGGTATCCCTTTAAATGTGCAGGGGGTGGGTGTCCCTTTAAATGTGGAGGGAATGGGTGTCCCTTTAAATGTGGAGGCGGTGGGTGTCCCTTTAAATGTGGAGAGGGTGGGTGTGCCTTTAAATGTGCAGGGGGTGGGTGTCCCTTTAAATGTGGAGGGGGTGGGTGTCCCTTTAAATGTGGAGGCGTTGGGTGTCCCTTTAAATGTGGAGGGGGTGGGTGTCCCTTTAAATGTGGAGGGGCTGGGTGTCCCTTTAAATGTGGAGGGGCGGGGCCGCGCATGCTCATTCGGCCCCACCACAAAACGAGGCTTCCAGTGCGCCTGCGCGGGGCCTCTGGGCAGCAGACGGAAGGCCGGGCCCGGGGAAGAGGTGATATCAGCGGCCGGGGTAAAGTAAAGTGTTGGGGAATCGATTTAAATCGAGGTGAGGGGGGAGCGGAGAGCGAGATTATAAAGTAAAATACGAGAAAAAACAAACCTGAGAGTCGGACGGGCGGGACCTCCGTGGACGCCGGACGGGGCGGAATGAGCCGCGCGGGGGGGCGGAGTGAGCCGGAGCAATGTGATTCTGACTGACGGGAGCGCAGACCAATAGGAAGAGGGCTGAGCTGGGAGGACTGAACTGGGCGGCCTGGTCCTCCAACCAATGGCGGCGCGGCAAGGGGGCGGGGCCTCCTCTCCAGCTCAGGTGCGCTAGGGCCGATTGTGACGCGCTGTCCCCAGGTGAGAGCAGCTCAGTCAGCACAGAGCTGGGGCTGGAATCTGAGAGAGGGGCCGCAGGCAGCACAGAGCTGGGGCTGGAATCTGGGAGAGGGGCCGCAGGCAGCACAGAGCTGGGGCTGGAATCTGGGAGAGGGGCCGCAGGCAGCACAGAGCTGGGGCTGGAATCTGGGAGAGGGGCCTCAGGCAGCACAGAGCTGGGGCTGGAATCTGGGAGAGGGGCCTCAGGCAGCACAGAGCTGGGGCTGGAATCTGGGAGAGGGGCCGCAGGCAGCACAGAGCTGGGGCTGGAATCTGGGAGAGGGGCCGCAGGCAGCGGGCCTGGCAAAGGGCCAGAGCCACAGCAGCTTCACAAAAAAAAATTTAAAAGATAATTTAAAAAAAGCTTATTTAAAGACAAATTTCCTGCAGTTTCAGAGACAGCCTTTGTCACTGCAATAATTTCTTAAATGTTTAAAAATTAAAACAAAAGCATCAAAAAGGAAGAGAGTAGCATAAGTAAAGAAAGACTTGCATTTATATAGCGCCATTCACAACCACCGGACGTCTCAAAGCGCTTTACAGTCAATGAAGTACTTTTTGAAGTGGAGTCACTGTTGTAATGTGGGAAATGCGGCCACAAACAGCAATGTGATAATGACCAGATAATCTGTTTTTGTTATGTTGGTTGAGGGATAAATATTGGCCAGGACTCCGGGGTAACTCCCCTACTCTTCTGCGAAATAGTGCCATGGGATCTTTTACATCCACCTGAGAGCAGACGAGGCCTCGGTTTAACGTCTCATCAGAAAGACGGCCCCTCTGACAGTGCAGCACTCCCTCAGCACTGCACTGGAGTGTCAGCCTAGCTTTATGTGCTCGAGTCCCTGGAGCGGGACTTGAACCCACAACCCTTTGACCCAGAGGCGAGTGAGCTGCCCACTGAGCCACAGATGACAACGTTGGTCCCTTAGAGGTAGAGACAGGAGAAATTATTATGGGGAATAAGGAAATGGCAGAAACGTTAAAACAAATATTTTGTATCTGTCTTCACAGTAGAAGACACAAAAGCATACCAAAGATGGTGGGGAACCGAGGGTTTAATGAGGGTGAGGAACTTAATGTAAAGTACTAGAGAAACTAATGGGACTAAAAGCTGACAAATCCCCTGGACCTGACGGCCTACATCCTAGGGTTCTAAAAGAATTGCCTGAAGAGATCGTGGATGCATTGGTTTTGATCTTCCAAAATTCCCGAGATTCTAGAACGGTCCCAGCGGATTGGAAGGTTGCAAATATAACACCGCTATTCAAGAAAGGAGGGAGAGAAAACACAGGGAACGACAGGCCAGTTAGCCTGACATCAGTCGTTGGGAAAATGCTGGAATCCATTGTTACGGAAGTTGTATCAGGGCACTTAGAAAATCATAACATGGGTAGGCAGAGTCAACATGGTTTTATGAAGGGGAAATGGTGTTTGACAAATTTATTAGAGTTACTGCTTCAGTTGTACAAGGTATTGGTGAGACCGCACTTGGAATACTGCATACAGTTTTGGTGTCCATACTTAAGAAAGGACATACTTGCTCTCGAGTCAGTACAAAGAAGGTTCACTCGGTTAATCCCGGGGATGAGGGGATGGACATATGAGGAGAGGTTGAGTAGATTGGGACTCTACTCTTTGGAGTTCAGAAGAATGAGAGGCGATCTTATTGAAACATATAAGATTGTGAAGGGGTTGGATCGGGTGGATGCGGGGAGGATGTTCCCGATGATGGGTGAAACTAGAACTAGGGGGCATAGTCTTAGAATAAGGGGCTGCTCTTTCAAAACTGAGATGAGGAGGAACTACTTCACTCAGAGGGTGGTAGGTCCATGGAATATGCTGCCCCAAAAAGCTGTAGAAGCTACATCATTACATAAATTTAAAACAGAAATAGACAGTTTCCCAGTAGAAAAGGGAATTAAGGGTTACGGGGAGCGGGCAGGAATTTGGACATGAGTCTAGGTTCGGATAGGTCATGGCCCTGTGGGTAGCGGAGCGGGCCCAGGGGCCGTGTAGCCTGATCCTGCTCCTGTTTTCATGTGTCTAATTCTGTTAGATTCAGGAGATGGTTCTGTCATAGTGGATTGGCGGTTAGGATCAGATCAGCCATGATCTTATTGAATGGCGGAGCAGGCTCGAGGGGCCGATTGGCCTACTCCTGCTCCTATTTCTTATGTTCTTATGTTCTTATTTGAGGATGTAACTAGCAGGGTATATAAGGGGGAATCAGTGGATGTAGTATATTTGGATTTCCAAAAGGCATTCGACAAGGTGCCACATAAAATATTATTACACAAGATTAGGGCTCACGGGGTTGGGGGTAATATAGTAGCATGGATAGAGGATTGGTTAACAGACAGAAAACAGAGAGCAGGGATAAACCTTTTTCAGGTTGGCAGGCTGTAACTAGTGGGGTGCCGCAAGGATCAGTGTTGGGGCCTCAGCTATTTACAATCTATATTAATGACCCAGATGAAGGGACTGAGTGTAATGTATCCACGTTTACTGATGATACAAAGTTGATGGGACAGTAAACTGTGAGGAGAACACAGAGTCTGCAAAGGGATATAAATAGACTGAGTGAGTGGGCAGTAAGGTGGCAGATGGAGTATAATGTAGGGAAATGTGAGGTTATTCACTTTGGTAGGAAGAATAGAAAAACAGAATATTGTTTAAATGGTGAGAAACTTTTAAATGTTGGTGTTCAGAGAGATTTGGATGTCCTCGTGCAAGAAACACAGAAAGCTAGCCTGCGGGTACAGCAAGCAATAAGGAAGGCAAATGGCCTGTTGGCCTTTATTACAAGGGGGTTGGATATAAGAGTAAGGAAGTCTTGCTCCAATTGTACGGGGCCTTGGTGAGACCACACCTGGAGTACTGTGCAGAGTTTTGGTCTCCTTATCTAAGGAAGGATATACTTGCCTTGGAGGCGGTGCAACAAAGGTTCACTAGATTGATTCCTGGGATGAGAGGGTTGTCCTATGATGAGAGATTGTGTAGAATGGGCCGATACTGTCTGGAGTTTAGAAGAATGAGAGGTGATCTCATTGAAACATACAAGATTCTGAGGGGGATTGACAGGGTAGATGCTGAGAGGTTGTTTCCCCTGGCTGGAGAGTCTAGAACTAGGGGGCATAGTCTCAGGATAAGGGGTCGGCCATTTAAGACCGAGATGAGGAGACATTTCTTCACTCAGAGGGTTGTGAATCTTTGTAATTCTCTGCCCCAGAGGGCTGTGAATGCTGAGTCTTTGAGTATATTCAAGGCTGAGATCGAGAGATTTTTGGACTCTGGGGGGAATCAAGGGATGTGGAGATCAATGATCAGCCATGATCTTATTGAATGGTGGAGCAGGCTCGAGGGGCCGAATGGCCCACTCCTGCTAATTGGCTAAGGGAGAGGAGGCAGTGAGCAGTGCTGAGGGATGTTATTCTGACTGGAGGGAAGTATGCAGTGGGTCCCCCAGGGGTCGGGATTAGGACCATTGCTTTTCTTGTTATATATAACTGACCTGGACTTGTGTATAGGTGTACAATTTCAAAGTTTGCAGATGATACAAAACTTGGCAATGCAGTAAATAGTGAGCATAGTAGTAGCAGACTTCAGAAGGACAGAGACAGACTGTGAAATGAGCAGACACAAGGCAGATGAAATTAAATGAGGATAAGTGTGAAGTGATGCACTTTGGGAGAAACAACAGGGAGAGGCCGTATAATCTAAATGGGACTACTTTGAGGGGGTGCAAGAGCAGAGGGACCTGGGGGTCCATATTCACAAGTCTTTGAAAGTGCCACGGCAAGTTGGTGAGGCGGTTCAGAAAGCGTATGGGATACTTGGCTTTGTAAATAGGGCCATTGAATACAAAAACAAGGAAGTTACACTAAACCTTTACAAATCACTAGTTAGGAACATAGGACAGAAGGAGGCCATTCAGCCCATTGAGCCTGTTCCGCCATTCAATAAGATCATGGCTGATCTTGGGCTCAGAGCCACTTCCCTGCCCGCTCCCCATAACCCTTCACTCCCTTATCTTGCAAAAATCTGTCTATCTCCACCTTAAATGTATTTAATGACCCAGCCTCCACGGCTCTCTGGGGCAGAGAATTCCACAGATTTACGACCCTCTGAGAGAAGAAATTCCTCCTCATCTCAGTTCTAAAAGGTCGATCCTTTATTCTTAGACTGTGCCCCCAAGTTCTAGATTTCCCCACGAGGGGAAACATCCCCTCTGCATCTACCTTGTCGAGCCCCCTCAGTATCTTATATGTTTCAATAAAATCACCTCTCATTCTTCTAAATTCCAATGAGTATAGGTCCAGCCTGCTCAACCTTTCCTCATAAGTCAACCCCCTCATCTCAGGAATTAACCTCGTGTATCGTCTCTGAACTGCCTCCAATGCAAGTATATCCTTCCTTAAATAAGGAGACCAAAACTGTACACAGTACTCCAGGTGTGGTCTCACCAATACCCTGTACAGTTGTAGCAGGACTTCCCTGCTTTTATACTCCAACCCCCTTGAAATAAAGGCCAACATCCCATTTGCCTTTTTGATTACTTGCTGTACCTGCATGCTAACTTTTTGTGTTTCATGCACAAGGACCCCCAGGTCCCTCTGAACTGTAGCATTTTGTAATCTCTCTCCATTTAAATAATAGTTTGCTTTTTTATTTTTCCTGCCAAAGTGGATAATGTCGCACTTTCCCACATTATACTCCATCTGCCAAATGGTTGCCCACTCACTCAGCCTGTCTATATCCCTTTGCAGGTTCTTTGAGTCCTCTGCACAACTTGCTTTCCCACCCATCTTTGTATTAGGACAGGAGGAGGCCATTCAGCCCCTCGAGCCTGTTCCGCCATTCAATGAGATCATGGCTGATCTGCGACCTAACTCCATACACCCGCCTTTGGCCCATATCCCTTAATATCTTTGGGTAACAGAAACCTATCAATCTCAGATTGAAAATTAACAATTGATCGAGCATCAATTGCTGTTTGCGGAAGAGAGTTCCAAACCTCTACCACCCTTTGTGTGTAGAAGTGTTTCCTAATTTCACTCCTGAAAGGTCTGGCTCTAATTTTTAGACTATGCCCCCAGTCCTAGAATCCCCAACCAGCGGAAATAGTTTCTCTCTATCTACCCTATCTGTTCCCCTTAATATCCTGAAAACTTCGATCAGATCACCCCTTAACTTTCTAAATTCCAGGGAATACAACCCTAATTTGTGTAATCCCTCCTCGTAACTTAACCCTTGAAGTCCGGGTATCATTCTGGTAAACCTACGCTGCACTCCCTCCAAGGCCAATATATCCTTCCTAAGGTGTGATGCCCAGAACTGCTCACAGTGCTCCAGGTGTGGTCTAACCAGGGTTTTGTACAGCTGCAGGGTTTTGGCCTCAGCTGGAGTCTTGTGTACAGTTCTGGGCACCACACTTCAGGAAGGATGTCAAGGCCTTGGAGAGGGTGCAGAGGAGGTTGACCAGGATGGTACCAGGGATGAGGGACTTCAGTTATGTGGAGAGATTGGAGAAGCTGGGATTGTTCCCCTTAGAGCAGAGAAGGTTAAGAGGAGACCTAATAGAGGTGTTCAAAATGATGAGGGGTTTTGATCGAGAAAGTAGGGAGAAACTGTTCACTCTGGCAAGTGGGTCGGTAACCAAAGGTCACAGATTTAAAATAGTTACTAAAAGAACTATAGGTGAAATGAGGAGAATTGTTTTCACACAGAGGGTTGTTAAGATCTGGAACGCACCATCTGAAAGGATGCTGGAATCAGGTTCCACAGGAACTTTCAAACAGTAATTGGATGAGTCCTTGAAGAGGACTAGTTTGCAGAGTTCTGGGGATAAAGCTGGGGTTTGGGACTAAATTGGACAGCTCTTCCAAAGACACGATGGGCACAGACACGATGGGCCGAATCACCTCCTTCTGTGCTGTTAGATTCTATGATCAGTGTGAAGTCGCTGGTGTGTCAGCAGGTTGGATGACTGAGTGAATCCCTTCCCACACACGGAGCAGGTGAACGGTCTCTCCCCAGTGTGAACTTGCTGATGTACCAGCAGGTAGGATGACTGATTGAATCCCTTACCACACACGGAGCAGGTGAACGGCCACTCCCCAGTGTGTAGGTGTTGGTGTCTCTTGAGCTCCCAGGAGCTTTTAAAACTCTTCCCACAGTCAGAACATTTAAAGGGCCTCTCGTCAGTGTGAACTCGCTGGTGTACCAGCAGGTAGGAGGGCCGAGCGAATCCCTTCCCACACACGGAGCAGGTGAACAGCCTCTCCCCAGTGTGTAGGTATTGGTGTTTCTTCAGATCCCCCGAGCTTATAAAGCTCTTCCCACAGTCAGAACATTTAAAGGGCCTCTCGTCAGTGTGAACTCGCTGATGTCTCAGCAGCTGGGATGACTGAGTGAATCCCTTCCCACACACAGAGCAGGTGAACGGCCTCTCCCCAGTGTGAACTCGCTGGTGGCTCTTCAGCTCCCTTGAGCTTTTAAAGCTCTTCCCACAGTCAGAACATTTAAAGGGCCTCGCGTCAGTGTGAACTCGCTGATGTGTCAGCAGGTGGCATAACTGAGTGAATCCCTTCCCACACACAGAGCAGGTGAATGGCCTCTCCCCAGTGTGTAGGTGTTGGTGTTTCTTGAGCGCCCCGGAGCTTTTAAAACTATTCCCACACTCAGAACATTGCAAGAGTCTCTCCCCAGTGTGAACTCGTTGGTGTCCCTTCAGCTCCCCAGAGCTTTTAAAGCTCTTCCCACAGTCAGAACATTTAAAGGGTCTCTCCCCAGTGTGAACTCGCTGATGTGTCAGCAGGTTGGATAAATGAGTGAATCCCTTCCCACACACAGAGCAGGTGAACAGCCTCTCCCCAGTGTGTAGGAGCCAGTGTCCCTTCAGCTCCCGGGGGCTTTTAAAGCTCTTCCCACAGTCAGAACATTGAAATGGTCTCTCATCAGTGTGAACAAGCTGGTGTCTCTTCAGATACCGAGCGCTTTTAAAGCTCTTCCCACAGTCAGAACATTTAACGAGTCTCTCGTCAGTGTGGAGAAGTTGGTGTTGCTTTAGTTCCCCGGGGCTTTTAAAGCTCTTCCCACAGTCAGAACATTGAAATGGTCTCTCATCAGTGTGAACAAGCTGGTGTCCCTTCAGATACTTAGCGCTTTTAAAGCTCTTCCCACAGTCAGAACATTGAAATGGTCTCTCATCAGTGTGGACAAGTTGGTGTTGCTTTAGTTCCCTGGGGCCTTTAAAGCTCATCCCACAGTCAGAACATTGAAATGGTCTCTCATCAGTGTGGACAAGTTGGTGTCCCTTCAGATACTGAGCGCTTTTAAAGCTCTTCCCACAGTCAGGACACTGAAATGGTCTCTCCTCAGTGTGAATTCCCTGGTGTGTTTGCAGGTGGGATGAACAAACAAATCCCTTTCCACACACGGAGCAGGTGAACAGACTGTCCCTGGTGTGACTGCGCCGTTGAACTTCCAATGCAGACAGGGAACTGAATCCATTCCCCCCGTCCCCACCTTTACCCGGTTTCTCCCCGGTGTGACGGTGCACGTGTCTCACCAGGTCAGGCGATCGGCTGAATCCGCGTCCACACACTGAACACGTGTGCGGTTTGTCTGTGTTGCGATCCCTGCTCTCTCCTTCCATGTGCAAAGGCCGATGATATTCAGGTCCTGATGAATCCAGCGACTCTGTCAGATCTTGACGTGATGTTTGGTCTGAGCTTCCCGCCTGTAACTGCTCCACTTCTATAACCCTGTAAATTGAGATCAGAAAAGGATCAGAGGCAAACTGTTGTTTAATTTTCCCCTTTCCGAACCTAGGGGCAGTGAAGCTGATTTTCAGGCCCCAGCTGCTGCACAGGTTGGTTGAAAGGATCAGCAGTAATGGCGGCTGTAATACCCACAAGGCCCCGGCTCTGCAGAAAGTGCTCTGTTGACACTGAGTCCCGCGCATCTGCTCATGGCCCCCACGCTCTCCCTCCTGCTCTACAATCGCCCGTCCCGATCAGTCCGCAACACGCATGCTCAGCGCACAAAACCCCGCGGTTGGAACATCGGGCGTGCATGCGGAGCCGCAACATCTGGTACGCGTGAGCGGCTCAGGTGGGGGCAAGTCGGTGTTTCGCCTCAGCCGCCAGGGAGGTGCGCATGCGCAGGACGACCCAACATTCTTCCCGTCAGCAATCACTCCCTCGTTCCTTTAATAAAAACAGAAAATACTGGAAATGCTCAGCAGGTCAGGCAGCATCTGTGGAGAGAGAAACAGAGTTAACGTTTCAGGTCGATGACCATTCGTCAGAACTGCTTGCTCTTTAGTGTCAGCCAGTGGCTCAGTGGGCAGCACTCGCGCCTCTGAGTCAGAAAGTTGTGGGTTCATAGTCCCACTCCAGAGACTTGAGCACAAAAATCCAGGCTGACACTCCAGTGCTGTGCTGAGGGACTGCGTCGCTGTCGGAGGTGCCGTCTTTCGGATGAGATGTTAAATTGAGGCCCTGTTTGCTCTCTCAGGTGGATGTAAATATCCCATGGCATTATTTCAGGAAAGAAAGACTTGCATTTATATAGTGCCACCAGATATCCTAAAGTGCTTTACAGCCAATGAAGTACTACAATGAAGTAGTCAGTGTTGTAATGTGGGAAAGAGCAGGGGAATTATCCCCAGTGTCCGAGCCAATGTTTATCCCTCAATCAACATAAAAAATGATAGATTATCTGGTCATTATCACAGTGCTGTTTGTGGGAGCTTGCTGTGCGCTAATTGACTGCCGCATTTCCTACATTACAACAGTGACTACACTGCAAAAGTACTTCATTGGCTGTAAAGCACTTTGGGACGTCCGGTGGTGGTGAAAGGCGCTATATAAATGCAAGTCTTCCTTCACTGGTCTCACCAGCGACCTCTTCTGGCGGTTGGTTGATTGACAGACGAGAGCCCGCGCATGCGCACGCGGGACGGCGGTTTGGGCCGAGTCCGGCACAGCGACCCCTGCCGGTCACCAAGGGTAACGACCGCGCATGCCCAGAGGAGACCAACCCCCCTCACCCACTCGGAGCTGCGCCTGCGCACTCGGATCCTGCCGGACGGAGTCGGCGCGGGGCCATTCCGGGGAAAGGCCTTGGTGTCGGTTCCAAAGTCACGATCGGTGACGCGAAGTGAGTTTTCTCCGCTCCGATTGGGTGGAGAATGGCGCGGGGTGGATCGGGAGAGAAATAGAAAAACCTCAGAGTCCGCGAAGCCCCAGACCGAGCGGCGGCACTTGGACGGTGCACGTGATCTCCTCGGCGACACGTCACCCGGGCCCGCGGCCTGATTGACGGCAGCTTCCCACCAATAGGGAGCGAGCGGGGCTGGGCTGGAGGAGCGAGCCGGCGGCGGGTCCTCCAACCAATCGGGGAGCCCGAGGGGCGGAACTAGCGGCACCCAGTGGGCGGGGCTGGAGGAGCGAGCGGGCGGCGGGTCCTCCAACCAATCGGGGAGCCCGAGGGGCGGGACTAGCGGCACCCAGTGGGCGGGGCTGGAGGAGCGAGCCGGCGGTGGGTCCTCCAACCAATCGGGGAGCCCGAGGGGCGGGACTAGCGCCGGCTGATTGTCTGATCCGCGGGGCAGCGAGTTTCTCCAGTCCCTTGTTCAGGGCCCGGGGAGGCTGTGGGCCTTTATTCCCCGCATTGGACACAAGGTTTTACTACAGACTTTTTAAATTCATCAATAAAAGCAGATAAACCTCGTGCTTCTGTAGAACAAACTTTCTAATATTTTATAGAATCATAGAATAGTTACAGCACAGAAGGAGGCCATTCGGCCCGTCAAGCCCGTGCCGGCTCTCTGCAAGACCACTTCAGCGAGTCCCACTCCCCGCCCTTTCCCCGTAACCCTGCACATTTCTTTCCTTCAGGTACTTGAGAGGCCGAATGGTCAACTCCTGCTCCTATCGTCTATGTATCTATTATCCGAGGCACAGGTAGGCCCCACGGCGGCGGCGGAGCTGTGAGGAGCGGCGGTGGTGATATAAAGCGAGGTGGTGGAGCAGGTAAGCCCCAAAGCAGCGGACCTGTGAGGAGTGGTGGCGGTGATATAAAGAGCGAGGCGGCGGAGTTTATAGGGTGTCTGTAATTCTTGTGACACTTCCTGTGTCCTGATAACCATGTGTGCGGGAAGTGTATCCAGCTGCAGCTACTGACAGACCGCATTGCGGCGCTGGAGCTGCGAGTGGATACATACTGGAGCATTCGCGATGCTGAGGACATCGTGGATAGCACGTTTAGGGAGTTGGTCACACCGCAGGTAAAGGCTACACAGGCAGGAAGAGAATGGGTGACCACCAGGCAGAGCAGTAGACGCAGGCTGGTAGTGCAGGGTTCCCCTGTGACCATCTCCCTCTCAAACAGACATACTGCTTTGGATATTGTTGGGGAGGATGGCTTATCAGGGGAAGGCAGCAGCAGCCAACTTCCTGGCAACGTGGGTGGTTCTGCTGCACAGGACGGGAGGAAAAAGAGTGGGAGAGCTATAGTAATAAGGGATTTTATTGTAAGGGGAATAAATAAGCGTTTCTGCGGCCGCAAATGTGACTCCAGGATGGTATGTTGCCTTCCTGGTGCAAGGGTCAAGAATGCCTCAGAGCGGCTGCAGAACATTTTGGAAGGGGAGGGTGAACAACCAATTGTTGTGGTGCATATAGGCACCAACGATATAGGTAAAAAAACGGGATGAGGTCCTAAAAGCTGAATATAGGGGTTTAGGAGGTAAATTAAAAAATAGGATCTCCAAGGTAGTAATCTCAGGATTGCGACCAGTGCCACGTGCTAGTCAGAGTAGAAATAGAAGGATATTTCAGATGACTACGTGGCTAGAGGAATGGTGCATGGGGGAGGGATTCAAATTCCTGGGACATTGGAACTGGTTCTGGGGGAGGTGGGGCTAGTACAAACTGGACGGTTTGCACCTGGGCAGGACCGGGACCGCTGTCCTAGGGGGAGTGTTTGCTCGTGCTGTGGGGGAGGGTTTAAACTAAAATGGCAGGGGGTTGGGAACCTGAGCAGGGAGACAGAGGAAAGGGATACCAGGATAGAAGCAAAAGACAGGAAGGAGAAAAACAAAGGTGGTGATCAGAGAAATCAAGGGTTTAAATCAAACATGGCCACAGTAAATAATAATTCTGAAAGGTGTAAGAGTGTTAAAAAAAACAAGCCTGAAGGCCTTGTGTCTTAACGCGAGGAGCATTCGTAATAAGGTGGATGAATTATCTGCGCAAATAGAGGTAAACGGATATGATATGATTGGGATTCCGGAAACATGGCTCCAGGGTGACCAAGGCTGGGAACTCAACATCCAGGGCTTTTCAATATTCAGGAAAGATCGGCAAAAAGGAAAAGGAGGTGGGGTAGCATTGCTTTTTAAAACACAATTGAAAGGAAGGATATTAGCTCTGATGATGTGGAATCTGTATGGGTAGAGCTGAGAAATACCAAGGGGCAGAAAACGTTAGTGGGAGTGTTATACAGACCTCCAAACAGTAATGCGGAGGTTGGGGATGGCATTAAACGGGAAATTAGAAATGCGTGCAATAAGGGCACAGCAGTTATCATGGGTGACTTTAATCTACATATAAATTGGACTAACCAAATTAGTAACCATACTGTGGAGGAGGGATCCTGGAGTGTATACGGGATGGTTCCCTGGACCCAATATGTCGAGGAACCAACTAGAGATCAGGCCATCTTAGACTGGGTATTATGTAATGAGAAAGGATTAATTAGCAATCTTGTTGTGCGAGGCCCCTTGGGTCAGAGCGATCATAATATGATAGAATTCTTCATTAAGATGGAGAGTGAAGCAGTTGACTCAGAGACTAAGGTCCTGAATTTAAATAAAGGAAACTACGATGGTATGAGGCGCGAGTTGGGTAGGATTGATTGGGGAATGTTACTCAAAGGGTTGACAGTGGATAGGCAATGGCAAACATTCAAAGATCGCATGGATGAACTACAGAATTTGTTCATCCTTGTTTGGCATAAAAGTAAAACAAAAAGTGTGACTCAACTGTGGCTAACAAGGGAAATTAGGGATAGCGTAAGACCCAAGGAGAAGACATATAAATTGGCCAGAAAACGTAGTAAACCTGAGGATTGGAAGCAGTTTAGGATTCAGCAAAGGAGGACAAAGGGATTAATTAAATGGGGGAAAATAGAGTATGAGAGTAAGCTTTCAGGGAACATAAAAACTAACTGTAGATATGTGAAGAGAAAAAGATTGGTGAAGTCAAGTATAGGTCCCTTGCAGTCAGAATCAGGGGAATTTATAACGGGGATCAAAGAAACGACAGGCCAATTAAATACACACTTTGGTTCTGTCTTCACAAAGGAGGACACAAATAACCTCCTAGAGATGTCGAGGAACATAGGGTCTAATGAGAGGGAGGAACTGAAAGAAATCAGTATTTGTAGGGAAATGGTGTTAGGGAAATTGACGGGATTGAAGGCCGATAAATCCCCAGGGCCTGATAATCGACATCCTAGGGTATTAAGGAAGTAGCCCTAGAAATAGTAGATGCATTGCTGGTCATCTTCCAAAATTCGATAGACTCTGGAACAGTTCCCATGGGTTGGAGGGTAGCTAATGTTACCCCACTATTCAAAAAAGGTGGTAGAGAGAAAACAGGGAATTATATCGGTAGTGGGGAAAATGCTGGAGTCCATTATAAAAGATGTAATAGCAGAGCACTTGGAAAACAGTGACAGGATCAGACAAAGTCAACATGGATTTACAAAAGGTAAATCATGCTTGACTAATCTACTGGAATTTTTTGAGGATGTATCTGGTAGAATAGATAAGGGAGAACCAGTGAATGTGGTGTATTTGGACTTTCAGAAGGCTTTCGATAAGGTACCGTATAAGAGATTAGCGTGTAAAGTTAAGGCACATGGGATTGGGGGCAAGGTACTGACTTGGATAGAGAACTGGTTGGCAGACAGGAAGCAAAGAGTTGGAATAAACGGGTCTTTTTCCGAGTGGCAGGCAGTGACTAGTGGGGTACCGCAGGGATCGGTCCTAGGACCCCCAGCTATTCACAATATATATTAATGATCTAGACGAGGGAACTAGATGTAATATCTCCAAGTTTGCAGACGACACAAAGCAGGGTGGGCGTGTGTGAGGAGGATGCCGAAAAACTCCAGTATGATTTGGACAGGTTGGGTGATTGGGCAGAAGCATGGCCGATGCTGTATAATGTGGATAAATGCGAGGTTATCCACTTTGGTGGCAAAAACAGGAAGGCAGATTATTATCGGAATGGCAATAGTTTGGGAGAAGGGGAAGTGCAAAGAGACCTGGGTGTCCTTGTGCACCAGTCGCTGAAGGTAAGCATGCAGGTGCAGCAGGCGGTTAAGAAGGCAAATGATATGTTGGCCTTCGTAGTGAGAGGGTTCGAGTACAGGAACAAGGATGTCTTGCTGCAGTTGTACAGGGCCTTGGTGAGACCACATTGTGAGTATTGTGTGCAGTTTTGGTCGCCTTATCTGAGGAAGGATGTTCTTGCCGTGGAAGGAGTTCAACGAAG
Source organism: Somniosus microcephalus (assembly GCF_052327205.1). NCBI lineage: Eukaryota > Metazoa > Chordata > Chondrichthyes > Squaliformes > Somniosidae > Somniosus > Somniosus microcephalus. The sequence goes on from NC_141019.1 coordinate 1,822,168, forward strand.
ATTTACCCGGCTGATACCTGGGATGGCAGGAATTACGTATGAGGAGAGATTGGGACGATTGGGCTTGTACTCACTGGAGTTTAGAAGAATGAGAAGAATGAGAGGGGATCTCATTGAAACTTATAAAATTCTGACAGGACTGGACAGACTAGATGCAGGAAGGATGTTCCCGCTGGTCATGGAGTCCAGAACCAGTGGTCACAGTCTAAGGATACGGGGTAAGCCATTTAGGACAGTAATGAGGAGGAATTTCTTCGCCCAGAGAGTGGTGAACCTATGGAATTCTCTACCACAGAAGGCAGTAGAGGCCAATATATTAAATATATTCAAGAAGGAGTTGGATATATTTCTTGAAGCTAAAGGGATCAAGGGGTATGGGGAGAAAGCAGGGACTAGGTCGCATTGAATGGCGGAGCAGGCTTGAGGGGCTGAATGGCCTACTCCTGCTCCTATCTTCTATGTTCCTATGTTTGTATGTTGCTATATTTCAGTTTGAGCTGGAGTGGAGATGGAGGAGAAGCTGCTGGGTTTAACCCCCAGTACTTCTGAGCCCAGGAGGACCCAACAATTTCCAATGTGAGACTGTCAAGGGAGGTGGATTCTAGGGGAGATTAGGTTGTTACACAGACACTGTCCGTACAATGTAAAAGAGTATTGTTTCAGGAACAAGTATTTCTGTACAGGCTTTTAATCCAGTTTACATCTACAGATTTGTTTTAATTCATTTTTGGGATGTGGGCGTAGCTCGCAATAGCAGCAAATACAGGAAACTTTCTGGTATCCGGCACTGACGGGACCGAGCTGGTGCCGGTCGATCAACACTGCCGGAGAAACGAGCGCTATAGTTAAAAGATACGGAGCTTCTGAGCTCCGTCTGAAGCAACAAACCCTGTTGCTTAGCAACAGCTTCAAAACAGTCGGCGCAGCTTGCAAGCGTCTCTGCAGCTAAGCAACAGCTTCAGCTAGACGCTTGCAGAGCCACAAATGGAGAAAAAATAGCAGCTAAAAGAAAGAAAAGTTATCTGAACCCACTCCTGAATTTTGCCGGTGGATAGAGCATTCCGGATATTTAACCTCCGTTTAAATGAAAGTTTCCTGTATTGCCAATCCCCAGTTTCCCGTTGAGAAGGGGGTGGTGAGTCGCCTTCTTGAACTACTGCAGTCCGTGTGGTGAAGGTATTCGCACAATGTTGTTCGTTAAGGAGTTCCAGGATTATGACCCAGCAACGATGAATATATCTGAGTCAGGATGGTGTGTGACTTGGAGGGGAACTTGGAGGTGATGGTGCTCCCATACAACAGCTGCCCTTGTCCTTCTAGGTGGTGGAGGTTGCGGGTTTTGGAGGTTCTATCAAAGTTCTGGTCGAGTTGCAGATGTATAAAGTTCCTTTCCTTCGCCCCCTCCCACTCCCACCTCTCTCTCTCTCTCCTCCCATTGAGGTCAGAGTCTTGTGTAGGCCCAGACCAGGTGGCGGATTCCCTTCCCTGAAGGACATCAGTGAACCAGTTGGGTTTTTATGACAATCCGGCAGCTTTCATGGTCACTTTTCTCTAGTGCCGGTCCCACAATTGACCAGATTCGTTGAGCTCAATTTCACAACCTGCCTTTGTTTTCTTGTGGGTTGTCTCTCACGCTCCCTGTTTTAAATTAATTTTACAGGGCACTGGAAGGGGAGGATTTACAGACGGTAAGCTCAAACCAAACATCACTTCAAGATCTGACAGAGTCACTCGACTCATCGGATCTGAATATCATCGGCCTCTGAACATGGAAGCAAAAAGCACCGTTCACAGTGGGGAGAAACCGTACATGTGTTCTGTGTGTGGACGAGGCTTCAGCCAACCCTCTGGCCTATCGCGACACAAGCGCATTCACACCGGGGAGAGGCCGTTCACCTGCTCTGAGTGTGGGAAGGGATTCACTCAGTCATCCAGCCTGCTGCTACACAAGCGCATTCACACCGGGGAGAGGCCGTTCACCTGCTCTGAGTGTGGGAAGGGATTCACTCAGTCATCCAGCCTGCTGCTACACCAGCGTGTTCACACCGGGGAGAGGTCGTTCACCTGCTCTGAGTGTGGGAAGGGATTCAGTCAGTCATCCACCCTACTGAGACACCAGCGAGTTCACACTGGGGAGAGGCCGTTCACCTGCTCTGAGTGTGGGAAGCGATTCATTGAGTTATCTAACCTGCTGAATCACCAGCGAGTTCATACTGATGAGAGACCTTTTAACTGCTCAGACTGTGGGAAGTGCTATAAAGGTTCCGGGGCACTGATACGCCATCAACATGTTCACACTGACGAGAGACCGTTCAGGCGCTCTCACTGCGGGACTGGATTCAGGCGATCATCTGAGCTCACTGTACACCAGCGCACTCACACTGGGGAGAGGCCGTTCACCTGCTCCGTTTGTGGGAAAGGATTCACTCGCTCATCCCACCTCACTGATCATCAACTTGTTCACACTGATGAGAGACCTTTTAAATGTTCTGACTGAGAACAGTTTTAAAAGCAAAAGGAAGCTGATACAACACGAATGCACTCACACTGGGGCGAGGCCATTCACCTGCTCCGTGTGTGGGAAGGGATTCACTCAGCCATCCACCCTGCTGACACACCAGCGAGTTCACAAGTGACTGCAGGGGGTGGATTCTGTTGTTGCTGCTGTTAATCACATCCAGGACTGAACCATGTTCATTCTGACAGTTGGGGATTGTTTCTGCTGATGTTAATAACTCCGGGAACTGGGCTGGAGTTTAATATTCTGGATATATGTCAAATAAATCAACTTTGTTTTAAACACATTGTTGTAGATTTTTGCCTTTCCCACCTGAGTGTTTAGCATCACCTGGCTGGAGCTCAGAAAGGACAATCTGGGGGAGGATCATACGGTGGGAACAGAACTCCAGCCTGGACACAGTCCTTCAGGGCCACACTGAGAGGGGCAAACGGCACTTTGGTCTTTCTCATCTCTCTTCACTGACAGCAAAGTTGCCGTGCGGGTTAATCTCGAGGCGTGTGAGAAATGTGCCCCAGCCGCTCTCTGCCATGGTTCAGAGCTCCTAGGCACGGAACAGAAGGCTCCTTTAGGAATGTACCCCAGTACTTTTTTTTTAATGGCCTTATTAACGTGTGTCACTACTTTTAGTGATTTGTGTATCTGTATCCCAGGATCCCTCTGCTCCTCCAGCCCATTTAGACTCTTAGGGGGAAATTCAGTGGTGCCCCCTTTGGGTCGCTAACGTCACTGGGGCTAATTTTAGCACCCCGTAAAAGTTAGCGCCCCTGCGCATTAAATTCAGTGGTAGCGCCCCAGGCAGGGTGCTACTGGAAGCGCTCCCCTCCCTCTTGAGGCGCTACCAGTGAATTTCATGGCGCTTCATGTAACAGTGCCACGCCCGTCGGCACATAGCACCGTGTCATAGCAGACCTCCCTCCCTGATTAAAGGGGAGTGTCCTAGCACTGCGCACACCAGGGCCCTGCTGGACCACCAGGGAGTGGGGTGTCGGATCAAGAGGAGCGCCTTGCTGTGCGATCGTGGCCGACACCCCGAAGAAGAAAGGGGAAGGGGGCAGGAGCTGGCAGTCGGCCAAAATAAAAGGTTGCCGCCCGACACCTGCCATTTAAGTGGCGTTGCCGCGGCTGCAGAAACAACCCCTGACCCTGTCGGACATATCATCCGGCGATAGGTCAGGGGTCGCAACCCAAGGTTGGTGCCGGGGTGCTGCGCATGGCGATGACGTCATTGCCAGCGGTGCAGTGCCGCGGGGAGCTACCGACTAACTCCATCGCTAACCTCCTGCTGAATATCGCCGGAGGCACAAAGCAACCCAATTTCACCCCCTTGTCCAAGTAGTGAGTGGCTTCCTTATTCTTCCCACCAAAACACACCGCCTCACACTGACCTATAGTGAAATTCATTAACACACCACCTCACACTGATCTATACTGAAATTCATTAACACACCACCTCACACTGATCTGTAGTGACATTCATTAACACACCACCTCACACTGATCTATAGTGAAACTCATTAACACACTACCTCACACTGATCTATAGTGAAATTCATTAACACACCACCTCACACTGACCTATAGTGAAATTCATTAACACACCACCTCACACTGATGTATAGTGAAATTCATTAACACACCACCTCACACTGATCTACAGTGAAATTCATTAACACACCACCTCACACTGATCTATAGTGAAATTCATTAACACACCACCTCACACTGATCTATAGTGAAATTCATTAACACACCACCTCACACCGATGTATAGTGAAATTCATTAACACACCACCTCACACTGATCTACAGTGAAATTCATTAACACACCCCCTCACACTGATCTACAGTGAAATTCATTAACACACCACCTCACACTGATCTATAGTGAAATTCATTAACACACCACCTCACACTGATCTACAGTGAAATTCATTAACACACCACCTCACACTGACTTAGAGTGAAATTCATTAACACACCACCTCACACTGATCTTTCGTGAAATTCATTAACACACCACCTCACACTGATCTACAGTGAAATTCATTTGCCAATTACACCGCCATGCTGGAATTCATTAATGGCTTCTTGCATTTTGTCTTCCTCAGTATTAACTCTACCTTTTTTAGTGTTATCGACAAACTTTGAAATTGTTCTTCTGATTCCCGAGTCCAAATCGTTTATGAACAACAGTGATCCCAGCACCGATCCCTGTGGAACACCACTGTACCTGAACTCTTAAATCACTCTGCTCCTCTACTCCTTTTAAAGTTTTACATAAGAACATAAGAATTAGGAGCAGGAGTGGCTGATCATCGACCTCAACTCCACTTTCCCACCCGATCCCCATATCCCTTGATTCCCCTAGGGTCCAAATATCTATCGATCTCAGCCTTGAATATACGGAAAGACTCAGCATTCACAGCCCTCTGGGGCAGAGAATTCCAAAGATTCACAACCCTCTGAGTGAAGAAATTCCTCCTTATCTCAGTCTTTAATGGCCGACCCCTTATCCTGAGATTATGCCCATTAGTTCTACACACTCCAGCCAGGGGAAACAACCTCTCAGCATCTACCCTGTCAATACCCCTCAAAATCTTGTATGTTTCAACTTAAAATGTACATTTGCCCTCATTTTTCCTCCAAAAATGTATCACTTTACATTTCTCTACATTAAATTTCATCTGACCTCTACCTGTTCAATCTACTAACCCATGTATATCACATTGAAATCACTCTTCACAGTTTCCTACACTCCCTATTGTAGTCTCAGCTAGATATTTTGATCTTGTGCTCCATAAACCCAAGCCCAGATCATTTGTCTATATTGAGAAGAGCAATGGTCCCAACGCTGACCCTGGGGGACACCACTGTTTACATCCCTCCAGTCTGAACATCCATTAACCACGACTCTCTGTCCTTTACAAAACTTCCTATCCACGCTGCCCCACTCCCTTTAATACCGTGAGCCTTAACTTGTCCTCCCACTTTTAAAGGTTTGTGTATCTGAGCCGCTTGTTTCCTACAATACAACACTGTCTGTAACTACACTTCCAAAGTACTTCATTGGCTGTGACATCCTGAGGTGGTGAAAGGTGCTATATAAATGCAAGTCTTTCTTTCTTGTAGGTTTTAGAGATATTAACATAACAAGGCTAAAATTCATTGACTTCAAATGTCGTATGTAATTGCATTATGGGAAAGAGAGGTTTAGTCTCGGTTAGAAACTCAAACAGTTGTTTCACTGCAGACAGGTCGCTATGGCAACACTGATAAGACATTCCATTCACTGAATCGACTGGTTGGAATCTGTAATCAGATCAGGGGAACGAACAGAGTTTGTCTGTTATTAAACACAATATAAGCTCAAAGCAGAGTGAGTAGTAGAATAGATTAAATTATAATGTGTGCTGTTCATACGTATAATTGTGAAACTATAAGAAATAACATAATCAACAGCAGGCATGGTCCCACCCGACCTTCCCCCGACCCCAGCCCCACCCAACAGCCCCACCGACCCCGACCCAACCCGGCCCTCCACCGACCCCAACCCCACCCGACCCCGACACCACCCGACCGTCCACCGAACCCGCCCGACCCTCCATCGACCCGGCCCACCCAACCCTCCACTGACCCCACCCGACCCTCCACCGAGCCCGGCCCCACCTGACCCTCCACTGACCCCGGCCCCACCCGACACACCACTGACCCCATCCCCACCCGACCCTCCACTGACACCACCCAACCTTCCACCGACCCCAACCCCACCCGACCCACCACCTACCCCGGCCCCACCCGACCCTCCACCGACCCTGGCCCCACCCGACCCTCTACCGGCCCCACCCGACCCTCCACATACCCCGACCCCACCCAACCCTCCACTGACCCCGGCTCCACCGACCCCACCCAACCCTCCACCGACCCCACCCGACCCTCCACCGACCCAGGCCCCATCCGACCCTCCACCGACCACATCCGAGCCTCCACTGACCCCACCCGACCCTCCACCTACCCCGACCCCACCCAACCCTCCACCGACCGTGGCACCACCCAACCCTCCACCTACCCCGACCCCACCCGACCCTCCACCGACCCCACCCGACAGTCCACCGACCCCATCCCCACCCGATCCTCCACCGCCCCCGGCCCCAACCGACCCTCCCCCGACTCCACCCGACCCTCCACCGACCCCGGCCCGACCCGACACTCCACCGACCCCACCCTCCACCGACCCTGGGCCCACCTGACCCTCCACCGACCCCAGCCCCACCCGACCCTCCACCGACCCCACCCGACCCTCCACTGACCCCACCCGACTCTCCACCGACCCCGACCACACCCGACCCTCCACCGACCCCACCCGACCCTCCACCGACCACGGCCCCACCCGACCCTCCACCGACCTCACCCGACACTCCAGCTACCTCGACCCCACCCGACCCTCCACCGACCCCACCCGACCCTCCACCGACCCCGGCCCCAAGCGACCTTCCACCGACCCAACCTGACCCTCCACTGACCCCACCCGACTCTCCACCGACCCCGACCACACCCGACCCTCCACCGACCCCACCCGACCCTCCACCGACCACGGCCCCACCCGACCCTCCACCGACCTCACCCGACACTCCAGCTACCTCGACCCCACCCGACCCTCCACCGACCCCACCCGACCCGCCACCGACCCCGGCCCCACCCAACCCTCCACCTACCCTGACCCCACCCGACCCTCCACCGACCGCACCCGACCCTCCAATGACCCCATCCCCACCTGACCCTCCACCGACCCCACCCGACCCTCCACCGACCCCGGCCCCACCCGAACCTCCACCGACCCCGGCCCCACCCGACCCTCCACCGCCCCCGGCCCCAACCGACCCTCCCCCGACCCCGGCCCCATCCGACCCTCCACTTACCCCGGCCCCACCCGACCCTCCACTGACCCCGGCCCGACCCGACCCTCCACTGACCCCGGCCCCACCCAACCCTCCACCGACCACAGCCCCACCCGACGCTCCACCGACCCTGACCCCACCCGACCCTACACTGACCCTGGCCCCACCCGACCCCACCTGACCCTCCACCGATCCCACCCAACCCTCCACTGACCCCGACCCCACCCGACCCTCTGCTGACCCCGGCCCCACCCGGCCCTCCACCGACCCTGGCCCCACCCGACCCTCCACCGACCCCGGCCCCACCCGACCCTCCACCGACCCCGACCACACCCGACCCTCCACCGACCCAGGCCCCACCCGACCCTCCACCGACCCCAGCCCCACCCGACCCTCCACCGACCTCACCCGACCCTCCACCTACCCCGACCCCACCCGACCCTCCACCGACCCCGGCCCCACCCGACCCTCCACCGACCCCACCCGACCCGCCACCGACCCCACCCGATGCTCCACTGACCCCACCCGACCCTCCACCGACCCCGGCCCCACCTGCCCCTCCACCTACCCCGACCCCGCCCGACCCTCCACCGATCCCACCCGACCCTCCACCGACCTCGGCCCCACCCGAACCTCCACCGACCCCGGCCCCACCCGACCCTCCACCGACCTCACCCTACCCTCCACCGACCCCACCCGACTCTCCACCTATCCCGACCCCACCCGACCCTCCACCGACTCCACCCGACCCTCCACGATCCCCGGCCCCACCCGACCCTCCACCTACCCCGACCCCATCGACCCTCCACCGACCCCACCCGACCCTCCACCGACCCCGACCCCACCCGACCCTCCACCGACCCCGGCCCCACCCAACGTTCCACCGACCCCGGCCCCACCCGACGCTCCACCGACCCCACCCGACCCTACACCGACCCTGGCCCCACCCGACCCCACCTGACCCTCCACTGACCCCACCCGACCCTCCACCGACCCCGACCCCACCCGACCCTCTGCTGGCCCCGGCCCCACCCGGCCCTCCACCGACCCTGGCCCCACCCGACCCAACCTCGCCCCCCAGCCCCACCCAACCCGGCCCGCCACTGACGGAGAAAACCGAGTTATTAATTTCCTGAAATACTTTGTGATTGCTGTAATATTCAAGAGAGAAAATTCTATCAGCTCCGGACTTTGATTCAGTTTGTTTCTCTCTCTCTCTGTTTGTGTTTAGACTGAGCGACAATAATCTGGGAGATTCAGGAGTGAAACTACTGTCTGCGGCTCTGAGGAACCCGGACTGTAAAATACAGACACTGGGGTAAGTACCAGACTGTGTGAGATAGTGTTTATAATAACTGGATGTCTGACACTGTACATTATTATTAGTATCAGTAATAGTGTTATTAATAAACTCTGGGGATTTACTCTGATTCCTGTTATTTCTCTCTCTGATCCCCAGGCTGGGTGGTGTCGGTCTCACAGATTCTTGTGCCGAGGATCTCACCTCCGCTCTCAGTACAAACCGCTCACTGACGGATCTGAACCTGGGTAATAATAAACTGGGAGATTCAGGAGTGAAACTACTGTCTGTGGCTCTGAGGAACCCGGACTGTAAAATACAGAAACTGGAGTAAGTACCAGAATGTGTGAGATTGTGTTTATAATAACTGGATGTCTGACACTTAACATTATTATTAGTATCAGTAATAGTGTTATTAATAAACTCTGGGGATTGACTCTGATTCCTGTTATTTCTCTCTCTGATCCCCAGTCTATGGTCTGTCGGTCTCACAGATTCTTGTGCTGAGGGTCTCGCCTCCGCTCTGAGTACAAACCGCTCACTGACGGATCTGAACCTGGGTAATAATAAACTGGGAGATTCAGGAGTGAAACTAGTGTCTGTGGCTCTGAGGAACCGGACTGTAATATACAGACACTGCGGGAAGTACCAGACTGTGTGAGATTGAGTTTATAATAACTGGATGTCTGACACTGCACATTATTAGTATCAGTAACAGTGTTATTAATAAACTCTGGGGATTGACTCTGATTCCTGTTATTTCTCTCTCTGATCCCCAGTCTATGATCTGTCGGTCTCACAGGTTCTTGTGCCGAGGATCTCGCCTCCGCTCTCAGTACAAACCGCTCACTGACGGATCTGAACCTGGGTAATAATAAACTGGGAGATTCAGGAGTGAAACTACTGTCTGTGGCTCTGAGGAACCCGGACTGTAAAATACAGAAACTGCAGTAAGTACCAGACTGTGTGAGATTGTGTTTATAATAACTGGATGTCTGACACTGCACATTATTATTAGTATCAGTAATAGTGTTATTAATAAACACTGGGGATTTACTCTGATTCCTGTTATTTCTCTCTCTGATCCCCAGGCTGGGTGGTAACAGTCTCACAGATTCTTATACCGAGGATCTCTCCTCCGCTCTCAGTACAAACCGCTCACTGACGGATCTGGACCTGGGTAATAATAAACTGGGAGATTCAGGAGTGAAGCTAGTGTCTGCAGCTCTGAGGAACCCGGACTGTAAAATACAGAAACTGCTGTAAGTACCAGACTGTGTGAGATAGTGTTTATAATAACTGGATGTCTGACACTGTACATTATTATTAGTATCAGTAATAGTGTTATTAATAAACTCTGGGGCTTTACTCTGATTCCTGTTATTTCTCTCTCTGATCCACAGGCTGGGTAGTGTCGGTCTCACAGGTTCTTGTGCCGAGGATCTCGCCTCTACTCTCAGTACAAACCGCTCACTGACGGATCTGAACCTGGGTAATAATAATCTGGGAGATTCAGAAGTGAAACTAGTGTCTGTGGCTCTGAGGAACCCGGACTGTAAAATACAGAAACTGGAGTAAGTACCAGACTGTGTGAGATTGTGTTTATAATAACTGGATGTCTGACACTGCACATTATTATTAGTATCAGTAATAGTGTTATTAATAAACACTGGGGATTTACCCTGATTCCTGTTATTTCTCTCTCTGATCCCCAGGCTGGGTGGTAACAGTCTCACAGATTCTTATACCGAGGATCTCTCCTCCGCTCTCAGTACAAACCGCTCACTGACGGATCTGGACCTGGGTAATAATAAACTGGGAGATTCAGGAGTGAAACTAGTGTCTGTGGCTCTGAGGAACCCGGACTGTAAAATACAGAAACTGGAGTAAGTACCAGACTGTGTGAGATTGAGTTTATAATAACTGGATGTCTGACACTGCACATTATTAGTATCAGTAACAGTGTTATTAATAAACTCTGGGGATTGACTCTGATTCCTGTTATTTCTCTCTCTGATCCCCAGTCTATGACCTGTCGGTCTCACAGGTTCTTGTGCCGAGGATCTCGCCTCCGCTCTCAGTACAAACTGCTCACTGACGGATCTGATCCTGAGTAATAATAAACTGGGAGATTCAGGAGTGAAACTAGTGTCTGCAGCTCTGAGGAACCCGGACTGTAAAATACAGACACTGGAGTAAGTACCAGACTGTGTGAGATTGTGTTTATAATAACTGGATGTCTGACACTGTACATTATTATTAGTATCAGTAATAGTGTTATTAATAAACACTGGGGATTGACTCTGATTCCTGTTATTTCTCTCTCTGATCCCCAGTCTATGACCTGTCGGTCTCACAGATTCTTGTGCCGAGGATCTCGCCTCTGCTCTCAGTACAAACCGCTCACTGAGGATTCTGACCCTGGGATCAAACTCCTTCACAGACCGATCTGTCCTCGCTCTCCACCACCTCATACTGACCTGCAGGAGTCTGGAGTGGATCGGGTGAGTGTTTGTGTTAATGTTTAATATAATAAATAAAATATCAATGGGATTCAGTCACTTTTCTGGGTAATATTTGTCTGTAATTATTATTGAAATATTAACCCCTGTCTCGCGGTTGTTCACACTGATGTTCAATCTGTTTATTTCCTGTTTAATCTTTAATCAGTTTCAGGCCGTGGAGGAATCAGTTCAGTTCATCTGGAGAGAGACTCCTGAGGGTGCTGCAGGAAACAAGACCTGGACTGAGTGTGTCTGTGTGAACATTCCAATTGATGATATCACTGCTCCCATTGTGTGACCATTCCAAGTGATGATGTCACTGCTCCCATTGTGTGACCATTCCAAGTGATGACGTCACTGCCCCCATTCTGTGACCATTCCAAGTGATGACGTCACTGCTCCCATTGTGTGACCATTCCAAGTGATGACGTCACTGCTCCCATTGTGTGACCATTCCAAGTGATGATGTCACTGCTCCCATTGTGTGACCATTCCAAGTGATGATGTCACTGCTCCCATTGTGTGACCATTCCAAGTGATGACGTCACTGCTCCCATTGTGTGACCATTTCTGGCCGTTGATTTGATTTTAATTTAATTTAAGGGTTTCCAGCTCGAGCTGATCACATCATCTCCCATCGTGAGGTCAGAGGCCCAGCCACAGGGTCACGTGACTCAACCGCTCCCAGGCTGCACCCCTTTCAAAATGGGTGTGTGAGTGTGAGTGTCTGCAAATTGCAGAGTCTGTCTGAGTGTGTCTGTATGTGAGTGAGTGTCTGTGTGTCTGCAAATTGTAGAGTCTGTGTGCGTGTGTCTGTATGTGAGTGGGTGTCTGTCATCGACGACAAAGTCCAACACCACCTTCAGTGTGCCAGTGCAGCCTTCGGTCGCCTGAGGAGGAGAGTGTTTGAAGACCAGGACCTCAAACCCGGCACTAAGCTCATGGTCTACAGAGCAGCAGTGATACCCACCCTGCTGTATGACTCATAGACATGGACCATGTACAGCATGCACCTCAAAGCACTGGAGAGGTACCACCAATGCTGCCTCCGCAAGATCCTGCAAATCCATTGGCAGGATAGGCGCACCAACGTCAGTGTTCTTGCTCAGTCCAACATCCCCAGCAGCGAAGCTTTGACCACGCTCGATCAGCTCCGATGGACGGGTCACATTGTCTGCATGCCCGAAACGAGACTCCCAAAACAAGCGCTCTACTCGGAGCTCCGGCACAGCAAGAGAACCCCAGGTGGGCAGTGGAAACGCTTCAAGGACACCCTCTAAACCTCCTTGAAAAAGTGTAACATCCCCACTGACACCTGTGAATCCCTGGCCCAAGACCGCACAAAGTGGAGGAGAAGCATCCGGGAATGTGCCAAACACCTCGTGTCTCTTCACCGGGAGCAAGCAGAAGCCAAGCGCAGGCAGCGCAAGGAGCACACATCAACCCAAGCACCCCACCCACCCGCCCCTTCAACCACCGTCGGCCCCATTCAGCCCCTTGACCCTGCTCCGCCATTCAATGAGATCATGGCTGATCATACAAATTCAGTACCCTGTTCCTGCCTTCTCTCCATATCCCTTGATCCCTTTAGCCTTAAGAAATATATCCAACTCCTTCTTGAATACATTTAATGAATTGGCCTCAACTGCCTTCTGTGGTAGAGAATTCCACAGGTTCACCACTCTCTGGGTGAAAAAATTCCTCCTAATTTCTGTCCTAAATGGCTTACCCCTTACCCTTAGACTGTGACCCCTGGTTCTGGACTCCCCGACCATCGGGAACATCCTTCCAGCATCTAGTCTGTCTAGTCCTGTTAGAATTTTATAAGTTTCAATGAGATCCCCTCTCATTCTTCTAAACTCCAGTGAGTACAAGCCCAATCGACCCAATCTCTCCTCATACATCATTCCTGCCATCCCAGGTATCAGCCTGGTGAATCTTCGCTGCACTCCTTCCATGGCACGAACATCCTTCCTCAGATAAGGCGACCAAACCTGCACACAATACTCAAGATGTGGTCTCACCAAGGCCCTGTACAACTGCAGCAAGATATCCTTGTTCCTGAACTCGAACCCTCTCGCTATGAAGGCCAACATACCATTTGCCTTCTTTACCGCCTGCTGCACCTGCATGCTTACCTTCAGTGACTGGTGCACAAGGACGCCCAGGTCTCATTGCACTTCCCCTTCTCCCAATCTATTGCCATTCAGATAATAATCTGCCTTCCTGTTTTTGCCACCAAAGTGGATAACCTCGCATTAATCCACGTTATATTGCATCTGCCATGCTTCTGCTCAATCACCCAACCTGTCCAAATCATACTGGAGTTTCTCAGCATCCTCCTCACAGCACACACACCCACCCAGCTTTGTGTTGTCTGCAAACTTGGAGATATTACATCTAATTCCCTCGTCTAGATCACTTATATATATTGTGAATAGCTGGGGTCCTATGACCGATCCTTACGGTACCCCACTAGTCACTGCCTGCCACTCGGAAAAAGAGCCTTTTATTCTAACTCTTTGCTTCCTGTCTGCCAACCAGTTCTCTATCCAAGTCAGTACATTGCCCCCAATCCCATGTGCCTTAACTTTACAGGCTAATCTCTTATGCGGGACTTTATCGAAAGCCTTCTGATTACCACATCTACTGGTTCTCCATTATCTATTCTACCAGTTACATCCTCAAAGTTCCAGTAGATTAGTCAAGCACGATTTACCTTTCGTAAATCCATGTTGACTTTGTCCGATCCTGTCACTGTTTTCCAAGTGCTCTGCTATTACATCTTTTCTAATGGACTTTAGCATTTTCCCCACTACCGATGTCAGGCTTACCGGTCTATAATTCCCCGTTTTCTCTCTACCACCTTTTTTGAATAGTGGGGTAACATTAGCTACCCTCCAATCCATGGGAGCTGTTCCAGGGTCTATAGAATTTTGGAAGATGACCAGCAATACATACGTCCAGAACCAGGGGTCACAGTCTAAGGATAAGGGGTAAGCCATTTAGGACAGAAATTAGGAGAATTTATTCACCCAGAGAGTGGTGAACCTGTGGAATTCTCTACCACAGAAGGCAGTAGAGGCCAATTCATTAAATATATTCAAGAAGGAGTTGGATATATTTCTTAAGGCTAAAGGGATCAAGGGGTATGGGGAGAAAGCAGGGACCAGGTAGTGAATTTGGATGATCAGCCATGATCGCATTGAATGGTGGAGCAGGCTCGAGGGGCCAAATGGCCTACTCCTGCTCCTATCTTCTATGTTTCTATGTATGTTTACTATTTCTAGGGCCACTTCCTTAAGTACCTTAGGATGTAGATTATTATGTCCTGGGGATTTATCGGCCTTCAATCCCGTCAATTTCCCTAACACCATTTCCCTACAAATACTGATTTCATTCAGTTCCTCCCTTTCATCAGACCCTATGTTCCCCGACATCTCTGGGAGGTTATTTGTGTCCTCCTTTGTGAAGACAGAACCAAAATATATATTTAATTGGTCTGCCATTTCTTTATTCCCCATTATAAATTTCCCTGATTCTGACCACAAGGGACCAACCCTTGACTTCACCAATCTTTTTCTCTTCACATATCTATAAAAGCTTTTACAGTCAGTTTTTATGTTGCCTGCATGCTTACTCTCATATTCTATTTTCCCCCTCTTAATTAATCCCTTTGTCCTCCTTTGCTGAATCCTAAACTGCTCCCAATCCTCAGGTTTACTGCTTTTTCTGGCCAATTTATATGTCCTCTCCTTGGATCTTATGCTATCCCTAATTTCCCTTGTTAGCCATGGTTGAGTCACATTTTTTGTTTTATTTTTATGCCAAACAGGGATGAACAAATTCTGTAGTTCATCCATGCGATCTTTGAATGTTTGCCATTGCCTATCCACCGTCAACCCTTTGAGTAACATTCCCCAATCAATCCTACCCAACTAGTGCCTCATACCATCGTAGTGTCCTTTATATAAATTCAGGACCCTAGACTCTGAGTCAACTACTTCACTCTCCATCTTAATGAAGAATTCTATCATATTATGATCGCTCTGACCCAAGGGGCCTCGCACAACAAGATTGCTAATTAATCCTTTCTCATTACATAATACCCAGTCTAAGATGGCCTGCTCTCTAGTTGGTTCCTCGACATATTGGTCCAGGAAACCATCCCGTATACACTGCAGGAATTCCTCCTCCACAGTATTGTTACTAATTTGGTTAGCCCAATCTATATGTAGATTAAAGTCACCCATGATAACTGCTGTGCCCTTATTGCACGTGTCTCTAATTTCCTGTTTAATGCCATCCCCAACCTCCGCCTTACTGTTTGGAGGTCTGTATAACACTCCCACTAACGTTTTCTGCCCCTTGGTATTTCTCAGCTCTTCCCATACAGATTCCACATCATCAGAGCTAATATCCTTCCTTTCAATTGTGTTAATCCCCTCTTTAACCAGTAATGCTACCCCACCTCCTTTTCCTTTTTGCCTATCTTTCCTGAATATTGAATACCTCTGGATGTTGAGTTCCCAGTCTTGGTCACCCTGGAGCCATGTTTCCGTAATCCCAATCATATCATAGCCATTTACCTCTATTTGTGGAGTTAATTCATCCACTTTATTATGAATGCTCCTCGCATTAAGACACAAGGCCTTCAGGCTTGTTTTTTTAACTCTCTTAGACCTTTTTGAATTATTATTTACTGTGGCCATGTTTGATTTAAACCTTTGATTTCTCTGTCTGCCACCTTTGTTTTTCTCCTTCCTGTCTTTTGCTTCTATCCTGGTATCCCTTTCCTCTGTCTCCCTGCTCAGGTTCCCAACCCCCTGCCATTTTAGTTTAAACCCTCCCCCAGAGCACTAGCAATAACTCCCCCCTAGGACATCGGTCCTGGTCCTGCCCAGGTGCAAACCGTCCAGTTTGTACTGGTCCCACCTCCCCCAGAACCGATTCCAATGTCCCAGGAATTTGAATCCCTCCCCCTTGCACCATTCCTCTAGCCACATGTTCATCTGAAATATCCTTCTATTTCTACTCTGACTAGCACGTGGCACTGGTAGCTATCCTGAGATTACTACCTTTGAGGTCCTATTTTTTAATTTACCTCCTAACTCCCTATATTCAGCTTTTAGGACCTCATCCCGTTTTTTTACCTATATCGTTGGTACCTATATGCACCTCGACAACTGGCTGTTCACCCTCCCCTTCCAAAATATTCTGCAGCCGCTCTGAGACATCCTTGACCCTTGCACCTGGAGTCTCGTTTGTGGCCGCAGAAACGCCTATCAATTTCCCTTACAATAGAATTCCCTATTACTATAGCTCTCCCACACTTTTTCCTCCCGTCCTGTGCAGCAGAACCACCCACGGTGCCAGGAAGTTGGCTGCTGCTGCCTTCCCCCGATAAGCCATCTCTCTCACCAATATCCAAACAGATCAGGACTACAGGAGGTCAAACAAGACAAGTGCATTCCTGACCAGAATGGCTGGTGGCTCAGTCTCAGGCTCATTCTGGCTTTGTGTCCTTTCTGTTAGGACTCGTCCTTCTCATATTCAACACATATTCCAGGGCCATGTGATAGAAATGTTTAAAATGATGAAAGATGGGGTGGGGTAGATAGAAGCAGGCTGTTTCCAATGATTGAGGGATCAAGACAAGGAGCCATAGATACAAGGTTAAATGTAGGAGATTTAGAACAATGATCGAGAGAACCTTCTTCACACCGAGAGTTGTGAGGCTGTGGAATTCACTTCCAGGGTCAGTGGTTGGGTAACAAGGTTCTGTGCTGACAAGTGGTCCTCATGTTTTTATCCAGGACAGGCCTCAGCCCAGTCACTTGCTCCAAATGTTGATGCAATGGTTCAAGCTGAGAGGTGCCAGGGATCGGGAGCAGCAGCAGCTGTGAATAAAATCTAACTGTAAATAATCACCGATATAATTTATCTTCATTTATTCCTATTTTAATAACTTTTGCTGAATGTGGCCAATGCCAAGTGCCAGGATATCAGATCAGACCCATCATAGAAAATGAGTTTGACACCCCTGAGGTCGACAACATCAACTGGATTCCCCTCATCCACCAACCTAGCAACATCTTCACAAAACTCCAGCTAGTTTGTAGACGTGACCTTGTTTTCTGAAGCCATGTTGAGTCTCTCTAACGGCCCCTTCCCTTTCCC
This sequence comes from Somniosus microcephalus, assembly GCF_052327205.1. NCBI lineage: Eukaryota > Metazoa > Chordata > Chondrichthyes > Squaliformes > Somniosidae > Somniosus > Somniosus microcephalus. The sequence continues at coordinate 1,839,568 of NC_141019.1, forward strand.
CAGTGATCATAAACAGCATCTCTCAGGACCCCTTCAAGCATCTTCCCTGTGATCGAGGTCACACTGATGGGCCTGTAGTTCCCCGGCTCTGACCTCTCCCTGATTTGGAAAATGGGAACTACGTGAGCTGCCTTCCAATCTCAGGGAACAATCCCTGACTTTATGGAGCTGTTGATGATATGGGCAAGAGGCTCACAGAGCACCGTCCCATCTCTTTAAACACCCATGGGTGGATATCATCTGGACCTGGATTTTATCCAAGATGACAATCCCTTTCTATTTTAATATTGATGTTATTTTGTCGGCAGCACATCCCAAAGCTGGAATCTGAGCATCAGCCACAGGAGTGTTTGTTTTCCTTGGAGCAGAGGAGGCTGAGGGGGGACATGATTGAGGTGTACAAAATTATGAGGGGCATAGATAGGATGGATGCTGAGGAGCTTTTTCCCTTAGTAGAGGGGTCAATAACTAGGGGGCATAGATTCAAGGTAAAGGGCGGGAGGTTTAGAGGGGATTTGAGAAAGAACTTTTTCACCCAGAGGGTGGTTGGAGCCTGGAACTCACTGCCTGAAAGGGTTGTGGAGGCAGGAACCCTCACAACATTTAAGAAGCATTTGGATGAGCACTTGAAATGCCACAGCATACAAGGCTACGGACCAAATGCTGGAATATGGGATTAGATTAGACAGGGCTTGATGGCCGGCGCGGACACGATGGGCCGAAGGGCCTCTATCCGTGCTGTATAACTCTATGACTGAGGAGTGTAGACTGATGTGAAATAGTCATTTAACAGCTGTCACAGCCTGGGAATCTGTTTCACTCTGTCCTGAACTGTCTTTCAGTGGCCTTAAACCATCTTTAATGGTCTTCTCACTCCTGACGTAGCTGGAAAAGCTTTTGCAATTATTACCACAATTGGGCAGCTTCTTTTCCAAAGATCTCTGAGCTTCTCCAATGGCTGCTTTTGTCTCCCTCAATTCTGGGTGATATTTGTCCCCATTCTCCTGTAAACTGAATTCATCTTGATCCAAACTGGATTCAATGTAAGACTGTTCAGGGAGTCAGACATCATTCTCCCCTAGACCTACGCTGACAGGTAAAACCCCAGACGGTTCCTCAGTAAGGAGTCCTCTGGTTCCTCAGCATATATTTGTCAGGATACTGAAGCCCAGCTTCCTTACACTTCACTCCTGGAGGCCCCACTCCCTGAGCCTACAACCTTCAGCAGGGTCAGTGCTGGAGTTCCACAGCGTGAGTGATCCCAGACTAACTGTCAGGATCACACCCCCGTGGATGTTCTGGGTCGTGTATTTTTAGTTATCCTGGTGTCTAACACACACACACATCAATAAAACAGGGAATTCCTGGAAACACGCTGCAGGTCCTTCTTTATCTGGAGATCAAATGTCTGTTGTATAATTGTACCAGCAGTTAACAGGCTCCTGTGAACTCCTCCCTCTGCTATTTTAATGCCGACTTTAACCAATTTATTTTAAATGTTTTTTTTTTAAATGAGTTAATGCCTGCCTTAAAATGGTAGACTCAGGACTGTCACACAAACATGTTAAATCTACATAGAATAATTACCACAGTCATTCTTAGACTGGAAACTTAAACCTGCCGTTTCACTTTCAGTCAGGAATAGGTCGCAGTTTTACACCAAACTCTGATTTGACAGCATGTTTCCAGCATTCACTGTTGTTCTTCCTGACTCTAAACACAGTTGTAAAGGAGTCTTCTGTTCCGTGCCTAGGAGCTCTGAACCATGGAAGGGAGTGGCTGGGACACATTTCTTACACGCCTCAAGATTAACCCACACGACGACTTTGCTGTCAGTGAAGAGAGATGAGGAATCCACACCAAGGTGTTTAAACCAAAGCTGATTTATTTGACAAATATCCAGAATATTAAACTCCAGCCCAGTTACAGGGGTTATTAACATCAGCAGAAACAAACCCCAACTGTCAGAATGCATACGGTTCAGTCCTGGATGTGATTAACAGCAGCAAAAACAACAGAATCCAACCCCTGCTGTGACTTGTGAACTCGCTGGCGCCTCAGCAGATCATTTCTGCTTTTAAAGCTCTTCTCACAGACAGAACATTGAAAAGGTCTCTTATTGGTGTGAACATACTGGTGTGAAGTGATGTGGGATGAGCGAGTGAATCCCTTCCCACACACGAAGCAGGTGAACGGTCTCTCCCCAGTGTGGGTGCACTGGTGTACAGTGAGGTCAGATGATTGCTTGAACCCAGTCCCGCAGCGAGAGCACCTGAATGGTCTCTTGTCAGTGTGAACACGTTGATGGTGTGATGAAATATGCCATTCATCACTCATCGGTATTCTCTGCCTGTGACTGTGGTTTGGTTTCAGTTTCATTTCCCTTACCTCAGTTCCGTTTCCTCACCATTGTATTGTATTGTGTGTAGGGCTCCGCCCATACCTGGCCCCTATGTAAGCAGGCCCAGCCTGCCTCACATCCAGTACAGCAGACCTCTGGATGGAAGATACCTCTCCACTGTGTGTTACCTTCTAAGTTAATAAAAGCCTTGTTTTGTTCCGCTAACATTGAGTCTCGGATTTATTGAGGCACATCAGATGGCATGTCAATTCCCCAGAACTTTGAAAGCACTTCCCACAGTCTGGGCATTTAAAAGGTCTCTCATCAGAGTGAACTTGCTGGTGTCTCAGCAAGTTGTATGACTGAGTGAATCCCTTCCCACACTCAGAGCAGGTGAACGGCCTCTCCCCAGTGTGAACACGTTGATGGCATGCCAATTTCCCAGAACTTTTAAAGCACTTCCCACAGCCCGAGCATTTAAAAAGTCTCTCATCAGAGTGAACTTGCTGGTGTCTCAGCAAGTTGGATGACTGAGTGAATCCCTTTCCACACTCGGAGCAGGTGAATGGCCTCTCCCTGGTGTGATTGTGTTGGTGTCTCAGCAGACCACTTACGCTTTTAAAGCTCAGCTCACACTTCGAACATTTAAACGGTCTTTTATCAGAGTGAACAAGTTTGTGTTTCCGCAGGGTGGAAGAATGAGTGAATCTCTTCCCACACATGGTGCAGGTGAACGGTCTCTCCCCAGTGTGAACACGTTGATGGCATGTCAATTTCCCAGAACTTTTAAAGCACTTCCCACAGTCCGGGCATTTAAAAGGTCTCTCATCAGAGTGAACTCGCTGGTGAGATGACTGAGTGAATCCCCTCCCACACATGGAGCAGGTGAACAGCCTCTCCCCAGTGTGACTGCATTGATGAGTTTCCAGCTCAGTCAGGTAATTGAATCCCTTTCCACAGTCCCCACATTTACAGTCCTCATGTTCCTCCATGGTGTGGGTGTCCTTGTGCCTCTCCAGGTTGGATGATCAGTTGAAGCCTCGTCTGCACACAGAACACGTGTACAGTTTCTCCCCGCTGTGAATGGGGTGATGTTTATTCAGGCTGTGTAACTGGTTAAAGCTCTTTCCACAGTCAGTGCACTGGAACACTCTCACTCGGGTGTGTGTGTCAATGGTTGTCTCTCCTGGCCACTGGGACCTTGAAGCTCTGCCCACTCATTGTTCCGGCACAAGTTAGCCACGCATGCGCTGTGATCCCGCCCTGTCCAAGATGGCGGCCAGTGACCCCTTGACCCAGGCGGCCGGGCCTGTCACTGCGGGGCAAACACGAGGCCTGTGGGCTCTTATTCGGGGCCTGAGGCCTACCCTGGGCGTTTATGAGGCTTCCCAGCCCACCGGCGGGTCCAATTCCTCCCCGAGCCCACAATCTCCTACCGCCTGCCAGAAGGGCATGCTCAGAGCAAGCCCTGTCCTGCGCCTGCACACTGGGCTCCTGTAGTCATTGATAGGGCACATTCTGCCGCGCGATGGATTCTGGGTAAACGCCCCGCCATTGAAAATCCCCATTGGTGACAGAAATAATATTTTTGTCATCCCATCGAGCTTGTGGGTGAAGAGGCAATAAACTAAGTCAATCAAGAAATTATACAGAAACCTGACTGGGTGCCACTTTTCTGTCACCAACATCTTTCTCTGGCCCGCTTCTCGCAGCCTGATTTAGTCACTAAATGTTTTCTAACTGTTTTCAAATCGAATTCAGGCCTGTTGTTCAAAGGAAAACTCTAGAGGCTTCATTCTTTGTGTGCCCTATCTGAGAGACTGTTAACGGGTTAAATAAGCTGGCAACAAGAGTTTATAAAAGATGGAAAGGGTTTAAAAATACCACTGGCAATGCCTCTAAACACACGGGACAGAAAAATCCACTTCGGCAGCGCCCCTACCATATGTCTCAATATCCAACTCCTCCACCACTGGTGCCATATGTCTGCAGTATATACGGTTTACAAGATGAGCAAGGTGGAGTCAAGGGCCGGGTAGCAGAATGGATGGAAAGATGGCTACAAAACAGAAATCAGAGGTTGAAGTTTAAGAACATTTCTCGGTGTGGCAGAAAGTGAGAAGTGGTGTCCCGCAGCGATCTGTGCTGCTGGGACTAGTGTTGTTTACCATGACACAGAAGCAAAATACTGCGGATGCTGGAAATCTGAAATAAAAACAAAATGCTGGAAATACTCAGCGGGTCAGGCAGCATCTGTGGAGAGAAAAAGGGCTAACGTTCCAGGTCGGTGACCCTTCATCAGAACTGGGAAAAGCTGGAGATGGAACAGGTTTTTAAGCAAGTGTAGTGGCTGGGAGAGGGGGGAGGGGAGGAAAGAACAAAGGGAAGGTGTGTGAGAGGATGGAAGGCAGGAGAGATTGAGAGACAAAAGGGATGATGGTGCAAAGCAAAAGGAGATGGTAATGGGACAAGTTAAGCAACAAAAGATGACTCTAGGTGAAGTGTAAATGGCAATGGCAGGATGGTCAAAAACTGCCTTGTGAGAGAGGGGGGAAAATGAAAAAAAAGATAGGGACAGAGGTTATAGTCTGAAATTGTTGAACACGATGTTGAGTCCGGAAGGCTGTAAAGTGCCTAATTGAAAGATGAGGTGCTGTTCCTCGAGCTTACATTGAGCTTCATTGGAACAATGTAAGAGGCCGAGGACGGTGAGGTCAGAGTGGGAGTGAAGCAGAGAATTAAAGTGACAAGTGACCGGAAGCTCGGGGTCACGCTTACGGACTGAGCGGAGGTGTTCCGCAAAGCGGTCACCCAATCTGCGTTTGGTCTCCCCAATGTAGAGGAGACCACATCATGAGCAGCGAATACAGTATATTAAATTGCAAGACGTACAAGTAAATCGCTGTTTCACCAGGAAGGAGTGTTTGGGGCCCTGGACGGTTGGAAGGTGTAATGATATCAGCAAATAGAGATGGTATTTGCCTGTTTGATTATGATGCCTTACCAGCATGTATTGATTGCTTGTGCCTGACCAGCAGAGGGCATGTGACAGAGACAAGCAAGGCAGTTTAGTTTGGTTTCAGTTTCGTTCTAGATGCATCACTAGCATAATGTCTCCTGTAAATGCTGTATAAAGAGTTGAACAGACTTTAGATTAAAAGACATTGGCCTAGAAATTCAGTTGGCGCCGCGCCAGGGCTTTAGCGCCGGAAAGTTAGCGCCGGCGCTAAGTCCCCCTGCGTGTGCCAAAAACTCAGTAGCGCCACGCCCAAACGGCTGCCGGCGCTACTGAAGGGTGTTTGCGCCTGAAAATGGGCGCTACCTGCCGCATTGCGGCGCTATTCCGGCGCTGCGGCGCCCGATGCGGTGCGGCAGGCTCGGGAAGTGCAGGCCTCCTCCTTCAGTTAAGGAGGAGCTGCCTGCACCCGCCCGCTGGCCGGTAAAATCTTCACAAAAATAAGCCCGGCACCTCGGGGAAGTGCCGGGCTCACAGCCCAGAAGCATCTGTTCCGCGGGGGGGGGGGGTGGAGGAGTCCGGGGAGGGAGGTGCGGGCAGGTGGCCGGCGGGAAAGCGGCCGGCCGCCGCGCGACCTTAATGCGCCGGCGCAAACTCCTGTAAGACTCGGTTGCCAGAGTCTTAGTTGCGGCTGCCACGGGCGAGGCGGCCGCAACTCAATTTCGGCGCTGGGGCCCGTCACCACGGCAACCGGGACGCTGCGCACACCGATGACGTCATCGGTGCCGGCGCAGCGCAACCGGTCTACCGCCGATGGTAGGGCCCCAGGGAATTTCTGAACCGGCTGTAAGTCCAGCGCAATGACCTCTAGCGCCGCAAAATGGGCGCAAAGCCCACTCAATTTCTAGGCCATTCTCTTTCATAAATGTCTCGTCATTGAACCCACAAAGAAATCAATACAGAAGGGAGGAGGTAAAAGGGTAGGTGTTGCAACTCCTGTGCTTGAATGTGAAGGTGCCGTGCGAAGAGATGTTGGGGGTGATAGAGGAGTGGACCAGAGTGTTGCGGAGGGAGCGGTCCCTTCAGAATGCTGAAAGGGGAGGTGAGGGGGAGATGTGTTTGGTGCTGGGATCACGCTGGAGGTGGTGGAAATGGCAGAGGATATTCCGTTGAATGTGAAGGCTGGTGGGGTGAAAGGTGAGGACAAGGGAAACCCTAGCATGGTTCTGAGAGGGAGGGGATGGGGTGAGAGCAGAAGTGCAGGAAATGGAATGGACACAGTCAAGGGCCATGTCAACCACAGTAGAGGGAAACCCTCGGTTGAGGAAAAAGGAAGGCATGTCGGAAGCACTGTAATGGAAGGTGACATCATCAGAGCAGATGCAGCAGAGATGGAGAAACTGGGAGAATGGAATAGAGTCCTTACAGGAGGCGGGGTGGGAGGAAGTGTAGTCCAGGTAGCTGTGGGAGTCAGTGGGCTTATAGTGAATGTTTACCATGATTTGGACGCAGAACTTGGAGTATGGTGTCAGAGTTTGCAGATGGCAGCAAATTGGGTGGTGTAACTAATAATGTTGGGGATTGCACCAAAATACAGGAAAACATAAACAGGCTTGCAGACTTGGCAGATAAATGGGGAATGAAACTCAATATTGCAAAATGTGAGCTGGTTCATTTTGGTAGGAGGAATAAGGAGGCCACTTATTCCCTGTGCTCGCTGACCTACATTGGCTCCCGGTTAAGCAGCACCTCGATTTCAAAATTCTCATCCTTGTTTTCAAATCCCCACATGGCCTCGCCCCTCCCCATCTCTGTAATCTCCTCCAGCCCCACAACCCCTCGAGATATCTGCGCTTCTCTAATTCTGCCCTCTTGAGCAACCCTGATTATAATCGCTCAACCTTTGGTGGTCATGCCTTCTGTTGCCTGGGCCCTAAGCTCTGGAATTCCCTGCCTAAACCTCTCCGCTTCGCTATCTCTCTCTCCTCCTTTAAGACGCTCCTTAAAACCTACCTCTTTGACCAAGCTTTTGGTCACCTGCCCTAATTTATTCTTATGTGGCTCAGTGTCAATTTTTTTTGTCTTGAAATACTCCTGTGCAGCGCCATGGGACGTTTTACTACGTTAAAGGCGCTATATAAATACAAGTTGTTGTTGTTGTTGTTAGAAGGGAATGCATTAAATGGAATAAAAGTGCAAAGAGATCTGTGATTACAGACACATATAAGTAGCAACACAAGTTGAAGAGGCCACAAAGAGTGCAAAGAAAGGACTGGGGCCCATTCCTAGAATAGAATACAAAAGCAAGGAGGTAATGTTGAATTAATATTGAACCTTGGTGAGACCACAGTTGGCGCACTGTGAGCGGTTCTGGTCTCCACTCTACAAAAGGATATTGAAGCACTGGAGAAAATGCTGAAAAGAATGACAAGAACGTTACCTGAATTGAGAGGATGCGACTCTCGGGCACGATTGAGCAGGTTTGGGCTCTTTTCTCTGGAAGAGAGACTAAGAGGAGTCCTGATTGATATGAAGGGTTTATAGGGTAGATGTGGAGAAACTGTTTCCACTGATGGGTGAGTCAGACAAGGGGGCAGAAATATAAGATCGTCACTAACAGATCAAATAAAGAAGTTCGGAGGAAGTTCTTCACACACAGTGTGGTGAGAATGTGGAACTCGCCGCCACACTGAGTGGCTGAAGCAGATAGCAATGGTGCATTTAAGAGCAGGGTTGATGTATCTATGAGAGAAGGGAATAAAGGAATATGAGGGCAGGGTAGGAAGAGGTCATTAGAGTGGGCGGAGGCTCATGTAGAGTATAAACACTGGCACAGACCAGTTGGGCCAAATGGCCTGTTTCTAGGCTGTCAATTCTATGTACATACAGCAGGGGTGGATTAATATTCGGGCCCTCGGGACCCGGGGATGGATTAATGCTCAGAGCTATGTGGCCCTTGCCCATGGGGTGGATTAATATTCAGGCCCTCGGGGCCCTGGGGTGGATTAATGCTCAGAGCTATGTGGCCCTTGCCCATGGGGTGGATTAATATTCAGGCCCTCGGGGCCCTGAGGTGGATTAATGCTCAGAGCTATGTGGCCCTTGCCCATGGGGTGGATTAATATTCAGGCCCTCGGGGCCCTGAGGTGGATTAATGCTCAGAGCTATGTGGCCCTTGCCCATGGGGTGGATTAATATTCGGGCCCTCGGGGCCCTGGGGTGGATTAATGCTCAGAGCTATGTGGCCCTTGCCCATGGGGTGGATTAATATTCAGGCCCTCGGGGCCCTGAGGTGGATTAATGCTCAGAGCTATGTGGCCCTTGCCCATGGGGTGGATTAATATTCAGGCCCTCGGGGCCCTGGGGTGGATTAATGCTCAGAGCTATGTGGCCCTTGCCCATGGGGTGCTTTAGGAACATACATAAGAACATAAGAATTAGGAGCAGGAGTGGGCCATTTGGCCCTTCGAGCCTGCTCTGCCATTCAATAAGATCATGGATGATCTTCGACCTCAACTCCACTTTCTCACCCGATCCCTATCTTCCTTGATTCCCCTAGAGTCCAAAAATCTATCTATTTTAGCCTTGAATATACTCAAAGACTCAGCATCCACAGCCATTTGGTGTAGAGAATTCCAAAGATTCAGAACCCTCTGAGTGAAGAAATTTCAACTCATCCTTAAATGGCTGACGCCTTATCCTGAGACTATGACCCCTAGTTCTAGACTCTCCAGCCAGGGGAAACAACCTCTCAGCATCTACCCTGTCAATCCCCCCTCAGAATCTTACATGTTTCAATGAGATCACCTCTCATTCTTCTAAACTCCAGAGAGTATCGGCCCATTCTACACAATCTCTCCTCATAGGACAGCCCTCTCATCCCAGGGATCAATCTAGTGAACCTTCGTTGCACCGTCTCCAAGGCAAGTATATCCTTCCTTAGATAAGACCAAAACTGTGCCCAGTACTCCAGGTGTGGTCTCACCAAGGCCCTGTACAATTGTAGTAAGACGTCCTTACTCTTGTACAACATCTCCCTTGCAGTAAAAGCCAACATGCCATTTGCCTTCCTTATTGTTTACTGTACCTGCATGCTAACATTCTGTGTTTCCTGCATGAGGACACCTAAATCTCTCTGAACACCAACATTTAATAGTTCCTCAATATTTAGAAAAATTCTGTTTTCCTATTTTTCCTATCAAAGTGAATAACCTCACAATTCTCCACATTACACTCCATCTTTTTTTTAAATTCATTGATGGGATGTGGGCATCGCTGGCTGGCTAGGCCGGCATTTAGTGCCCATCCCTAATTGCCCTTAAGATGGTGGTGAGCTGCCTTCTTGAACCGCTGCAGTCCATATGGTGTAGGTACACCCACAATGTTGTTAGGAAGGGAGCTCCAGGATTTTGGCCCAGCGACAGTGAAGGAACGGCGATACAGGTCCAAGTCAGGATGGTGTGTGGCTTGGAGGGGAACTTGTAGGTGGTGATGTTCCCATGCGTCTGCTGCCCTTGTCCTTCTAAGTGGTAGAGGTCGCGGGTTTGGAAGGTGCTGTTGAAGGAGCTTTGGCGAGTTGCTGCAGTGCATCTTGTAGATGGTACACACTGCAGCCACAGTGCGCCGGTGGTGGAGGGAGTGAATGTTGAAGGTGGTGGATAGAGTGCCAATCAAGCGGGCTGCTTTATCCTGAATGGTGTCGAGCTTCTTGAGTGTTGTTGGAGCTGCACTCATCCAGGCAAGTGGAGAGTATTCCATCACACTCCTGACTTGTGCCTTGTAGATGGTGGAAAGGCTTTGGGGAGTCAGGAGGTGAGACACTCACCGCAGAATTCCCAGCCTCTGGCCTGCTCTTGTAGCCACAGTATTTATATGGCTGGTCCAGTTCAGTTTCTGATCAATGGTAACCCCCAGGATGTTGATAGTGGGGGATTCAGCGATGGTAATGCCATTGAATGTCAAGGGAAGATGGTTAGAGTCTCGCTTGTTGGAGATGGTCATTGCCTGGCACTTGTGTGGTGCGAATGTTACTTGCCACTTGTCAGCCCAAGTCTGAATGTTGTCCAGGTCTTGCTGCATATGGACACGGACTGCGTCAGTATCTGACAAGTCTCAAATGGTGCTGAACAGTGTGCAATCATCAGCGAACATCCCCACTTCTGACCTTATGATGGAGGGAAGGTCATTGATGAAACAGTTGAAGATGGTTGGGTCTAGGCCACTGCCCTGAGGAACTCCTGCAGTGATGTCATGTGATTGAGATGTTCTCAGCATGCTCTCCTGCACTCTTCGTTAAACCAGGGTTGATCTCCCAGCTTGATGGTAATGGTAGAGTGAGGGATATGCCGGGCCATGAGGTTACAGATTGTGGTTGAATACAATTCTGCTGCTGCTGATGGCCCACAGCGCCTCATGGATGCCCAGTTTTGACTTGCCAGATCTGTTCGAAATCTGTCCCATTTAGCACGGTGGTAGTGCCACACAACACGGTGGAGGGTATCCTCAACATGAAGACGGGACTTCATCTCCACAAGGACTGTGCGGTGGTCACTTCCACTAATGCTGTCATGGACAGATGCATCTGCAACAGGTAGATTGGTGAGGACAAGATCAAGTAGGTTTTTCCCTTTTGTTGGTTCCCTCACCACCTGTCGCAGACCCAGTCTGGCAGCTATGTCCTTTAGGACTTGGCCAGCTCGGTCAGTTGTGGTGCTACCGAGCCACTCTTGGTGATGGGCATTGAAGTCCCCCACCCAGAGGACATTTTGTGCCCTTGCTACTCTCAGTGCTTCTTCCAATTGGTGTTCAACATGAAGGAGCACTGATTCATCAGCTGAGGGAGGGCGGTAGGTGGTAATCAGCAGGAGGTTTCCTTGCCCATGTTTGACTTGATGCCATGAGACCTCATGGGGTCCTGAGTCAATGTTGAGGACTCCCAGGGCTACTCCCTCCCGACTGTATACCATGGTGCCTCCACCTCTGGTGGGTCTGTCCTGCCGGTGGGACAGGACATACCCAGGGATGGTGATGGTGGTGTCTGGGACATTGGTTGTAAGGTATGATTCGGTAATTATGACTTAGTCAGTCTGTTGCTTTACTAGTGTGTGGGACAGCTCTCCCAATTTTGGCACAAGCCCCCAGATGTTGGTAAGGAGGACTTTGCAGGGTCGACAGGGCTGGGTTTGCCGTTGTCATTTCCGGTGCCGAGATCGATGCCGGGTGGTCCGTCCGGTTTTATTCTTATTGTTTTTCGTAGCGGTTGTTTACAACTGAATGGCTTGCTAGGCCATTTCAGAGGGCATTAAGAGTCAACCACATTGCTGTGGGTCTGGAGTCACATGTAGGCCAGACCAGGTAAGGACAGTAGATTTCCTTCCCTAAAGGACATTAGTGAACCAGATGGGTTTTTGCAACAATCGACAATGGTATCATGGTTGCCATTACTACGGCTAACATTTAATTCCAGAATTAAACTGAATTGAATTTAAATTCCACCAGCTGCCGTGGTGGGATTTGAACCCATATCTTCAGAGCATTTGACTGAGCCTCTGGCTTACTAGTCTAGTGACATAACTACTACGCCACTGATGTCTTATTGCCCCCTCACCTAACCTGTCTACATCCCTTTGCAGGCTGCTTGTGTCCTCCTCTCAGTTTACTTTCCCACCTAGCTTTGTATTGTCAGCAAACCTGAATACATTGCACTCGGTCCCTTCATCTAATCATTGATATAGATTGTAAATAGCTGAGGCCCAAGCATCCTTGTGGCACCCCACGAGTTACAGCCTGCCAATCAGAAATTGACCTGTTTATTCCTACTCTGTGTTTTCTGTCAGTCAACCAATCCTCTCTCCAAGCTAATACATTGCCCTCAATCCCACGAGCCCTTATCTTGCTTAGCAAACTTTTATGTGGCACATTATCGAATGCCTTTTGCAAATCCAAATATACTACATCCACTGGTTCGCCTTTATCTACCCTGCCAGTTACATCCTTAAAAAACCTAATACATTTGTTAAACACGATTTCCCTTTCATAAAACCATGTTCACTCTGCCTAAGTGCCCTGTTACCACTTCCTCAGTAATGGATTGCAGCATTTTCCCCATGACTGATGTCAGGCTAACTGGACTGTAGTTCCCTGTTTTTGCTCTCCCTCCTTTCTTGAATAGAATACTTGGGCCGATGGGCCCTCCCCAGAGGAGGATTAATGCTTGTGCCTATGGGGCCCTCCCCTATGGATGGATGAATGCTGCTGATGGCCCACAGCGCCTTATGGGTACCCAGTTTTGAGCTGCTAGGTCTGTTCAAATTCTATCGCACTTAGCACAATGGATCGTTTGCACAGTGTGAAGACACTTGGTGTAATCTGTAAATTCCAACAACATGCCTCCAGTTTCAGAGTCCAAATGATAGTGAACACCAATGGTCCCAGCACGGATCCGTGTGGGACACCATTTCTCACTTTCTGCCAGTCCGAGAAACTCCCCTTAACTTCCACCCTCTGATTTCTGTTTTGGAGCCATCTTTCTACCCATTCTGCTACCTGGACCTTGACTCCACACGGCCTGACCTTGGTCAGCCTGTAGATCATACTTACTGTGGACACAGTACATCAATGGTGGAGGGGGTGGATATTGAGTCCTGTGCCAAGTCATCAGTCATAGAGTTTTACAGCACAGAAAGAGGCCCTTCGGCCCATCGTGTCTGCGCCGTCTATCAATCCCTGTCCAGTCTAATCCCATTTTCCAGCATTTGGTCCATAGCCTTGTATGCAATGGCATTTCAAGTGCTCATCCAAATGCTTCTTGAATGTTGTGAGGGTTCAGGCAGTGAGTTCCAGATTCCAACCACCCTCTGAAAAAAAAGTTCCTCCTCAAATCCCCTCTAAATCCCGAAATGCTACTTCTGCGGCCAGGCCAAGCACCCCAGACAACGATGACCAGCGAAGGACGCTACATGCTTCAAATGTAAGAAAAAGGGGCATTTTAGCAAAGTCTGCAGGGGGAATCCAGTTTCCAACTCCGTCACCGCCTCGTGCGTGCCGTGCGGGCCGCCATCTTGGGATCCGCCATCTTTTCCTGACTCAACGGCCGCCCAGGGCCCAACAGTGGCTTCGATCACGGTGGATCAATCCAGGCCACACCCGTTGACAAAATCTATGATGGACATACAGGTAAACGGGAATTTAACGAAATGTTTAATTGACTGTGGGAGTACCGAGAGTTTTATCCACCCTAGCCTAGTACGGTGGCACTCATTAATGGTAACCCCTACACGGAGCAGAATTGCTATGGCTGCTAAGCCCCACACTTCGGACACTTTGGGCTACTGTGTGGTAACACTGACTGTAAAAGGCATGGACTACAAGGATTTTAAACTCCTCGTGATGCCAGAACTCTGTGTTAATGTAATCTTGGGCCTGGACTTCCAGTGCCACCACGAAAGTGTCACGCTAGCATATGGCGGGTCCCAGCCGCCACTCACAGTCTGTGGCCTATCAACCTTAAAAATCAGCCCGCCCTCTTTATTCGCTAATCTCGCTCCGAACTGTAGGCCCATAGCGACCAAAAGTAGACGGTACAGTCTGGAAGACAGACACTTTATCAAGGCGGAAGTGGACAGACTCCTGCGGGAAGGCATTATTGAATGCAGTACCAGTCCGTGGCATGCCCAAGTAGTCATAGTTAAAAATAGCGAAAAGAAACGGATGGTAATTGACTACAGCCAGACTGTTAATATTTATACCCAGCTGGACGCCTACCCTTTGCCCCGCATATCAGGAATGGTCAACCAGATTGCGCAATACCGAGTCTTCTCGACTATCGACCTCAAATCCGCGTATCACCAGCTCCCCATTAGAACGGAGGACTGCCCATACACCGCCTTTGAGGTGAACGGACGCCTCTACCATTTTCTCAGAGTGCCCTTCGGGGTAACAAATGGGGTCTCGGTCTTCCAATGTGAGATGGACCGCATGGTTGACGAGAATAAACTACAAGCTACCTACCCCTATCTGGACAATGTCACTATCTGCGGGCACAACCAGCAAGACCACGATCTAAATCTTGCGAGATTTTTAAAAACTGCCCTAAAGCTGAATCTAACCTACAACGAAGACAAATGTGTCTTCAACACAACCCGTCTCTGTATCCTCGGCTGTGTGGTGGAAGATGGGGTAATTGGACCGGACCCTGACCGATTACGCCCCCTAAAGGAACTGCCCCTGCCACACAATCCCAAAGCTTTAAAAAGGTGCCTGGGATTCTTTTCGTATTATGCCCAATGGGTGCCCAATTACTCTGATAAGGCCCGACCCCTCATTAAATCGACGTCCTTCCCACTATCAGCTGAAGCTCGGGAGGCTTTCACCAGTATCAAACAGGACATTGAAAGGGCTGCACTGTGTGCAGTGGATGAAAGCATTCCCTTTCAAGTCAAAAGCGATGCGTCAGACTTTGCCTTAGCTGCGACCCTCAATCAGGCTGGGAGACCTGTGGCCTTCTTCTCCCGAACCCTTCAGGGACCTGAAATCAGGCACTCTTCTGTCGAGAAGGAGGCACAGGCTATAGTGGAGGCAGTGCGGCACTGGAGACACTACCTAGCCAGCAAACGTTTCACCCTGCTCACCGACCAGCGGTCGGTGGCTTTCATGTTTAATAACAAAGGGGGAAAATCAAGAATGACAAAATACTCAGGTGGAGGATCGAACTATCCACGTTTGACTATGATATTATGTACAGGCCAGGAGCCCTTAATGAACCCCCAGATGCCCTATCGCGGGGAATGTGTGCCAGCATTCATACGGACAAATTACAGGGTCTCCACAACGACCTCTGTCACCCAGGGGCCACCCGACTATACCATTTTATAAAGTCCCGCAATCTGCCCCACTCCATCGAGGAGGTCAGGGCAATGGCCAGAGCCTGCCGCACCTGTGCGGAATGCAAGCCTCGTTTCTACAGGCCTGACCGTGCACACCTTATCAAAGCCACACGGCCATTCGAGCGCCTAAGTCTGGACTTCAAGGGACCCCTTCCCTCTGCCGACCGTAATGTATACTTCCTCAATATCATTGATGAATATTCCCGCTTCCCCTTCGCCATTCCCTGCCCAGACATGACCAGTGCCACGGTCATCAAGTGTCTCTGTAATCTATTCTGCATGTTTGGCATGCCGAACTACATACACAGCGATAGGGGGACGTCATTTATGAGTGACAAACTGCGCCAGTTCTTGCTCTCAAAGGGGATAGCCACTAGCAGAACCACTAGCCACAACCCCCGGGGTAATGGGCAAGTGGAAAGGGAGAATGCTACTGTTTGGAAGGCTGTCACGTTAGCCTTAAAGTCAAAAGGCCTTCCGACCTCCCGCTGGCAGGAAGTCCTCCCAGACATGCTCCACTCCATAAGGTCTCTGTTATGTACAGCCACTAATGCTACCCCTCACGAAAAGATGTTCGTTTTCTCCCGGAAATCCACCTCGGGCATATCTCTACCCGCGTGGCTGACGTCTCCGGGGACAGTACAATTGCAGAAGCACGTGAGAGGCCATAAAACGGACCCCCTTGTGGAAAAGGTACAGCTCCTCCATGCAAGCCCTCAGTACGCCTATATCGAATACTCTGACGGGCGAGAGGACACTGTTTCCATAAAAGACCTCACTCCCTCGGGGAGTGGAGAGAACGATGAGAGACTACCCGAGGAAGACCTACACCAAAAAGAGACAGGACGCCCAGAGGTATCAATACCCAACTTTAACCTGGAGGACACTGCAGATAACCTGGAAGACACTGCGGAGGCCCGGACAGCGGAGGAACCAGAATCCGCTCCCCTAGAGGCACCCCAACCAGCTTTGCGCCGATCACTGAGAACTGCAAAACCTCCTGACAGACTCACTTATACCAACTTTTAAGAACCATCACCCCGATGGACTAAATCTAAAGAAGGGGTGAATGTAATGAAACCTGTTTGTCTTGCCTGTATTCGTTTTGCACTCATGTATATTATCCTCCCCCACACGGTGTATAGTTTCACTTCCTCTTCCCTGACTAACCTGGAAGGTTCCAGGTCTTGGCTCTTGGCTCCGCCCCTGACTTCTCTTACTTAAAGATCCCAGGATCTGTATGACTCATTCCTGTGAGCCAGTCAGTGTGTTGAGATGTTAGCTCTGATCTTAGTGATTAAAAGCCAACTTGTTAAAGTCTATAGCTTCTAGTTTTGTGGTTATTGAAGGCACATCAGTATTTAAGTGGGGGGGGGGAGGAAAGAAGAAGGAGAAGAAAACATCTAGGGGGTGTGTGTGAGTGTGTGTGGCTCTTGTAAAAACTAGGCCACACACACCACGAGCAAACACCCCTCCCTATTGCTTGACCTGGGACAGCTGGAGCTGCCCAGGCAAAGTCATCATTTAATTATCACATCGTTAAGACCTGGTGGTGGACTGAGCCTGGGCATCTCCAGCTTTATTTTCCCAGGTGAAGACATCTTCTCCCCCCACAAGAAGACCATCAATAGAGACTTATTTTTTGGAGAGTGCACCCCTGCGAGCACCCACCCACCATCTTGAGTGAAGATCCAACCCCTGCGGCCTCCCTCCTTCCCACCCCCCTTTGTCTCTCTCTTTGTCTCTCTCTTTGCCTCTCTCTAAAGAGGCACCTCATATCCATTAATTGCCCGTTGAGCAGAGGAGAGAAGGCCCCTCTCCCAATTTAATCAACAAGGGGAGAGGTGTGCCTTCACTTTTAAAGCTCCCTCTGCTCAGGGAAAACAACCACTGAGGCCATTAACATCACCAGGCCTGTGACTTGGGTGGGTGTAGCCCTTTATAATAAGCACACCACGATGGCGACCACATCATCACTGGTGACGGGGCCAGCAAGGTCATATGCAATTGTGGCAGCCACAGCTGCTCCCGCTGCTTCTGCTGCCCCATTACCATTCCGCCTCATCACTAAAAAACACGGGGTGAAGAGCTACACTCACCCCAACATGACTATCGAGGCGTGTGTGAAGGCCATGGCTGGGGTTGTCGGCCGTTCAGCCATCGTCGCCGCCTCGAAGATTTATGGCAAGTCTGTGTTCTTCCTGGCATCGGAGCGGGCGGTGTCCCTGGCTGTAACCAAGGGGCTCACCGTGGGTGGGACCTTCCTGCTGGTGGATCCTCTCGAGGCCACCGCACAAAGGATCCTCTTGTCAAATGTCACGCCCTTTGTTTTGGCTGAGCTCCTCCTCCCCCCACCTACGTCAACTGGGGGAGGTGAGGTCGGGGATCACACCCATCCCACTCGGATGCAGGGAGGCCAGCCTCCGGCACGTCTTCTCCTTCCAGCACCAGCTTGTTGTTCAGCTGGCCCGGGAGGAGGACACCAAGGGCGCTTTTATCGTGTGCCATGAGGGGGCTGCCCACCACGTCTTTTGGACGTCAGACGGTGTGCGGTGCCATGCCTGTAATGAGGTGGGGCACGTACAAATGTACTGCCCTGCCTCCAAGGCCCTAGACAGATGGTTGGATCTGGTTCTGCTCATCGGCTCCGTACGTGCCGCTGTCAAATCCATGGGCGGGCAGAGGGCGTGGGGCCACGGGAGCAGCGTCGGATCAACAAGTTCCTCGCTGGGCTGCTGAGGGAGTGGCGGTCGAATAACGGCCATTCTCCCTCCTCCCGCTAGGTTAAGTAGAGGTTCCACTATGCTCGTCATGAAGATAACCATAGCCAGCCTCAACATCAATGGCAGCAGAGATGCGCGCCGTAGATTTAATAACTTCTTGGTCCTCCGGGACGGGAGGTATGCGGTGTGCTTCCTGCAAGAAACCCACACCGTTCCGGAGGACGAGGCCACGTGGCTCCTGGAGTGGCAAGGAGGGGTCAGCATGAGTCACCTCTCCAACTATTCCAGCGGGGCGGCTATCTTGCTGGCCCTGCATTTTAGGCCGGTTATCTTGTGGGTCAAGGAGCACATGCCGGGCCACTTGCTTCAGGTCACTGCAGCCGGTGCGCAGCAAGTGTGCTTCTTTGAAGAAGTGTCCGCTCTTCTGGGCTCCATCGACGTCGGCGAGTGCGTCATCCTCGGGGGAGATTTTAATTGCACCCTCGAGGCGAGGGACCATTCGGGTCCCCCGCGCAGCCTGGCGTTGATGGAGAAGTTGAGGGACCTGGCCGGGTCCTTCGACTTGGTGGACATCTGGCGAAATCTCCATCCCGACTCCAGCGCCTTCACTTACGTGAGGTCTGGAGGAGGAAGGTCCAGAATCGACCGCCTTTACATTTCCCGGGCATACGTCTCCTGCGTCCCGGCGGCTTCCATGCGACCGGTGCCGTTCATGGACCACCACCTGGTTTGGGCAGAGCTTGCTCCGTTGCAGACGCCGGGGTGGTCCACGTCCTGGCATTTTAACAACCTGCTGCTGGAGGGCGAGCGGTTCCAGGATTCGTTTCGTCGGTTCTGGGCTGACTGGAGAAGGAAGCGGGGGTGCTTCCCCTCCTTGAGGCTATAGTGGGACGTGGACAAGGTTCACGTCCATCTCTTCTGTCAGGAGTACACAAGGGGGTCGACCAAGAGGCGGGAGGCCTGGGTCAGGTGGTTGGAGAGGGAGGTGCTTGACCTGGAGTCCCGTCTCGGTCAAGTCGACAATGACCCGGCCCTGCGGAAGGTGTACGAAGAGAAGAAGGGCACACTGAAGGACCTGCAGCTCGTCAGGTCCCAAGGCGCGTATGTGAGGTCACAGATCCAGATCCTCCGGGACCTGGACCACGGCTCCCCCTTCTTCTACTCGCTGGAAAAAATGGGGGGTCCGTAAGCAGCTCTTGGGGCTGCTGGCCGACAACGGATCTCTGGTCTCGGATCCGGAGGGGATCAGCGCGGAGACCCGGGCCTATTACGGGGCTCTGTTCTCTCCGGATCCATCCAGCGAGGATGCGCACAGAGTTTTGTGGGAGGACTTATTGAAAGTCGGCCCGGAGGGCGCCGAAAAATTGGACGCTCCGCTAAGCTTGGCGGAGCTGACCGGCGCCCTCGGCCAGCTCTTGAAGGGACAGTCCCCGGGGCTGGACGGGCTGACCGTGGAGTTCCACAGGGTGTTCTGGGATGTCCTGGGGGGCGACTACGTGCGGGTCCTGGGGGAAAACTTGGCGACCGGGGAGATGCCCCTCTTTTGGCGCAGGGCGGTCATTGTCCTGCTGTCTAAGAGGGGCGATCTCCGCCTATTAAAGAACTGGCGCCCGGTCTCCCACCTCAGTATGGATTATAAAAGTTTTGCCAGGGCCATGTCTGCCCGCCTTGGCACTGTGCTGGCCCACATGATCCACCCGACCAGTCCTACACGGTCCTGGGCCGGACTATCGATGATAACATCCATCTGGTCCGGGACCTGGTCCACCATTCCCAGAGATCTGGTCTGTTGGTCGCCTTCCTTTCCCTGGATCAGGAGAAGGCATTCGACAGGGTGGATCACGAGTATCTCTTCGGAACTCTACGCACATTCGGGTTCGGGACGCATTTTGTCGCCCGGATCCGACTTCTGTATGCTGCCGCGGAGTGTCTGATTAAAGTTAATGGGTCTTTGATGGCGCTGCTTCGCTTCGGGAGGAGGCTGCGTCAGGGATGCCCCATGTCCGGCCAGTTATATGCTGTCTGCGTGGAGCCTTTCCTGCGCCTCTTGCGGAAGAGGCTGACGGGACTGGCTCTGCAAGGGCCGGGTGTGGAAGTCCTCCTCTCGGCTTACATCGATGACGTGCTCCTCATGGTCACGGATCCCGCTGACATGCGGAGGATGCGAGAATGCCAGCAGATTTACTCAGACGCAACCTCCGCCAGGATCAACTGGGAGAAATGTTCTGGACTCCTGGTGGGCCAGTGGTGGGTGGACTCCCTGCCGGAGGAGTTGAGGCCCTTCGCCTGGAGCACCACGCACCTCCTCTACTTGGGAGTCTACCTCAGCCCCGCCGAGGATGCCTAGCCGGCGAACTGGCAAGAGCTGGAGGCCAAAGTCATGCTCGCCTAGGACGCTGGACAGGACTGCTCTGATTGTTGTCCTACAGGGGTCGAGCGCTGGTCATAAACCAGCTGGTGGCCATCATGTTGTGGTACCGGTTGGTCACTTTGATCCCGCCCCCTGCGTTTGTAGCCAAGATTGAGAAGAAGCTCATCGACTTCTTCTGGGACAAAGGGAAGCACTGGGTCTCTGCCATAGTTCTGAGTCTCCCACTTAGGGAGGGCGGTCAGGCGCTGATGTGCCTTCACACCCGGGCAGCGACTTTCCATCTTCAGACCCTGCAAAGATACCAGTCCGTCGAGAATCCGCCTCGATGGTGTGCGCTGGTGACGTATTTCTTCCGCCAGCTGCACGGCCTCAACTATGACATGCAGCTCCTGTTTGTGGAATTGGGCTGTACGCGTGCCTACCTGCGGGAGTTGCCTGTCTTCTACCAGGAACTGCTATGGGTATGGAACAGCATCACCTCCAGGTGGAGTTCTCCCCCATCAGGAGTGGTGGCTCTCCTTCAGGAGCCGCTGCTCAGGAATCCACACCTCCGTGGATTGGGCAGCTGGCGGAGGGCAGGGCTGTGTTTGGTAAGGTGACCAGGGTCGGGGACCTGCTCGATGGCGGAGGAGCGGGCTGGATGGTGCCAGTGGAGCTGATGCAGTGCCTGTACTGGGCCAATGTCCGGCTCACGGCCAAAGCCATCGAGACGCTGAAAGCGGCACTGGGCCCCGACTCCACTAGGTGTATCGAGGAGGCTCAGGCACGTGGGGCGATCCCGTCCGAACTGACCCCCATTCAAAAGGAATTCCTCATCGGCGCACGGCCCCGAAACCCCTCTCGGGAACTGGCACCTCACAGCTTGAGCCGTCTCGGGGAAATGCCCTCCACGCCTTTTAGTTCCGCGTGGAGGGGTTTCCTGTACGGGCTGCTCCTGCACACTCTCCACTTTGTCATCTTCACCTGCCGTCCGGACATGCCTTGGCGTGCCATCTTGCCATCCGGCGGAGGTCCCCAATGGGGGGCTCTCTATGCGGGAGTCCTCCCTTTATCTATTGGGGACTTGGCCTGGAGGGTGTTGCATGGAGCAGTCACGTGCAATAAGATTTTAGATAAGTTCACAGACTCCCAGGCTGCTTGCCATTTTTGTGGCCTAGAGGAGTCCGTGTTCCATGTTTATGTGAAATGTGAGAGGTTGCAGCCCCTGTTCCATCATTTGAAGGGGCTGCTCCTCGATTTTTGGCTGCACTTCAGTCCCACGCTCCTGATTTTGGTCACCCGGTATGGAGGGGAGCGGGCAGGTCGGAGGACCACCTTGTAGGACTGCTCCTGGGCCTGGCCAAAGTGGCCATTAATAGGTCCAGGCTGCGGGTGGTTGTTCGGCCCGATTGCCTGCCTCTCTTCCGCGGCTATGCTCGTGCCCGGGTGGCACTGGAGATGGAGCACGTGGTGTCTGCCGGCACACTCAAGGCCTTCCGAGACCAGTGGGCACCACGGGGACTGGAGTGCATCCTCACCCCGGCCGGGGTGATTTAAGTTTAATTTGATTACGGAAACATGGCTCCAGGGTGGCCAAGGCTGGGACTCAACATCCAGGGGTATTCAATATTCAGGAAAGATAGGCAAAAAGGAAAGGGAGGTGGGGTAGCATTGCTGGTTAAAGAAGGGATTAACACAATTGTAAGGAAGGATATTAGCTCTGATGATGTGGAATCTGTATGGGTAGAACTGAGAAATACCAAGGGGCAGAAAACGTTAGTGGGAGTGGTATATAGACCTCCAAACAGTAATGCGGAGGTTGGGGATGCATTAAAAGGGAAATTAGAGAAGCATGCAATAAGGGCACAGCAGTCATCATGGGTAACTTTAATCTACATATAAATTGGGCTAACCAAATTAGTAACAATATTGTGGAGGAGGAATTCCTGGAGTGTTTACGGGATGGTTTCCTGGACCAATATGTCGAGGAACCAACCAGAGATCAGGCCATCTTAGACTGGGTATTATGTAATGAGAAAGGATTAATTAACAATCTTGTTGTACGAGGCCCTTTGGGTCAGAGCGATCATATGATAGAATTCTTCATTAAGATGGAGAATGAAGTTGTTGACTCAGAGACTAGGGTCCTGAATTTAAACAAAGGAAACTATGATGGTCTGAGGCGCGAGTTGGGTGGGATTGATTGGGGAATGTCACTAAAAGGGTTGATGGTGGATAGGGAATGGCAAACATTCAAAGATCGCATGGATGAACTACAGAATTTGTTCATCCCAGTTTGGCAAAAAAATAAAACAAAAAAGGTGACTCAACCGTGGCTAACAAGGGAAATTAGGGATAGCATAAGATCCAAGGAGAGGACATATAAATTGGCCAGAAAAAGCAGTAAACCTGAGGATTGGGAGCAGTTTAGGATTCAACAAAGGAGGACAAATGGATTAATTAAGAAGGGGAAAATAGAATGAGAGTAAGCTTGGAGGGAACATAAAAACTGACTGTAAAAGCTTTTATAGATATGTGAAGAGAAAAAGATTGGTGAAGTCAAGCGTAGGTCCCTTGCAGTCAGAATCAGGGGAATTTATAATGGGGAACAAAGAAATGGCGGACCAATTAAATACATACTTTGGTTCTGTCTTCACAAAGGAGGACACAAATAACCTCCCAGAGATGTCAGGGAACATAGGGTCTGATGAAAGGGAGGAACTGAAAGAAATCAGTATTTGTAGGGAAATGGTGTTAGGGAAATTGATGGGATTGAAGGCCGATAAATCCCCAAGGTCTGATAATCTACATCCTAGGGTACTTAAGGAAGTGGCCCTAGAAATAGTGGATGCATTGCTGGTCATCTTCCAACATTCGAAGTAATCTGGAAGAGTACCCATGGATTGGAGGGTAGCTAATGTTACCCCACTATTCAAAAAAGGTGGTAGAGTGAAAATGGGGAATTACAGACCGGTAAGCCTGACATCGGTAGTGGGGAAAATGCCACAGTCCATCATAAAAGATGTAATAGCAGAGCACTTGGAAAACAGTGACAGGATCGGACAAAGTCAACATGGACTTACAAAGGGTAAATCGTGCTTGACTAATCTACTGGAATTTTTTGAGGATGTAACTGGTAAAATAGATAAGGGAGAACCAGTGGATGTGGTGTATTTGGACTTTCAGAAGGCTTTCAATAAGGTCCCGCATAAGAGGTTAGCGTGTAAAGTTAAGGCACATGGGATTGGGGGCAAGGTACTGACTTGGATAGAGAACTGGTTGGCAGACAGAAAGCAAAGAGTTGGAATAAATGGGTCTTTTTCCGAGTGGCAGGCAGTGACTAGTGGGGTACCGCAGGGATCGGTCCTTGGACCCCAACTATTCACAATATATATTAATGATCTAGACAAGGGAACTAGATGTAATATCTCCAAATTTGCAGACGACACAAAGCTGGGTGGGCGTGTGTGCTGTGAGGAGGATGCTGAGAAACTCCAGGATGATTTGGACAGGTTGGGTGACTGGGTAGAAGCATGGCAGATGCAATATAATGTGGATAAATGTGAGGTTATCCACTTTGGTAGCAAAAACATCAAGGCAGATTATTATCTGAATGGCAATAGATTGGGAGAAGGGGAAGTGCAACGAGACCTGGGCATCCTTGTGCACCAGTCACTGAATGTAAGCATGCAGTTAAGAAGGCAAATGGTATGTTGTCCTTTGTAGTGAGAGGGTTTGAGTACAGGAACCAAGGATGTCTTACTACAGTTGTACAGGGCCTTGGTGAGACCATATCTTGAGTATTGTGTGCAGTTTTGGTCGCCTTATCTGAGGAAGGATGTTCTTGCCATGGAAGGGGTTCAGCTAACATTCACCAGACTGATACCTGGGATGGCAGGAATGACGTATGAGGAGAGATTGGGTCGATTGGGCTTATACTCACTGGAGTTTAGAAGAATGAGAGGGGATCTCATTGAAACTTATAAAATTCTGACAGGACTAGACAGACTAGATGCAGGAAGAATGTTCCCGATGGTCGGAGAGTCCAGAACCAGGGGTCACAGTCTAAGGATAAGGGGTAGGCCATTTAGGACAGAAATTAGGAGGAATTTCTTCACCCAGAGAGTGGTGAACCTGTGGAATTCTCTACCACAGAAGGCAGTAGAGGCCAATTCATTAAATATATTCAAGAAGGAGTTAGATATATTTCTTAAGGCTAAAGGGATCAAGGGATATGGGGAGAAGGCAGGGACAGGGTACTGAATTTGGATGATCAGCCATGATCTCATTAAATGGCGGAGCAGGCTCGAGGGGCCGAAGGGCCTACTCCTGCTCCTCTCTTCTATGTTTCTATGTTTCTATGATATGTCTTAAAATTAATTTCAGTATTTTAAGTTTCTTTACAATCCACGTGTTCGGCTGGGAGAGCGGGAGGCTCCGCTCAGCGATGCAGAGAGCCCTGCAGATGGCCCGGGACCATGTAGGACTGGTCGGGGTGGATCATGTGGGCCAGCACGGTGCCAAGGCAGGCAGACATGGCCCTGGCAAAAATTTTATAATCCGTGCTGAGGAGGGAGACCGGACGCCAGTTTTTTAAAAGGCGGCGATCGCCCCTCTTAGGCAGCAGGACAATGACCGCCCTGTGCCACGAGAGGGGCATCTCCCCGGTCGCCAGACTTTCCCCCAGGATCCACACGTAGTCGCCCCCCAGGACATCCCAGAATGCCCTGTGGGACTCCACGGTCAGCCCGTCTAGCCCCGGGGACTTTCCCCTCGAGAGCTGTCTGAGGGCGCCGGTCAGCTCCGCCAGGCTTAGCGGAGCATCCAATTTATTGGCGCCCTCCGGGCCGACCTTCGGCAACTCCTCCCACAAAACTCTGCGCGCATCCTTGCTGGACGGATCCGGAGAGAACAGAGCCCCGTAATAGTCCCGGGTCTCTGCGCTGATCCCCTCCGGATCCGAGACCAGAGATCCGTCATCGGCCAGCAGCCCCAAGAGCTGCTTACGGACCCCCCATCTATTTTCCAGCGAGTAGAAGAAGGGGGAGCCGCGGTCCAGGTCCTGGAGGATCTGGATCCATGACCTCACGTACGTGCCTCGGGACCCGACGAGCTGCAGGTCCTTCAGCGCGCCCTTCTTCTCTTCATACACCTTCCGCAGGGCCATGTCATCGACGACTTGACCGAGACGGGACTCCAGGTCGAGCACCTCCCTCTCCAACCGCCCGACCTGGGCCTCCCGCCTCTTGGTCGATCCCCTCGCATACTCCTGACAGAAGAGATGGACGAGAGCCTTGCCCATGTCCCACTATAGCCTCAAGGAGGGGAAGCCCCCCCGCTTCCTTCTCCAGTCGGCCCAGAACCAACAAAATGAATCCTGGAACCGCTCGTCCTCCAGCAGCAGGTTGTTAAAATGCCAGTACGCGGACCCCCCCGTTTGCGTAATGGAACGAGCTCCGCCCACACCAGGTGGTGGTCCGTGCATGGCACCGGCCGCATGGAAGCCGCCAGAACGCAGGAGACCTACGCCCGGGAAATGTAAAGGCGGTCGATTCTGGACCTTCTTCCTCCAGACCTCACGCTAGTGAAGGCGCTGGAGTCGGGATGAACATTTTGCCAGACATCCACCAAGTCGAAGGACCCGACCAGGTCCCTCAACTTCTCCACCGATGCCAGGCTGCGCGGGGGACCCGAACGGTCCCTCGCCTCGAGGGTGCAATTAAAATCCCCCCGAGGATGACGCACTCGCCGACGTCGATGGAGCCCAGAAGAGCGGACACTTCTTCAAAGAAGCGCACTTGCTGCACACTGGCCGCGGGGATGTACACATTCACTAGATGGAGCGGCACGCCCCCCAGGTGAACAGTGACCTGGAGCAAGCGGCACAGCACGTGCTCCTTGACCCCCAAGATCTCCGGCTGAAAATGCAGGGCCAGCAAGATAGCCACCCCGCTGGAATAGTTGGAGAGGTGACTCATGCTGACCCCTCCTTGCCACTCCAGGAGCCACGTGGCCTTGTCCTCCAGAACGGTGTGGGTTTCTTGCAGGAAGCACACCGCATACCTCCCGTCCCGGAGGACCCAGAAGTTATTAAATCTGCGGCGCGCATCTCTTCTGCCGTTGATGTTGAGGCTGGCTATGGTTATCTTCATAAGAGCATAGTGCAACCTCTACTTAACCTAATGGGAGGAGGGAGAGCAGCTGTTATTCGACCGCCACTCCCTCAGTAGCCCAGCGAGGAACTTGTTGATCTGACGCTGCTCCCGTGGCCCCGCGCCCATGGATTTGACAGCGGCACGTACGGAGCCGACGAGCAGCACCAGATCCGACCATGGAGGCAGGGCAGTTCTTTTGTATGTGCCCCACCTCCTTACAGGCGTGGCACTGCACACCGTCTGACGTCCAAAATACGCGGTGGGCAGCCCCCTCGTGGCACACGATAAAAGTGCCCTCGGTGTCCTCTTCCCGGGCAAGCTGAACAAAAAGCTGGTGCTGGAAGGAGACGACATGCTGGAGGCTGGCCTCTCTGCATCCGAGCGGGATGGGTCTGATCCCCGACCTCACCTCCCCCAGTTGACGTGGGTGGGGGGGAGGAGGAGCTCAGCCAAAACAAAGGGCGGGATGTTTGACAAGAGGATCCTTTGCGCGGTGGCCTCGAGAGGATCCACCGGCAGGAAGGTCCCGCCCACGGTGAGCCCCTTGGTTACAGCCAGGGACACCGCTCGCTCCGATGCCAGGAAGAACACCACTTTGCCGTACATTTTCGAGGCGGCGATGATAGCTGAAGGGCCGACAACCCCAGCCATGGGCTTCACGCACGCCTCGATAGTCATGTTGGGGTGAGTGTAGCTCGTCACCCCGTGTTTTTTAGTGATGAGGCGGAATGGTGACGGGGCTGCAGAAGCAGTGGGAGCAGCCGTGGCTGCCACACTTGCATGACCTTGCTGGCCCCGTCACCAGCGCTGATGTGGTCGCCATCGTGGGGTGCTTATTATAAAGGGCTACACCCACCCAAGTCACAGGCCTGGTGATGTTAATGGCCTCAGTGGTTGTTTTCCCTGAGCAGAGGGAGCTTTAAAAGTGAAGGCACACCTCTCCCCTTGTTGATTAAATTGGGAGAGGGGCCTTCTCTCCTCTGCTCAATGGGCAATTAATGGATATGAGGTGCCTCTTTAGAGAGAGACAAAGAGAGAGGCAAAGAGTCATAGAGTTATACAGCACAGAAAGAGGCCCTTCGGCCCATCGTGTCTGCACCGTCCATCAAGCCCTGTCCAATCTAATCCATTTTCCAGCATTTGGTCCGTAGCCTTGTATGCAATGGCATTTCAAGTGCTCATCCAAATGCTTCTTGAATGTTGTGGGGGTTCCTGCCTCTACCACCCTTTCAGGCAGTGAGTTCCAGATTCCAACCACCCTCTGGGTGAAAAAGTTCCTCCTCAAATCCCCTCTAAACCTCCTGCCCCTTACCTTGAATCTATGCCCCCTTGTTATTGACCCCCCTACTAAGGGGAAAAGTTCCTCTTTATCTACCCTATCTATGCCCCTCATCATTTTGTACACCTCAATCAGGTCCCCCCTCAGCCTTCTTTGCTCCAAGGAAAACAACCCCAGCCTGTTTAGTCTTTCTTCATAGCTGAGGCGCTCCATCCCAGGTAACATCCTGGTGAATCTTCTCTGCACCCTCTCCAAAGCAATCACATCCTTCCTATAGTGAGGCGACCAGAACTGCACACAGTACTCCAGCTGTGGCCTTACCAGCATTTTGTACAGCTCCATCATAACCTCCCTGCTCTTATATTCTATGCCTCGGCTAATGAAGGCAAGTATCCCATATGCCTTTTTAACCACCTTATCTACCTGTTCTGCTGCCTTCAGGGATCTATGTACATGTACACCAAGGTCCCTCTGATCCTCTGTACTTCCTAGGGTCCTACCACTCATTGTGTATTCCCTTGCCTTATTTGTCCGTCCAAAATGCATCACCTCGCACTTTTCAGGGTTAAATTCCATTTGCCACTTTTCCGTCCATCTGACCAACCCGTTTATATCGTCCTGTAGCCTGAGGCTTTCCTCCTCGCAATTTACCACCCCACCAATTTTCGTGTCATCTGCGAACTTACTGATCATACCTTTTACATTCTCATCCAAATCATTTATGTAGATCACAAACAGCAAGGGACCCAGCACCGATCCCTGAGGTACCCCACTGGACACAGGCTTCCAGTCACAAAAGCAACCTTCGACCATCACCCTCTGCCTCCTGCCACTCAGCCAGTTTAGGATCCAATGTGCCAAGGCACCCTGGATCCCATGGGCTCTTACCTTCTTGACCAGTCTCCTATGCGGGACTTTGTCAAAAGCCTTACTGAAGTCCATGTATACCACATCCACAGCATTTCCCTCATCCACACACCTAGTCACCCCCTCGAAAAATTCAATCAGATTGGTCAGACATGATTTACCCTTGACAAAGCCATGCTGACTATCCCCGATTAATCCTTGCCTCTCCAAGTGGAGACTAATTTTGTCCCTCAGAATTTTTTCCAATAATTTCCCTACCACAGATGTTAGGCTCACTGGCCTGTAATTCCCTGGTTTATCCCTGCTACCCTTCTTGAATAATGGTACTACGTTAGCTATTCTCCAGTCCTCTGGTACATCCCCTGTGGCCAGAGAGGTTCTGAAAATTTGTGTCAGAGCCCCTGCAATCTCCTCCTTTGCCTCACACAGCAGCCTGGGATACATCTCGTCCGGGCCTGGGGATTTATCCACTTTTTGGCCTGCTAAAACCGCTAGTACCTCCTCCCTCTCGATGCTAATATGTTCAAGTGTATCACAGTCCCCTTGCCCGATTTCTATGTCTACATCGCCTTTCTCCATAGTGAACACAGATGCAAAAAATTCATTTAAAACCCCGCCTACATCATCTGGTTCTACACACAGATTGCCACTTTGGTCCCTAATGGGCCCTACCCTTTCCCTGGTTATCCTCTTGCCCTTAATATACTTATAAAACATCTTAGGATTTTCCTTTATTTTGCTCACCAGTGTTATTTCATGGCCCCTCCTCGCTCTCCTAATTTCTTTTTTAAGTATGCCCCTGCACTTTTTATACTCCTCTAGGGCTTCCTCCGTCTTTAGTCTTTTGTAACTGCCAAAAGCCCCCCTTTTTTTCCTAATGCATTTTTGTATATCCCTTGTCATCCAAGGTCCCCTTTGCTTGTTGGTCCCACCCTTGACCTTTACGGGAACATGTTGGCGTTGTACTCTCTCTATTTCCCTTCTGAAAGTCTCCCACTGCTTTGATGTGGATTTTCCTATAAGTAGCTGCTCCCAGTCCACTTTGGTCAGATCCTGCCTTATCATATTAAAATCGGCCTTCCCCCAATTTAGAACCCTTATTTCTGGGCCGTCTTTGTCTTTTTCCATGACCACCTTAAATCTCACCGAATTATGGTCACTGTCGCCAAAATGCTCTCCTGCTGACACTTCCACCACTTGCCCGGCTACATTCCCTAGAATTAGGTCCAGTACCGCCCCCTCTCTTGTAGGACTTTCTACATGTTGGCTCAAAAAGCTCTCCTGGATGCACTTTAAGAATTCTGCACCCTCTAAGCCTTTCACACTCTGACTATCCCAATTAATATTGGGGAAGTTGAAATCCCCCACTATTATTACCCTATTATTTTTGCACTTCTCTGAGATTTGCCTACATATCTGTTCCTCTATCTCCCCCTGACTGTTTGGGGGCCTATAGTACACTCCCAGCAAAGTGCTTGCCCCCTTTTTGTTTTTAAGTTCTACCCATATGGCCTCATTCGAGGAACCCGCTAATATATCATCCCTCCTTACAGCAGTAATTGACTCCTTAATTAATATTGCAACACCCCCTCCCATTTTACACCCCCCTCTGTCTCGCCTGAAGATTCTATACCCCGGAATATTGAGCTGCCAGTCCTGACCCTCCCTCAACCATGTCTCCGTGAAAGCAACAATATCGTACTCCCATGTGTTCAACAACAACTTCAGTTCATCCACCTTATTTGCAAGACTCCTTGCATTAAAATAAATGCCTTCCAGCCTTGCCATATTCCCTTTTGCCTTCACATATTTGCTCTGCCTTCCCAGCTGACTTGTTTTTTCCTCTGTATTTGGCTGTAAATCACCCCCTACTATAGCTCCACTCTGTATCCCATCCCCTTGCCAAGTTAGTTTAAACCCCCCCCCCAACAGTGCTAGCAAACCTCCCCGCAAGGATACTGGTCCCCCCCGGTTCAGGTGTAAACCGTCCGACTTGTACAAGTCCCACCTTTCCCAGAAGCAGACCCAGTGATCCAGGAAACTAAAGCCCTCCCTCCTGCACCATCCCTTTAGCCACGCATTCATCTGTTCTATCTTCCTATTCCTATACTCACTAGCACGTGGCACCGGGAGTAATCCAGAGATTACAACCTTTGAGGTCCTGCTCTTTAATCCTCTACCTAGCTCCCTAAATTCTTGCCCCAGGACCTCATCCCTCTTATTACCTATGTCGTTGGTACCAATGTGGACCATGACCTCTGGCTGTTCGCCCTCCCCCTCCAGAATGCCCTGCAGCCGCTCAGTGACATCCTTGACCCTGGCACCAGGGAGGCAACAAACCATCCTGGATTCACGTCTACGGCCACAGAAACGCCTATCTGTTCCCCTTACTATAGAATCCCCTACCACTATTGCTCTCCCACTCTTTTTCCTCCCTTCCTGGGCAGCAGGAGCACCCCCAGTGCCAGGAAGTTGGCTGCTGCTGCCTTCCCCTGGTAAGTCATCCCCCCCAACAGTATCCAAAGCGGTATACCTGGTTGAAAGGGGGATGGGCACAGGGGTCTCCTGCACTACCTGCCTGCTTCTATTGTTCCGCCTGGTGGTCACCCATTTCCCTTCTGCCTGTGCAGCCCTACCCTGCGGTGTGACCAACTCACTGTACGAGTAATTCGCGACCCTCTCAGCATCGTGAATGCTCCACAACCCATCCACCCGCAGCTCCAGCGCCCCAAGATGGCCCGTTAGTAGCTGCAGCTGGATGCATTTCTGGCACACGTGTTGGTCAGGGACACTGGCAGCGTCCCTGAATTCCCACATAGAGCAAGAGGAGCATATCACGGGGCTGGGCTCTCCTGGCATGACCTACCCCTTTAATCAATTTAAATTAAATTAATTCAATACCACCAGTAAAGTAAGCCTTACCTGGTCTCTGGAGCCCTTTGTAGGCCCGCTCTACCGCTGAAGCACCCGCCGAAGCTCTGAGGCCTTGCCTCACCTAACTCCCTGACTCACCCAACTCTCAGCACTCTGTTGAAACCCACTCAGTGCAAAATCGCACTTCAAAGCCTGTTTTTATAGGCCCTGAAACAAAGACTTGCTGAGCCCAGCTACAGGAGAACCAGGTTAACCAGATTCCTCCAGTTTCCCTTGTTAACTGCCTTCAGCTGCTCTGAGTTGTAGGACTTGTTTACCCCTTTTTAACCCTGCTTAAAGATGGGAAATTTAGATTTTAAACAGTAAACAGTACACAGTAAATGTGAAACAAATAAAAGTTTGATTTCAGCAACCAGTTAAGACAGTTAAGAGAGAGAGAAAGGGGGGTGGGAAGGAGGGAGGCTGCAGGGGCTGGGTCTCCACTCAAGCTGGTGGGTGGGTGCTCGCAGGGGTGCACTCTCTGAAAAATAAGTCTCTATTGATGGTCTTCTTGTGGGGGGAGATGTCTTCACCTGGGAAAATAAAGCTGGAGATGCCCAGGCTCAGTTCACCACCAGGTCTTAATGATGTGATAATTAAATGATGACTTTGCCTGGGCAGCTCCAGCTGTCCCAGGTCAAGCAATAGGGAGGGGTGTTTGCTGGTGGTGTGTGTGGCCTAGTTTTTACAAGAGCCACACACACTCACACACACCCCTAGATGTTTTCTTCTCCTTCTTTCCTCCCCCCACTTAAATACAAAGTCTTTATGAGAGTGCACCATGAAACACCCACCTGTAGAAGTTTTCCAACGGCTCTCCCTGCTTCTGAACAGATGTAGGATGTTCGTTTTTCTCACCTCTCTCCCTCTCCTGTAATGGAGACCAGTTGGGGAAACAGTGATGGAATGGCTTCCCTTTGTTGTTAGCTCTGGTCTGGTCTCCTGGTCTCTCCTCTCCTCTGGCACCCCAATAGTAGCTGTAGCAGCAACAGATGTGGTCTCTCCTCCTGGACACAGAGAGAGAGACCTCACCTGTCCTCTCCTCTCCTCTCCTCTCTTCTCTTCTGGCACAGCAGCAGCACAAGATTCCTGGCTGGCTATCAGGGATCCCGAGGTTCATTTTTTCTCTGTTATTTAAATCTGGTAGTACTTGTTACAACTCATTAATTACATGATAAATCCATTACATTCATTTACCACAATAAGGCTAAGCCTTAAAAAACAGCTTTAAGATTAACAGTACAAATACAATAATACATTTTTCCAGACAAAACCAATGTCAACAATACAGGTACCCGTAGTAAAAAACAATACATCCCAGTCCTACTGGCAATCTAGTAACTCTTCGTTTTTGCTTGGTATAACCTGTTGTCCTTTATAAAATTTTAACATTCAAGTACAACAGTACTTATACAACTCATCAGTTACATAGTAAATCCATTACATTCATTGACCAATTATGGTCAACAATATAAATACAAAAATAAATTTTACATGTAAATCAATAATATTTACAGTACAAACTGCAACTATTTAATAAACCAAGAATCCGTACACACCAGTCCAACTGGCATCGTTCAATCATTCATTCCTCCATTCGTCCGTTCGTTCGCTCAAGCGTAAATTCCATTGTGCATGACTGCGTACATGTGTGTCATTTCTATCTGCGTGCAAGCGTGCGTTCGTTCATCCGTCCGGCAGGCTTCACGCTCACCAAGCGGGCCTTCATCCTGGGGAGCGAGGGCCCTTCATTCGATCGAACATAAGTTCCATTGTGTATGTGTGCGTATCATTTGTCTACCTGTGTGCATGCGTGCATTCGTTCATCCGTCCGGCAGGCTTCGCGCTCACTGAATGACCCCCGTCCTGGGGAGCGAGGGCCCTTCATTCAGTCGAACGTAAGTTCCATTGTGTATGCGTGCGTATCATTTGTCTACCTGTGTGCATGCGTGCGTTCGTTCATCCGTCCGGCAGGCCTCACGCTCACCGAGTGACCCCTGTCCTGGGGAGCGGGCCCTTCATTCGGTCGAACGTAAGTTCCATTGTGTATGCATGCGTGCGTGCATATATTTGTATCCGCATGCGTGCGTTCACTAGAGCGTTCGTTCGTTCGATTAAGGAAGGCTTTAACACTAAATAACACAATATACAAAGTCCAACAACCATATCAAAAAATCACTTAAGACTTCAAGTAAACTACTTTTAACCAGAACCCGAAACTTCTTCAAAAAACAATACCAGTTCAACGCCAGTCCTATTGGCACTCTAATAACTCCTCGTCTTCACGCCATGTTATCCAACCATATAATGTCATAATCCTTATCCAGTCTTCAACCTTTCCACAGAGAAGAAGCCGACCACTTTCTCAAATCCCGTAAAAGAGGAAAACGAGTACTCAAATTTCCTTCTTCTTGCTGTTATCACTCACAGGACCCAGCCATCAAGACATTGGTTATTCCTTGCTGATATACCTTGTTTTGTCTTTTATTTTCCTTTTTCACTTGTATCCCGTTCTCTTTTCCCATCTTATGGCTGTTCAAGCACCATACTATAGATAGGACCAGTTTGTCTTTCCTCCACCAAAATGGCAGCGCACAAACCCGATCCCATCACCGAAACAAAGCCTCACAGCTGCCACCAGACGAAGCACAGGCGGGGCCGCTGGAACTCATTCGGGCCGGAGACCGTTCTTCAACTTTAGAAACCGTGCAGCATGCTCACCCACAGCATCTCCCGGCTCCGCTTCTGTCGACCAGCCGCTCAGCCCTGGGCCCCCCGCCTGGGGTCCTCCACCCTGGGCCCCCCGCCTGGGGTCCTCCGCCCTTGGCCCCCCGCCTGGCGTCCTCCGTGCTGGGCCCCCCGCCTGGGGCCCTCCGTGCTGGCCCCCCCCCACCTGGGGTCCTCTGCCCTGGGGCCCTCCGTGCTGGGCCACCCGCCTTGGGCCCTCCGTGGTGGACCTCCCGCCTGGGGTCCTCCATGCTGGGCCCCTCGCCTGGGGTCCTCTGTGCTGGGCCTCCCGCCTGGGTCCTCCGCTCTGGCCCCCCCGCCTGGGGTCCTCCGCCCTGGGCCCCCTGCCTGGGGTCCTCCGTGCTGGGCCTCCCGCCTGGGGCACTCTGCCCTGGGCCCCCTGCCTGGGGTCCTCCGCCCTGGGCCCCCCGCCCTGGGCCTCCCGCCTGGGGTCCTCCGCGCTGGGCCTCCCGCCTGGGGTCCTCCGTGCTGGGCACCCCGTCTGGGGTCCTCCTTGCTGGGCCCCCCATCTGGGGTCCTCCGTGCTGGGCCTCCCGCCTAGGACACTCTCCTCTGGGTCTTCCACCCTGGGCCTTCTGCACTGGGCCCTCCGCACTGATATTCCCCGTGAGCAACCGGGGTGTGGAGCAGCCCGTTCACACAGCACCAAGCAGAGCTGAGGAGAATCTCGCAGCCTCCCCTGGGGTTCATTAACCCGCTCCCTGAGCTCTCTCACCTGATGTGTCAGCGGCAGCTGCCAAGGTCCGCGCATGCTCAGCTCACACTGCCCGGGTGATTGACTGGAGCTTCCGACCAATAGGGAGCGAGCAGGGCGGGGCTGGAGGAGCGAGCCGGCGGCGGGTCCTCCAACCAATCGGGGAGCCAGAGGGGCGGGACTAGCGCCGGCTGATTGTCTGATCCGCGGGGCAGCGAGTTTCTCCAGTCCCTTGTTCAGGGCCCGGGGCCTAGGGAGGCTGTGGGCCTTTATTCCCCGCATTGGACACAAGGCTCTTTGTCTCACAACACACTGGCTCAGGTTTTAATAGAGACTATTAAAATTCATCAATAAAAGCAGATAAATCTTGTGGAACAAAATATTTAATATTTGGGAGTAAAAATACTGTTATTTTTCCTCTGTGGAATTTGTTAGTTTCAGACAATAACAACAACTTGTATTTATAGAACGTATTTAATGTAGTAAAATGTCCCAACGTGCTTCACGGGAGCGTTATAAAACAAAATTTGACACCAGGTACAAACCAAGCATATTCCCATAAGGAGGGAAGATTGGGCGTCCCAAGCTCAAGCTCCCTGGATGACAAAGGATGTAGACGTTAGAATAAAACAGAAAAAGGAGGTTTACGACAAATGTCAGGTACAGAATGCAGTCAAAAACCAGGAGAATAGAGAGTGGGGGGAAATTTAAAAAGGATATATGAAAGAAAGACTTGCATTGATATAGCGCCTTTCACGACCACCAGACATCTCAAAGCTCTTTACAGCCAATGAAATACTTTTGAAGTGGAGTCATTGTTGTAATGTGGGAAACACGGCAGCCAATTTGTGCTCAGCAAGCTCCCACAAACAGTGTTGTGATAATAACCAGGTAATCTGTTTTTGTTATGTTGGTTGAGGGATAAATATTGGCCAGGACACCGGGGATAACTCCCCCACTCTTCTTCAAAAGAGTGCCATGGGATCTTTTACATCCACCTGAGAGCAGACAGGGCCTCAGTTTAAAGTCTCCTCAGAAACAGTGCAGCACTCCCTCAGCACTGCACTGGAGTGTCAGCCTAGCTTTATGTGCTCAAGTCCCTGGAGTGGGACTAGAATCCACAACCTTCTGACTCAGAGAGCAAGTGTGCTACCCACTGAGCCACAGCTGGCACAAGGGAGAGAATACAAGAAAAGATTAGTGGGTAATGTAAAAGGGAACCGAAAAATCTTTTACAAACGTATGAATAGTAAAAGGATAGTTAAAGGAATGGTGGGGCCGATTAGGGACCAAATAGGAGCTCATCATACGGAGGCAGAGGGCGTGGCTGAGGTACTGAATGAATACTTAGCATCTGTCTTCACAAAAGAAGAGGATGAAGTTAATGTCGCAGTAGAGGAGGGGGGAGTAGAGAAATTGGATAAAAATGGATAGAAAGGAGGTGCTAAATAGGTTGTCATCACTCAAAGTTAACAAGTCACCCAGTCCAGGAAGATGCATCCTAGATTGCAGAGGGAAGCTAGGGTGGAGATAGCAGAAGCTCCGACCACAATCTTTCAATCTCCCTCAGATATATGGGAGTGATGCCAGAGGACTGGAGGATTGCAAATGTTACACCCTGTTTAAAAAAAGGGAAGATGGATAAACCTGGTAACTACAGGCCAATCAGTCTAATGTCAGTGGTGTAGCTGAGCATCCTTTACCTGGTTTACGGTAATTTACCTGGTCAGGCAGCCTTTGCCACTGCACTGTGACCAATTCCAATCAGCGGTTTTGAATCGCTAAACACCCCCCCCTCCAGTTCTGACTTGAGGAACTTATAATTAATGATATATTAAAAACGGACAAATGGTCTGGATGCAAGAAAGTGAAATTTTATTCAAACTAAAGAAACTACACCACACGATCAAAGTAATCATGGTAAAATTGCTTAACAGGGGAAGGCAGATGGCAAAAACGAGGGATAAATGGCTACAATGTTAACCTTACAATCTTAGCAACATTTCCCTTAAATTACCACCCCTTTACTTCTCACTAGATTGTCTTGCTAGTGGGTCAAAACCTTGCTCACCTGCAGTCCAAAGAGTAAGAGACAAAAAAGGGGGCAGAGGACTTCCTGGGCTTAATCTGTATACCCTGGGAGTCCCTGCTGTTTTCGCGCCGAAAAGGTCCGTGCGCAATTTCGCGCCGAAAAGTCCGAATACACAAGAGAAGGGCTTTTAACTTCCTCCATTCATACATGGAGACATCACGTAGTAGAGTCAATTTCAGTGCATGGATGTATGTAAACAACCCATTGTGCTTGCTGTCCGATGATTGGCTGATTCAAACGGGCTACTCTGTAAGATTCAGAAATTTTCATTAAATAATCACGCAAGAAAACAGGATTAATAATACAGCTTTATTGACCAAAAGAAGCTTATACAGAAGACCCTTTGATAAAAAGGGGCATACAAAATGGCCACCGGACCTCGTGATCAGTTTCTTGGACCATTTGATTTCTGTTACTGCAAGCCAGACAGGCTTGTGGATTGAGAACAGTAAGCCCGCGAAAGCCAGTATCGGGAAACCGAAACTCAGGGAAATGGGCATACATATTCAATTGGATTCTAAGTACAAGACAGTTTCAGGCAACAGGATGGGGCCCATCAAGATATGGGTGGACAATTGAATGAACACTTAAACCCATTTACTGTACAAAGGAAGAACCGTTTAACAGCCATCAAAGGCAATCTCCAGACCGATCAATATGCGAACCGAGTTACGGTGACAAAGTAAAAGACATTATCGGCCAGGAAGGCCAGTTAAGTTATCACCGGCTCCCGTTACAAGACAAAGCGCCCCTGCAGAGATTTCTGCCCGCCAAAAATATTACAAAGACTGGACTATGATTTGGCGGGAGATAAGACTGTCCCAAAAGAGTATAATTATGGATTTGAAAGTCCATCAAAAAAGACACACACACTGGAGGCAACGCTTCACCTCGACGGCTACGCTTCATTCGTAGGACGATTCACTTCTTCGGTACAATTCGTAACTTCGGTGACGACGAGAAGACTTTGGCTGGGAAGCCAGCTCGGCCACGCAAGGCTCGACTACGACGGGAAGACGAAGGAGGGTGGCCCGGGTACTTTTGTCGGGAGATCATCGACGACCCAGGCCGAAGGAGAAGACACCCTCTGGAAAACCGCCGAGCCAGGCGGGAGCGAGAAATAAATAAAATGACATTCCAGGCCTAGCCAGTCAGGGCCTCGACATACCATTCGGCCAGAAACTCTCGGATTCTCCCATGTGTATCCAGTTCTTCAACGGCTTGTTAACAGATTCAACCATGACGAGCGCTCATCAAGGCTGTGTCCACTGCCTCATCGCCTGAGAGAGAGAGAAAAACAAGCTGCGCCAGAAGTTTCCAAATCCACGTGACGACGGAAAGCTGTGCCAAAAGGCTGCGAACCCCCTCTTTTGCGAATCTGAAAGTGGTGAGCATGATTCCGAGTTCCTCAGGTCGAAACTTAGTCTAGGTCTAGGGGAGGGGGTAAGGGTAATCGTAATGTGTTTCCCCTTTTTCGATGTGCCGTGTGTTTCCCATTTCCATGGAATTAAGGTTATAGATATGTGCATACTTGTAGTCGCTTTAATTTATGCTTATGACATGTATTTTATAATGCTGCAAACTGTTTAATAATAAAAGCATCCATTTCGTGCTATTCAACCTGGTCCATTGAGTCTTTCTCTGCACTACAGTTCCCTGCACCTAAGTCCAAGGTCTAGAACCGTAGGGGAGAGTGGGTCGAACCACTCAAGGGTAATTATTGTACGAAGCCTGGTAGGAGACCAGAACAAGCAAGAGAAACCACCCACAACTCCCCAGTGTAAACAAGCAGCTTGTAGGTTACTGGACACGCCCAATATCACAGGGTGACTGACAGCTCGGGCTCCATTCAAACTTACTACAGGGCAGCGCTGAGCTTTTCATATGCTACCAGCCTGTCTGTCCTTTTCTGCTGCCTTTTAAAATTCTGTTTCCATGAGGTCTGTTCAGCCATTATTATGCCCTGGGCAATTTAAACAGTCCAAAACTCAAGAGTTCATCTTTTAATAAAATGTACAATCTTAAAGTGTGCGATTTTCACAAAGTTCTTTGATTCCAGTGTCCAAGTGCTGCCTAGCTTATGAGCTTTTTAACGCAGCCTTTTCCGGTTCTGGGTCTGTTTTAAAACATTGTCCAACCCAGAGACAATTTAAATCACACAAGTCTTTGTCCACGATGTGGATTAATATTTCCCAATCTTCGGGGGCTGAGGCGATTTTGCGACCCCTACAGTGGTGGGTGAACGACTAGAGACCATTGTCAAGGACAAAATTAATTCTCACTTGGAGAAGCATGGGTTAATAAGGGGCAGCCAGGATGGATTTGTTAAAGGTACAGCGTGTCTGATTAACCTGATTGAGTTCTCTGATGAAGTGACAGAGGGTTGATGAAGGTAGTGCAGCAGATGTTGTATATATGGACTTTCAAAAGGCATTTGATAAAATACCACAGAAGAGACTTACTCTGAAAATAGAAGCAGAGGGAATTAAAGGGCTGATGGTAATTTGGGTATATAATTGGCTAAGGGAGAGGAGGCAGTGAGCAGTGCTGAGGGATATTTTTCTGACTGGAGGGAAGTATGCAGTGGGTTCCCCCAGGGGTCGGGATTAGGACCATTGCTTTTCTTGTTATATATAAATGACCTGGACTTGGGTATAGGTGAACAATTTCAAAGTTTACGGATGATACTATTTACTATGTTGCCAAGTTTTGTGAGTGTAGTAGCAGCAGACTTCAGAAGGACAGAGACAGACTGTGAAATGAGCAGACACAAGGCAGATGAAATTAAATGAGGATAAGTGTGAAGTGATGCACTTTGGGAGAAACAATAGGGAGAGGCCGTATAATCTAAATGGGACTAGTTTGAGGGGGTGCAAGAGCAGAGGGACCTGGGGGTCCATATTCACAAGTCTTTGAATGTGCCACGGCAAGTTGGTGAGGCGGTTCAGAAAGCGTATGGGATACTTGGCTTTGTCAATAGGGCCATTGAATACAAAAACAAGGAAGTTACACTAAACCTTTACAAATCACTAGTTAGGAACATAGGACAGAAGGAGGCCATTCAGCCCCTCGAGCCTGTTCCGCCATTCAATGAGATCATGGCTGATCTGTGACCTAACTCCATACACCCGCCTTTGGCCCATATCCCTAAATACCTTTGGTTAACAAAAACCTATCAATCTCAGATTGAAAATTAACAATTGATCGAGCATCAATTGCTGTTTGCGGAAGAGAGTTCCAAACCTCTACCACCCTTTGTGTGTAGAAGTGTTTCCTAATTTCACTCCTGAAAGGTCTGGCTCTAACTTTTAGACTATGCTCCCAGTCCTAGAATCCCCAACCAGCGGAAATAGTTTCTCTCTATCTACCCTATCTGTTCCCCTTAATATCCTGAAAACTTCGATCAGATGACCTCTTAATCTTCTAAATTCCAGGGATTACAACCCTAATTTGTGTAATCCCTCCTCGTAACTTAACCCTTGAAGTCCAGGTATCATTCTGGTAAACCTACGCTGCACTCCCTCCAAGGCCAATATATCCTTCCTGAGGTGTGATGCCCAGAACTGCTCACAGTGCTCCAGGTGTGGTCTAACCCGGGTTTTGTACAGCTGCAGGGTTTTGGCCTCAGCTGGAGTCTTGTGTACAGTTCTGGGCACCACACTTTAGGAAGGATGTCAAGGCCTTGGAGAGGGTGCAGAGGAGGTTGACCAGGATGGTACCAGGGATGAGGGACTTCAGTTATGTGGAGAGATTGGAGAAGCTGGGATTGTTCCCCTTAGAGCAGAGAAGGTTAAGAGGAGACCTAATAGAGATGTTCAAAATGATGAGGGGATTTGATCAAGCAAGTAGGGAGAAACTGTTCACTTTGGCAAGTGGGTCGGTAACCAAAGGTCACAGATTTAAAATAGTTGCTAAAAGAACTAGAGGGGAAATGAGGAGAATTGTTTTCATACAGAGGGTTGTTAAGATCTGGAACGCACCATCTGAAAGGATGCTGAAATCAGGTTCCACAGGAACTTTCAAACAGTAATTGGACGAGTCCTTGAAGAGGACTAGTTTGCAGAGTTCTGGGGATAAAGCTGGGGTGTGGGACTAAATTGGACAGCTCTTTCAAAGACACGATGGGCCGAATCACCTCCTTCTGTGCTGTTAGATTCTATGATCAGTGTGAAGTCGCTGGTGTCTCTTCAACTCCCCGGCGCTTTTAAAGCTCTTCCCACAGTCAGAACATTTAAAGTGCCTCTCGTCAGTGTGAACTCGCCGATGTGCCAGCAGGTTGGATGAATCAGCGAATCCCTTCCCACACACAGAGCAGCTGAACGGCCTCTCCCCAGTGTGTAGGTGTTGGTGTAGCTGGAGGTCCCCGGAGCTTTTAAAACTCTTCCCACACTCAGAACATTTAAAGGGTCTCTCGTTAGTGTGAACTCGCTGGTGCCCCTTCAGCTCCCCGGAGCTTTTAAAGCTCTTCCCACAGTCAGAACATTTAAAGGGCCTCTCCTCAGTGTGAACTCGCTGATGTGTCAGCAGGTTGGATGACTGAGTGAATCCCTTCCCACACACGGAGCAGGTGAACGGTCTCTCCCCAGTGTGAACTCGCCGATGTGCCAGCAGGTTGGATGACTGAGTGAATCCCTTCCCACACACAGAGCAGGTGAACGGTCTCTCCCCAGTGTGAACTCGCTGGTGTACCAGCAGGCGGGATGACTGAGTGAATCCCTTCCCACACACAGAGCAGGTGAATGGCCTCTCCCCAGTGTGAACTCGCTGATGTACCAGCAGGGTGGTTGACTGAGTGAATCCCTTCCCACACATGGAGCAGGTAAACGGCCTCTCCCCAGTGTGTAGGTGTTGGTGTTTCTTGAGCTCCTCGGAGCTTTTAAAACTCTTCCCACACTCAGAACATTGAAAG
Organism: Somniosus microcephalus; assembly: GCF_052327205.1. Lineage (NCBI taxonomy): Eukaryota > Metazoa > Chordata > Chondrichthyes > Squaliformes > Somniosidae > Somniosus > Somniosus microcephalus. The sequence goes on from NC_141019.1 coordinate 1,881,479, forward strand.
AGTCTCTCCCCAGTGTGAACGCGCTGGTGTCCCTTCAGCTCCCCAGAGCTTTTAAAGCTCTTCCCACAGTCAGAACATTGAAAGGGTCTCTCGTCAGTGTGAACTCGCTGGTGTTTCAGCAGGCTGGAGGGCCGAGCGAATCCCTTCCCACACACGGAGCAAGTGAACGGTCTCTCCCCAGTGTGAACTCGCTGATGTACCATCAGGTGTAATGACTGAATGAATCCCTTCCCACACGCGGAGCAGGTGAATGGCCTCTCCCCAGTGTGTAGGTGTTGGTGTCTCTTCAAACCCCCGGAGCTTTTAAAGCTCATCCCACAGTCAGAACATTTAAAGGGTCTCTCGTCAGTGTGAACTCGCTGATGTACCATCAGGTGGAATGACTGAATGAATCCCTTCCCACACACGGAGCAGGTGAATGGCCTCTCCCCAGTGTGTAGGTGTTGGTGTCTCTTCAAACCCACGGAGCTTTTAAAGCCCATCTGATGCGCCATCAATTACTCAAAAGACTGAAGTTGAGCGAGTAACAATCAGGCTTTTATTAACTAAAGAATGAAGGTCTTGTCTCGAGTGGTCGACCCGTCCAGAATACTAAGGGACTGGGAGGTAGTCACTTATATACCTGGAATAGTGGGAGGAGTCAGCCGAGGCATGTCCAGACCTGTACCTAGTGGAATACACATACAGACACAGACAGGTATGACAGTGGTTTACCACACCATCCCACAGTCAGAACATTTAAAGGGTCTCTCGTCAGTGTGAACTCGCTGATGTACCAGCAGGTTGGATGAATCAGTGAATCCCTTCCCACACATGGAGCAGGTGAACGGCCTCTCCCCAGTGTGTAGGTGTTGGTGTCTCTTCAAACCCCCGGCGCTTTTAAAGCTCTTCCCACAGTCAGAACATTTAAAGGGTCTCTCGTCAGTGTGAATAAGTTGGTGTCGCTTTAGTTCCCCGGGGCTTTTAAAGCTCTTCCCACAGTTAGGACATTGAAATGGTCTCCCATCAGTGTGAACTCCCTGGTGTCCCTTCAGATACCGAGCGCTTTTAAAGCTCTTCCCACAGTCAGAACATTGAAATGGTCTCTCATCAGTGTGGACAAGTTGGTGTAGCTTTAGTTCCTTGGGGCTTTTAAAGCTCTTCCCACAGTCAGAACATTGAAATGGTCTCTCATCAGTGTGAACTCCCTGGTGTCCCTTCAGATACCGAGCGCTTTTAAAGCTCTTCCCACAGTCAGAACATTGAAATGGTCTCTCCTCAGTGTGAACTCCCTGGTGTGTTTGCAGGTGGGATGAACAAACAAATCCCTTTCCACACACGGAGCAGGTGAACAGACTGTCCCTGGTGTGACAGCGCCATTGAACTTCCAATGCAGACGGGGAACTGAATCCCTTCCCGCCGTCCCCACCTTTACCCGGTTTCTCCCCGGTGTGACGGTACACGTGTCTCACCAGGTCAGGCGATCGGCTGAATCCGCGTCCACACACTGAACACGTGTGCAGTTTGTCTGCGTTGCGATCCCTGCTCTCTCCTTCCATGTGCAAAGGCCGATGATATTCAGGTCCTGATGAATCCAGCGACTCTGTCAGATCTTGACGTGATGTTTGGTCTGAGCTTCCCGCCTGTAACTGCTCCACTTCTATAACCCTGTAAATTGAGATCAGAAAAGGATCAGAGGCAAACTGTTGTTTAATTTTCCCCTTTCCGAACCTAGGGGCAGTGAAGCTGATTTTCAGGCCCCAGCTGCTGCACAGGTTGGTTGAAAGGATCAGCAGTAATGGCGGCTGCAATACCCACAAGGCCCCGGCTCTGCAGAAAGTGCTCTGTTGACTCTGAGTCCTGCGCATGTGCTCATGGCCCCGCGCTCTCCCTCCTGCTCTACAATTGCCCATCCCGATCGGTCCACAACACGCATGCTCAGCACACAAAACCCCGCGGTTGGAACATCGGGCGTGCATGCGGAGCCGCAACATCTGGTACGCGTGAGCGGCTCAGGTGGGGGCAAGTCGGTGTTTCGCCTCAGCCGCCAGGGAGGTGCGCATGCGCAGGACGACCCAACATTATTCCCGTCAGCAATCACTCCCTCGTTTCTTTAATAAAAACAGAAAATGCTGGAAATACTCAGCAGGTCAGACAGCATCTGTGGAGAGAGTAACAGAGTTAACGTTTCAGGTCGATGACCATTCATCAGAACTGCTTGCTCTTTAGTGTCAGCCAGTGGCTCAGTGGGTAGCACTCTCGCCTCTGAGTCAGAAAGTTGTGGGTTCATAGTCCCACTCCAGAGACTTGAGCACAAAAATCCAGGCTGACACTCCAGTGCAGTGCTGAGGGAGTGCGGTACTGTCGGAGGTGCCGTCTTTCGGATGAGATGTTAAATTGAGGCCCCGTTTGCTCTCTCAGGTGGATGTAAAAGATCCCATGGCATTATTTCAGGAAAGAAAGACTTGCATTTATATAGTGCCACCAGATATCCTAAAGTGCTTTACAGCCAATGAAGTACTACAATGAAGTAGTCACTGTTGTAATGTGGGAAAGAGCAGGGGAATTATTCCCAGTGTCCGAGCCAATGTTTATCCCTCAATCAACATAAAAAATTATAGATTATCTGGTCATTATCACATTGCTGTTTGTGGGAGCTTGCTGTGCGCTAATTGACTGCCGCATTTCCTACATTACAACAGTGACTACACTGCAAAAGTACTTCATTGGCTGTAAAGCACTTTGGGACGTCCAGTGGTGGTAAAAGGCGCTATATAAATGCAAGTCTTTCTTTCTTCACTGGTCTCACCAGCGACCTCTTCTGGCGGTTGGTTGATTGACAGACGAGAGTCCGCGCATGCGCACAGGGAGCGGCGGTTTCGGCCGAGTCCAGCACAGCGACCGCGCATGCCCAGAGGAGACCAACCCCCCTCCCCCCACTCGGAGCTGCACCTGCGCACTCGGATCCTGCCGGACGGAGTCGGCGCGGGGCTATTCCGGGGAAAGGCCTTGGTGTCGGTTCCAGAGTCGCGATCGGTGACGCGAAGTGAGTTTTCTCTGCTCCGATTGGGTGGAGAATGGCGCGGGGTGGATCGGGAGAGAATCGAGAGAAATAGAAAAACCTCAGAGTCCGCGAGGCCCCGGACCGAGCGGCGGCACTTGGACGGTGCACGTGATCTCCTTGGGGACACGTCACCCGGGCCCGCGGCCTGATTGACGGCAGCTTCCGACCAATAGGGAGCGAGCGGGGCAGGGCTGGAGGAGCGAGCCGGCGGCGGGTCCTCCAACCAATCGGGGAGCCCGAGGGGCGGGACTAGTGGCACCCAGTGGGCGGGGCTGGAGGAGCGAGCCGGCGGCGGGCCCGCCAACCAATCGGGGAGCCCGAGGGGCGGGACTAGCGACACCCAGTGGGCGAGGCTGGAGGAGCGAGCCGGCGGCGGGTCCTCCAACCAATCGGGGAGCCCGAGGGGCGAGGCTTGCGGCACCCAGTGGGCGGGGCTGGAGGAGCGAGCCGGCGGCGGGTCCTCCAACCAATCGGGGAGCCCGAGGGGCGGGACTACCGCCGGCTGATTGTCTGATCCGCAGGGCAGCGAGTTTCTCCAGTCCCTTGTTCAGGGCCCGGGGCGGCTGTGGGCCTTTATTCCCCGCATTGGACACAAGGCTCTTTATCTCAGGCATAGGGTGACGTCGCACTGAAACTTTCCACCCTCCTTTACAAAGATGGCTGCCGTTAACCTGGGCCTGTAAGGGGAAGAAATCCCCGCAACTGCAAACACGGGATCTTCAGGTTATTATTCGGGGCTTGCCTCCTGCACGGGTTGTTTATGAAGCCTCCCCACCCACCTACCGGTCCATTACTCCCCTCCGTCGCGATTTTTACCGGCTGCACCATCGCGCTCCCGGCTTCAGCCCCTCTCCATCTCCAGTAACGCACTGCGCATGCTCAATATACCGGCCCCCTCCCGCGCCTGCGCGCTGGGCTCTTGTAGTCTGGGTGCGGCACGTGGTCCACCGCGGGGAATGCTGGGTAAAAGACCAGATTAGTGAATGGAACATGATTTACTGTGATCAGATTGAGGACTGAACCATGTTCATTCTGGTAGTCATGGTTTGTTTCTGCTGATCTTAATAACTCCTGTATCTGCGCTGGAGATTAATATTCTGTTTAAATAGTGAATAAATAAAGCTCGAGCAACAGCACTTCATCTTTCTATTCGGCACTTTACAGCCTTCTGGACTCAACATTGAGTTCAACAATTTCAGACTTTAACCCTTACTCCCATTTTTCATGCTGTATGATTTTGCCATCCCCATTTGCAACATTTTCCAAGACTTGGTTTCACAGCCACATCTCTTTCCTCAGCACCTGTCTCCGGTTCCAACTTATTCCACGTGGATTCCAACTGAACTTCCAACCTTCCTGTTTCAGATCCACCCAGGATAACTTTCCTGCCTCTTACCTTAGTAATATCTGTTACATCTCCAGCTTTTTCCAGTTCTGATGAAGGGTCCCAGACCTGAAACGTTAACTCTGTTTCTCTCTCCACGGATCCTGCCTGGCCTGCTGAGTATTTCCAGAATTTTCTGTTGTTATTTCAGTGAATAAATAAGCTTTGTTTCAAACACACACTGTGTCAAATATTTGATTTCTCCATGATAAGAGAAGACGAATTCATGTTCTGTTCCAGACTGTTTAATTTTTGGGCCTATTCTTACTCTAGATTATTTCTGTTCTCATCTCGTTCGCCTTCTACCACATCAAACCCCAAGCCTGCTCCGTTTACATAGAAACATAGAAGATAGGAGCAGGAGTGGGCCATTCGGCCCCTCGAGCCTGCTCCGCCATTCAATGAGATCATGGCTGATCATCCAAATTCAGTACCCGGTCCCTGCCTTCTCCCCATATCCCTTGATACCTTTAGCTCTAAGAAATATATCTAACTCCTTCTTGAATATATTTAAAGACTTGGCCTCAACCGCCTTCTGTGGTAGAGAATTCCACAGGTTCACCACTCTCTGGGTGAAGAAATTCTTCCTCATCTCTGTCCTAAATGCCTTACCCCTTATCCTTAGACTGTGAACCCTGGTTCTGGACTCTCCGACCATCAGGAACATTCTACCTGCATCTAATTTGTCCAGACCTGTCAGAATTTTATAAGTTTCGATGAGATCCCCGCTCATTCTTCTAAACTCCAGTGAGTATAAGCCCAATCGACCCAATCTCTCCTTATACATCATTCCTGCCATCCCAGGGATCAGCCTTGTGAATCTTCGCTGAACTCCTTCCATGGCAAGAACATCCTTCCTCAGATAAGGCGACCAAAACTGCACACAATACTCAAGGTGTGGTCTCACCAAGGCCCTGTACAACTGCAGCAGGACATCCTTGCTCCTGTACTCAAACCCTTTTGCTATGAAGGCCAACATACCATTTGCCTTCTTCACCGCCTGCTACACCTGCATGCTTACCTTCAGCGACTGGTGCACAAGGACACCCAGGTCTCGTTGCACTTCCCCTTCTCCCAATCTATTGCCATTCAGATAACAGTCTGCCTTTCTGTTTTTGACACCAAAGTGGATAACCTCGCATTTATCCACGTTATATTGCATCTGCCACGCTTCTGCCCAATCACCCAACCTCTGGGATTTCAGAAAATACCATGAATATACAACTGGTGGATTTGACTGCTGTTTTACAATCATAATTCTCCATTTGTGTGTGTGCCCGTGCATTATAACTATCAATCAGCAGCCTTTCCTTTCCCCACTGTGGAAATGTAAAAGCGATTGTTAATTCAGTACCAGTTTGAGTCTTTGTAAAATTCAGTACTTTGCTGTTTCACTAACGCTGCCACTAGTGTAATAAACACACAACAGCAACAGAGGGGCAAGGAGAATGTATGAGAAATGATTAGTGGTAACATAATAGGGAACACTAATGCCTTTTATAAACATATAAAGCGTGAAAGAATAGTCCAAGGAAAGGTGGGGCCGATTACTGACCAAAAAGGCAATCATCTTGTGGAAGCAGAGGACATGGCTGAGGTACTAAATTAACACTTTGCCGATAAGGCTTTTAAAAACGTATATGGGAGCATTGGCTTTATAAATAGAGGCACAGGAACATCGGAACAGGAGTAGGCCACTCATTCGTTCCAGCTTGTTCCTCCATTCAATTCGATCATGGCTGAGCTGTATCTTAACTCCATCTCCCCGCCTTGGTTCCATAACCCTAAATACCATTGCCTAACACAAATCTATCAATCACAGTTTTGTCATTTTCAATTGACCGAACCTCAACAGCTTCTTGAGGGCGAGTGTTCCAGATTTCCACTACACTGTGTCTGAAGAAATGCTTTCCAACATCACCCCTGAACGGCCTCGCTCTGCGGTTAAGGTTACGTGGACCCCTAGTTCTCTCTGCCCATCCACAGTTCCTAACTTCTAACCAGTTAGAACATTCTCTGATCGATCCTTTTTAGGTCCAACGTGAATGAGCTCATTTCTTTCTGAAGTGAGGGGAGTGCGACAAACTCGCTCAATCCACTCCAGGAGGGTGGGTTCGCCGGCGTTCTGAATGTTATTTAATATTGGTGTCACGAGTCTAACGCCCTCGAACGTCTATGTGGACACGGTGTCAAGATGTAATGAGAGTGGGAGGAGGCTCCCGTGGAGTATAAACACAGCATAGACCACTTGAGCCGAATGGACTGTTTCTCTGCTGCAGTTTCGATGTAAATCTAATCTGCCCCGAACTGTCACAAACTCCAATCTCTGTGACTGTGACCATGGTGTGTAACCTTTCCTTGTCCATCATTCACCTTCCCACAGCATTCGATATAGTCTCATCTGGCATTCTTTTCCATGTCATGGCCTCCACTGTCCATCCCATAAAACTGATCCTCGTGTGCTTCCTGTCCTAGCTCCCCGATCGCAGATCGCAAACCTCCAGCAATGGGTTAACTTTTGTCTTTCTATCCACACCTATATTGTTGGCCAATATTGAACCGATGATGCTGCTTCTGGTGCATAGTAACCGATTACTGTAGCGCCGGAGGCAGATTGGATTGTTTCAATATCTGCTTCTTGGGATTTGCTGGTGGATTGAAATCTCTGTGCTGAGATCGCCTCATCAGGCACCTCCATTGACGAGGCGAGGCTGCATCATAGACCCATAATATGATACAGCACAGGAGGTCATTCAGCCCATCAGGCACCTCCACTGACTGGGCGAGGCTGCATCATAGACCCATAATATGATACAGCACAGAAGGTCATTCAGCCCATCAGGCACCTCCATTGACGAGGCGAGGCTACATCATAGACCCATAATATGATACAGCACAGGAGGTCATTCAGCCCATCAGGCACCTCCATTAACGAGGCGAGGCTACATCATAGACCCATAATATGATACAGCACAGAAGGTCATTCAGCCCATCAGGCACCTCCATTGACGAGGCGAGGCTACATCATAGACCCATAATATGATACAGCACAGGAGGTCATTCAGCCCATCAGGCACCTCCATTGACGAGGCGAGGCTACATCATAGACCCATAATATGATACAGCACAGGAGGTCATTCAGCCCATCAGGCACCTCCATTGACGAGGCGAGGCTACATCATAGACCCATAATATGATACAGCACAGGAGGTCATTCAGCCCATCAGGCACCTCCATTGACTAGGCGAGGCTGCATCATAGACCCATAATATGATACAGCACAGGAGGTCATTCAGCCCATCAGGCACCTCCACTGACTGGGCGAGGCTGCATCATAGACCCATAATATGATACAGCACAGAAGGTCATTCAGCCCATCAGGCACCTCCATTGACGAGGCGAGGCTGCATCATAGACCCATAATATGATACAGCACAGGAGGTCATTCAGCCCATCAGGCACCTCCACTGACTGGGCGAGGCTGCATCATAGACCCATAATATGATACAGCACAGAAGGTCATTCAGCCCATCAGGCACCTCCATTGACAAGGCGAGGCTGCATCATAGACCCATAATATGATACAGCACAGGAGGTCATTCAGCCCATCACACCGGTGCTGACTCTTTGGAAGAGCTATCCCATTATTACCACTGTCCCTCTCTTTCCCCAGTCCTGTAAATGTTTTCCCTTCAAGTATTTATCCAATTCCCTTTTCAATGGGACAACAGAATCTGCTTCCTCCACCCTCTCGGGCAATGCATTCCAGATCTCACTAACTCGCTGTGTAACACACTGTTACCTCACCACCCTTTCGGGCAATGCATTCCAGATCTCACTAACTCGCTGTGTAACACACTGTTACCTCACCACCCTTTCGGGCAATGCATTCCAGATCTCACTAACTCGCTGTGTAACACACTGTTACCTCACCACCCTTTCGGGCAATGCATTCCAGATCTCACTAACTCGCTGTGTAACACACTGTTACCTCACCACCCTTTCGGGCAATGCATTCCAGATCTCACTAACTCGCTGTGTAACACAATGTTACCTCACCACCCTTTCGGGCAATGCATTCCAGATCTCACTAACTCGCTGTGTAACACTGTTACCTCACCACCCTTTCGGGCAATGCATTCCAGATCTCACTAACTTGCTGTGTAACACAATGTTACCTCACCACCCTTTCGGGCAATGCATTCCAGATCTCACTAACTCGCTGTGTAACACAATGTTACCTCACCACCCTCTTGGGCAATGCATTCCAGATCTCACTAACTCGCTGTGTAACACTGTTACCTCACCACCTTCTCGGGCAATGCATTCCAGATCTCACTAACTCGCTGTGTAACACAATGTTACCTCACCACCCTCTTGGGCAATGCATTCCAGATCTCACTAACTCGCTGTGTAACACTGTTACCTCACCACCTTCTCGGGCAATGCATTCCAGATCTCACTAACTCGCTGTGTAACACAATGTTACCTCACCACCCTCTTGGGCAATGCATTCCAGATCTCACTAACTCGCTGTGTAACACTGTTACCTCACCACCTTCTCGGGCAATGCATTCCAGATCTCACTAACTCGCTGTGTAACACAATGTTACCTCACCACCCTTTCGGGCAATGCATTCCAGATCACACTAACTCACTGTGTAACAATGTTTCCTCACCTCGCCTGTGGCTCTTTCTCCGCTCACTTTAAATCTGCGTCGTCTGGTTACTGACCCTTCTGCCAATGGAAACAGTTCCTCCTTATTTACTCATCAAAACCAATCATGAGTTTCAACAGCTCTATAAAATCTTCGTTTAACCAACTCTGCTCTAAAGAGAACAAACCAGTCTCTCCCCAGAACTGAAGTCCCTGATCCTTAGTACAATTCTCTCAAATCTCTTCTGCACCATCTCCAAGGCCTTGATATCCTCCCTAAAGTGTGGTGCCCAGAATTGAAAACCATACTCCAGCTGAGGCCTAACCAGTCTTTTATAACAGTTTAACATAACTTCCTTGCTGTTATTTGCTATTCCTCTTGTAATAAAGCCGAGGACATCGCTCATGGTGTCAGCACTTGACTAATGAGCACTGTAGGAGGGGAGGACATTCACCACTGCTCCACTAATATTAACAGTGGTGTAACTTTAAGCAGATTGGTGACGCAATATCTTTAGGGGTCTTACAATATCTGGAAATGTCAAATACATAACTGGTTTGATCTGACTGCTGTTTTACAATTATAATTCTCCACGTGTGCGCGTGTCCCGCTGTGTGTCTAACAAACTCTCAGTCAGCGTCCTTCCCTTTCCCCACTGGGGAAATGTGAAAGCGATTCAGTCCCGGATCAGTAATTTCTCCAAACTTAAGTTGATGTTATTCGCCGGCATTAAGTTATAACCCAATTTGAGACCTTGTAAGATGGGAGTTTTCTGCTGTTTGACACACGCAGACTCTGGTATAATAAACACACGACAACAACAGCAGCACCGTAGGGAATCAAGCTGAATACAGAAAGTAGAGGAGAAATCAAAAACAGACTAAGAGGGGCACGGAAAAACTGAGGAAAGATTAGTGGGAATATAATAGGGAACATTAAAATCTTTCTTAAACATGTAAAGCCTAAAAGGAGAGTCAATGGAAAGGTGCGATGATTAAGGACCAAAAGGGCAATCTTCTGGTGGATGCAGTGGGCATGGCTGAGGTACTAAATGAGTACTTTGCATCTGCCTTCACTAAAGAAGAGGATGCTGCCAATGTTACAGTGAAGGAGAGGGTGGTAGTGAAATTGGACAGGATATAAATAGACCAAGAGGATGTAGTGAAACAGTTGACAGCGCTCAAAGTGGAAGTGTCATGGTCTGGATGGGATGCATCCTGGGTTACTGAGAGAAGGAAGGCTCTGGCCACAATCTTTGAATCCTCCTTGGATAGGGGAGTGGTGCCACAGGACTGGGGATTTGCAAATGTTACCCCCTCGTTTAAAAATGGAGCGTGTGGTAAACCAATGAACGACAGGCGAATCAGTCTAGCGCCGGTGTTCAGGAACCTTCTGGAGATAAATCAATGAGAACCTGCTAAGATATCATCTCTCCTTACAGCAGTAATTGACTCCTTGATTAATATTGCGACACCCCCTCCTCTTTTACACCCCTGTCTTGCCTGAAGATTCTATACCCTGGAATACTGAGCTGCCAGTCCTGCCCCTCCCTCAACCATGTCTCTGTGATAGCAACAATATCATACTCCCATGTGTTCATCAACACCTTCAATTCATCTGCCTTACTCGCAAGACTCCTTGCAATAAAATAAATGCCATCCAGCCTTGCCATACTCCCTTGTGCCGTTACATATTTGCTCTGCCTTCCAGGCTGACCTGTTTTTTCCTCTATATTTGGCTGTGCATCACCCTCTACTGTAGCTCCACTCTGTATCCCATCCCCCTGCCAAGTTAGTTTAAACTCCCAACAGTACTAACAAACCTCCCTGCAAGGATGTTGGTCCCGTTCCGGTTCAGGTGCAAACCGTCAGACTTGTACAGGTCCCACCTTCCCCAGAAACAGAGCCAGTGATCAAAGAAACTAAAGCCCTCCCTCCTGCACCAACTCTTTAGCCACGCATTCATCTGCTCTATCCTCCTATTCCTATACTCACTGGCACATGGCACCGGGAGTAATCCAGAGATTACAACCTTTGAGGTCCTGCTTTTTAATCTGCTACCTAGCTCCCTAAATTCTTGTTGCAGGACCTCATCCCGCTTTCTATCTATGTCCTTGGTACCAATGTGAACCACGACCTCTGACTGTTCGCCCTCCCCCTTCAGAATGCCCTGCAGCCGTTCAGTGACATCCTTGACCCTGGCACCAGGGAGGCAACATACCATCCTGGAGTCACATCTGCGGCCACAGAAACGTCTACCTGTTCCCTTTACGATAGAATCCCCCATCACTATTGCTCTCCCACTCTTTTTCCTCCCCTCCTGTGCAGCTGAGCCACTCCTAGTGCCACGGACTTGGCTCTTGCTGCATTCCCAAGAAAGCATCTCCCCCAGCAGTATCCAAAACGGAAAATCTGTTGGCGAGGGAGATGGACCCTGCACTACCTTCCTAGTTCTTTTACTCTGTCTGGCGGTCACCCATTCCGTCTGACCACCTCGTTAGACGAGCTATCTATGAAGATCTCAGCTTCGCGGATGCTCCACAGTGACTCCAGCCACAGCTCCAGCTCAGAAACGTGGATTTCGAGTAGCTGCAGCTGGAGACACTTCCTGCACACATGTTCGCCCTGGACACCGAAAGTGTCCCCGACTTCCCACATAGCACAGGAGGAGCACTCCACACTGCCGACTGCCCTGCTATGTCCTACCCTTAATTTACTCCCTTTAAAGAATATTAAATACACTAGGGACCTTACTTCCCTTTAAACACTACTTACGCTAAACTAGAGACCTTACTTTTACTTTAACGACTGGACTGTAGAAATACTCACCAGGTCCTACTTCCCAATCAGCTCCTTCCCTGGTTGCGACGTCATTTTAGCGGTTTTGCAGTTGTAGTTTGACTGCTCCCGCTCTCAGACTCTTTCCTGCAGTCCTGTGACGTGTCTCCTCGATTTTGCTGTACTTTTGGAATTCGCTGGACTTGTATCTGCCTCCTCACTGCTGCCGACTCCTTGAAGGTCCACGCTGTCCTCAGCCTCCCGCTCTATTTATGCCTCCTCGCTGCTGCTGCCGACTCCTCATAGGTCCGCGCTGTCCTCGGCCTCACGCTGTATTTATGCCTCCTCGCTGCTGCTGCCGACTCCTCGCAGGTCCGCGCTGTCCTCAGCCTCCCGCTCTATTTATGCTTCCTCGCTGCTGCCGACTCCTCGCAGGTCCGCGCTGTCCTCGGCTTCACGCTGTATTTATGCCTCCTCGCTGCTGCTGCCGACTCCTCGCAGGCAGGTCCGCGCTGTCCTCGGCCTCCCGCCGTATTTATGCCTCCTCGCTGCTGTTGCCAACTCCTCGCAGGTTCTCTTTACTGCAGAAAAATGTTAATTGGGAGATTTAATAGAGGTGTTCAAAATCATGAAGGTGTTTCCATAGAGTAAATAAGGAGCAACTGTACCCACTGACAGAAGGGTCGGTAAACAGAGGACACGGATTTAATGTAATTGACAAAACGCCAGAGGGGAGGTGTGGTGATTATTCTTGTTTTGTAAGAAGCATTGTAATTGGTTGCCTGTTTTCCTGCCTTGAGATATATGCTGTAAACTTATTGGTTAGTTGATTCCATGTGACCTGTGGTGGCCATCTTAAATTCAGTTCTCTACAGCTTGGTTGAGACTGGGTGCTCATCATGTACTTGCTGATTTTTAAGGTTAATAAAGCCTAGCTTTTGAAAGGCAATCTACTCTTTATTTCAATTTATTAACCTTTTGCTATAATGGAACGATATCTTCGACCGGAACGATTTAATGCTGACCCTAATTCTGCAGGAGTGGAAGATCAATGGAAACATTGGTATCGTACATTTAAAAACTTTTTGGGTGTGTTGGATCAGCAATCTCTAAATAAGTTGGATATACTAATCAACTACATTGCTTCGGATGTGTATAAGTATATTTTGGACTGTGAAACTTATGAATTGGCTATTGCTACGTTGGAAATTTTTTTTGTTAAACCCAAAAATGAGGTATTTGCACGTCACCTTTTATCTGCCCGTAGGCAGCAGGCGGGAGAATCCTTGGATGCTTATTTACAAGCACTCCGGCGCCTTGGTGCTAACTGTAATTATAAGGCCGTGTCTGCAGAAGAACATAGGGAAGAGTTGGTACGGGATGCATTTATTAATGGATTACTGTCTGGATCAATTCATCAGTGGTTATTAGAAAATAAGACCTTGGATCTTAAGAGTGCTTTTGAGCAAGCCTCTACATTGGATTTGGCTCAGAGAAGTTCGGATTCTTATGCTCTTTTTGATCGGCCTGCGACCGTGGTTTCAGCAGTTCCAAATGAAAGGGAGTTATGTGGATTTAATAGGAGTGGTTTATCAGATTCCGAAACAGTTTCTACTTCGGCAGCTGTTGCCTCTAGGATTCAGAAGTGTTATTTTTGCGGGAACACCCGGCACCCCCGTTTGAAGTGCCCTGCCCGGGAGGCTGTGTGTAGTAAATGCGGCAAGGGAGGTCATTACGCACGTGTTTGCAAATCGGTTGCCTCCTCTGCGACCATTCAGCCTTTAGATAGGGCATTTATATTGCATCAGTTTCTGCCGCCTTTTCCCATGGCCTAAACAAAGCTATAGTTATGGCCCAAGTTAATGGGTTAGAAGTGAAGGCCCTTATAGATACGGGCAGTACTGAGAGCTTTATAAGTCTTCAGTTTGTGAGGGAGAAGCGTTTGAAAATTTCGCCTGTTTCCTATCAGGTGTGTATGGCTCAGGCGACTCTCACCTCACAAGTAGCTGGTTGTTGCCTTGTGAAATTAATTCTCCTGGTAATACATATACTGATATACGCCTATCCGTTCTGCCTAATCTCTGTGCGGACATTTTGATTGGTCATGATGTGCTTCAGTTACATGAGTCCCTCAGTCTTTCTTTCGGAGGAACTAAGCCACCTTTGTCTATTTGTGGATTAACTTCTTTATTCATTTCTCCATTATCACTTTTTTCCAATTTGATGCCGGACTGTAAGCCAATTGCTACCAAGTCAAGAAGGTATAGCAGTCAGGATAAAGAATTTATTAATTCTGAAGTTCAACGTCTTTTATCGGAAGGAATCATTGAACCTAGTTTTTCGCCCTGGCGGGCACAGGTAGTCACCACCACTAATGAGAGACATAAGAAGCGAATGGTGATAGACTACTCTCAAACTATTAACAGGTATACTCAATTAGATGCGTAACCCCTGCCTAAGATTGATGAGCTTATCAATAAAGTATCTCAATATAAGGTTTTTAGCACTATTGACCTAAAGAGTGCTTATCATCAGATTCCTATCGCTACGAGGGACAAACCATATACGGCCTTTGAAGCTGGCGGAAAGCTGTACCAGTTTTGCCGAGTACCATTCGGTGTTACTAACGGTGTCGCCTGTTTTCAACGGGCAATGGATGCTTTTATAAGTGATAACTCTCTCTCGGACACCTTCTCATATTTAGATGACATCACGGTGTGTGGCAAATCAAGGGTGGAGCACGATTTTAATCTAGAAAGATTCCTCCAAGTTGCGGAAAAAGTTGGCTTAACTTTCAATAAAGAGAAGTGCATCTTTTCGACCACCGAGGTAAATTTACTGGGGTATATTATCTCGGGAAATAAGATTAAACCAGATCCAGAACGGCTGCGACCACTAATTGAGTTACCTTGCCCTACTAATTCTAAGGCCTTGCAACGAGTTGTTGGACTGTTTTCTTATTATTCTAATTGGATTGCAAACTTCTCGCAGAAGATCCGGCCCCTTATTCAGGTTACGACATATCCTCTATCATGGGAGGCCAGGATGTGTTTTGATGATCTTAAAAAGGATATCCTTGGAGCAGTTGTGCATTCTATTGACGAGCAGGTTCCCTTTGTGATTGAGACGGACGCTTCCGATTTTGCAATTGGGGCTACCCTGAACCAAAATGGAAGACCTGTGGCCTTTTTCTCACGTACTCTGAGCAATAGTGAGCAGAGACATTCATCAATAGAGAAAGAGGCGTACGCAATAGTAGAAGCACTGCGTAAATGGAGACATTATTTATCTAGGCGACATTTTACGTTAGTAACTGACCAAAAATCTGTGTCCTTTATGTTTGATGTCAAACATTTCGGAAAGATAAAGAATGATAAAATAATGAGGTGGCGGATCGAGTTGCTATGCTACCATTTCGATATAGTCTATCGTCCGGGGAAGGATAATGTTGCCGCTGATGCGCTGTCGAGGGCTTATTGTTCTGTGCTTCACGGAGATACGCTTATTAATCTTCATAATGCTTTGTGCCATCCTGGTGTTACGAGGATGATACACTTCGTACGCAGTAAGAATTTGCCCTTTTCAGTTGAAGACGTCAAGCGGATGACTTCGCTATGCTCCGTCTGCGCCCGGTGCAAAACGAATTTCTTTAAGCCTCAACGAGCTCATCTTATAAAAGGCTACTTCTCCCTTTGAACGCCTGAGCGTTGATTTTAAGGGGCCTCTTCCTTCAACGACTCAGAATCGATATATATTTACTGTTGTGGATGAGTTTTCAAGATTCCCTTTTGCTTTTCCTTGTGCAGATGTATCAGCTGCTACAGTTATTAAATGTCTGACTCAACTTTTTGTCATCTTTGGGATGCCTGCGTATATCCATTCGGATCAGGGAAGTTCTTTTATGTCTTCCCAGTTGAAGGAATACCTCCAGAGTCGGGGAATTTCTACTAGCAGAACTACCCCGTATAAGCCCCAGGGTAATGGACAGTGCGAACGATACAATGGGGTGATCTGGAAGGCAGTTATGTTGGCTTTGACATCTCGGAACCTTAAGAATACACAGTGGGAAATGGTACTGCCTGATGCCCTGCATTCCATTAGATCATTGCTTTCAACGGCTACTAATGTGACTCCCCATGAAAGGCTCTTCAACTATCCGCAGAGATCCACTACGGGATATTCAGTACCTTCATGGCTTACTATGCAGGGACCTGTGCTGCTCCGACGTCATGTTAGACTGTCAAAGTATGATCCTTTAGTGGAGGAGGTGGAGCTATTGGAGGCAAATTCCCAATATGCTCATATTCGATTCCAAGATGGGAAAGAAAGTACGGTTTCAGTTAAAGACTTAGCTCCTTGTGGTGGCCAGCCATCTCCTGAGGACATTAACAATAGCCACAATTCAGATAATGTTGATGTAGTCACAGATACTACGAACATTTCCAATCCTATTGCAGACACTTACAATTCTCTTAGTCTGCCCCCGATGGATGTTCATGACCCTCCCAGTCTACCTTCTAATGGGACTTCCAATCCGGAAACCGTTCATAATCGGGATATTGATAGCCTCCCTGCAGAAGATATTTCTGTGTCTCCTGGTGTGGGAGGGCAAGGAACTCCACCAAGGCTAAGAAGGTCGACACGAACAAGATATCCGGTCGACCGATTAAAAATGGACTTTTAAAATAATTAATAATTTAATAGTAAAATTTTAAAATTGTTGAAGGCATTATACATGTATTGCTCTAGTCATAAATAACTAATTGTAAACTGTAAAGGCTACCTAGGTTGAAGTATATTTTAAAAGGAGGGGCAATCTACTCTTTATTGTTTAGGCATCGTGTTATGATCTGGAAAGCAATGTCTGAATGAGTGATGGGAGCAGAGACAATAGTAACTTTTAAACCTGAATTAGTTAAATACACAAAGGGAAGAACATTAGCAGTGCTCTGGCCACAGAGCAGGGGAGTGGGACACATTGGCCTGCTCTTTCAAAGAGCCGGTACAGGCCCACTGTGCCCAATGGCCTCATTCTGTGCTGTCTGGTCCCAAGTTTCTATGGTATCAACCTCGAACTCTTTGTTCCTGAGCGAGTAATAAACGATAAATGTACCTGAATGCTATTTACAGAAGCAGACCTTTAGCGTGTGAAATTGCATTGGGAAGTTTAATTCTGTTAACCAGCAAACTATGACCAAAAATTGATTAAAAAGAGAAAATCAAATGAGTATACCAGCAAGAAACATTTAAAAATTGTAGGAACTTCTGAAAGTAAGTAAACATGAAGAGTAGCAAAAGTAAGCATTGGTCCCTTAGAGGCAGAGACAGGAGAAATTATAATGGGAAATAAGGAAATGGCAGAGACTTTAAACAAATATTTTGTATCTGTCTTCACAGTAGAAGACACAAATAGCGCACCAAAAATAGCAGGGAACCAAGAGACTAATGAAAGGACTGACATCAATTACTTTAAGTTCCTTCGAGAAAAAAAGTACTTGAGAAACTAATGGGACTAAAAGCCGACAAATCCCCAGGACCTGACGGCCTACATCCTAGGGTTCGACAAGTGGTGGCTGAAGAGATCGTGGATGCATTGGTTGTGATCTTCCAAAATCCCCTGGATTCTGGAACAGTCCCAGTGGATTAGCAGGTAGAAAAAGTAACCCCGCTATTCTAGAAAGGGGGAAAGAGAGAAAGCAGGGCACTACAGGCCAGTGAGCCTGGCGTCAGGAAAATGCTGGACTCCATTATTAAGGGAGTGGTAAGAGGGCACTTAGAAAATCGTATGATCAGGCTGAGTCAACATGGTTTTATGAAAGAGAAATAAATTATGCTATTAGTGTTTTGAGGATGCAACTAGCTGGATAGATAATGGGGAACTGGTGGATGTAAAATATTTGGATTGCCAAAAGGCATTTGATAAGGTGCCACATAAAAGGTTGCTATGCAAGATAAGGACTCATGGGGTGAGGGTAATATATTAGCTACAAGGACAGGTTGGAGAAGCTGGATTTGTTTTCATTAGAGCAAAGGAGGTTGAGGGGTGATTTGATCGAGGTGTACAAGATTATGACAGGTTTGGATAGACTAGACGGGGAAAGGCTGTCCCCACTAATGGATGGTACGAGGACTAGGGGACACAGATTTAAGGTTTTAGGCAAGATAAAAAAGGGGGGGGGGGGGGGACGTGAGTAAAAACCTTTTTACGCAGCGAGTGGCGAGGACCTGGAACTCGCTGCCGACGGAATGGTGGAAGTGGAGACACTCAATGTTTTCAAGGGGAGACTGGATAGGCACTTGAGGGAAATAAACTTGCAGGGCTACGGGGATAGAGTGGGGGAATGGGACTGACTGGATTGCTCGACAGAGAGCCGGCACGGACTCGATGGGCCGAATGGCCTCCTTCTGTGCCGTTATGACTATTAGCATTGATAGAGGATTGGTTAACTGACAGAAAACAGAGAGTAGGGATAAACAGGACATTTTCAGCTTGGCAGGCTAGTGGGGTGCCACAAGGATCAGTGCTTGGGCCTCTGCTATTTACAATCTGTATTACTGACTTAGATGAAGGGACCGAGTGTAATGTATCCAAGTTTGCTGCTGATAAAGCTAGGTGGGAAAGTAAGCTATGGGGACACAAAGAGCCTGCAAAGGGATATGGGCAGTCTAAGTGTGCAGGCAGTAAGGTGACAGGTGGAATATAATGTGGGGAAATGTGTGCGTATTCACTTTAGTCGGAAGAACAGAAAAACAGAACCTTTTTTAAATGGTGAAACATTATTAAATGTTGGTGTTCAGAGAGATTTAGGTGTTCTCGTACAGGAGACAAAGTTAGCATGCAGGTACAGCGAGCAATTGGGCAGGCGGATGGTATGTTGGCCTTTATTACAAGGGGTTGGAATACAACAGTGAGGAAGTCTTGCTACAATTGTACAGAGCTTTGGTGAAACAACACCGGAGTACCGGGCACAGTTTTGGTCTCATGTCGATAAAGGATGGGATAAAGACATGAGAGAGAAATTATCTTAGCTCCGAAAATAAAGTAAAAAAATCAGTTTGGGTGTGAAATAAAGAATAGATTGCCTTTCAAAAGCTAGGCTTTATTAACCTTAAAAAACCAGCAGTACATGTTGAGCACCCAGTCTCAACCAAACTGTAGAAAACTGAATTTAAGATGGCCACCACAGGTCACACGGAATCAATTAACCAATAAGTTTACAGCATATATCTCAAGGCAGGAAAACAGGCAACCAATCACAATGCTTCTTATAAAACAAGAATAATCACCACAGGGTGGCGCCAAGAAACAGCAAGGGGCAGAAAACATTGGTTGGAGGTGTTTATAGGCCTCCAAACTGTAGTTGTAATGTAGGGCGGCGTATAAATCAGGGAACTAGAGGTGCATGTAGCAAGGGTAATATATTAATCATGGGGGATTTTAAGCTATGTATAGATTGGGAAAAACAAATCTGCAGTAATAGTGTGGGGACATCATCTGAGTCAATGGGGCTCTCTGACCTTTCTCCCCAGTCTATCTCCAGGACCAGTGTGTATCTGAGTCAATGGGACTCAGACCTTTTTCCCCAGCCGATCTCTGGAAGCTCTTTGAATCGGAAGAGTTCTCTCCAGTTGGTGCTCTCACAATCCTGTGTTGGTTCACCTGCTGTCGTTCCTCAGTCTACAATCCCAGGTTACTCTCAGCTGTGGACCTTTGTCAATCACTCAGTCTTTCACCGGGAGATCTAATTACAGCAGGACTGAAAACAACAACATGAATAGTGTGAAGTAATGTAATATCGACTTTTCTTCAGCTTAATAAAAATAAAAGTTTGAGTCCGAGTGCTTCTGTCTGATGTTGTCCCTTTTCTCAGATCCCCGCTACGCCCGGCTGGGCTTCCAGCAAATCACCAAAGTTCTGGATAGAAATGTACAATTTCCCTGTGCTTTAGGCAAACCGAAGCTGGGGCCATCTTTCCCAGGAAACACAGTCTGATCTCACTGGGTCCATCCTCCCCGGGTTACACTCTGTCTGATCTCACTGGGCCCATCCTCCCCGGGTTACACACTGTCTGATCACACTGGACCCATCCTCCCCGGGTTACACAATCATAGAAACTTACTGCACAGAAGGCTGCCATTTGGCCCATCTTGTCCGTGTCGGCTGACAAAGATCTATCCCCTCTAATCCCACTTTCCAGCACTTGGTCCATAGCCTGGTAGCTTACGGCACTTCAAGTGCATATCCAAGCAGTTTTTAAACGTGATGAGGTTCTCTGCCTCGACCACCCTTTCAGGCAGTGAGTTCCAGACCTCCACCACCCTCTGGGTGTAAAAAACTCACCTCAAAAACCCCTCTAATCCTTTGACCATCTGCTTTAAATCTGTGCCCCCCTGATTATTGACCCTTCTGCTAAGGGAAATAGGTCCTTCCTATCCACTCTATCTAGGCCCCTAATAATTTCATACACCTCAAATCGAGTCTCCCCTTGGCCTTCTCTGTTCCAAAGAAAACAATCCCAGCCTATCCAATCTTTCCACATAGCAAAAATTCCCCAGCCCAGGCAAAATCCCCATAAATCTCCTCTGCACCCTCTGGTGCAATCACATCCTTCCTGTAATGTGGTGACCAGAACTGCACGCAGTATTCTAGCTGCGGTCTCGCCATTACAGTTCACGCATTACCTCCCAGCTCTTACATTCTATGCCTCGGCTAGTAAAGACCTTTCTCCCAGTCCATCCACTGGAGGGTGCAGAGCAGATGTAATTTTTTTCACCCAGAGGGTGGTAGGGGTCTGGAACTCACTGCCTGAAAGGGTGGTAGAGGCAGAGACCCTCAGCACATTTAAAAAGTACTTGGGTGTACACTTGAAGAGCCGGAACCTACAGGGCTGTGGAGCAAGAGTCTGCAGGACAAGTTCATGGAATCCATTCGGGACAGTTTCCTGGAACAAAATGTCATGGAACCAACAATGTTAGAACTTTTATTGTGTAATACGACAGGGTTAATTAGCAATCTCATAGTAAAGGATCCACTGGGGCAGAGTGATCATAATATGTTAGAACTTCACATTAATTTTGAGAGAGAGTGACTTGCCTAAGTCCAAAACTAGTGTCTTAAACTTAAATAAAGCCAATTACATAGGTGTGAGGGGCGAGTTGGCTGAGGTAGGTTGGAAAAATAGATTAAAAGGTATGGCGGTAGATAAGCAGTGGCTAGCATTTAAAGAAATATTTCATAATTCTCAACTAAAATACAATCCATTGAGAAACAAAAACTCCACAGGAAGTGATCCAACCATGGCTAACTAAAGAAGGTAAGGATAGCATTAGATTGACAGAAGCTTATAATGTTGCAAAGAATAATAGTAAGCCTGAGGATTGAGAGAGTTTCAGAAACCAGCAAAGAGTGACCAAAAATTGATTAAAGGGAAAAAATGCAATGACAGAAAACGAGCAAGAAATCTAAAAGCAGATTGTAAGGTTTGCTACAAGTATGTAGGAAGGAAGACAGTAGCAAAAGTAAACATTGGTCCCTTAGAGGCGGAGACAGGAGAAATTATTATGGGGAATAAGGAAATGGCAGAAACGTTAAACAAATATTTTGTATCTGTCTTCACAGTAGAAGACACAAAAAGCATATCAAAAATGGTGGGGAACCAAGGGTCTAATGAGGGTGAGGAACTTAACGTAATTAATATGAGTAGCGAAAAAGTACTTGAGAAACCAATAGGACTGAAAACTGACAAATTCCCTGGACCTGACGGCCTACATCCTAGGGTTGTAAAAGAGGTGGCTGAAGAGATAGTGGATACATTGGTTTTGATCTTCCAAAATTCCCTAGATTCTGGAATGGTCCCAGCAGATTGGAAGGTCGCAAATGTAACACCGCTATTCAAGAAAGGAGGGAAGAGGAAAAACAGGGAACGACAGGCCAGTTAGCCCGACATCAGTCATTCGGAAAACACTGAAATCCATTGTTAAGGAAGTGGTATCAGGGCACTTCGAAAAATCATAACATGATTAGGCAGAGTCAACATGGTTTTATGAAAGGGAAATCGTGTTTATCAAATTTTTGGAGTTTTTTGAGGATGTAACTAGCAGGGTAGATAAAGGGGAACCAGTGGATGTAGTATATTTAGATTTCCAAAAGGCAGTCGATAAGGTGTCACATAAAAGGTTATTGCACAAGATTAGGGCTCATGGGGTTGGGGTAATACAGTAGCATGGATCAAGGATTGGTTACCAGACAGAAAACAGAGTAGGGATAAACAGATCTTTTTCAGGTTGGCAGGCTGTAACTAGTGGGGTGCCACAAGGATCAGTGTTGGGGCCTCAGCTATTTACAATCTATCTATATTAATGACCTAGATGAAGTGACAATGTGTAATCACAGAAATCACAGAAACCTCAGTACAGATAGAGGCCATTTCGGCCCATCGAGCCTGCACCGACACATATCCCTCCCAATCCCCGGAACCCCTACACCAACACACATCCCACCCGATCCCCATGTATTTAATCCCCCTAATACTAAGGGTCAATTTTTATCATAGCCAATCAACCTAACCTGCACATCTTTGGACTGTGGGAGGAAACCGGAGCACCCGGAGAAAACCCACGCAAACACGGGGAGAATGTGCAAACTCCACACACAGTCACCCGAGGCCGGATTCGAACCCGGGTCCCTGGCGCTGTGAGGCAACAGTGCTAACCACTATGCCACCGTGCTAACCACTATATCCAAGTTTGCTGACGATACAAATCTAGGTGGGACGGTAAGCGGTGAGGAGAACACAAAGACTCTGCAAAGGGGTATAGATAAGACTGAGTGGGCAGCAAGGTGGCAGATGGAGTGTAATGTGGGGAAATGTGAGGTTATTCACTTTGGTAGGAAGAATAGAAAAACAGAATATTTTTTAAAATGGTGAGAAACTTTCAAATGTTGGTGTTCAGAAAGATTTGGGTGTCCTCGTGCAAGAAACACAGAAAGCTAGCATGCAGGTACAGCAAGCAATAAGGAAGGCAAGTGACATATTGGCGTTTATTGCAAGGGGGTTGGAGTATAAGAGTAAGGAAGTCTTGCTACAATTGTACAGGGCCTTGGTCAGACCACACCTGGAGTACTGTGCACAGTTTTAGTCTCCTTATCTAAGGAAAGATATACTTGCCTTGGAGGCGGTGCAACGAAGGTTCACTAGATTGATTCCTGGGATGAGAGGGCTGTCCTATGAGGAGAGATTGTGTAGAATGGGCCAATACTCTCTGGAGTTTAGAAGAATGAGAGGTGATCTCATTGAAACATGTAAGATTCTGAAGGGGATTGACAGGGTAGATGCTGAGAGGTTGTTTCCCCTGGCTGGAGTGTCTAGAACTAGGGGGCATAGTCTCGGGGCATAGTCTCACAACGTGGACCACTTTCCATACCTCGGGAGCCTACCGTCAACAAGGATAGACGTCGATGACGAAGTCCAACACCGCCTTCCGAGTGCCAGTGCAGCCTTCGGTCACCTGAGGAAGAGAGTGTTTGAAGACCAGGACCTCAAACCCGGCACTAAGCTCATAGTCTACAGAGCAGCAGTGATACCCGCCCTGCTGTATGCCTCAGACATTGACCATGTACAGCAGGCACCTCAAAGCACTGGAGAGGTACCACCAACACTGCCTCTGAAAGATCCTGCAAATCCATTGGCAGGATAGGTGCACCAACGTCAGTGTTCTCGCTCAGGCCAACATCGAAGCTTTGACCACGCTCGATCAGCTCCGATGGACGGGTCACATTGTCCACATGCCCGATACGAGACTCCCAAAACAAGCGCTCTACTCAGAGCTCCGACACAGCAAGAGAGCCACAGGTGGGCAGAGGAAACGCTTCAAGGACACCCTCAAAGCCTCCTTGAAAAAGTGTAACATCCCCACCGACACCTGGGAATCCCTGACCCAAGACTGCACAAAGTGGAGGAGAAGCATCCGGGAAGGCACCGAACACCGAGTCTCCTCGCGGGATCAAGCGGAAGACAAACGCAGGCAGCGCACATCAACCCAAGCACCCCACCCACCACCCAAAGAATCAGCCCCCCACAGCCCGCTCCACTCCACCCAGGTGCCCGCTTCCTCCACCACCCCCCACAGCCCGCTCCCCCCCACCCCACCCAAAGAATCACCCCCCACAGCCCGCTCCCCCCCAACCAGGTGCCCGCTTCCTCCACCACCCCCCGGCGCCCGCTTCCAACCCCCCTCCCCGGGCCCCGCGCCCGCTTCGCCCCCAGGTTCCCAGAGATTGCCCGGCGCTGCTGTAAATGGCGGAGATTCTCTGATCCACACTCACCGCACCATCCGCCGCTCCTCAGTCCCGCCGCCATTTTATCTCCTTCCTCAAACCGGAGCCTCATCCGGGGACTGCGAGCAGTACCGACCATGCGCACTGCGGCCACACAGCCCGCGCTTAAAGTCCCTCACGGAGTCCGTCGCTTCTATTGGCTGCGACTCGTAGACTGACAGCTGCGCTCACCAATCGCAGCCCGCAACGCCTCGGGGCCCCGCCCACTGTGTTAAAAGGCCGCCGCCAGCTCCAGGGTCACGTGGCTCCCGATCGGCCGTTCAACCACCTCACCGCGCGGGTGAGGTCATAGCCCCGCCCACCCGCGAGCCCTTGTTGCCCAAGGTGCCGGCTGACTGCTGTCCCTTCTCCTCGGGCGGCGGCTGTCCTTCCCCCGGGGGGGCGAACTGCTCTCTAACTCTGTCCTCCAACTGCTCCTCCCCGCTCCGGGCGGCGGCTGTCCTTCCCCCGGGTGGGTGGGTGGGTGGGCGGATTCCTCTCTAACTCTGTTCTCCAACTACTCCTCCTCACTCCGGGCTGCGGCTTTTATAGCAGCCGCCGGCCCCGCCCAGCCCAGCCCAGCCGCGCCTTCTGATTGGCTGAAAACCCGGCAAATCTCTGCCTCTGATTGGCGTGTTTTTCAAACCGCTCCAACCTCGGACACCAACGAAAAAGGCGGCTTATAGAATAAGAGCTCGTCTGTGAATCAGACTCGTTTTTGTTAAAGTGATGGCCCTCTGTGGGACTGATTATTAACCAGTTATTAAAATCATTGCATCTGTGGGACTGAATAATAATCATTATTGTTTAAATCATTGCATCTGTGGGATTTGAATAATAATCATTATTGTTTAAATCATTGCATCTGTGGGATTGAATAATAATCATTATTGTTAAAATCATTGCATCTGTGGGATTGAATAATAATCATCGGGTTGATGATGCACTCCAGTCCCCGTGGTGCCCACCAGTCATGGAAGTACGCAAGCGTGCCGGCGGACACCGCGTGCTCCATCTCCAGGGCCACCCGGGTGCGAACATGGCCGCGGAAGAGAGGCAGGCAATCTGGCTGGACGACCTCCTCGACCGCCCGCTGCCTGGACCAATTGATGGCTTTTTTAGCCAGGCCCAGGAGCAGGCCTACAAGGAGGTCCTCCAACCTGCCCGCTCCCCTCCGCACCGGGTGACCGTAGATCAAGAGCGTGGGACTGAAGTGCAACCAAAAATCGAGGAGCAGCCCCTTCAGGTAATGAAAGAGGGGCTGCAACCTCTCACACTCCATATATACGTGGAACACCAACATCTCCAGGCATGGCGTTTGGTGAAATGGATCAGGCGGGAGGCCTCGCAGGACTCTGAGTGATTGATAGGGAATAAGGCGGACGTCGACCCTTTATAACAGAGGGGAGAAGAAGCTCTCCCGCTTTACCCTTACACAGTCAGTCATTCAGGTGAAATCTTCAGTTCGGGTGGATATAAGTCCCATGGCAGTAATTGAAGAAGAAAAAGGTGTCTCCGTGTCCCAACCACCTTTGTAAGAATATCAAGGGATACGGAGCTAAGGTGGGTACATGGAGTTGAGGTACAGATCAGCCATGATCTAATTGAATGGCAGAGCAGACTGGAAGGGCTGAATGGCCAACTCCTGTTCCTATGTCACCAACATTTCACAACTCAGCCAACACCACCTTAAACAGATTGGCTGTTCCTTCATTGAAGAGTAATCTTAGGTTGTCAGGTGTTTTGGGATGTCCAGAGGATTTGAAAGGCACTATATAAATTCAAGTCATGGCAAGGGACACCTTGTAAACCCCCGAGGGTTTTTGAATTCACAGGAGAGCGGATGTTTGAGAAGGCCACGTCCTATCAATAGCGATAATCAGAGGGCTGCCTACCGCAAGTTTGGGCAGAGATCATGCACATTAGATCTGCGGCCGCGGTGCCCAAGAAGATCCAGCAGGCAATAAGCAGCATTTTCATTTCAATGCGTTGTTGCAGCAGGTCATGTCATTTAGATGTCGATGCTATTTTGTGGCCTTTACCCCGTAGGTTCTATTAATTTCGGTTATGGTCGCGGAGCTGTACTTTTGAAAATAAACATTTGAAAGGATCACCTGCAACTTCCATTCTCAAGCGTTGTGTTGAATTTTGCTGATAGGTTGTGGGGCTACTCATCGATCTGGGTCCGCACAATCACACACTGGTTCTTGGTGACCAAATCCTATTACCTGGGATGTTGGGAAGTCCCCAACATTTCACCAGTACACTGGAGACCACATTCTAAAATTCCATTTGTTTATAACTAGGGCCACCTGGTTTATGGTGCCTGAATTTTAGTACCACGTTTTGTAGGGATTTCGCCAGCGTTCTGGAGGTTATATTCTGCGATACCATCCATTTTTTTACGTTAAAGAATGTAAATTGGTGGTCTTGACAAAGACAATCTCAGCTCGGCTATTAAAAGTGTATCGGAAGCACACAATGGAAGCGAAAATAGCTCATTATTGTTGTTTCAACGTTGATTCTTACACATTCAAGTGGCGAAGACGACTTACCTACCGAAATCGTGTCACTAACTAACAGAATTTAAATGCTATCTACAAGGCATCGCCACAACCGCAGGAGTTCATAAATACGTTTATAGTTTCACGATATGCACATTGCAATAAATACTTGCAGTAACAATCATCAGCTGCACGGCAGGATTTGATTTCAACCATTTATAATTTTCAGATAGTCTCATTGCTGGAACGAGAAATATAACAAAATGAACAATTTGAGGCAAAAGCTGCCGTTGCGGAGCTGGCCGAGGACTGTTGAAAGTGACGCCCAGGCTGAGGACTCCTGGTCTTCCGATTCTCCCGCCCTACAATCTATCACAGCTCTGCTGCTGTCAATTTAACCACCTTTAAAATAGGAGTTAAAAACCAATATTGGTTCATATATTATATTATTCCTGGAAGGTATACTTCAGGAATTAAAACTCAATCGAATTTTTAATAATTTCCAGGATTGTAACGGGGAAATAATTCGTTTTCTATTTTTCAATAAGGATGATTTTGGTAACATACCATCGGGTCAATTGCAATTTTCCTTTTTTTCACACACCCAACCCTCCGGTCCGGCTCTTTGTGAATCTGTTTTGTGGCTCTGAAAAGAGCCGTTTGATATTTAAGGTATTCAGGCTGATACCTGGGATGGCAGGAATGACGTATGAGGAGATGGGGTCGATTGGGCTTGTACTCGCTGGAGTTTAGAAGATTGAGAGGGGATCTCATTGAAACTTATAAAATTCTAACAGGACTGGACAGACTGGATGCAGGAAGGATGTTTCCGATGGTCGGGGAGTCCAGAACCTGGGGACACAGTCTAAGGATAAGGGGTAAGCCATTTAGGACTGAAATGAGGAATTTCTTCACCCAGAGAGTGGTGAACCTGTGGAATTCTCTACCACAGAAGGCAGTTGAGGCCAATTCATTAAATATATTCAAGAAGGAGTTGGATATATTTCTTAAGGCTAAAGGGATCAAGGGATATGGGGAGAAGGCAGGGACAGGGTACTGAATTTGGATGATCAGCCATGATCGCATTGAATGGTGGAGCAGGCTCGAGGGGCCGAATGGCCGACTCCTGCTCCTATCTTCTATGTTTCTATGTTTCTATTCATCTCCCCTTTAGGAGCTGTCCTCTTGCTTCGAGCAAACTTGGCTTTCTTTCTCCGAGAGGGAGGTCTCCTCCTGAGCTGGGGGTTTGGTCCGCTTCCTGCCCCGGTTGTTTGGCCAGCTTTCTCGGCTTTGCACGCTGGCATTTGCCTTTCCCTTTGGCCCTGGCCGCCTTCCTCCCCTTGGGTTTGCGGGCGGGGACCCTCCTCGCACCCTTCCTGGCGGCGCCCTGTTTCTTGGTCTTCCTGGGCGAGCCTCTGCTCCTGGGCGCCGCTTTCCTGACCGCACCTTGCTTCACCCTCCTCCTCCTCCTCCTCCTTTCCCTGGCGGCGGCGGCAGGCTCCCTCTGGGGTTTCTCCTCCTTCTCCCGGTCACCCCACCTCTTGCTGAGCCTGAAGGAGCCCGAGGCGCCAGTGCCGGTGGGCTGCAGCAGTGAGCCTTTGGTCACCAGGCTCTGGACCACCTGGTGGACCCGTCAGTTGTTTCTGGCCACGCCGTAGCCGCGGCCCGAGAGGACCTTCTTGAGAGCCGAGAGTAAGAGCGAGAGCCCCCGGCACTCCTTGGTGGCCGCCACCGCCTCCAGGATCTGCTTGGACACGGTGGTGCCGGGTCTCCTGGCCGGGGGCACAGTCCTGGTCTTCCTCCTGGTGTTCCTGGCAGGGAGAGTGTCGGCCATGGCTTGGGCTGGGACCTTCTCTCTCTCTCTCTCTCTCTATCTGAGTGTGTGTTGGGGAATGAAGAGTTTCCAGCAGCCGGCGATATTTAACCAGGCGAACCAGACACTGCACAGCCAAAGGTCTCATCTCCTGAAAATGCCCACTAACAAAACACAAAACAAAGTCGCCTTCTTTCCAAAGCGTGTATCACCTCAGAGCGATTATATATCACCAGAGACATTCTTTCTCGCTCTTTACGGAGGTCACTGACCATCATCAAAGACCCTACCCACCCCAGCCAGTCTTTTCGCCCTCCTGCCATCTGGGAGACGCTACAGATGCATTCGCACCCGTACGACCAGATTTAGGAACAGCTTCTTTCCCAGGGCTGTCATCCTACTGAACTCCACAAATAAACTCTAAAGCCTGCACATCTGCCAATGCACTTTATTATGTTTATGTTAATGTATTACAAGCCAAATGAATGTTGAATGTTAAATGTCTTAATCTAAATGTACACTCTCTGGAGCCGCAAGCCTACATTTCATTGTACTGCACTTGTGCACTAACAATGACAATAAAGTTGATTATTGTTATTATTAAGTTCTTCTGAATCTTATGTTTTTTTCATGTATCTTTAGCTCAACTCTCTGTAAAGACTTGAGCGTCTCTTCATCTCTTTCCCCCGTGAAACGTCTTGGGACGTGTTTCGACCTTAAATGTCGTTTGTAAATGCGAGTTGTGCAGATTTCTTGATCTGGGAAAATGTGTCCATCTTATCTCCTACTCCAAGTCGCGGTCTCAATGATTTCTTGTCTCCAAGTTCTCCCCTTCCCTGCACAAAACAAAAGTCTTCCTAAACTGAAATGTGGCGTCACTGAACATTAATGCTTGAGCTACCTCCTATTTTACCCCGCTTTTTTCCACAATATTGGTGGTCCGGCAACATTGATCTTCGCTGTACTCCTGGGTTTCAATATCGAGTAAATTCTTCAACTGGCAGGGAAGAGCTTTGGTTTAAACCGAAATCCTTGTTCTCGGAGTTATTGAGTGCCCATTGCCCCCTTCCCCGTGAATTCCCCAATCTCTTCAGGGACTTATAATCAAAAGAAATGCGAATTAAAACAGCTTTCATAAATAGAATGCACCACATGTAGATGGATGAACTGGACGATTAATTTGGCAATTCATTGCATTAACATACAGCCTAACAGAAGTATTTGTTCAGGGGTCTCGGTTTTGTTTTATAGCTCC
The DNA here is from genome assembly GCF_052327205.1 of Somniosus microcephalus. NCBI lineage: Eukaryota > Metazoa > Chordata > Chondrichthyes > Squaliformes > Somniosidae > Somniosus > Somniosus microcephalus. Next base: position 1,911,229 of record NC_141019.1, read on the forward strand.
GTTTTAAGGCTTTGTGAAGTGGCTCTTTAAAGAGCCGTTTGGTGATTTAATTGCAGGTTTTATTTTGGGAGGGGCACTCTACTTGGAGCTGGTGTATTTGGTGACCGCCTTGGTCCCCTCCGAGATGCCGTGCTTGGCCAGTTCCCCGGGCAGCAGGAGGTGGACGGCGGTCTGGATCTCCCGGCCGGGAGGAGATGGTCTGGTGTTTGGTGCAATGGATCAGGTGGGAGGCCTCGCAGGCGATGCGCTCGCAGATGTCGGTGAGGAACGAGTTGATGACACTCATGGCCTTGGAGGAGATGCCGGTGTCGGGTCGGGGTGGACATGCTTCAGCACCTTGTAGATGTAGATGCTGTAACTCTGCTTCCTGCTCCTCCTGTGCTTCCTGTCCCCTCTCCTGGTCATTTTCATGGCGGTTTTCTTCGAGCCCTTCTTGGAGACGGCGCCCTTGGCACCGGCTGTGGTGGAACTGGTGGAAACAGCAACAGCAGTCGGCATGGTAAGCCCTTCAATTCCTTCTCCACCTCGACTGGTTAATAAAAACACAAAGCAACATCGAAATGGAGCCCGCAACCCCTCCTTTATATAACCAGCTTTATCCTAATGAAGGATGCCAAATTGTCTATTCCAATTGGCTGATCCTTGACACACCACATGTTCAGTCTGCACAAATCACAGTCACCTATCAAGTTTTTTTTGCCAGAAGCCGCTGCCATGCAAGGAATGGGGAAACCTTAATTTGCTGGAGCAAAATCCCGAAGCTATATATATATAAATAAAATCTCATTCTCTCATGTGACACGTCCACAGTAAATGTCTTATGCGAAATAAATTGATTCGAGCCACAACAATTCTGGAACTCCCCATAAGATACAAATTAGACGGGTCCCAGAACTACAAAAGGGATTGTCTGAAAAAAAAAATATGCGCTTAATCGCTTCTGTTTAAGAAAGGCCACTGCAATATTAGCTATTTACTAAAACCCTTATGGCATAGTACACAAATGCTTAACCTGAGGCAATTTATTTGGTATTTAAAAAGATTCTCGGGATGTGGGCATCACTGGCAAGGCCAGCATTTATTGCCCATCCCTAGTTGCCCTGGAGAAGGTGGTGGTGAGCCGCCTTCTTGAACCGCTGCAGTCCGTGTGGTGAAGGTGCTCCCACAGTGCTGTTAGGGAGGGAGTTCCAGGATTTTGACCCAGTGATGATGAAGGATCGGCCGATATATTTCTAAGTCAGGATGGTGTGTGTGACTTGGAGGGGAACTTGGAGGTGGTGGTCTTCCCATGTGCCTGCTGCCCTTGTCCTTCCAAGTGGTAGAGGTGGCGGGTTTGGGAGGTGCTGCCGAAGAAGTCTTGGCGAGTTGCTGCAGTGCATCTTGTAGCTGGTACACACTGGAGAGTATTCCATCACACTCCTGACTTGTGCCTTGTAGATGGTGGAAAGGCTTTGAGTCAGGAAGTGAGACACTCACTGCAGAATACGCTGGAGACATGAGATAAAGTAGGGCGACATGGATGATCGTATGGAGCAGAAACACCAACACAATTCCAACTCTTAATCCAATGAATACCAATAATTTCTATGATTATTTTTTCTCCCAATCATTCTAGTCTGCAAGATGCTTCACGACGACTGCAGCTGGTTGCAAAGGCTCCCGAGAGCTGGAGGACAACTGCCAGGATCATTCGAACATTCTCGGGTTTATCTTCAAAATGTCAATCGGGAAAGTTGAACAGAAACAACGGCCGCAGCAATGATTTAAAAATGAAGATATTTATATTGTATAATTCTGGAACAACCTCTTTCATCTGAAGGGTGTGCTGGCTCTGAAAAGAGCCTTTTGCTTTGGTTCACACGGGTAGTATTTCTGTTTTGGGTTTTCAGCCCTGGCCGCCGCCCGTGGGGCTGCTGCCGCATTCTGGTCTCAGAAGCTCCTGGGCTTCCTGCCCCTGGAGGGGACCTGGGGCCCCCGGCAGCTCCTGGGCTTCCTGCCCTTGGAGGGGACCTGGGGCCCCCGGCAGCTCCTGGGCTTCCTGCCCTTGGAGGGGACCTGGGGCTCTCGGCAGCTCCCGGGCTTCCTGCCCCTGGAGGGGACCTGGGGCTCTCGGCAGCTCCCGGGCTTCCTGCCCCTGGAGGGGACCTGGGGCCCCCGGCAGCTCCCGGGCTTCCTGCCCCTGGAGGGGACCTGGGGCCCCCGGCAGCTCCTGGGCTTCCACCCCTGGAGGGGACCTGGGGCCCCCGGCAGCTCCTGGGCTTCCTGCCCCTGGAGGGGACCTGGGGCCCCCGACAGCTCCCGCTCTTCCTGCCCCTGGAGGGGACCTGGGGTCCCCGGCAGCTCCCGGGCTTCCTGCCCCTGGAGGGGACCTGGGGCCCCCGGCAGCTCCTGGGCTTCCTGCCCCTGGAGGGGACCTGGGGCTCCCGACAGCTCCCGGGCTTCCTGCCCCTGGAGGGGACCTGGGACTCCCGACAGCTCCTGGGCTTCCTGCCCCTGGAGGGGACCTGGGGCTCCCGACAGCTCCCGGGCTTCCTGCCCCTAGAGGGGACCTGGGGCCCCCGACTGCTCCTGGGCTTCCTGCCCCTGGAGGGGACCTGGGGCCCCAGACAGCTCCCGGGCTTCCTGCCCCTGGAGGGGACCTGGGGCCCCCGACAGCTCCCGGGCTTCCTGCCCCTGCAGGGGACCTGGGGCTCCCGACAGCTCCCGGGCTTCCTGCCCCTGGAGGGGACCTGGGGCCCCCGACTGCTCCTGGGCTTCCTGCCCCTGGAGGGGACCTGGGGCCCCAGACAGCTCCCGGGCTTCCTGCACCTGGAGGGGACCTGGGGATCTCGGCAGCTCCCGGGCTTCCTGCACCTGGAGGGGACTTGGGGCTCTCGGCAGCTCCTGGGCTTCCTGCCCCTGGAGGGGACCTGGGGCCCCCGGCAGCTCCTGGGCTTCCTGCCCCTGGAGGGGACCTGGGGCCCCCGGCAGCTCCTGGGCTTCCTGCCCCTGGAGGGGACCAGAGGCTCTCGGCAGCTCCCGGCTTTCCTGCCCCTGGAGGGGACCTGGGGCTCTCGGCAGCTCCCGGGCTTCCTGCCCCTTGAGGGGACCTGGGGCTCTCGGCAGCTCCTGGGCTTCCTGCCCCTGGAGGTGACCTGGGGCCCCCGGCAGCTCCCGGGCTTCCTGCCCCTGGAGGGGACCTGGGGCCCCCGACAGCTCCCGGGCTTCCTGCCCCTGGAGGGGACCTGGGGCCCCCGACAGCTCCCGGGCTTCCTGCCCCTGGAGGGGTCCTGGGACCCCCGACAGCTCCCGGGCTTCCTGCCCCTGCAGGGGACCTGGGGCCCCCGGCAGCTCCCAGGCTTCCTGCCCCTGGAGGGGACCTGGGGCCCCCGACAGCTCCCGGGTCACCCGATGGGCTTCGCCGCCTTGCGGACCCCACCCACCCGCCCTCTTCTCGGCCTTTCTCCGGCGGGTGGCAGCAGCAGCAGGATCACCGCCCCCGGCCTCCTTCCTCCTCCGCCCCCTGGGCTTATTCTTGGCCGGTCGGCTGCACCAGCGAGCCCTCGGTCACCAGGCTCTGCACCACCTGGTTCACCCGCGAGTTGATGCGCGGCATGTCGTAGCCGACGGCCGACAGAGCCTGCTTGATGGCGGCCAGCGACAGGCCGCGCTGCTCCCTGGAAGCCGCCACCACCTGCAGGATGTGGACCGACACTGTGGGCCCGCCCGCCGGCCGCGCCTTGGGCGGCTCCTCCTCTTCCTGGCCTTGCGGCCTTGGGCCGGGCCTTTGGTCTGTTCGCCCGAAGCCATTTTATTTTTTCGCTCACTCAGCGCCTCCTCCCCCCTCCTCCGGCTGCTCCGCGCTCCTCCCCTCCGGCTGCTCTGCGCTCCTCCCCTCCGGCTGCTCCGCGCTCCTCCCCTCCTCCGACTGCTCCGCGCTCCTCCCCTCCTCCGGCTGCTCCGCGCTCCGTCCCCTCCTCCGGCTGCTCCGCACTCCTCACCGCGCCGAGTCCAGCTGCCGAGCGGTGGCGGCGGCCACGCCTTTTGTAAGCTCAAGGCGGACGGTCCAGAGGTAACTCCTCCACCGGGACCCGGCGCGTGGCCAAGTGCCACCTGCGACTCTTTCTGTGTGAGTGTGAGCGTGAAAAGATTTGCTTGCATTCTTCAAACCTTCAACCCCTCCCTCTCCCGAGGCGGTTGCATCCAATTTAATTACATTCTTCAAACCTTCAATCCCACCCTCCCTAGGCATATGCATCCCATTTGTTGAATTCTTCAAACCTTCAACCTCCCGAGGCGGGTGCATCCATGACATTAACCATGCGAACTAAGCTTTGAACTCGGGCTTGCCTTACACCAATTACTCCCCCTGGAGATGGAGCAGGCGGTGTCCGCCGGCACGCTTGAGGCATTCCGCGACCGGTGGGCACCGTGGGACTGGAGTGCATTATCAACCCGGACAATCAAATTTTAATTTAATTTGTTAAGTTTTATTTAAAATTTTATTAATTTACAGACATTTTGTTTAAGTACCCAATCAAAAGAGTACACCGATTACTCCTCAGATAACGAAGCAGTCCCTGCCCGCCTGCAGCAAGACCCGGACAACATTCAGGATTGGGCTGATAATTGACAAGTGCCAGACAATGACCAGCTCCAACAAGAGAGAGAGCCTAGCCACCTCCCCTTGACATGCAATGGGACTGCATTCTTCAAACCTACCACCCAACACCCACCTCCCCTCAATGGGCAGGTGCATCAAATTTGGTTGCATTATTCAAACTTTCAATCCCTCCCTCCCTGGGCGGGTGCGTCCGATCTGGTTGCGCTCTTCAAACTTTGAATTCGGGCTTGTCTTACACCAATTGCTCTTCAGGCAATGAAGTAGTCCTTGCCCGCATGCAGCAAGACCTGGACAGCATTCAGGCTTCGGCTGATAAGTGGCTAGTAACATTCGCAACTCACAAGTGCCAGGCAATGACCATTTCCAACAAGAGAGAGTCTAGCCACCTCCATTTATCTGCCCATTCTGCAAGCCTGTTTATATCTTCCTGTGTTTTGGTGTAGCTCCCCACACTATAAGCTCTACCACCCCCCCGCCCCACCTCACCCCAATTTGGTATCAAATTGATCGATTTTTGTTCGGCAAAGTTATTAAGGGTCACGGGAACAAGGTTGGTAGAGGGGTTGAGATACAGATCAGCCATGATCTCATTCAATGGCGAACAGGCGTGAGGGGCTGAATGGCCTCCTCCTGTTCCTATATGCCAATCAGCAAATTTCGACTCTAGATCTCCGATTTCTGAGTCTAAATCATCTATATATATAAACGGATACTTCTGTCTATCTGTCTGTCTGTCTATCTGTCTGTCCTTCTGTCTGTCTGTCCTCGGGTGTGCGTCTGTCCGCTATGCGCTCGAAAGTTACAGAGCGTACCTACGCGTGCGTTACGTCGAAAGAAAGCTCACCTTTCCGAAATGCTGGTAAGCGTATTTACGTTTTGGCCGGACGAAAATCGCGCCCGCGGTATCCGAAAAACCTTCAACATTCCGCTCATTAGCATCTCATTATCCGCTCATTAGCGACAAAGTGACCTTGAGGTCGACCAATCGTATGCTGGGTTGCTGGCGCGTGCGGCCGGGCCCTCCTATGGTCGAGTGATGGGACGATTGACCAATCCTACGCTTTGGTGACCTGACGGTCGACCAATCGGTGCAGTGTGGGCGGGCCTTATTGTTCTGAACCGAGGTGAGTCACCGCCATCTTGATTCCAAACTTTTCCTTTCTATTTCCCGCTTTCTGCGTCTTTCAAAAAAACGTTGCTTTTTAAAACACATATTGTTTAAAAAAAAAGATTTAGAAATTAATTAACTTATCTAATCTCATTAATTTTCCTACCTTTCCCCGTTTTTCCAGGTAGGCCTCGAAGCCTCGGCCTCTCCTCCGCAACCATGCCCGAGCTAGGCACCTCCCGGCCCCAGTCAACAAGCGGCCCCCGATCGCCACCATCTTTGTGAAGGCTGGAGGGGCGGGCCTCAGCCGAGCGCCGCTACCTTAGTAAAGGGTGCGCGTGCAGCAGGAGCAGCTGAGATGCGGCATCTCTCTCTGTTTCCCGCTCGGCTGGGGTGGGGCGGGGCTTTCGGGCATGCTGATCTCGGGCGGGGCTTGGAGAGCGGGAAGGGTTACCCCGGCAACTGGGCCCACCGGCCATCTCTCTCAGCCGCAATCGGCGCTCTTCAACCCAGCTCGGGAGGGCGGGGCCATGTCAGTGCGTGGGGTGGCACGGAGCTCCGTGGAGCCATCGCCGGTGCTGGGCTCGGGTGCTTTGTGGCCTGCGGCCGAACAGCGGCTGCGGACCTCGAGTTGACCAGGTGCTGGACTCGGCTGGGCCATGTCTATGCGGGTGTTCGCCTCGGCCAATGGCATCAGGGTGACGGCCGAGGGAACGCGTTCATCCAGGTCCCGAGGCCCGGGCCCCCGGGGCAGAAAGAGGGATTGGAGCGGGGATGAGGGCTCGGACAGGGGAGGGGAGGGAGGTGAGAGGAGGGGGAGAGAGTGGAGGAAGGGGAGGTGTAGGAGGAGGTGGTGAGAGGAGGAGGAGGAGGAGGGGGTAGGGAGGAGTTGGTGAGAGGAGGAGGAGGGAGGAGGGGGTAGGGAGGTGTGGTGAGGAGGTGGAGAGGAGGAGGGGGTAGGAGGA